>NC_046158.1:138778294-139499544 GCF_011064425.1 Rattus rattus | reverse complement strand
AAGAAGAAGGTAACAGGAATGAATGCATGTATGACGTGAGATCAGAAAGGGGGCGGTAGTGGGAAGGGGAGGGAGACCGTTCGGTAAGAGAAGTCACAGGTGGGGGAAGGAGTATCAAGGAAAACAAGTTATGTATGTCTATAATTCCATGATGAAATTCCTTACTTGGTATGCTAACTTTAAAAATCCAATAATTAAAAATAGTTAAATAGAATGAAATGCAGGCATCCGCATTGATGAATGTAGAGTTCTCAGAACACTGTGGTGAACACGCCATAGTGCACTACTGCTGCTGCATTGTGTAATTGTGAGCGCCTGTCACTATCATCATCATGGTCATCACCATCACTGAGGGAAATCAAGGCAAGGAATTCGAGAGGGCAGGGACCAGGAGGCAGGACTGAAAGCAGAGAACATGGAGGAATACTGTTTAGTGGCCTGTTCCACCAGGCTTGCTCAGCCTGCTTTCTTATACAAGTCAGGCCCACCTGCCTAGGGCTGGCACCACCCACAGTGGGCTGAGCCTTCTCCCAATAATCATCGATCAAAAAAAAAAAAAAATGTCCTACAGGCTTGCCTACAGGCAATCCGATGGAGGGATTTTCTCAATCGAGGTTTCTCTTCCCAGGCTAACTCAAGGCTGGTGTTAACAAAAACCCACTGGCAGGGCAGCTCTCTGGATTATGCAGGAATGGGAGATAATATTTGATGCAAGGTTACCATAATCTCTATGGACTTTAAAAATAAATCACCAAGTCTCCTTTCCCAGCTTCAGCCTTTGTGTGGAGATGTTTGAAGGAATCGGGGACAGCTTGGCTGTCATGATGATCAAGGAAAGATTTGTTCCTACCCATGCCTGAAGAACCCTTCTGGTGTGGAGTTGCTTCCCTGCCTTCAGGCTGGCTTAGCAGTCTCTCCCACCCAGAGCTGTCATGCCTGTCTCCTGGGCCCCAAAGGCCTCTGGGAAGAGCAGGTAGCCAGCTCTTCTGCAAGCTGTCACATTGCCACAGCACTGGCTCGGCCCCAGCATTTCTCAGCATTTTAGGACATTCAGTTGCTTTGATTCTGCGATGTTTTACCATCCCCCCCCTTTCGAATGTTAGTTTCCTCAGTTTAAATCGGGAGTTCTTATCATATACTCAATGCTTGCTATGGCTTGACTGTCCCCACCAAAACTCATGTTGAAATTTAATCCCCTTTGTTAGGTATTAAGAGGGTGGGAACTTAATCTCACTATGGTATTTGGTGATGGAACCTTTGGGAGGTAATTAAGGTTAAATGAAGCCTCCAGGGTGGGACCTAATCCAATGAGACCATGGCTTTTTAAGAAGAGGAAGAGAGACCCCCCCCCCAAGCTAAGGTAGTTTGCCTTGAGTGTGGCACCTTTGTACTGCCTTGGGACTGCAGAGTCCCCACCAGCAAAAAGGGCTACCCCAGGTGCAGCCATCTGATCTTAGTCTTTAATTCCCCACGGTTAAAAGCGTGAGCTGAGTAAATCTCAATGCTTTATAAATTACCCAGTCTGTGTTATTCAATCATAGCGAGAGAAAGTGGACTAAGAGCCGAAACACAAGGATGTGATGAGCTAATGCATGCTCTGCCCTTACCCTCAGAAATTCTTCAAGGAAATCACCACGTACTGGACCATGCTCTCCTATATGGTAATTGTGAGCCATGTGTGTGCGGCAACTGAAGCCCCAGTACATGGGTAGTCAGGACCGAGCTGAGCTCCAGGATAAAAGACAATCTGGATTTCAAATACCAGAAGAACACAAAAAAGCTTGAAATTTTTGAATAGTGACTACGTGTTTAAGTGCTAGTAGTTTAGATGGATTGAAATCGATAAAGATTAGAAAAAATATTTTTTAAAGGGCGTTTCTATTTTATGTTAAAATGAATGTGGTAGATATATTAACTATTTATATTATGACGACATAATAGTATTACTATTCTTTAAATCAGTTTTACTTGTTATTTTCTACCTTTTAAATGGACCTACCAGGAAGCTTAAACTTACGCGTGCCTCACATAGTTCCTATTGGCTGACGCTGCTCTAGAACAGAGTGAAAGCCATGCTCAACACAAGCGAGCACTGTACGTGAATGAGGCAGAGAAACACATGGGTAGATGAAGGGGAAAATGGAGGCAAACGGGCTAGATAAATAGGTTGACAGGTGGATAGGTAGCTAGGTCAGCATCTGAGGGATTAGTGGAGAGAAGCACAGAATGAGGAAATGGAAGAAAATGCTGGAAATAAATGACAGGTCAGCAAATGAACAGGCCACTCAATTAGTTAAAAGCTAAATAGTGGGGCTCGCAAGCCCCCAAGCAAATATGCAAGGAGGGAAAAAGCAGACATCTTGGTGCAAGTAGGTGCAAGTGTGAGTTTTTGACAAAAAAAATAAAAAGGCTTACCCTTGCTCCCGGGGAATTTATTATTTTAATTGTTAGCCTTCATCAGAGGTTATTGGAAGCCCCCCTCCCCCGGACAGTTTATCACTTGTAAATTATTTGTCACATCTTGCAATTCTATCCAGATCCTTAACTTTCTAATCATGCATCTTTTATGGGGTCTCCTTTAAAGAAGCACCATAATTACGTGCCAAGGGTCCCAGTAAATTTTATCAGGTCATAAAATACATCCTTTAATTATTTGGAAGGGGAAGAAAGGCAAATGTTCCCTCTGCAGGGCTCGTGATCGATACTCTGGGGCACGTCGTGGCCCTGGTCCTGCCTCCCTCCTTGAAGTCTTAGCCGCCTGCTCCAAGTGAAGTCTGCACACAGCGGCTGGCGCATTGGAGAGGTGCGTCTCTCCTGCCTCTCCAGCGACCCCTGCATGCTTCTCGGTCTTTAACGTGGTTTGCATTCGCACAGCCAGTTCGAGAGGCCTCGAGGATGCTCTCACTTCACCCGTTTTTTTATGAACAAAGAAATATAGATCCCAAGACATCCTTAGATATAGATAATTTTGCTTTAGCTTTCCTATCCATGGTGAGGTGTTCTGGCTTGTTTTTTTTTTTTTTTTTTTCTTCTGTGCCACAACCAATGGTATCTGTGCAAATCAAAAACGTTTGTGAGTTCATCAGGTGAGGGGATTTTTATTCTTAATAGGTTGAGAGTGGAGCCACTAAGGCTTGTATCAGAACCTCACGCTGAGCGTTTAAGTCGTTTACTTGTTCACGCCCCGTCCTAGTGTACAGTGGCCAACAAGGTGGACACAGCCTTGCTCCTCTGGGGTTCATTTGGTCTCTTTTGGGAGACACGCATTGGTTATATCATCAATAGATTGTAGATAATTGTTAAGACTAAGGGGCCAGTGCTCCAAAGGATGGCCCCACGGCCATGAGTATACGACAAATTGGACCTGGTGGATAATGATAATAATATATACAATAAGTATAATAAAACTGGAGGACATGAACTTGGGAAGGGGAGTGGGGAGGTAGGAATGGATCTGGGAGGAATTTGGGGAGGAGTGGGAGTGAATATGACCAAACTACCTTGAATGTCCCTATGGAATTCTCAAAGATTAATAAAAATATTATATTAAAAATAAGGGTCCAGGGTGCTTGAAAGCTTAAAAAAACTGGGACTTTTAATGAGTTGGGAAGGTCACAGAAGACCACTTCAGGGAAATAAGAGACCCAAGATCTGAAGGATAAGCCGGGGTTATCTAGGTAAAGGAAGGGAATGTGCGCTAGGTAGCTGGCACAGCCCATGCAGTGGGTCAGTGTGCGAGAGTGAGGAGGAATGTGTGTGGGGGGTCAGAATGGAGCTACCCCTGAGAGGCAGAATGAGTGCCACAGGCTTAGGCCTTCGCCTGGGATATAGGATGTACCTATAGATGCTATACATCAGGTAGATTCTGAAGAGAGTTCAGATAATCAAAGGGCTATTCAAAAGGCAATGTACAACGATGCTCAGAGCAAGAAGACAGGGAGGCGATGGCTTCATGAGAGCCCGTCTATCAAGAGAGCCTTTCACCTAAGCCCAGAGAGGAAGACCGGAGGATGACTAATTCCTACTCACCCCAGTTCTTAGCTTCTATGTTATTTCTTCAGGGAACCCTTCTCTGACCCCCCCCCCAGTTGGACTAATACCCCAGCAGTAGCTCCCCACCCTCCACTTCCTTTTTCGCAATGCATAGCACTATTCTTGCCTCGTCTTACTTCATGTTTCTTCCCCTTGCTGGCTGGGTGACCCCCATGAGGACAAGCGCTCCTCTTTTGGCCCAAGACCGGACACATAGTTGTCAAATGCGATGTAGAGCTGTGTGAGCGATAGAAGAGGTAATGAGCAGGCCCTGTGTGAGTTGACCTGGAGCGGGGGGGATCACATCTTTTCCCTTCTCATCCCCACTCAGGCCGTAGTCTCACCCTCTGGCTCACTTCTCCTTTTTTCCCCTTGCCCTAGAGCTGAACTTTTCCAGATTCCTTGCTTGGAGGCCTCTCATCTGAAAGAATGGATGGACAGACAGGGATGCTTCTGATCTCAGGATCCCATGCACAGATGTCCCCGGAAAGGGTTGCATTGTCCATTTTTGTTTTACATATGTGCTGCTGTGATTCAAGAGGCGACAAGACTCAGTCACGACTCAGCATGAGGGAGATGATGAAGCGCTCCACAGGAGTCCCCCGTGTCACCTTCATAGAGTGACTCATCCTATAACCAGGTCACTTCTGATTGTGTCAGGAGGAACACTTTTTAGTGGACCCTGTCGTCACTGGGTTGGTGAAACTGCCAGCAATGTTTTCTGAAAATTACATGTAAGCCATAGACTTTCAAGTTGACATTAATGGGAATTATCATTTACTCTAGGAACTTTCCTGAATCTTTAAACCAGGGTCCTGTCAGTCTAACCTGTTCTGCAAATAAGGCTTTATTTAAATATAAATGTCACACTCTGATTAGGAAAGGCCTTGCTGGCTTTCTTGTTCTTGTAGATGGCAGAGTTGAGCAGCAGTGATGGAACTGATATGATCTTCAAAGCCCAAGATATTTATTATATATTATATTTATTATATAACTCCCTAGAAGTAAGAATTCCTAGTGTCCCCTTTATATTCACCATGGGTATACAGTGGATGAATAAAAAGTATCTCCATTTTACAGATTATTAAACTGGGGTTCAGGGAGAAGTGATTTACTTGCAGCATCATGGATAAACTGGAAAACAGAGTATAGGTCTTCCAAACTTTTGATCTTGCACATGAGCTCCTGAAAGCATCCCTGTCAGTCTGACCTCCAGACTGGATCCAGCACTGAGGAAGCAGAAGGCTCTGGCTGCATCTTCTTCTGAGCAATTGCTCTAGATTGTCATTGCACGAAGATGGTGGGTAGGTACCAGAAGACAGTCACCATCCTTTGCTCTGCTTGCCAGTCTTGGAGCAGGGCCTGAAAGGGACACACAAGGTCCCATGACTGTCAGCTGGTAGTGTTCTCACAGGGCTGAGAACACTCTGAGAGAGTCCACCGTAGGCATGGACAGTGGCACTTGGTTCCCTACCATAGGACTCTCTGCTCTGTATTTGTCCTTCCTCATACATGCTCGCCGAGTTTCAAGAGTAAGCATCTTAAAGAGAGGCTCTACACCTTGAACTTAAGACCTGGGACTTACAAATTTGCGCAAAGCTACTTTTGCTGGGTGCAAACAAAGTCATAAAGCTGTTGAAATCCAGGGCGGGGGCAGCAATTATATCTTGCAATGGAAAAGTATCAAAGAATCTAGGGCCAGGAGTTTAGAAGTCCACAGTCACTATTCACCATCATCTCAGGGGACCCTTGAGCCAACATTGTGATGCAGAATCTCTGATAATTTACTGTTCAAGCTAGCAGTCACTAGAAGAATGGAAATGATGATCGATACCAGACAATGCAAATGGCAACCAAATGTATAACCACTCTGGCCCTGGGGCAATGATTGGTACCTTTTTGATATCCTAAGTCAACCCGAAAAGTCAATTAGGATCATTATGTTATATTGAAATATGGGAAGTACTTGGGAAACTCTTGAAAATTTGTTTATAAAATAATACCTTTTCTTGGATGTGAGGTTTTTATCTTTATCCCCCCCCCCCGGAAACTAATTTAAATAAAATCCTTGCTCTCCCAGTCTTCTAGTTGGCTGAAAAGCACCTGTGGCCCTTGTTCCTTCTACAAAGAGAGCGCCTCTGTAGGCTGCTGGCTGTGGTCCACTCTTGTTCCATCCCTGTTGAAGCTCTGCTCCATGCGTGGCCCTGTTCTAGACTCATGGTCTAGACCTCTTGGTGCTTGTGACTGATTATGCAAGTTGGTCCGGCCCATTAGTCATTTCTCAGCTGCGTGATAAATGCCACAGTGGCAGAAGTAAAAGGCAGGCACTGCAGGATGCCCAGAAGTAAGAAAATGGGGGAAATTAGGGATGATTTCACAAGGGAGGTAGTATTAGTTCATCCTTTTATTTCCTGGTATGCGTTAGTCACCTTAGCAAGGTCTTCTTTGTATTATTACCTCTTTCAATATCTAGAAAGATCTCCTTCTAGGTAAGCCTGGTGCTTGTCCCTAGTGCATGGAAACACGGGCTTAGAGGGATGAAGTGACTCATATCAACATTCAGATGAACAGCAAGCAGCAGGAACAGAGTGGGTGTCCTGGGCAAGGTGGGGAGGGATGCCTAGAAGTTTCTATGTCTCTAAGATTGGAAAGGGTGGGAGCAAGGGACAGTAGATAGAATGGGACTGGATATACTGGGATATAGCTGGCTGCTTGGGGTGTGGTGCGATCATGGCTGAAAGGGAATCATACAAGGCATGGTGTTGGGGCAAGGCAGAGGGTAGAATCTTCTATCCGAACATAAGCTACTTTGAGCCCAGACTGCTTCGATTCTGGGAGAGACCCCATTACTTCAACCCAGAAGGTGTCTAGGAATACAGCACCAGGCTCCTGCTTCAGGCCCAGGGGATCAGAAGCCACTGCTTAACAACTGCCCTAGAACCTCCTCTGCGTTTGTAAGTTTGGGGAAGTCCTCCTAATGCTCTGCGATTCACAGGGTATCGTGTTCTATTTGTTCAAATTTAAGGCCTTCCAGTGATGCTTCCCAGGTTTCCAAACCTGAGCTAGCCTACGAAGGATGTGAGGGGAGGTCAAAGGTCACTGAGGTCAACACCCGAATTCCATCGATTAGATTTCCTTGGCTGATTCTTTTTATACTAACCGTAGTCTTGATCCTGTGATATGTAACTGGACCCAGCCCTGGCTCCCGGTCGTCTCACTGCACCCAGTTCTGTGCAAATCAGCCCCGTGAGATGAGTGTGTGGGCCTCGGTGTGAGTACCAGCGTGCAAGCATAAAGTGAACAGATATTGTCTTAGCTCACAGAGTCACTGCGCCTGAACGGCAGGGTGACATTCCTATGATCTTTCTCTGACTGAAGTGTCGGTTTGGAAAACCATGTTCCCTGTCTCCCTGGAGTTGCTTCGAGGTGGGAACTGGACAGAGAGTGGGGATGCAGAAGGTCCCAGTTTGCAGAGATGTTGCATTTTGTAATCTACTCCTGGACGTCAGTGAAGGAGACCTCAGTGAACTCCAGAAGTCAGAAGTGACACAACTAGAGTCACAACTGCCTGGACACTTCCCTCTGTCTTCTGGGAGACATTGCACAGCTGTTTTGTCTTTCATGAAAGTCCGCTTGCCTCTGGAAGGAGGTGGGCAGGGTGCTCTCTGACCTGTAGGACCATTATGTTTAAGGGTAAGAGGTGAGTGGAGTGCTTTAGAATTAGAATAGAGGGAATAGAATAGGGTCTGGGGATACAAGAGACAGGGAAAGTAACGTAATTTGCCGGTTTTTCCCTTGACCAGATAGATATACCTGGGTGTGACTGGGGCCCTCTCGAGTTCTCACATTTTGCCCCTGCCAGCATTGAGACATTTTTCCTTTTCAGGCTTGGGTGAGGACTGGATGAGGTCCGGAGAAGCAGCTGGGTGCAAGGGTGCAGCTCGGGGCAGATGTCCACAGAGCCCCTGACCCCTAACTCAGACTTCAAGCCGGGCCTGCTTCATCTGAGGCGAGCAACTGAAGGGACTGGTTTCAGTTCACTAGTCATCCTTGCTCAGACCCCTCCCCGTCATGGAGGGAAGTGGCCATCCTCACGTGCCGGAGAGATGCATGTGATGATGGCATGCCTCAGGCAACCAGACAGATCTTGCAAAATGTTTGACCCCCCACATTGCTGCGGAGGGACAGAAGGCAGGGAAGAAGCAGGGGCAGCTCCCATCTGTCATGCTCTGTGAGGCTGAGCTTCTGTTGTGGCCTGTTGCCATTCAGATGAAGATGGACGCTGTGACTCTACGACATCTCCCTGGACACCTTCCTTCTTTTCCTTTTGTAGCCTTCCTTCTCATCCATCCCTTTCTGCCTTCTCCCTTCTTTTCTTGTAATAGCGAACTTCCGTGTATTCCCTTTTGAACGTTCACTCCGCAGAAAGCCACTCTCAGAGGACAGGGTGAATCTAAACGACAATAGGCTTGTGGGGTGGACAAGTTCGTTCAGGGCAGCTGAGGGCACTGGCCGTGTCCCCAAGAGAGCTACATGGGGTCAGGCTAGGTCTTAGAGCTCCTCCTTGACCTATAGAGACCAGGAAGAGATGGGGGCCTTTTGTGGGAGGCTTAGGAGCAGAAGAAGAGGTGTGCAAGCCAGGACCCCACGCCACATTCCACTCTTGGCCAGGGCCCCTCTAGTTTTAGCTTCTTACTTCAGAGGTGTTTCCCCTGAGAATCTGAGTTTCTCGATCTCCCAAAGGCCTTTGGTCTTAACAGTGGGGATGACTAACTCTTTCCCGTCAGCAGCAAAGACTCTGCTGTCCTTTGAAAGGAGGATGAGTAATGGACGCACTTCTGCATTGTAGCCCTGCCTTGCCTCTCGGTCACACCCAGGATGTCACACAGCACATTTCTCATGGCACCCAGATGTGTGCGCACTCCCCTGCACATCTACCTGAGTGTGTGTGTGTGTGTGTGTGTGTGTGTGCGCATGCGTGCACGCGTGCGTGTGTGAGAGTGAGTGTTTATTTTCCCTCACACCCATACTTACAGGCTCCAGGTGCTCTGCACACTCCAGAGGCCAGCACACTGCAGTGTGGTTCATGTGCCTCTCCACAGGCATGTGCTGCCCAGCAACTCCATTAGGGCGTTTTATGGCTCCAGCTCCCAGGTGTTTGCAGACCTAACACTGGCAATGACTGAGTGGGCCTTTCGGTGACATGTCCATAAAATCTCATAAATCGTCTCTTTGCAATGTTGCATGCACATTTTTATTTCCCTCAATAAATACACGCATTCTTATTTCCTAACAGCTCTCGCACTGGCTGGGTGCCCAGCCAAGGAGTCCACTTCCTATCCATTTGGTTAGGATGCATAGTGACATAGGACAGGAACGGGGCTTCTCCGTTCATTGATTAAGGACCTTTGACATCTTTGGGGACCTGTGATAATGAAAGCTTGGTTTGGGTGAGATACTGAGGCCATCTTGTTTAGACACAAATTATGTCCCCCCCCTTTATGAACCACTTAGCTTTTTGTTTGTTTAATTATTGTATTTTGGATTCTTTTTACTGACTTTGTAGGCAAGGGGCTAGCATGAAGTCCCTCCCTTTTAGATTTGAAAAGTGAAGCTCAGGGGGAAAAAAATAAATGATGTTCAAGGAAAGGTCTGGTCTCTGCATTTAAACAACGCCTTATGTCATCTCCATGCAGGTGGCTAAGGCCACACTTTGCGAATGAACGTCATCTGTGGTTATGACTTGGACCACAGGGCACACATTGTATTTTCTCCTTGTTTAAAAACACCTTGGGAGTAATAACTCCGAAGAAGTGAGGAACAGTCTGAAGAGCGAGCATTTGGCACTTACAGGCTTGGTAGAATTTAAAGCCACCAGCTTTGGAGCTGAGCCTCCAGAAAGGCTGGCTGGGTTTGGGTCATCTGCCTTACTCAGTTCCAGTACAATCTCCCCTACTCCTGGCAAGGCTATAATTTTGATGCAAGTCCCCCGTTTCTCTTTTAAAATGACCACGCTTTGCATGGCCTACAGCTTCATTTCCTACAAAGTTCTTCTAAAACATCACCAAGGCCCCCTACAGTCCCAGGCAGTAGGATGCTCTCACCCCATTGCTGGCCGAGAAGCAGTGGTGTTAAGGTGAAATGTGGTTACTGCCAAATGGCAGAGTCCAGA
The DNA here is from genome assembly GCF_011064425.1 of Rattus rattus. Lineage (NCBI taxonomy): Eukaryota > Metazoa > Chordata > Mammalia > Rodentia > Muridae > Rattus > Rattus rattus. The sequence goes on along the minus strand of NC_046158.1, from coordinate 139,489,340 downwards.
CGGTGAGCCCAGTTCTGCTGTGTCAGGTGGGGCTTGCTCTCCACTCCCAGTATTGTCCAAACATTCCCACTTGCCTACTGGCCAGGAGGTGCTTGGACTGTGAGCTTCGAGGGCCCAGTGCCATACATGTTAGGAACCACAGGACAGTAGCAAGTGTCTCCTTGTCTGAGAGGCCACTGAATGGAAAGAGGAAAAGGGAAGTGAGGGTTGCAAGCAGGGATGGAAGCGGGGGAGGGGGTGCTGTCTTTCAGCATTCTGTGCTATTAATGAACACTAGTTGTTGCATAACATGTCAGAAGTGGAAGGGTACAATGTAAAACAAGCTCTCTGCCCTCACTGCGCTGCATAGTATTAGGTCAACTTGACACTAGTTAGAGTCACTGCAGAGGAGGGAGTCTCAATTGAGAAATAACCTCCACAAGATCAGGCTGTCCGGAAACCTGTAAGGCACTTTTCTTTATTAGTGATTGATGGAGGAGGGCCCAGCCCACTGTGGGTTAGGGTGGGAGCACCCCTGGGCTGGTGGTCCTGGGTTTCATAAGAGAGTGGACTGAGCAAGTCAATGAAGTCAGTAAGTAGCAGCCCTCTGTGGACTCTGCATCAGCTTCTGTGTCCAGGTTCCTGTCCTGCTTGAATTCTTGGCCCGATGAACAGTGATATAGAAGTATAAGCCAAATAAACCCTTTCCTCCCCAACTTACTTTTGGTCATGGTGTTTCTTTCATCATAGCAACAGTAACCCTAAGACACTCCCTGAAGTTAAAAATTCAAATGAAATGGAATACAGGGAGGTATATAGGACTCATCCTTGCTTTGGCTTATTTTTCTGGGATGCCCCATGTAAATGAGCTATCAATGTATTTCATAGCTATATTGGCTGTATAGCTCAGCTTCATACATTCCCAAATGCTTGCCTCTCTGCCTCTCTCCAAACTCATGCCAGCAGTGAGCAGAGATGGGGTGAAGAATGGGCACACATTTAGTCGACAAAAAAAGGTGTGTACAGCTATTCACACATTCTCCACTCATCTGTGATGCTATCAGGATATAGGGACGGAGACTGATGCTATCTGGATTCTGCTCACTCACACTCCCAGGCACAGCCTTGAACTCTTTCCTCCCGTGTCTTCCTGTTTCCTGTTAGCCGACTCTGAGCTTAAGCTTGTACGTTCAGTGGAAGGCAGTAGAACCCGGCAGTCTCTTAGAGTCTGGTCTGTCAGCCGCCGGTCTGTATCACATCAACCAAGTGGCTGCGGGTGGCAGCAAAGGCAGCTTTATATAGGTCGAGCAGTGTGCACTCTTAACTTCCCAAGCATAATCTGGCCGCAGGGACTGCTTGGTGCTCTGTCTGCCAATAGGTATGATCAGCACCGAGACTCACCATGGCGCTTTTCCATGGGACAGGTGGTGCCACCGCAGCATTTCACAAGAGGAACAGTTCTTTTTGCTCACTGGAGAAGACGCTTATTCTGAATATAGATCTGTCTTCTACACGTTTACTATATTCCCCAGATCTATCATAGGTTCCCTAAAGCCCTTACAACCTGCCAGCATTCTACATAGCATCACTTCTGAGTAGGGAAATCCCTTGGTGACCAATGAAGGTCAGCGGTGGGCTCAGGTCCACTAGACCCAGTGACTCTCAGTATTTTCACTCACCCTAAAACGGATGGCCTGGAAGAATTCTAGAATGAGACCTTTGAAGGCCTTGTGCTGCCAGCAGGGTGGTAGTACTTTATGGGGCTGCAGGCGTCTCTCATGATGTAGAAAATGCATGAATTTGATCCGCAATGCTTTCCCCCCATAGCTAGGTCCTTTTACTATTGCTTCAATTATCTGCGATTGAAAACAATGTTCCCTCCTCAAATAACTTCATGTTCTCTGGTCTGAAACATTTAGATCTTCTTATGGCTTGAATATGTGATGTTCCCCAAAGCTCATGATTTTAAACACTTGATAGAACCTTTGGGCATACGGCATAGCTGGCGGATATAGGCAATTATAGGGTGAAACACCAAGGTGCTAGCCAGGCCTTTTTTCTAATCTACCCTCTGAACTCTGTGCTTCCGTGTCGATGCTGTGTGAAAAAGTGATGCTAAAAGATCTTGCCACCAGGCATCAGCATACTCCAACAATCACAATGGGTTTGAACCCCTTGTATGAGGTCTCTGTAGGACAATAGAACTGATAATCAATATCTAGTGCATAGAAGATTTATTAGCATGGCTCACATGGCATGGACTAGGTTCAACATCAGCTGCCTGCACATTGGAGAGATTGGGGATTTGGTAGTTGAGTCCATGAGGCTCCAGCCATCCCAGTTGGTCTGCAATTCACCTTAGAAGACTGAAGCATCATCAGCAACAGCAGAGTAGATGCAGTCGCAAGCATGGAGATAAGGTAGGTAGGCAAAAGCAACAGGGCCTTACCTTTGTATTTCTGCTGCTGTAGGAAGGCACCACCTACTCTGAGGGAGACTCCTCCTGTCTCAGACAATCCTTCTCCACAATCACACCTGGAGGCGTGTCTCTCAGTCTCGGATCCCATCTAACGTTCACAGCCCTGAGCTTTGTGTCAAACTAAACCCCTCTTCCCTCCAGTTGTTTCTGTTAGGTGTTTTGTCAGAGAAACAATGAAAGTAAGGAATACAGAGGGATGAAGCTTTGCCATAGATGAGAGACAATGGTGAACCAAGATGCTCAAGATGCTTGTGGCAAAAGGAGCAGTGCAAGGCTAGAGGGCAGGATTATAACCACCTGCCACATCCACGTGACCAGTGGCACAAATGAGTATTATGACTACTATGAGTATTTCTTCTTTTATTTTCATATAATTAAATTTGTATTAATGAAGAGTTTCCCCCTACACCTATTGTAAACCTGGACTAAGTTATAAGCTAGCTAACAGTGTGACTTAGTGATGTCACCCAGAAATGACAAGAATGACTTATTAAGACATATGGAGTATGTTCTTTTGAGTTAGTAGGTGGTAAGCCTGTTTTGTAACTGCACGAGGCACAGTGGCGTTAACTGTGACTTCATTATTGCCAATATGAGAGTGTGGTTTGAAACCTTGTTTCTAGAGGAGCCCTATTCACATGGCCATAATGTGGAAACCGTCTTGATAGCCACCAGCAGATGCGAGGGACAGAGCAGTGCAGTCCTCAGGTTTTGTTTAGCCATAAAGATGAATGAAGTTATAGCTCTTTGAGGAAAATGGGTAAAACTGGGGACCATCATGGTACGTGAAATGAACCAGACTCAGACACATCACATTTTCTCTCTTATGCAGAACTTAGATTTAGATGATATACATGATATAAAAGGAGACAGAAGACCGTGGGGGCTGAAAGGACTATTGGGAGGAAGAGGAGCAGAAAAGAAGATAGAGGGCCAGAATAGAGGAAGACAAGTGTTGGAACTGGGCAGGTGGCTAAGAGGTTAGAGCATTGTTGCTTCTACAGAGGACTTGGATTTGATTAGCACTCACATGGTGGCTCACAACTGCCCGCAACTCTAGGTCAAGAAGATTAAATACACATAGTACATATATAGACAAAGCAGGCATACACACACACACACACACACACACACACACACACACACACACACACACACACACACTAAAACGAATAAACCTAAAATGACGAAAAAGGAAATATTGCATGTTCTCTCTGATCTGTAGAATCTAGACTTTAAGAAACTGACTTGAATGTAGACGGGGGCCTATCTAAGGGAATGGAAGGAAGTGGGGGACCGGCAGGCTGAAGGACGGTAGGCACGGGAACGGGATGGAGAATGGAAAACAAGGTAGGACTGTGGACTGGGAATGTTAGCAAAGTACAATGATGCACATACACGGAGGCCATATAATGAAACACGTTATTTTTCATCATTACTTTAAAAATTAATAAAACATGAGGAAACTGGAAAGAAGATTATGTGTGAATGCTGTGCTGAGTAAGAGGTGGACTGTGGTCATGCCAGTGTAGATAAGCTAGAACTGTGCTACCCAATTCTCCTTTGGTGGTCTCCAGGTTAGCTCGGCCATGAGGAACATTTGCCTAAGGTCTATGAGGTGGAAGTGAAGTAGCTTCCACACCTCTCTGATGGTCAGTGGCTCCTCATGGGGCCCGTGCAAGGCCTGATGAGCAGATGCTGACTCCTGAACCCTGCCTACTTTCTCTGAGCTGTGGTCAGGTGTCTGTGAAGGTCTGTGGCAAACAGTGTCAACTTCTGATGCTGCTTCATGAGGGGGACGGAAGATGGGAGTGATTACGTCCCTTCTGCTCCCCACTTGACATCCGCTTTGCCATTTCTGCTGATAACCTTACTGCCTTTAGATCCAGGCCCCGATACAGACTCAAAAGCCTTTTATACATTTTCCTCTAATCTCCACAGTTGTTCAAGGTCTAAATTTTACTGAACTTGGAGGTCACACCCTGTGCTGCAAGCCATGTTGGGTCACCTGTCCTCAAAAAACATTTAAAAGAGTCAAAATTAATAGTAGGAAGTGGAATAAAGGAAGATTTAATCAATATGGCCACACTAGGGAATGAGAGAGGGCGGTGGAGCGAGGGGAGAGCAGGCGAGCAGTGACTCCTCCAAGTTGGTCTTCTGAGTCCAGAAGTGAGTGTAAGGTGTGCATGGCTCAGCATGGTCCCACCCACCACTGATCCTTCCTTCTCAGGACTTCAGTCTCACCTTATAAGGTAGCTTAACGAGTTGTTAGGGCTGTGTGAAGTCTCGCTCTGGGAGATAAATCTCCACGCTGGCTGGTGTCTTTTCCTTCTCTTAGCTTGAGATTCTTAGGGCATTCTCATTTCTGTGGGGTCCATTGTTTCAATGATCTGGTAGATTGAGAGACACAAATGTCTCTTTAGAATATCTCAATTTCTGCCAGGCCAGTCCCATAATCACCAGAATCAACTCCCATTCCATACTCTTAGAGGGCCCTGTTTAATCGATTGGTAATAATTTAGAAATTAGATAACGATAGGGAAACGATGGGTTTATTAATGACGTGCCAAGTATCTTCTAGGCTTCTAGGATGTAGCAGCAGATGGGAGCAATGCATATTTATTTTAGATTTATTTACTAAAATAGCATTTATTGGTTATTTGTTACCAATGCCAACCTCCCTGCAGACTCACTTCCTGCACTGCCCATGGTGGACAGTTGGCACCTGGTATGGAGGCCAGCTCATGACCATCACACGGCTCTTGGGATCTCCCAGTTCTCGGACCTGTTTAACTTTGAAGTGACACATGGCTTTGCAGACTCTCCAACAGTGATCCTTTTCTTAGGGACCTATGCTGCCCAGCCCCTCCTCTCGGAAGCAAAGTCAAATTGTCCCCTTTGAAATGAGGTGCAATGTGATTTCTCTCTTTGGCTTCCACAGCGGCCTGTGAGGCCTGGCACACTCTTCTCATTTTACCAGGGCAGAAAGTGAAGTCCTCGGGGGCTTACTAATTTACTCAAAGTCCCAGAGATGGGAAGTAGAGCTGGGATTTAAAAATCAATCAAGCCCGTTTTCAGTAGGCTTCATTTGCCTTCCTCACATTGCGGGGCCAATCAATTCTTCAGCAAAGGGAAGGAGAGGAGACCTTTATAAAATCTTTTAAAAGTCATCTCTAGGGACAGCCCCTGTTGGGGCCTGCTGTCCTCTGAGATTGGCAGTCATTACTATCTTAATCAGCAGCTGAGATTGCCCTCAGGAGACCTCTCAGAGGTCTTTTGATAGTCTCTCACAGAAGGAAGGCATGGGGAGGGTCTTTAGATCTTCACCCAAAATTCCAGCCAAAATCTCCCGTTCATTTCTCTCTGAGCTATATATAATTCTGCTCCAGCTGCATGTGGATTCATTGCTAGAGTACAGAGAGGGTGGACGGTTAACTGAAGAGAAGTGGGCATGAGAGGTTGCCATCCACACTGGGATGAGACTTTGTGCTGATGTGAGTGTTTGAGAGGGACCTATGTTCCTGCAAGTAATCCCTCACCCATGCCTCTGCTGAACTTGGGTGGAATCATTTCCCTGGTCTGTCAGTGACCTCTCTGGGGTAAGTAGATATTTGCTTTCCCTTCCTAGGAAAAGTCAATTCGACAGCACTTTTGTCTGGGTGCATAGCACCAAGGATCATGTTGGGAGACCAAAGCACACTGCTGACCTTGTGGTGACAATGATGAAGTGACAGTGATGATGGAGCTCAAGCATGAGGAGTTCTACAGAGCAGGACACACGTTCTTGTCCATGTGGACTCACTGATGGCGGAGGACCCTGTCAGCTGAGCCGACACCTTAAACACCTGGTTGTCCAAGTGTCCCATGGTGGGGGGATTCTAACTGTGGGAGGCATTTTGCCCACTGTTTGAGTTTGGGCTGTTTCTCTGCTCAGAGGAAGAGATATCAAATGCCGCGATGCCTGACTGCTCAGAAGTCGAGGTTAAGATGAAGGAACCAGAGACTCTTAGGTTTTCTTGCTGCTCCTCTCACTTGGCTTCCTGGGAGCAGACATAGATCCTGTGATGTTAGGATTCCGAGATGAGGCTGCATAAAATATTTTGTACCCATGGACTATTTTTTTTAATCTTCCAACGTTTATACAAACCTTTAAGGTGTGTTTCAAAAACTGTGATCTCTATTGGCTAAATATTTAAGGGATAAGTAGTAACTAACGTCTAAATAGTATAACTTATGGACAAAACGGAAGTCAATCCCTTTGCCATCGATCATGGAGGCTTATTCTGTTTGTCTTCTTAATGCCAGGAGTACCTTAAAGATTTATTTTGTGTTTATGTATGTGGGTATATAAAGATGTATGCAGGCATGTTACCTGTGTGCAAGTACCCCCGGAAGTGGCGTTGCAGACAGTTTTGAGCTGCCACGTGGCTACTGGGAATCACACTTGGGTCCTCACACCGAGAGGTGTAAGCTCTCTTACCTGTTGAACCATCCTTCAGCCCCTTAAACAAAAGCATACCTTTATTTTTTTCTTGCTGGATTTCGAAGGAAATGTTAATTACTAGTTTAAATGTATAAAACCTTCTGGGATCCTATACATTTGTATACGCTATAACTTTGTACATATTTTTTGAAGGTGCAGTTCATATAATTCAAGCGCGCTCATATTCATGTGTATTACGTTTCCAATGACATTAGGAGAGGTCTGTGATTGGAAAAATGGCAGGCAAGGCACCTCACATCAGCCTGTAGTGAAGAGCTTGCCTTCCCGTTTTATCCTCTTTTCTTGATGTCGTAGTTAAGGTTATAGTGCATTAGAGTGTATCCCTCATGTTTATCCATAGGTTACTAACAGATGTTTTGTGTCTGAAAAATAGATATAGAAGCAGCTGGAGAGACAGTTCAGGAGTTAAAAGTGCACACTGTTCTTTCAGAGGACCTGAGTTACAGTCACCTGTCACTCCAGCTACAGGGAAATCCTAGGTCTCAGGTCTCTGCTGTCCCCTGCATTGACATACACAGAAACAAATCCATAATTAACAATAATAGAAATACATTAAAGCAGACATAGGAAAGGCCATTATGTTTATTTTGAGATTGTAAAATAGTATAGCTTTCAGGGATTGGGGATTTAGCTCAGTGGTAGAGCGCTTGCCTAGGAAGCGCAAGGCCCTGGGTTTTACCCCCCACTCCAAAAAAAAAAAAAAAAAAAAAAAAAAGTATAGCTTTCTGCTCAGTCTGTTAAATGTGTCATCATTGGAAGTGATATTTTATATTGAGCCCACTCAATATTTAATATACTATTAGCTGATTATTCTGGGGGTGTTTAAGGTAAACGACACACTGTAAATAGGTGTTTGCAACTTTGTTTTCTCTTTTCCAAGGCTTTCACCTCCTCGTGGTCTTATTTTCTTTGACTGCAGCTTCCAGAGCAGCCCTCATTTGTAAATGGACAGGACATTCTTGCCTCCCTTCTGCAGCCAGCAGCCCTCTGCTTCTATGTTACCATTAAACATCAAACTGCCTCTCAGGTTTGAGACAGTTTAATCACGCTGGATTAGACCAGGCACTACTCGTTCCTCGCATCCTATAATTTTCAGAGGAATCGATGTCAAACTTAGCAATTAATTCTTCCTATTTACCAAGATGATTGTATTTTAATTGAACCGATGCGTACAATACACTTTCTAACATTAATTTTTTTCCCCCTAATGGTTGTAAATAACCGTGCTTCTGGTATTTCGTTGAATCAAATTTTCCCATGTGTTTTAGAGCGTCCGCGGCAATCTGAGGAAGCAAGGTTGGTTTATAGTTCTGGTATCAATATTGCACATGAGTACTGACAAAACAAAACAGAAACAGATTAAACAGCTTGTAGTGATCTCGCATGTGTCAAGTAGTGTAATAATGAGTCCCTTCTACTCTTCTTTCCTAAAGTTAAATTATATTTTTAAATGGCAACAGTGGGCATTGTATCAATTATCTACTGCTCTGTCTGGAATTTTTGCATAAAAACATCATGGCTAAACTAAGCATTCGAGTCACCCACGATTCCCGAGGGTACAGATTTAAGTTACCTTTAGCAGGGTGTTCCTTGTATTTCCCAAAGGGACTCATTCTGACACAGTTGTGGGTTCACATGGGGGCGGTAAGTTGATCTAGGGGACCTCAGATGAGATGAACGTTTTTTGGTCATTGGTTTTATTGATGAAAGAAGCAGGGGGATCGTATTGCAAAAACATACACAGGGCTGGCAACAACTGTTGCAGATTTTATAATTATCTGCAAATCTGGGTTACAAATAAAAGTAGTGTATTGTAAAAAGAAAAAGAAAAAAAAATGGGCTGTGGGGCCGGTGACATCAGTGGGTCAATGGTTAAGAGCACTTACGTTCCCAGCACCCACATCAAGTGGCTCACGGTCTCCGAGAACTCTGGTTCTAGGGGACCTGACACTCTCCTCTTCTCTTCACAGACACCCGCACACACATGGTGCAGACACACAGGCACACGCATAAACCACAAATATGTTTTAAAATAGATAATACCAGGTGCTGATAGGATAAGGCAATATACTCCTTTACATATTGCTGAGAGACCAATTACCAGTATAATAAAAATGATTTAGTGCTGTATTTGGCGAGTGGCGAAACATGAGTAAACTTTGACCTAGTTCTCTATGAGTTGTACTTAGGCTAAGGAAATAGGGTTTCACACAAATGAATTATGTGGGAGGACTTTTATGTATACAATTATTTGTACATGAAAAAACTAGATCACAGTCCGAACGTCATTAGAAAAGTCAATGTCAGCAGAAAGCATCTCCATAGGGTGAAATGGTTTTTTATCTTAGATTAGATTATGAAGTTAAGCCTAAACTGTTGATTCCTTATGATCATGGTTTAACACACACACACACACACACACACACACACACACACACACACACACACACACACACACGCACACACACACGTGTTAAGGCACATGTATGGAAGTCAGAGTTCAATTTGTAGGAGCCAGTTCTCTCCTTCCACCACGTGGGGATGAAAAGACTCTATGGCAAGCACTTGCCAGTCTTGAAACATCTTGCTGCCTCCATGAGCCTAGCTTTGGACATCGATATGCAAATTATTATGCATGTTTATTATAATATGTGCATATCTAGTCTTTCTATGTAAAAACTGGAAAAATGTATGGGCAGAGTACTCTCAGTTGTTTTGAGTCATGATTACTGGTTAGTTTTATTTTACTGTGGTTACTAGAGTAGCCATGGACATCATACGGTACCACCTGAACAATGACGCATAAGACAGGGTAGACTGTAACCTCTGTCCGGTGTTCTGAGACAGTCCACACCTTTTCCTACATGTCCTGTGCTTGATTTCCTGAGGACTTTTATTCTCATCACACCATTAGATGGTGACGTCCTACCTCTAGAATTCTATGGCCATCTGATCTTTTGACCGTTCTCACATCTCTGTCCTCAATCTTGACTGATGTGTGAGAACAGTCCCTTCTCCTTTGCTTCCACCACCAGTCCTCTCCCTGCTAATCTGAAACATGAAACAGTCGTATACAACAGAGTTCTACTAAGTGTCTACAGATCATGGAGATGGGGCATTGTTATATACCGTAGATGATAAGGACGGCCTACATCAGGATGAAGCTATTGAAGCGTTTGTTTCAGTTGTGGTGTCCACTGATAGTCTTGTGAAGACTCCAGACCGTTTCCCAGGATGGTGCATACAGCAAGACACATGGGATTACAAAGAAAATTAATTATGCTGAAAAAATGTCTCACCCTACTAATTTGAATGGTTTCGTGACACATATGCTACATTGTTAATAATGCCTTGAATAACATGACAGAGTGGCTGCCCTGAAAGAGAATGTGATATCTAAATAGGAATAAGTACAGATGGTTTGAGATCTGTGTGGCTATTGTAACATGGTATTAATGTATCTGTGATTGATTACAATGTTGCAAAACTTGTCACAGATTATTACATTCATAGTTAGAGAAAATGCCCATATTTTCTATGAGGTTGATGACAACAAGGGCACAGCCAAGGACCACCTAAGCTCCAGCTGTGTGTCACTAGAATCAGTGGGCTTGGATCAAGGCCCCTTGGCGGTAGCAGCATTCCTCTCATGCTCGGTCCATTTGGGCTTCTTGCCTCCGGGCTTTGCTCATGGGCAATATTGTGACACATTGAGCCCCGCTATCTTACCATTACACTTTTACCCTGGGCCTTTCCCACCTCTCCCCATTTGTTCTGGGAAACCTAATTTGTCTCACCCTGTTAATTTGAATGGTTTTGCAACCTCTGATTCCTAATTTTAAAGTTAGCTCTTTTCTTGTCTTTACACCATTCCTAACAGTGTGGTTCCATTCTAAAGGACTGTTCATCTGTTCCTCTTGAATTTTAATAGTCAACATCTAACATCCCCTGAGCATTTTATGCATTCAGGCATGATTCTGACAAGGGCATTATGGTTCTTGAAGTCACATAGATAGAAGACTCTAGAACCCAGGGTCTTAACCAGTCTGCATTGTCGAGTACTTAGAAAAAAATGAAACCAAGAATGGTCTTTTTATAGCGTCGATGAAAGTATTTATCACCGTAACCAAAATATTCAACAGAGACAATCTAAGGGAGAAGGTGTTCATTCTAGCTCATGATAGTTTCTTGTTGATCAAGACAGGGAAGGTATGGGCACAAACACAGCATTGTCTGTGGTATTTTGCGCTTCGATAAACAGCTGTTTATGTAGTAGGAGACAGGAACCTGAGAGGATGAACTGGAACTGGGAGTGAATCTACTCTTCAAGGTCCTGTCCCTAGTTACTGGCTTCTGATAGCCAGGCCTTACCTCCTAAAGGTTTTCAGAGGCCACACCATAAACAAGGGATAGAGCACATAGCCATCTTTAGATGGTCATTGTTTCCAAGTAATTGTTTGCTTTGCCCGTGGATAAATCTTCCATGGTGCTGCTGACTTCCACTGCCTTCCTGCCTAGTCTCCTGATTATGAGAGAACCTCTAGGAGAAAGCCGGTGTGTAGCACAAGAAAGATGAGGACACAGATTCTGAGAGGCAGAGAAAGAACATGTCCGTACAGATCCTGGATCTTGGCTGTTCTGTCCCTGGGTGGAGCCTACACCAGCGCTCTGTCTCCGTGCAAGACCATGCTCTCCTCCCAAGAGCACTCTTAGGTTGAGGCTGGTTCCAGTTGGCCTGCATTTCATTTAAAGAAGGGAGCACACATCATTAGCAAAGGGCCATCAGTGTTCGGAAGGTCTTGCTACTCTCCATCATCCTTGCTCTCGAACTATCCCAATCTACGGCTAGCAATGGCGAGAATGGAAGCAGAAGTAACTTTAGGACATGCTTGAAGATGATTGCTATAATTCACGCCTCCTCTGTGTTACCCAAGAACACACGCCCTCCCTTGTGTTTCTGGGGCAGTCAGATACATACACACCTCCTCTCTTAGCCATACAGTTTAGTAGAACAAATGGCCTTTTGTTGTCCATGAAAGCTTATTTGTTGACTGTGTGTTTGTATTTCCAAGTTACTAGAATTGCATGCCTGAGGGCAAAGGTCTTCTGTGGGTCGTCTGGAACAGTAACAGAAGAAGGCAGAGGCCTTATGAATATCCTTAGATTTCCATTGCTTGGTGGGTTATGATATTGGGAGGGAGGGGCCTTCCATCTTAATTTTCATTAAAAATCTTTCTATTTGTTCATTTACCATGTACTTGGTGCGTATTCTGTGGGTATGGCGGAAGCATGGTAGTGTACATTGCCTGTCCAGATGTAAGTGCCTGTAAGCATGGGTGTAGAAGCCAGAAGAGGACACTAAGTGTCTTTCTCCATCATTCTGTGCCTTAGTGTCTTGAGATAAAGGGTCTCACTGCACGGGAAACTTCCCATTTCAAACAGGTTAGCCAGCCCGCGAGCCTCTAGTATCTCCCTGTTTCCACCTTCCAGTTTTGGAGTAACAGACACATTGTAGTCATGCCTCACTTTTTACTTGAGTATTGGGGATTCAAACTCAGGTCCTAATGCTTATAAAGCAAGTTACCCCCCTGCCCCCCCCCACACACACCTGAACCATCTTTCTAGCCTTTGATTTGTACTTTAAAATTACTTTCATATTCCTACCCCCAAAATACTGGCCCATAACTTACTTCACTTACTTCAAGCAGTTGTTTCCCAATTTGTTGTAAACTGCATTTTGTACTAATTCCTTTGGTCTTGAAGTTGGTCTCCTTGTCAACAAATGCTTGCCGTCCTCTAGGGAGCTTGGCTTTGTCTTATTTATTTTGGGTCACCTGCATAGGAGACTATGGTCATGTATGAGCTCAACCCAAGGCTGTGGCTTACCACTAACAGTGACATTTGAAATGCCAAACTTGTAGTATATTTGGGAAGTGGTGGGCAATAGAAGGTGGGGGTGGGGTGGGGTGGGGAGGACAAGGGTTTTTTTGTTTTTGTTTTTGTTTTTGTTTTTTTGTTTTTTTTTTTTTAATTCAGGATTCTCCCTCAAAATGAAAGAAGTTCAACTCAATAGGTCAAAGCAAGGCTGACAACATTTTGGCTTAGACAACAGAGCATTCAAGTCTGGTTGGATCTAGATCGTCCAATAATCTGGTCAGTGCAAACCCCACCCCTTCCCATCCGTTACCATTGGTGTGAGTTACTGCCCGTGTCAGCCCCGTTTGCCCAATGGCAGAGAATGATGGATGCCTAGCAGTTCTAGGCTTGCTCATTCCAGCATTGTGCCCCCAGTGAGATAAAAGATAAACATCGAAACCAGCGACCCTCTCTTTGTTCTTAAATGGTCATCTTTTTCAGTATCTGTAGAACAAATGAACTCCAGTCTTAGCTTTAAATTTTGGATGCTATAGGATGGGGAAGGGAAGAAAAGTTGTATTTAGGAAAGTTCAAAGCACTGAGCAACACAGGGCAGTGTGGGTAGCCAGGATGTTCCTATGGGCCAGAGGATGAGCAGACACTTGACCAGGGTTCGAGGCTTGCTGGTGGAACGGAAGGGGTAGCTATCCCAGCGGTAAAAGTGGTGGAGACTGGTGATTGTGAGAAACAGGGGCACCTCCTGTGTTTTGCTTCAGATTGCACTGGTTCCAAGACCACAGTCCAGCTCTCCTGGGAGAGGCACATGACTTCCTGTGGCTTGCGCCTTTCGGGACAGAGCAGGCTACAAATTTGTCTCAGAAGATGTCCATCTGCTGGCGCCTGAGTCAGCAAGCTCCCCACAGCCGTGGAGGCAGATCACATGGCAGCTTGGAAACATACCTATGCATGTTAGAAAAAAAAGTCTGAGCAAAACAAGTGTCATTCCCCCTGCCCCGCACCCCCAGATGGCAGGAAGTGTGGTCAGCTTCCTCTCAGCACCAGGAGAGGTGAAAAAGCAGGATGAGGGGTCATTGGCTTTCACTAATGAAGAGGCACAGAAACTGCTGATTTAAAGAAGACGAATAATAAAAAGCACCCCGGGGGACATTTTATTGCACTTAGAGAATGTCCAATTTCATCCTTCATATAAAAAAGGAGAAAAGGGGAGCATTTTGATTTTCATAAAAGTCGATAGATTAATATGAAAAGAAAATGTTTCCTGCCAAGAACGAAGCCACTGTTGTGTGTGGATGTGGCTGTCTGAGCTGACTCCTCCAGCTTCATGCGAGTGCCTGTGTTTGGCTTGCAGATCCCTTGTTCTGTAAAACCTATTTCAGGAACACTTTGAAATGACTGCCCAGTGATGGCAGCCTCATTTGGGATGTATTATAATGTCATTAGGAGGGGCTATATCACTTGGTATAATGTCAGACACATTGTAGCCTGTGGTTTTACGATGTGGACAAATATCACACTCAGGAATAAGATGGCTCTGAACAAATCAATTCCATCTGGGTCTTACCGTAAATACAGCTTTCCCTTCTGCTGGGTTTGTATGGGGGTGGTGTGGGGTGTATCGCCGTCAAACAAATCCACGACGTTCGGTCCTGTGGAGTCTTTCTCTTCGGCATCTCTTCCTTCTTCTTTGCCCCCCCACACCCCACACAGGGGAGGCAGGGGGTTAGTGGAGGGAGAAAGAAGGAGGAGGAAGAGAGGAGAGGGGAGGGCATGGGAGGGGAGGAGAGTGGAGAGGAGGGGAGGAGACGGGGTAAAGACTCTCATAGTTTAATAAGACCTCCATCAAAAAACTTTTAGAAGGGAGAAGATGATCGATGAGGGAGAGGTTACTGGTTTTATGATATACTGGCCATGTAGTGGATATTTTCACATCTCCCTTATCTATCCTTGTCACAAGTCTGCACAGTGCATGGACATCACATAGTTATGTACAAATGCAGGGATGTTATATGGTCCATGAACATATGGTGCTGGAAGCTGCTTAATTACCAAGTGGAAGAGTTGGGTTCTGTGGTGTATTTGAAGAGTATTTTGAACTCTGTGCGCTCTCATGCCACCTGGCTATCCTTCAGTGTCTGTTCATTAACAAACGAATTATGCACGGGAGAAAAGGGAGGGATATCTGCTGTGTTTGGCTAAAAACATGCTCGTGGTCAAGTCATATAGAACATGATGTAATCTCTTTGGAAGAGGATTTGATAATTTCTTGACAAAGTTCAATATCTGCTTACTTTGTGACACATTGATAGTATAAAAAGACAGTAACCACAATGTTCACAGTAGTTACTGTATACTAGTCAAAAAACAGGGAAAAGGAAAAACCCAAATGTTCTTCTACAGAGAAAGAAAATGAATGTATTATGGTGTGTTCATAAAATAGAATACTATACAACAATAAAAAAGTAAGTTAATCAGACATGCCATAGCCTAAAGGGAGTTTTAAAATATTGTATTCAGTAAAGTAAGACCAATCCCAATGGGTTATAATGTACAATTCTAATTATATACATTTCAAAAAGAGAGGTAAATAAAAAGAAGGTGAAATCAGTTATTAAAGTTCACCTCTATTACTTCTCAGCCTTTTGGCTAAGATCAAGTATAGGGCAGTAGGCGGGCAATGAAATGTGGTAATCATTTACACCTAAATAAGAATTCACTGAGTTGTGCACTAATGGTCTTCTCTTTAGAGACTAAAGCAGATGACAGGGGAAAGTTCAACAGAAAGGAAGGAGAAATCAAACCCATCACTTGCAACATTTTGACAATTGGTCCATTTGTTCATTTCAACCCTGTGAGAAAGGATAAAATAGAGTTAAAATGCGAAGTTTTGTGTTGTGCTGTGATGGTAGATATTGGGTTTTTAGAGACAGTAACCAGATGGAAGGCTGATTGATACATCAACAGATATTAATATAGAAAATGAAGTGCATTCTCTTCCCTTGGTAAACCATAAAATGCATCTCCTTCAAGCTCACCATCCATTTCCTCATCCTTTTCTTTCCCTCAAATAAATACCATTTGTATATCAAAGAGTGTGATGGGTCAGTGGATTTGGGGTGAAAGGAAATAAGGAGGACCTTCCACTCTTGTGGTATCAGGGTACAGCGAACTGCTTTGTACAACATTTACTCTACAGTATTATTCTCAGAAGGCGTCTTACAGGTCAACCTACAAATTGGCACGAGAACCTGTTTTGTTCTGCAAAAAAAAAAAAAAAAAAAAAATAGCCAAAACGAGTGTTCATTTCTTTAAACAGATATGTGTCAAAGCCACAGGAACAATTCCAGAATGCTATCCTGGAGGGCTACTGTCACGGAAGGCAAAGTTGATTTCATTACTTGGTACTTCTAAGGGCTGTATAGATTGGAATGGGTTTCTGTGACATTTTCCCAGCTACCATTGCGTTCTCTGATGATTTCAGTGTAACCTAAGAGGATAGTTCTCAAGTCACTTGGGGTTGTATAGACAGAAAGACTAAGTAGGTAAGAATTTATGGTCTGGGTTTGCCTTGTGTTGTCTGACAAAAGAAACGGAGGTGAACACTTTGAGAGGATTTGTTTTGGCTTATGGTTTCTGCTCATGTCTGGCCAGCTCCATAACCTTGAAGCCTCAGTTGATGGACATCGTGACAGTGAGCATGGACGCTGAGAGGAAGGAAGAGAGGAGGAAAGGTGACAAACTATCTCTAGAGGGGGACATCCCAGTAGGTATCCTTTCTTCAATAAGGCTTTATCTTCTAAAGTTACCACGAACTTCCAGCTGACCATTAAGCTTGAATCCGTCCGTGCATTGTGAGGGCAGAGCCCTTGTGGTCCAGTTGCCTCCCAAGGGCCTAACTCTGAATGCACTGGGAAGCAGCCTTCAGCATGTGAGCTTTTGGGGGAAGCTAAGATCTAACCATAACAATGCCTCGTTTTCTCCTTAATCCTTGCTACTCTTAATCCCCATGGACTTTTCTTCTTTAGTGTGATAGCTGAAGGCCTCCTGCGCCTTCCTGCTTCCTCCATTGGAAGGAGTGACTCTGATGTTTAGCTAATGGCTTCTTCTTACTTTATCCTGGAGGTTGTTCTGGACAGCCAATGGGAATGTGTTGCCTGGGTCTCAGGATGAATAGACCAGTCATAGCCTGACGGTGAACATGAAGCCAAGTCTTGTATTAAACTCTAGCCTAGTCCTCTGCCCTGTGGACCATGCTATATTTTCACTTACTCAGTTGGAGGCAAGTAAGCAGAGAGTGGATAATGCCCTCTGTTGGAGTGGAAACTGTCTGGGCTGACATAAGAGCCAGCAGCACTCAGTTCAGTAACACAAGCCCCACTCTGAGTATAGGGGTTGACCTGGTAATAGGATTTTAGTCAGAATTGCTCATGGATACTCATGGTTACCTGGGACAAGACTTGTACCCTCTGTCTGCATGACATGAAGTCATCTGCAGGGGATCATACAAACCCTTCTAAGTACCAAGTCAGTGACTGCTATTAATTCATGAAACTTGAGGACGCTAGAACTATTAAAAATGGAAGCCCTTGGACCAATTCATAGTGTTCCTTATAAAACGATTGTTTTCCTCATGCATTGTGACACTTAAAGCCGTAATCTGCTGAGTCAGAAACAGTGCCTAAATGTTATTTTCCATGTGCTTTGGTCATTCTTTGCTTACTTAGTGAATTTGAAGAATATTTATTTAGCACCTACCATGTGCCAGACAATAGGAACAAAGAAGTAGAGACACTTACTTCCTGTTGATACAAGCCTTAGAGTCCTCAGGCTGAGACATCTGGCAAAGACATGGTATACGGTGTCCATGATGACATGTATTGCTAACGAGATGCAAGACGCATCTATTAGGCAGTGGAGAGAATGAGAATGTGGTGTGGTTGTAGTTAGAAGATAGGGGATGGACTTTTAAAACAGGAGCTATTGGGGCTAAGACCTGATAAATAAGGGAGGAGGTTGTATGACTTCCTGGGGGGAAGAATGATGGTCTAGTGTGCTTCTCCTTTGCTGTGATCAATACCATGGCTATTAGCAACTTAGGGAAGGAAAGCGTTTACTTGGCTTCCATTAGTGAAGGAATTCAGGACAGGAACTCAAGCAGGAACTGAAGCAAAACTCATGGATGAACACACTGCTTACTGGATTGCTCTATGCTATGTTTTTATATAGCCTAGGCCTATCTGCCTAGGGATGGTCCTGCCCATAGTGGACTGTACTTTCCCATATCCATCATCAAGCAAGGCAATTCACCACAGACATGGAAACAAACCAAACCAATCTGATCTAGGCAATTCCTCCACTGAGGTTTCTTTTGCATAGGTAACTCTAGGTTGTGCCAAGTTGTTAGTCAAAGCCAACTGATACAGTGGCATGCTAGGATCTTGTCCAGCCCTTGAACAGTTGATATATTTTAGCAATGGTTTAGTGGTAGGGGTACCAAGATGGTTCTGACATCAAAAATTACCTTCTGTGTAACAAAACCCCTATGGATGCTGGGCTGAACCTACAAATGCTATCCTGGGGTAAGAGGATGGGGGAATGGGTATCACAGACAAAAGTCACCCAGGCCTGGGGTGTGACTCTGCCATAGTACGCTTACTGAGCACACATAAAGCCGTAGGTCACATCCGCAGCAGCAGATGGAAAAATGAAATAAAAGAATCAAGTTTAGGTGAGACCAGCATTCCATTGTGAAAACAGGAGAGTGGAGCCTAGACCTTAGGCTACACAGACTCCCTCTGTGCCTTCATTCTCTCAGCTCATGCATTGGAGATGTGCCTGAGGGCCTGCAGGAGCCAAAGGTTCCATGATGTCTCACTTGAGAGGCCCAGCCACAGTTACAGGAGTCGGAAGGCTGCAGAGGTACTTGTCGAAGGCCACATGTGCAGCCGAAGAGCTGCAACTGTAAACGACGCCCTGTGGTAAGTTCTTTGTATTTTGGAGAAGGACCAGCAAAGGTACCCTGCCTGCGGGGAGGTGGCCTGTCACAGTGTCTCTTAGGAACATTGTCATTGTTCCACCAAGTCTACCAGAAATGACACCTAAAGAGGTCCTTTAATGTGACACACACAGGGGCTGCATATTGAATTCATGCTTGTGAGAAGAAATCACTAGAAACAAACTTGGAGTTCCTAATCGGGGACTGGGTAAACTTTTGACGATAGAGACATTTCCAACAGACTCTAACTGAAGCCACTGAGAAGAGAGAAGACGCTGTTCACAGACTGATCTGGAATAATAGCCAAGCTGATGCTGTCTGGAGGACAGAAGGCTGCAATGTGTATACAGCAGGCGTTGTCCACTGTCTTAGAACAATGTCTTCATGTAGAAGGGGAAGGCATGGTGGCTATTAGTCAGGCTGTGTCTCACCCCTGTGGCACGTCACTCTTGTCCTGGGTGTCCTGGCATCCTGGGATCTTTTGTGGGTGGTCTTTCAACACAGCAGGGTTCCACTCTGCTTCAGCAACTCCAGGGATGCAGCTGCCTGGCTGTTTCTGGGCTGGGATGTTCTAATTTGCAGGGTGAGCTAATTTGTACAGAGCGTCTATCCAACCCCAGACGGGGCTCTGAGCAGCTCCAAGCAGGGTCTCTCTCATGGGATAGAGCCCAGTCAGTCCATCGCTTGCTTGTGAAGATTCTCAGTGGAGTCCTTTTCTAGATTCTCAATAGCTCTATTAAGAGCGATCTTCCCATGCTTTCTTAAGGGGTCCCGTTCCCAGAGGGTGCTCAGGCAGACGGGGTTCTGCAGCAACACTTCCCAGACCTCAGGGCTGAAGCTCATCCTTGCTCTGTGGCTCCTTCCCTGATGCATTCTTGGCCCCTGCCTGAAGTTCTGGCAAGATAGAGGGAAGAGTTCTGGTTCATAGATTTTTTTTTTTTTTAAAAAAAGAATTGTTTCTCATTTGTGTGTATGTCAGTGTGATTTCTTGTTTCAAACCACAAAGCTTAAGCTCCAGAAAACTAAATGGATAAATACTAATGAGTCTGGAAACAATCTGAAGAAAGCAGACTTGTTTGTGGACCTGCAGAGGCTGTGAGAAGGGAGGTGGTCTGGCTGTGGCTCCTGGGGGTGCTGACGGCTCTGCCCCCAGGGAACGCCTGCTTAGCATTGAGGATATAAATGGAAATAAGTTTTTCCAACAACTTCTTGGGTCTTTCTCCACTTAGGAATATTGATTTCTGTCCTCTTAACCTGGAGTGGCTCAGAATGGATGACTTTCTCTGAGTCTGGCCAGGAGGCTGGAGGGTGTGGCGCCACTTGGGCTGGATGGGTGACTTTGCAGGAAGGGGATTTCAGGGAGCAACTGCTGTCCCCTTGGGATGGGCTGATGATGTCAAAACCTGGAGACACCATAAAAACCTGGCTCGGTTTATCCATGGGAGGAGGGATCTGCAGCAGGCTCATCAAACCACTTACTTTTAATGAGATACAAAATTGTGACTGTTTCACAATTATGATGCGTATCAGATTAATTATATGTGGCATGTTCAACTGAGAACATGAAAATGGGAACAGAGGTTTCCACGCTGCGAGCTTCACCTGCTTTCTCCGACACGTTTTGTTTTTCCCTGCGCCATCTTTCCCCCACGGAAGTTTCTGGAGCTTTAGGCTGCTTACGATCCTGGTAGACAACATCTCCCTGCTTTCAAAACCTAACTAGGGAGCACTGGAATCCCGTGACTTGAGGGCTAAGGAGACGACTGCCTGATAAAAATACTGTGGTGTTTGATAGCCCACGCGAACACGCCTGGCTTCAATTTGTAGGGATTTTCTCATTTGTTAAATGACACACACACAAAGATCTAATAAAAAATGCTGTGGTTAAAGGTCTCTAGAAAAGTACCAGAAAAGCAAGTTCCGAGTCATTGCTGCGTTTGTTACTAATTATGGGGAAAGATATTGACCCCGCGACTTGGAGCCAATGTGCTGATGAAGCTGGGTTGCCTTGGCTTATGTCGCTTTCTGATGCCCATGGAGCTTGTGAGAGGAGGGAGGACCGCTGCATTGCTGCATAAGGGTCTTTGTGAGGGCTCCTAAGGGATCCCGGATCTTCAGGAAAAAGCAGACAATGTGAGAGGTGGCATGCAAGAAGGAAGGTTGGGTGTCTACCTCATCCTGGGCCTTCCCCTTCTTCCTGGGGAGCTCCTGAAGGTTCTCCTACACTTCTGGGAGGCACGGACTTCTAGAGGCACTTTTTTCTTCACCCAGTACTGTGGAATGACTCTCTGTAAGTCTAAGTCTTGGTTGATGGTATCTGCCCTCTGTTTATGCACTGGCAGAAATATGATTCAAGATGGACCTGTTTGTTAAGATATCACCCAGCCCTTCTCCAAGTCATTCATTCATTCATTCATTCATTCATTCATTCATTCATTCATTCATTGAGATAGGGTCTTTGATAGTCTAGGCTGACATCAAAACTATGTAGCCAACTTACGTTCTTGAATGTCTGATCCTCCTCCGCTTCCCTCCCAAGTGCTGGGATTCCAGCCATGTAACACTGAGCCCAGTTTTAAGAACCCAGTTTTGTGTGTGCTAGGCAAGCACTCTACCAACTGAACTCCATCTCCCAGCCCTCCTCTGGCCATTCTTCACGGGAGCTCCTGTGTACCTCTTCAAGCACTGAGGCCCTAGGAAACACAGCAAGGCCTACCCACCTAACCACACCCCTGGAAACTTTGCAGTCAAGTGAGGACAGACAGGGAAAATACATACTGCACAATTGCAGAGGGCCCACAAAGATGCATAGAGTAAATGCTGTCTTTGGTAGTCCTGATTTTGCACAGGCAATTTTGGTTGAAATGTCAAGAGAAAGGCTCCAGGAGAACACAATAGAGAGGCAAAAGAGATGGGGGTGGGGTGGGGAGGAAGATATTATTTCTGGCTAAAGATTTGGGTGACAAAAGGCAAAGAGGCTTGAAATTGCAGGTGGTTCTGAGGGCCCCGAAGACTCATCTCACAGAAATAGGTTTCTAATGGTGTGTCTGAATCATTCTATCTAATCTAATTTAATTCAGTAAATGCCTTTTGAGTCACAGCCAGGGCTCTGTCTAGGAGTCGGGTGTCATCTGTGAGGATAGGAGAGAATGGAGACCGAGGTGCAAGGCCTGGGCTCTGCCCAGGTGAAGTTTCGAATCTAGGAGAGGTAAAGGCATGCAGATACTTGTCTGAGACGCAGGGCGGTGATGCGACAGGGAGGCGCAGGATGATGCTGTTGGAAACGGAGGAGAGACAGTGCACAGAACTGGCCACCTAGGAAGGCTTCCTATTGAAAGTTAAATTAGAACTTAGGCCCTAGCAGATGGAAGATGGCCTCATATGTGGACAGAACAAAGGCAGGGGAAACTAGATACCCGAAACAGTTCAATCACCGGATGTGTTTGCAATTCAGAATATGCATGAGCAAATCAGAGCATGAGCCTGATTTCCTGGTATGGTTGGGGAGAGGTAGACAGAAATGTCTGGGGATCCCAGTCTTCCCCAGAAATGTAGACTTCGTGTAGGGTGCACGTTTCAATCCTCCACGGAGGATTCTGGCGTCTTGAACATAAGTGGGACTGTGTACCTGCGCCTGATAGGAGTCGATGGCAGGCTTTGGGTGTGGGCAGATATGGGTTTGAATCACGCACCTGTCTCTTTGTTGCTCTGCCACGTCAGGCAATGAGCTTCCTTGTTCTTAGCTCCATGGTATTATTTTTTCCAGAAGGGCAGTTATGAGAATAAGATGTTTTTTTTTTTTTTTTTTTTTTTTGTCATGTGAGTAACGCAAGAAGTAGGTGGTGGCTGATCTCTGTTTTCTTCCTTTCCTTGGTTTAGGAAGTAGTGACTGGAGATGCAGTTCTAGGTCCCCCAAAGCAGTTTTCACGACAAGGGAGGCCCTATGCTGTTCTAGAATAAATTGTCAATCACAAGCAAGACCTTAGATTGTACTCCCCTTTACCCCACCTTAGATAGTATCTAGATGTTTCCTAAACTATCCCTAACACTTGGTTTTGAGACCTTTTGTGTCCAGTAGCATCATCTCCATAGTATGAAGTGTGAACTTGGTCTCCTAAGGCTGAGTAGACTATAACCTGTATAGTTGTCTAGTGGGAGACCTAAGGATTTCCATGAAGTTGTTTTAAGGCATGCAGTCACTCTAATGAGTGTTGGTAGACAAAGCTCTTAGGATCTCACACCTCAGTAAGTGGAATGCTAGCTAGCTAACGACATACGTGGGGTGAGCGTTGGGTCTCAGAGCTGAAAAGGTGGATATTCAGTGGGTTTTAAATTATGCTTTGTGAAGCTCTAGGAACTGAGCCACCACGCTTGGCCATGCCTTGGACAACTGTGTGTAGGGCGTTACCTTCATACTGTACAGTGTAAACTTGGTTTCTTAACTTGGTACAGTACATGATCTGTGCAACTGTCTAATGGGAGACCTAAGGATTCCTATGGAGTCGTTTTAACAAATAGGACCCTGGCAAGCAGAAGTTAGAGATAGGGCCGGTGATCTAAAGCCGAATTTTTTTGGTGGGTAATTAATTTCTCTTTAAAGACAGAGAATGCAAGGACTCTGTTTAACCACGCCCTTTTGCAATGGGAAGACCTGGTTGCATTGGAAGAACTTAGCAGAGTTGTTACTGTGCCCCAAGATCCTTCGAGCTGGGTGAGAAGGCAGGCAATACCCATTCCGGAAGTAGTGCAGGCTTGGCAGAGGGGGTTCTGGCCAGCCCATTGTTCCTGAAAGGACATCTTTGGAGAAATAAGGCTTCCTGTACAGGTAGAGCCTGATGCCTGCCTCCAGAGATGCTTGGAGATCCCACTAAGTCAAGACATCAGAGGTAGAAATATTTAGGGCTACCAGGTATTTGCCCTGAGAGCCACCAATGGAGGGTAGCCTAGGGTAGAGCCCAGGCATGGGGCCGTGGTTTGCTGGTTTGCTCTCCAAGGCCAAGCAGAGGTTTTGAAGTGTCTGTTTCACCTTCTTTTCTTCTTCTTCTTCTTCTTCTTCTTCTTCTTCTTCTTCTTCTTCTTCTTCTTCTTCTTCTTCTTCTTCTTCTTCTTCTTCTTCTTCTTCTTCTTCTTCTTCTTCATCTTTCTTCCTGCTGAGTTGTATGAAGTGGGGAGAGAGGAGCCTGTAGGGCCAGGAAAGCAGGGACTAAAGCAGCTCTTGAGGAAAAGGAAAGTGGAAGAAAGCACAGGGACCATCCTCATCTCCTCATGCAGTGTTCTGCTGGGGGTGCCTCTTAGGAGTCCACAGGGATCCTGATCTCTTCTTAACCAGGGTCTCAGCCAGGCCTACAGTCAGTCTGCCAGACTAGGGTACCTTAAGGCTTGCCCATAAGTTTGCTTCCTTTACCCCAGGATTCCCCCAGGGAAAGCAGAGGTGAGGCAGCCTTGCCTGGAAGACTTTCAGGCAACCATGACTTCAGTACTCATCCCTAAAATAAATGCACCACAGACAAGACAATGTGGTCAGGGGCTGGGGAGTTACTGTAAATACCAACCAACTAGGGCTTCCTATTTCTGTGCCTGTGACTCCCTGGACACAGACTCTGGCCAGCCTCTTCCCAGCCTACACTTGTTTCTCCACCCCTTCCCAGGAAAAGCCTGGCCTAGATGATTCTCATCTAGTGATCCAGTGTTTCCAGGGATCTGGTGTGTTTGGGAGACAGTTTTCTAAGGGACCTAATCTCTAAATCCAAGCTGCACTCAGATGTGGTTCTGACTGTCTCCAGGGAAGAGAGTATTCACACATCCTTTGGGTTCATAGCAAAGGATTGGTAAAACCCAGAATGGTGTTTTTTTATACTTCCTGTATACTGGGCACTGTTCTGGTCTTCCCATGTTAATCCCATACTATCTTTCCTATGTTCAAAGGGTATAGGACTTTCCCCTCTATACATTCTTGAAATGAGAACAGCAAAACAACAACAATGTACATCTGTCAGTAAGCCACACGCCAAATCCAGGAAGCCCAAATCCAGAACAGCATTCCCAGCCCTTAGTCCACACTGGGAAGATGGTATCAACCCATTTCTGAGTTGAATAATGCAGAGATATGAGTGTGGAAAGGTCAAGGGAGTTTGGAGTTCAGTCCCAGGCCCCAGTGATGGACTTTGAGGGAGGTGCCACTGTGATTACGTATGAAGAGCTCAGACACCCCTAGCTTCATATTCTGGCTCTTTACCTGACAACTCAAGGTCCCAGGGTGGACTGGAATACATTGCTACCTCAGTGTTCATTGGTAGCTCATCTGTAAAGTGGAGGTAAGACTGTTCCTGGTCTTCCTGGATTATTATGAGGTAAGAGGTGTCTGGTCCCACAGAAGAGTAATTCTAAGCTGTTATGTTGCCCACTGTTTCCTTTTACTTCAGAGGAGACGAGATCCTGGGCGGGCAGTAGTCAAATTCCTCAAGAACTTGTGCCTTTCATGGCTCTGGAAGACATATAGTTAAGCAGTGAAGGTAGCATGGCATGCTGGGAACAGCAGCTTTCCTCGTCTCTGGGAGATTTCCACGAATAGAGACAGATCACACTTAGAGATGGTCTGAGGAACCACAAAGCAGGCCTTTACTTGTTCTGAAAACGATGCTGGTGAAACCCAAGTCCCACTCTCCACCCAATGGTACCAGCTGTCAAGACCCCTGAAGAAACATAGAACTCACACAGAATTGGAGCTTTGTCTCTGAGTTGCAGGGCAGGTCTTTATGTGAGCCCATTTGGACTTACGGAGGATGCTTCTCCTTAAAATTAATGTCTCAGTGACTTTCTTGATGGCCACACTGGTGGATCACCCACAGATGTTTTGGATTTTTTTATCAGGGTATCCAAGAAAGAAGGTGTAGAAATTTCACCTTGCATTCTGAGGTGACAGGATCACGGTGTTACCCTCTAAGGGTTGGCTGTATTCCTCCTACACCATGGCTACTCTCTCCAGCTATTTGCTTTGCTCTCTCCCTCTGAAACAAAAGAGATAAAGGCTCTTTGGTGTTGTTAACCCCTGATTATTACATCATTATTGCTGAAGCTTTTGTAGATGTCCCATCCCTCATGCAATGTCCTCTGCTGTCTCCATTGCTTGGACCATCTGTTTCCTTGTAGGATTCTCACTGAGAAGACCAATGGCTCAGCTGCCTTCTAGAATCCTCACTAATACAACCGTATCTCCCATCTGCCTTGTAGGAAGTGAGTGTTCAGTTCTCCAGACACCTGTGCTGAAGGAGAATTGAGTTTATTGATGTCAGTGTTGAGCTATGGAAGAACAGCGGCAAGTGGGTAGGTAATTGATAAAAATGGCTATGAAAAGGGAAGCCATTCAAAGTGAATAATATAAGACCATTAGTGTGGCTTGATCATGCAGGACTGTAATCTGAGCTACTTGGGAGGTTGAGGCAGGAGGTTTGCAGTTTTAAGACCAGTTTGGGTGACACAAAGCAAAGCTTGGCTATTCAGTGAGACCCTGGCTCAGAATCAAAAGTTAAAGACAAGCGGGGTGATAGCTCACTGGGAAGGTGCTGGCCTAGCCCATAAGGCCCCAAATTCAATCTCCAAAACCACCCCAAACAAACACCAAACGAAGCAGAGAGTTGGGGGGTACTGAGTCTCATAGAACACTGTAATGAAACAGAGAAATTGCTGTTCTTAGGAGCCAAACAGTTCTTTCATAAATTTTTTAAACAAATATTTAAAGCCATAAAGATTTCTTGATAAGGATGTTGAATATAGGATTCGTCAAAAGTGACAGAGTGAGTGCAACATAAATAAGGGTCGCTGCTCAGAGAAATCCTGCTAGGCTGTAAATGAAGTGGGTAACACAGCTTTATGGTTTCAACCTCTCTGCTTGCAAAGATCCACCGCACTGCCCAGACCTGCATATGCCTTATGGACCAGCTCTCTCCATGGATACTGTGTAGATGGGAATAATGAGAAAGTAAGCACTCATGTGCGTGAGCTTGTGTAGATTGATTGCTTCCTTAAAAACCTGGGTGGCAAGTGAAAGTATTCATGGCAGAAGGTGTGGTGGCTCACGTCTTTAATCCCAGCACTCAGAAGACAGAGACAGAAGGGTCTCTGTGAGTTCAAGGCTATCTTGCTCTACTTAGTGGGCTCCAGGCCAGCCAAGGCTACATAGTGAGACCCTGTCGCCCAAACAAAACAAGGACAAAGAGGATTTGTATATGTAATAATCCCATGGTTTAAACCTGAAAGACACTTGCTAAAATAAAAGATATATTTCTAAATAGTGTGGGATCTATTCTCATTTTTTTCTCTTATTTTCTAATTATATAGAGCTGATCATTAATAACTGCCAGCCCCTAAGTAGACAAAAATCAATAAAAAGACAAACTATTCTTTAACCCCACATCTGCATCTCTGTCTGTCTGTCTGCCTGCCTGCCTATCTATCTTATCTATCTATCTATCTATCTATCTATCTATCTATCTATCTATCTATCTATCTATCTATCTATCTATCTTAAACAAACACAGACTACCAGTCACCTGAGCTCAGTTCTCAAAGTACAAAGCTATACAAAGAGGTCATAAAACCCAAACCAAGGGCCTCTTCTCACGCACCATCCTCCCAATGAAACAACCCTTTGATTCATTGCAGATCTACATGCATATACCAGCAGATCTAAGTTCCCAATAAGCCAATATTGATTTTATAATCAGAAAATTATAACATTCACGTACTTAAGATGTGAGCAGTTTAATTGTTTGCCCTTTGGGGAACAGGCTAGGGTCACACTCATTGCCCATCCTGACCCTACTCAGCAGGCCAGGGAGCTTAGACCATTACTGGGAGGTGGGACTTGGGGTCTCTGGTCTATGACATCAGGTTGGGGATGAATTCCCTAATTCTGTATTTCTCACTCTTCCTCAGTTTCCATCTAGATACCTCCACCTGCTTCCCGATTCCTCGATTCTTGGGCAGACCACATTTAGTTTCCTTTTACTCCTTCCTTCTGCCCTACCCCCAACTTCTTTAGAATTT
Organism: Rattus rattus; assembly: GCF_011064425.1. Taxonomy (NCBI): domain Eukaryota; kingdom Metazoa; phylum Chordata; class Mammalia; order Rodentia; family Muridae; genus Rattus; species Rattus rattus. The sequence goes on along the minus strand of NC_046158.1, from coordinate 139,461,464 downwards.
AGACCAATGATTGCACAAAAAACAGGGAACCATTGGGGCCTGACACTCATATTGGGCAATAATATAGAAGATTCATAAAATTAACTGGAAGCCGCGTCCAAGTGCAGTTTCCTACTTATGGGACTCATGTGACTTTTGGATAAATCACTAATTTGTGTGTGTGTGTGTATGCTGTGTGTGTGTGTGTGTGTGTGTGTGTGTGTGTGTGTGTGTGTGTGTGTGTGTGTGTATGGAAGGCAGGACATTGTATGTACTTGGAAAGTATTCGACACTGGGCTGATGTTTTTCTTTGGAGCCTGAGTGTGACACAGGTTCAAGATCATGAAGACTGGGTTGGAACCCCCATTTTTATTCAACAGCCAAGTGAGCTTAGAGTGACCTTACCATATTCATTTGTCTGCTCAATGGGTCTACTTTAGTGAGGTCACTGTATTAATGCCCTTTAAAAACACCAGGATGTTGAGGACATGCGAAGGACATTTTGAGCCCAGGGATTGTCACTTGATCGGTGAGATTGAAAAGAATCATGCCTTCACTTAATTATTTAACAAACAGGAAGTCTTTACTATGTGCCGCAAGGTCTCCTGAGTTCTACCCACACCGTGAAAGAGTGGTAACTGCTGTCTCTAGTTTATAGGTGGGAAAGCTACAGAGAGTGGAGGCAACTTGTCCCAGGTCATTCAAATATCAAGTATCAAGGCCAAGATACCGGACTCAGGAAATATGGCCCTGCGGTCCACAGTCCTCACCATTACCTATAAATATTTCTTCTCTGCTTGTGACATTTTCACACTGCAAAGAAGAAAACGTGAGGGTTAAGATAGACTAGGTGAGACTCTTAGATCTGCCTCTTTTATTGTGTGGTCTTGGGGTGGTTCATCAATCTCTGAGCCCTGATGTCTTTATAACACAGGAATAAAAACCACCCATGTCTGCTGTCCCATCTCCACAGAGATTCGTTGGAGGCTGTCTTCAGGAACACAGTGAACTGCATGGGGGATGTGAGCTAAATCTGCATACCAGGCTTTACTGAAGCCAGGGCCCAGCCACTTACTTTGTTTCTGGTTCATTTCAGACCTCCCCACCCCTAGTTATCCTTTTTTTTTTCCCTGAGGGACAGCCAGTAGTGACACATCTTCCAGTCTGGGGAGGGCTCTGCAAGCACCCTCTCAGATGCTGGGGTGCTTGCCCTACAGATGGGGGTCTGCAGGTTCCTCTTCATACACCCCGGCTGATTCAATGCTTCATTTTTCAGTTCCAGGGCGTCCGTTCTCAGCCTCGAATTTCCGTTGGACTCCAAATGGCCAATGGGATCCCACACTTTTCTGTCCATTTCCCAAACCTTGCCAGCTAATTTTAGGGTTTGAGGGGCGGCTCTGCTGAGCCTCCTGCCCACTTGGGGTTAAAGTTACCAGTGGCCTGTGCTTCTGGTCAGACCCTCTGGGAACAGCAGCGATCACTTCCCGAAGCTTGGTGTGGGCAGGAGCTGGGCCAGGGCAGTGGGCAGCAGCTGGGCAGAACATTTCCAAGATGATGGGATCTCTCCACAGCTTATGTTTTCACAGAAAAGGCATCGCCTCTAATTCAGCGTGGCCTGGTGTTATCCTGTTTTTCACGTCATTTTGTCTCTAGAAAAATCTGATGTTTACTACTGCAAGAACAAAACCCCAACCATAGGCTCTCACTTACCAGAGGCCCCTTTAAAGGATAAATGCTGACGGATGATTTCGACAATAAGGAAAGAGTCCAGCCACAGTTCTTTACTCTGTGCTAAAGACATCACAAACCACATATTGATTTTTGGAAAGAAAAGAACTAGGAAGAAGCATGGGTCAATTAAGAATAAAACTAATAGTTTATTACCCTCTGATCTCTCAAGCAAGTAGCAGTAGGAGCACGTTTTGCCTCCCCTACCCCCGTTGAGACATAATAGCTAGGCGACTATGTACATAACCTCATATTAAAATCCAAGCCAGAGCTGTTCGCTCAGTTTTCTTTGCTGGATCCTAAAGACTGCTCTCTGCTTCTACAAAAATCTCTTCCCTTTTCTGAATGGTTGTTAGGGGGAAAAAATCCCTTTCTCCTCTCTTGCTTTACTAAGAGCCCCAAGGAAGGCCACACTTGTCCTTGCCTGTTGGCAAGTAGGTGAATGAAATCTTGACAGTCAATTCCTTCATCTGCTCCACCCACCTCCATGGAGAAGACTGACTGTGTGTGCTAACTTGTTGCTAGAGATGGAGAACAATGTTACAGGAAAAACTACCGAGCAGTAAAGGGGGTGGGGCAGAATTGCCAAGATTGACACTCTAAAGCATCCAGGTTCGTATGATGTGTTGGAATCTGGAGAAGTGTATGAGTCCTCTCCTAAAATAACTCCTCGTCTTAGGCAATACCGATGGTAGAGACTTTGTGATTTCCAAGTTGTCTTGACTTGAATGTATATCAGCTCAGGAGACACCAGCCCAGGGTGGAGTTTTAGATGTGCAGACTGTATTTTGTTAGGGCTTGAGGGCTTTTATCCAAATGTGCTTGTAATGCTGGGGGAAAGCCTACACCATGCTCTTGAGTGGCCTTTTCTGCTTTGGATATCTGCCATTGTTTGGTGGCTTTGGTGACAGATGAGAAAGGAGTTGGGTTCATCATATTTTCAATGCGTTGAACTTCCACATGTTTACCAGACCTTTAGATCTCATCACGACATTTTAAAATTCAATGATATGAAGAATAACATCAGTGTCATACAAGGAGTAACCTCACACTTAGAACGTATCCTTCTGTCTACCCATCCTAACATCATCAACTCTTGCATGTGTCCACATGTTTGTAGTCTAAAAAATCCCAAGCGATTCTAATGCACACCAAGAGCTGAGAATCAAGGTTTCAAAAGAGAAGAGACAATGTCTCCTTCATTTGTGTCATGTTCCCAGTGTCTTGGGTAGAGTCTGGCCATGAGACAATGTTCAGTAAATGTTGACAGACTTTTAATTATATATGCACTGTATTAGTCAGTGTTCTTTAGAGTCACAGAACATAGGGGTAGTATCTATGTAGTAAGGGAAATTGTTATGATGACCTACAGTCTGTAGTCCAACTCCCCAACAATGGTCAGCAGCAGCTGTGAATGGAAGTCCAAGGATCTAGTAGTTGCTCCATCTCACAAGGCAGGCAGACAAAGAAGAATCTTTCTTCTTCCAATGTCCTTATGTAGATCTCCAGCACAAGGTGTGGCCCAGATGACCTTAAACTCAGAGAGTCTCCTTGCCTTAGTCTCCTGGGATTCACAGCCATTATGCCTCAAGATCTCCATGCCAAGATCCAGGTCAGAAACTTGTGTCCCCCAGCCTCAAGATCAGGATCACAGGTGAGCCTTCCAGTTCTGGATTGTAGTTCATTCCAGATATCGTCAAGTTTGACACCCAGGAATAGCCATTACACACACCAAACCTTTAGTAAGCCTTGTCAGATTTCCTCAACTGCCAGAGAATATTGAAACATGGTTTCTGCAAATAACCGTAGGGTTCTATACCTCAGGATTTTAATTATCACCAGACCATTGCTGGACTGAGACTAGAGTTTGTTTTACAGGATCTTTCCAAGTAGATTCTCTTCAGGGACGTCATTCTCTCTGTTGCCACCTGGGGCCTCTGGAATGCTCCCAACTTGGGGCAGATTCTTGATGACACAGAAAGAAAGCACAATGCTCCCTGATTGAGGAAGATATAAGTAATTACACCAAGGCTCCATGTAACCCTTTGTGTGCCACATCTGGCTCTCTATCACTTAGTACTGAAACTTGGGGCACTGCTCTCAGATTCTGACCAGTGTCTGGAAGACCCGTCTCTCTGCCCCATCTCCTCGGGTCCTTCTGCCTCTGCAGTGTCTCGCCCATGCAAGGTCTAGCCCCTATTAACTCAAGTCCTTCTGTCTCTGTGGCTGTAAACTCAGAACCCCTGGGAATGGTTGTTACCCTTACCATGTTATGGGCACGGCTGCCACAGTTCCCCTGACCCATGAGATTGCCTAGCTGATGCGGCAGGAGTGTATGTCACTTGACTCCAATTTAACTGTCCTGGCCCCTTCCTTGTATTGCCAAGAGATTTCCTAACAGAAATGTAACCCAGCGATTCAGGCAATTATTCACGTATTCCCCCATATCATTAGTTTTATGGAACACTGCCAGGGGGCATATTTTTTCTTCCCTGGGACTCTAGAGAATAAAGGAAATAGAACTCCTACCATGAAGTCATATTAAGGAGTTTATTTCTCAGAAAATACCCCAATAGCGTGTTCATAAAGCCTTAGTTGGACTACATTTAGGAAAGGAATTATTTCTATTGCACCTGCTGGCGTGGGTGTAGACCTCACTGCCTTCTGGAACATAGATTTAAAATACTTTTGATATCATCTCCTGACCACAAAGGGGTGCTTGTTGCTGCTACAGCAAAGACACGGTCTGTGCTGGAGCTGGGCTTTAGGTAGGATGACTATAATTCAGTCATCCAAGCTATGATGCATCTGGGTAGAATATTAATTGTATTGGGTGGCGGATATAATTCAAGAGGACTTTCACTCCCATGTAATGAAATTTCCCTGCATGTATCAGAGTAAACCCAGAAAGAATGCAGTTAAATTGGGTAAAACATAAACATTGTATTGAGAGTTTCCCCTACTAAGTTGACGATGAGGTACATCAGGTAGCTTTTGATTATATAAGGCTGTGTAACAACCATCCCCAGACTCAGCACATGGAAGCCAAACTATCTGAGCTCCTCTAGCCGTAAAACAAGTGATCTAGGCTGTGTTTGAATCCAAACTAAAGATTAGGTTTAACTCTGTGCCATGTGACATTTCTTTCTCCACGGACCCGTGGGTAAAAGAGGGGACACTCCCCTCATGGCAACAGCATGTGTGAAAACACCAGTGGAAACGGGTTGCTTCCTGACATCAAGGCTTGGATCTGGTATGCATTCTTTCTATCCACATCCCCTTGGTAAGGGCCAATCTTTTGGATAAGCCTAATTTGTGCTTGGTCTGTAAAGGGATGTAAATCCAAGGCATACACACAAAGGATAGATTCACAGATGAAGAGGCAAGACTCGAGATAATTAATGCGAATGGTGGCGGGGAAACTTTCAGCCAAAGGGCCTTGCTCTTCCTTACTCCAACCCTCTAGGGGAGGGTAGCCATCGGTGAGCTGATTCAACCATTGCAGCCAAGGTGGTAAAGCAAACAGACCCCAGAGCCTCTCTGTCTGAGGAGGCGGGTAGATGCTCTCACGGTCTGAAGAGACGTGAGCTTACCCTGACAGAGACAGAATGTCCAATGGAGAAAGAAAAGAAGGGGAAGATACGGACAGCTTCTGGGTAGCGACGCCACACTAGTAAACAGGTGCGCAGATGGGGAACTCTCTGGATTGACAGTCAGATCCATTATGTATCGCCCACAGGATGAGGAAGTGAGGGAACGGACAGAGGAACTTCAAGTTCACAGGCACATGCTTCTCCCATCTAAAGAGAGAAAACAGAAACCCTTTTCCTGTGGGGTCAAGAACTAAAGTGTTCCCAGCTTGGAGGAGTCCTGTGTGCCCTGCATGGATCCACAGAGCGCCCCCCGGTGGATATTTTGAGTGTTGCTGTTAAGAGTCCGCCTCATGGCTCCTTTTGTCCTTTCCTTTAGAGGGCGATGCTGTGGGCCTTGTGGACAACTTCATTCAGAGTCTCTTCCTGCAGTGTGCCCCTCCTCTGCTCACATTGTCAAACCTTCATCCTTTGCCTACCTGCTGTCAGAACCCTGCGTGGCTTCCTCTCAGGTAGGTGTCTGCGTGTTGAGAGCTCGTTAATCAGATACACTAATCATGCTGATTATGTCTGGTTCAATAATGGATCACCCCTCCCCGGGAATCTCCTGTTTAACATTTAAACCAATTATAAGGCTCTGGGGAAATGGCTTAGATTGGGGTTGAGGATCTGAGAAAGGCAGGCTAAAGAGAAGCATTTGAGGCAAGGAGTTGTAGAGCCAAGCCTGTCTTACCCTAGAGATGACAATGGGCTCTTTCTCTGTTCAAGGGTAGCTTTGATCCATAGTGTCAATGGATCACACAGATGAATGGCTTAAAGTTTGCAGAGGAGCCTGAGGAATGACCAATAGTCACCCAGACCTGTTCATTCCTTAACACCCACTACAGCATGAATCTGGAATTTCCCCCAAAAAGCCTGTATATTGAGGACTTAGTCTCCAGCGTGGCCCTACTGGGAGTTGGTACAATGCTTAAGGGATAGACCCTAGTGGGAGTTCTTCAGGTCATTGACAGTGAGGTCTTGAAAGGGATGTGTAACCCGATTCCTCCCTCTTTCGTGTTTCTTGACCATGGTGTGAAAGGTTCTAGGACACCACATCCCACCCCACCATGATGTATTATTACATTACAAACCTGACACAAGAGAGGCAGTTTGTGATGAAATGAAATGCCCAGACTGTAGCCAACGTAGACCTTTCTTTTTATAAGTTGATTTTCACAGGCATTTCTTTAAGTAACAGGACGCTGACTTACACAGCACTCCTGTTCCTTTCTTTTCCTTCCTGCCTGGCTTTCACTCTTCTAGTTTAAACCTCATCTTCCCTTTCATCTTGGGCTGTCTCAGTAGCTTCTTAGCTAGCCTGCCTGTCTGTAGTCTCTAATCCCCCATATAGTGCAGCAAGAGGTGCTTTTTTTGTTTTTGTTTTTATTATTTATGTAATTAAAAATGATAAACCATATAAAAAGTGTAAAGATATTATGGTGAACCTCCATGTCTTTCTTTTGATAACCAAATAGAGCAAGAATTGTGCCTAATTGTAGAGGTGTTGGATTTTCACAAACTTGACACGACTGACGTTACAAATAGAAACAGAACCTTACCAACCTCTCTTTACTCCTTCCTATTTCCCTCTACCCACAAAGATAACTCTATTCTGAATCCAACAGCATCGCCCTGTTGCTTATGTTTGAAACCCGTGGAAATGCACCCGTTCAACGTGCGCTCTGTTTATTTTTAATCTCCCTTTTAAAAAGACATTTAAAAAGACAAATGCAGTACGCCTATGTTCTAATTGTTTTAAATCCTTTCTCCCCGATACAGTGAGCCACACATCCTCAGTGGGAAAGCACAGCGGGTTCGTGTCACGACAGGCTGATATAATGTGAACAGCTTTGCTTTGAACGTGTTTCTTTTTGTCTCAGCAAAGTTTATTTGCAATACAAGGAAGCTCTGCTGCTCACTTTTCTTTCATAGAATGAGCATCCTAAGCCACGCAGACAGCTTACGTGACTCACTGTTGTCCTCTTTTCCTAAACTACTATTTCCTGGAAGTGGGGACAGTGTTTGGATGCTTCTCTGCATCCAGTGATCCCAACACGGTGACCGAGTTTTATTATAAAGATGTTTAAGAAGTGAAAGAACCAGTGGGTGGACAAAGTTCTTTTGTCATGGGGAACTTCAGTGCCTCTGCTGCTGGCTCCCTCCTGGGAGGTGATGGTCCCTTTTACTTTGTTCTTTCAGACTGCTTTATCAATCCATCTGTATACACTCCAGAGCCTGGGAGAGCATCGTCAAGTCCAGTGTAGGAATCAGAAGAAGTCACTGCCTCCATATTTGTTCCTTAGTTCCTGATGGGTTCTTTTGGAGTAGAGGAGGGGCAGTAGCATTTATCCTCGAGTGTTCTTTTTGGGTACAAAGACTTATCTAGCCATCTCAGGTTGGAGGTCACAACATGACATTCACATCTCAACAAATAGGTAAACCAGTCATCCTCCAAGTTTGTCAGCCCCGGGGTTCCTATTGAATGCCATTGGTTCTTCCAGGCTCTGGATGTGAGATCAAGACCAGATGGAGGGAGGTTGCTTGTTGTCCTTGTAAAGTGAGAGCTCATGCTGTATTTGGTTGAAAGAAAACAGTCTTAACCAGTCTACCTTTCTAGCCTTACCAATGACAACTCAAAGATTCTGGAAACTTCTTCTCCCCAGGACTTAGGTTCTCATTGTGTGCATGAGCATATGTGTATACATATATACAGAAGACAGAAGTCAACCCTGGTAGCCCTTTCTTGGGAGACATTCACCTTGTGCTTTGAGTGAGGATCTCTTATTGGCCTGGAACTTGCTGAGTAGACTAACGGAGTTGGCCAGCAAGCCCAGTTCCCTCTGCCTCGCCAGTGCTGAGATTTCAATGAGACATGATGCTTTCATGGGTGCAGGGGACTGAACTTAGATCTTCACAGTTGCAAGGCAACAATTTGCTGGCTGATCCATCTTCTTATTGTCAGGCTTCCCAAGGGTCGTCTCTGTTCTTAGGTCATGTAATGGAAAAAAAATACTTGCTTTAGATTTTGGTGGGGATCTTGGCTATGTCATCGACTAACTTCATGACTTAGAGCTTATGATCACTCTGATCCCAGGATCCTTAACTGCACTGTGGGAAGAAATGTTTGTTTCATAGATTTGTTGGGAGAATTGAACAATCAGTGTAGGAAAAGATAGGCAAGGAACACTCATGGCCTTTCCTGCTTGTGTATACAGGTGGACAGAAGGCCAGAAAGAAATACAATAGATAATCAATGCACACATACAATCTATATTTTTAGTATATAGTATTCTTTTAAAACATGTTTATTTATTACTTATGTATTTTGAGACAGGGTTTCGCTATAATTAGAAAAGGGCAGACTTATTGTTTTTCTGCCTTAGTTTCTCAGCTCTACGTTGCTTCACCTTAAACAAAATTTCACTTTTGCATTCTACTCATTTTTTTCTGCTTTTTCCTCTCCCTTTCAAGCCATGCCTTCTCTCAGTTTATTGAGAAACATTTATATGCATATATAAATTTAATAATTTATGAACTTAATGAAGGGGATAGATCCCGAGGCATGCATCATCAAATGACTTTATCATTGTACACACATCATTGAGTGCACTTTAAGTAGGTGATATAATCTTCCAGGGGCCACCATCACGTATGTGGCCATTCACTGACTGAACTGTCATTGTCAGCTAAATGACATTGTAGACACATGTCTACTTCCTTCTGGCTCTTAAAACAACACATTCAGAGGTTTCTCTCTTTCTTTGTATTTAAGCAAAATGTAGTCAGGCTAAACGTGGCCCTTCCATTAATTTTATAAATAAAGTTTTATTCAAACCAAGCCACATTGATATATACATAGTCTATGGCAGCTTGCTTTCACACTGTGCAGACTATGATTTGTAAAATCTAAACCATTACTACCTGGATTTTTATGGAAAGTGATTGTCTCCCTTCTTTTGCTCTCCTGTGCTTTATTGTTAAATGAAGGAAAATACCACACCAAATCCCGGCCTGCAAAGGACTGGTGGACAGGAAGTCCCCCTCTAGCTGAGGAACTATTTGGTGAACCCATTGTTTGGCATCACAGAGCTACAAGACTACTGTTTCTGTAAGTGTTTCTCGGTTCACTCCTCCCTGACTCTTACATCAGAACAGGAACCGTGGTGTTTGGATACTCATGGAAAACACCTACCATGTTCCTGCTGGGTGATCAAGAACAGGGCTATTAAGAAATTAGTTTGAGGAACTCCAAAAAGGGCTGATACAGCACCCAAGATGTCCCATAAAGAACCTTTACCTACCTTTAGCCTGAAGGATCAGGTGGGGGGAATTTGTTATTAGCTCTAGACAGAATCACTTCATGGAGAATTGCCTTGCAAGAGCTCTGGCTTTTAGTTGAACAGTTGCACTGAATCACAGTGACTGGGAGGGAGGAAAGCCAGGGAAACACATGCCCCACCTCTGCTTCTCTGAAATGCCCTACTTTTGTCTCCTGACTGCTAGGTTCTACCAGAACTGGAGGGCAAGCATCCATCACTGCACCATATGCAAGCCCATCCCCTTGACCATCTCCAGTACAAGCTCTAAGTGGGACAGGATGAGCAAATAAAAGGCAGCCAGTACTTATAGCTCGTGTTGGCAGGTTCTTGATCCAAATGTCCCACAGAACTAAGATAATGGAAAAGTCCCTTTCTATTGTCTGCCATGCCGCAGGGGGCTGCTGAGTCCTAGACATGTGGGTATGGACTTAGGCACTGAATCTTTAATAAATTTTATTCCATTTTAATTTTATGTTAAATATCCACATATAGGCAGTGTCTGCCATATTGGAAGCGTGTCTGTGTGTGGATTCCCGTTTTCCTTCACGTATTGACCAAGTGTATTTTTCTAGATGGTCATTATTGCTGGGTGTGGTTTTTTTGTTTCTCATTTCATTGAGTCTGACATACATGGTCAATTCTGGATATCTGAGATAGCTCCTTTTTGTATAAATAATCTCTGAAGCCTCGTTGTCTGTCTCTAAGAACACAGCTTCCAGTTTTTCTTATATGACCCTAGTTATCACTTCATACCCTTCCCGGATCTCTTCCACTTCCTTGCACCATGAATTTGCAGCAGATGACAGCTTTTAAGCTGAAGTAGAACATTCCCAGCTGGGTTCAGGAAGGATAACTTCGGAAAGCTAATGGAATGTTCTAGAAGACATCTGCTCTTTGAACCAACAAAACTTTAGAGTCTTTGTCTGGGATCTGGGGTTCAGTCATACCTGGTAGCCTTGTTACCTAGCTTCGGAATGAAGACGTATCATTAGGAGTGATTTTAGGTTTGAGCCAGGAAGATGGCTTAGTTGGTGAAACTCTTGCCATGTAGGCGTGAAGACCCGGCTGTTTGTAATTCCAGTGGTGGAGGTAGAGACACGAGGATCCCTGGAGCCCACTGCCCAGTCAGGCTCGCCACATCTGTGTGCTCCAGGTTCAGTGAGATACCTTACCTCAAAAAGTGAGGTAAAGAAAGATGGTGGAAGGCACTTGGTATGGACTTCAGACCTACACACACACACACACACACACACACACACACACACACACAGACTATACACATATACATACACACATAAAAAGAGTTGGTCGTGGTTCTCAAAGCATACATAGCTTGCAAATATATTTTGCGAAGCTGGGCCAGGTCTTTTAGAACGGCTATGCAGACTCCACTAACCTCAGAATCCCTCTCTTGTCATCTTTTCTTTTTGACAGACACTGTTGCGTGTGAGCTCAGGCCATGATTTTAAATGTGCATAATCTCAGAGCTGAAACAGAATTAATACATATTGCCTGATTTTCACACTGAGACATTAATTACTATTTGTTTTACATTTGCATTCACAGGTATCTGTGGAGAAAAATTAGCATACTTTGTTGTTAGGCTATTATTAAAATGACAGTTGGGAAAATATTTGAAAAATATTGTCTTTCTCCCCATTTCCCTTTTTGGCCCTGGCGTTATTATTTCCCCTACCTTCTCCGTAAGTTGTATTTGTTGCACGATTTTGAAATTCTGAATAAGAAAGGGAGAGCCTTTTAGGACATGGATACCGAGGACAAAATCAAAACTGTTAGAGCCAGGGTTTCCTAATGGCTTTTGCGTTTGTGTATAAACAAGCTAAACTGGTCCAGCCATTCATAGCTGGTGAATCAGAGGTGCCTACAATCTAGGGAAAAAAATCTGTGGCTTTAACCCTTACATGTGTGGGCTGTATGTGCGCACACTGTATTTAGCTGGGTTCCCTCTTCAACTGAGATCTGCTAATGTTTGGGCTGAAAGGAGGAAGAAAAAGGAGAATTCTCGTCCTTTCTGGCCCCCAAAGTGGAGTCAGACGCCTAAGATTCATGGTCATCAGCACCTCTGAGTGCTGGAAGCAGATGGAATGGGTCACCTTATCCTGAGGCCATTGTGTATGGCTCAGCCGCAGAATCATTTGGACTTGCTAGGTGGTAACAGTTCTGCTCCTGGCTTTGTGATTCCATTCACTGTCTTACAGACGAGCTGAGATGTAGCCACATTCTCATGCTGTGGATCAGCAGAATCCTGGAGTCTACACAGGCAAGGGCCCTGCCGAGTGGCTTCTTTGCCTCTGTGTGTCCTTGAACATGAGCTTCCACTGATATCAGTAAACATTTGGGGGACTCATATTCAGGGTAAGTTGGTAGAATATTTGGAGGGCTTGATCGACTGATTCATTTATTCATTCAACAAACATTTGTTGGACCTTCTATGTGTAAGATCCTGAGTAGAGCATTTTAAACGGAACAAAATAAGCTCCCAATCCTTGAAATGACCAAGTTTCTCATACACTGCTCACGAACCTCTCGTTGGGCTTGTCATTTTCAGAGTTGAGGATGTCTGCCTTCCTACCTCCCACAGGGTTAAGATTGGATATCTGGGTTTTGAATCTGCATTTTGTATGAGCTATAGGATATTGGAGAAAACTCTAAAATGTGCAGCAGGAAAACACACACACACACACAGAGAGAGAGAGAGAGAGAGAGAGAGAGAGAGAGAGAGAGAGACATAGATACACACATACAGAGATACAGACAGACACAGACACCACACACAGACACACAAAGGCAGATACACACAGATGTACACATGAATGCACATGTGCACACACACACACACACACACACACACACACACACACACACTACTAGACAACCAGGAGGCATTCTTCAATAGGCAACATCCCTACTCAGGAAGAAACAAGTCCCCTAGTTCTAGCGGATTGCTGAGCCTCTCCTGTGCTCAGGTAAGATTGTCCTCCGCTGAGGAAAGCATATGCCTTGGCTCTTAGAATTCAGGAAGCCAAGGCAGGAAAACTGTGAGTTCAAGGCCAGTCTGGGCAGCATGGCAAAGTGAACAAAACAGAACCTTGGAGATTTTTCCCATCTCCAACAGTGAGCACGATCATAACTGGCACTTTACAAACCTGAAGTTTGTATAAGGAAATGCACATATTTTATATGGAAGCAGACATACATACAATTCAGAGTTAAACCATAAGTTTTACATTCTCATCAGACAAATCTCTCTGGAAAGAAACCAGCTTCAGATTGATGTGCAAATCTGAACTCATCGGGTGCATGCATTTCTATTTATGTGACAGCACAGTATCTGTGAAGGTTGTGAGCAGTGGGGCTCAGCAGACAAGGGTGCTTGCTGCCAAGCCTGAGGACTTAAGTTCAAATCCCAGAATCCCAGAATGTGGAGGAGGGAGAAAGCTAACTCCGGCATGCTGTCTTCTCACCTTCATGGGTATCTTGTAGCCCATATGTGCACAGGCACACATCACATGCCTGAAATAAATAAATGTAAAAAGTAAAATTAAACAAAAATAACCTTAACGGTGACGATTGAATCTTTACTTTGGAACAAATCTGTGCAGAACACTTAATATTTGTGGAACGTTCTAAAGGTTACTCTTCTGATTTTCTGTTGATGCGGTAGAGGCTTAGACACTTAAATGATGAAGTTTCTCATTTTCAAAATGCCCATTCAATCCATCTGTGTACTTCACTGTTTCCTTACAGTGAGTTTCTGAAAGGGGTCTGTCTGTGTGACTCTGGACCCCTTCCTGGACAAACACCTTTCCCTGCAATCCTCTCACATCTCAGCCGTCCTCATTGTCACAATAACCACGGTTTTCAGTGTTTTACAGATGCCCAGTCCTCCACTACCTGCTTTCCCAGGGTAGCCTTCCTGCTGACGTACAGGCAAGTGACTCTGAGCTCCAGGGACCAGTCCCTTCTCAGTCTCCGATGGCTCCTGATGTGTCTTTGGGCAGCACAAGTAAAGGGCAATAAGATCAGGTTGTGGTGACGATGTGACAAGGTGTCAGCACCCATGGCCATACCTGGGTTGTGACAAGCACCTGGGCAAACGTTCCCAGTGACCCCTGGCTGGTGACTGACAAACAACATCAGTCATCAGAACAACGGGGTGCAAACCAGAAGGAAATGTTAAAGGCAGCTGTAAGAAAGGCCCCCAGGGTGTCCTGCCACCGTGGGCCCCAGGGACCCTGTCAGAGGGGAAACTTTCATAGGCAGAGGCAGTGAAAAGCAGGGCTGTCCTTACAGAGTAAGAGCCAAGGAAATACTATGTGCTGTCCTGTCCTCCTGGGGCCAAGAGCTCTTAGGACAGTCTGAGACTTGTAGGCATTATAATGTCTCTAACTTTTGAAGGTCCAGTCCCACATCATCAAAAAGTGTTTTACAATACACTCGCACCTCTAATTACATATGCGTCACATAGGGTTACACTCAATAGCCACCATGTATACTTTTTGCAGGCATTTAATGACTACATTTATTTCTACTGTACGCTTGTTTCCCAAAAATCTACCAGGCCCATATATTTAAAAGACATACTTTTTTTTTGGAGGATCTTAAATAAGCCTTAAGCGCTGCGTCTGCAGTGCCTCATGGGTAAAACAGTACCACCTCGGCATGAGACAAGGAAAGGGTCTATAGCCGACTTCTCTGTGACAACTCACATTGTTCCCAACTCAGCCCCTGGCTCACCTTAGCTGCCCTTTCTCAGTGCCTCAGTGGCATTAGAGTCCATCCATTGACAGATATGGTTTAGACTCCGTGTTTAGACTCCATTGCTGTCAAATGTGCTGTACCCCACACTGTAATATGAGCTGGGATTTCTTCTTAGGTTTGTATCCACAAGGGCTCATCGGTCCCCAGGAGAAACTCAGCCGGCCCTCATAAGAGGATGTAAATACTTTAAGGTCTTAGAGATAGTTCTAGACTAGAGATACCTGGCATGCAAATTCCTGGCCTCCTAGTATCTACCCCAAGAGTCAGAAACTCTTACCTCCAGGCAAAGCCAAATGTACTCTGAAGACAGAGAGCCTCCACGCCAGCCAGAGCAGAGCCTCTCAGATCACAGATGCGGTAAGGACTTCTAAAACCTGAGGGTTCGGGACCAGCGGGTCTTGAGTGGGACCTGAGAGTCTGTGTTTATAATAAATATTTGTAGGATGCTAGCGCTGGTCCACAGGTCACACTTTGAGTAGCCGGACACTAGGCTATCCCAGCTTATTGATCACTGAGCAGAAAGAAAAGAAACCATTGGCCGATGAGGGATGTCCGTTCCTCCATTCTCAGCTTCTTCACATGTCACGCAACAGGAGACTAATACTGATGAAACTGTCACGGATAAATGAGGTATTACAGGCAAAGTGCAGTACCTAGAGTATGATGGGCAGCCAATGGATTTCCCCCATGGTCACCCTTTCCGTGCAACTCATCAAATTTTCTTTTCTCGAATTCAAGCGTTAAGTCTCTTAACTGTATGGTAGCCAGGGAAGAGGGCATTTGAATGAAATTAAATAACAAATGAGGCCAACCTTTAATATACCCTCCACCCCTTTCTTGTATCTGTCTAGGATTAGACAAATTGAATGCTAAAAGGTGGGATGAATTCGCAACAGGTAAGAGTTAGGGATGGCAGGGAAAAGTTCTTTCTGGTAAGCGGGGCTCAGGCAAACAGACCTAAGAGGATGTTTGCTTTCCGGAGGCGACAGACATTTACTGAGTACTTGCTGCCTGCTACTGTGCCCTGGCATTTGGGTCTAGCCCTGTGAGGGGCGGATGGAATGTGTCCACCCTGGACCCCTTGGTCGTTTGTCATCCCACAAATCCCTCATTTGGACTGGCTAGGGGTTGTGCAGGAAGGATGGAGACCTGTGTGTGTGTGTGTGTGTGTGTGTGTGTGTGTGTGTGTGTGTGTGTGTGTGTGTGTGTGTGTGTATGTGTGTGTGAAGGGTGGGTGAAATTAAATTTCTACCTCTCATTTCAGGAATGTCAACAATGTGCTGAGAACAAGGTAGTGCATCTGGCTGCCAGCTCTCTCCTCATCTCGGTTCAGAGCCTCTCAGCCTCCTGCTAGTTCGAGACTCTTCCAGGTACCCAGTCCTGTGACATCTTGTTTCTCAGATGCCACTTTTTTAGAGAATCTCAATTGTCTTGCTTCTACCATCTGCTAAGACAAAGCCTGACACGCCTGTTAGAATTTCCCTTCCAAAGGAGTGTATCACACACCATTGGCTGGAGCATCGGTCATCTTCAACAGGTCTAGCTGTGCCAAACTGGAAGGCCAGGAGCATGGACACCCACTCACAGTTCACCAGTCTCCTGTCTCCAGCCATCTTGTGCCAGCCCAACCCCATCTCACTCTTTCTACTGCTGTCAGGATAGATGGGCCTGAGTTTGTCATGTATTTGAATGTTCTTCTGCATATAGGATTGTTTCACACTCACGTTTATCCCAACTCCTTCCGAGCCTGTGTTCCTCAGTCTCTGGTGTGCTCTGGTGAAACATTCTCATTGTATGGGAGAATTGAGAGTGGTGTACAGAGTCTGGTGACTCCCCTGGGATAGAGAGCAGGTAGAGAACCATCCAACAGAACCTTTTCAACTTTGTCATTAATCTGGAAAAAAACTTCTGTTTACCTTATTTTCCTTGAAGTAAGTAAGCCAGGTCCTGGCTCTACAGATGAATGGCTTGCTGGTGATTCTCCACTGGCTAACACTGAGGTAGGAAGAGATGTGGCATGTGGGATGAATGTTCTGTGTGGAAGAATGTTCTAATCTGTAGCTCCAGGTACTTCAATGTGAATATGTCTAGCAAGAGATGTGCTCATGAGAAGGGAGGGTCCTCCTGGGATGGTGGGAGCCACAGGTGGATGACAAATTGGGAATGGGGGCGGGGTCCTTCCATCCCATCTAACATGGTGTCTGTCATTGCCCACAACTGAAACAGATGATGTAGTTCCTTTAAATTTATAGTCATTGAGTACCACAGTCAGTGCTTTGCTTGGTCTATCATTCAACACACACACACACACACACACACACACACACACACACACACACACATACTTCATAGAAATCTTTTCACTCAAAAGTAACTCATACTGTCAAAATGAAGATGATGGGAGAGAGAAGACCCACACAGTGGACACACCGAAATTAATGTGTGTAACCTGAGAGGTGCATACACACCTAGGGTGTTTGTTGTACTGCTTTACCCAGGAGGTTCACCAGGAGTCTATTCCATGTCTCGCTTGCCTCCAGGAATAACTGAATTTTTCACGTTGTGACAAACTCCTTTCTTAGTGTGCCCCGTTGGCAGCTGAGACAATTCCACAGCTGTCTGTTTAACCACTTGATAAGTATAACTACATTGGGATTATTTCACTCGTGGTAATAAAGACCATCCTAAATGCTAATGTTTTCTTCATCAACATCTAAGCCAATGTAATGGCACTGAGGTTTTATTTTCCTTCCCCCTATAACACATTCCTACCATCCCAGGATAATTCGATGGACACTTGACCATGGCTTTGATGTGTTATCAAATTATTTGAAAACGTTGGCTCCAGCTTTCCATCAATTGCTCTGTTTGAGAGAGGGAGGCGGGAGGTAGCTGACTCGTTACTAAAGAGACAGGAGAGCCCGGAGCTTAGTGATTAGATTATCTGGGTTTGCACTCAACACTTGCACCTTACCACTTGCCAGCTTACGACAGGCTTTTTAGCCTCTTTGTCCCTTCACTTTTTTTATTTATTTAACATGGCGTTCGGGCACCCTCTTATAGTTGCTTCACCAGTCAAATAAGTGGCCGCATGTAAATGCTTTGAATGGTCCACACAGCGAACACCCAGAACCCAAGCCGAAAGAGCATAACTATTAAGGTTTTGAGAAACCGCGTTTTTTTTTTTTTTTTGTTTTGTTTTTTTTTTTGGTTCGTGGTCCTGACAGCCGTGTAGAAGAGGGCTGACCCTGGGCTCACATAGAGTCCCGAGTACACTCTCCTTGTACATCCGCTGAGCAAATTCTTATAATTTAATCATGACTTTTAATGTTTGAAATGGTGCCTTTTACATTTTACTGAAGCGCCGTTGCCGGCTGCTCTGTATTGTACTCCCTGTTTATATTGCAATGCAAATTATTCCTGGTGGAGAGTTTACAAACTGCACTTCCATTATTAATAGGGTTATGATTTTCCCCCTATTCCGCTCTTATCTCTGTTGCTTGCGTGATGCATAATTCATGCTTACTACCCTTTGCTGGTCTCAGTGGCAGGGCACAGCAGCCTTCCTCTCTCTCTTTCTTCCTGATGACAGTAATTGGTATTCAGTGAGAGTAAAGTGACCATGTCCCTAGCTTCTGCCTCTCTCTAAAGGCGGTCCCTGGACAGGCTCACGCTCCGGGATAATAGAAGCTCGAGGCCATTTACTGCCAAGGCTTGAGTCCCAGTTTGAATTCGACTCTGGGTCCCAGACAGACATACGTGGGGCTTTCCAGGGTCCTCAAACTATTGGCTAGTCAGGAGGAAATAGTATTTCTATTGGGATAGGATAAAGGACAACTGGGGAGCTTGAAATAGCACCTCAGCCTGTATCAGGTATGTGGAGTCTGGATACTCATTCACCTCTTACCATCAGATATATAACACTTCACCAACCACCTTGAAGGTCATGAGCTTTTCCCACCAACACAGAATCTCCTGGGGAACTCCCAGATGGGATCTGGCAGCCCTTATCTTGAAATATGCTACTATGTAGATGCTTAAATGTGGGACTAAAGCCTGGGAAGTCTCTACCTTCGGAAGCTCTGTATGTGTGTTGTGGTGGGAGTGGGGACCATAATGTCCTTCTCAGTCTCGGAAGAAAGTGGCACAGGAAATAGACGTCCCAACATAGGACCACTCTGTCCTTATGACAGGAGCAGTTGATGCCCAGGGTACTGACCATATGAACTGTTGTGTCAGGACATCCCAGCTTAGGAGACAAGCCCAGGACAACTATCACTATCAAAGTGGAAATGAAATACTCTTTGATCTAATTTTTGTGAATCTTGGGAGCCATTTTTCCGGAGGAGGGCGTCCCACGGAGAGCCATACTGGCTTGTGTAATGCTCTTTTTCATCTCCTTGTCGTCTTTGCACTGGCCAGTGGCTGCCACCAGCCTTGTCACCAGTCTCAGATAATCTAATGCCATTGTTCTCAAGAGGCAGTCTCTTCAAGGAGCCTTATTTCCCCAACCAAGCCTGGCCCCTCCAGCCAGTATTATATTCCTATATAGACAGAACACCTCTGATATTCTCTTCTGTCAGATCTGGGCTGCCTGGGGTGGGTTCGGAGGGTACCAGAGGCAGATGAAAAGTATCAAAGTGTCACTCACAGAAGGAGACTTGCTGAGAAGCAACTGTTAGGGTCTCACAGACACTCACTTTTCTTTAGGGGCAGACTTGGAGGTATGAAGTCCCTAGTTAGTTGTTAGGTGTTCATTACTACCTCTACTGTTCAACGCCATGTGCAGGAGTTGGTGGGACAGCTCACTGAGTAGGGCCACAACAGAAACCCTGAGGTCTTGGTGGATCTCAGTATGCCCACAGAACCTGCCTGATTCCCTGAGGCTGGAATGATCCAGAGAGGTCATTTTTGAAGGCCACAGCTGACCACTCTTGGTACACTTCCTTGCCACATCCCTGACAGGAACTTACAATATTTCTGCTTAACAGAGGCCCCCCTTTTCTCTCTCTTTCAGAAGATTCTTTTCTTCATCCTGGTTCAGAGCTTCTTACTGCATCAACTTCCCATCTCCCCTCTTGCTCACCAAGCAGGGGCGCCGAGTTATTCAAGCACACTTACAGTGACACGTACACAAGCAAAGGAAGATGAGCCTCCATTATTCTGAGGAATGTACTTAGAAACTCAACTCTTCCATCATATACAAAGGCACATGAAGTCTCCAACTCACACAGGGGACATACACACAGACACGGATGCGTATGCACATGCAGATATACAGAGAAATATGCAAACATCCACAGATACCAGGGACACACACAGACAGACACACGAGGATACACAGACATTGGACAGGCAGACAGACACACAGACACAGGCCATGCTCACTTACAGCAGGCTTCTTCCCCACACTCCAGATGTGTGTAAAGGATAGGTAACAGCTGACAACTTCTGACCCCACTCAAGGGCCCTGGGTTGCCCACTGAATCATGAAGTGCTTTCCTGCTTAAGTTTGTTTTCTTCTGGCCAAAGGGAGCTACTTATTTCCAAGAAACAGAGCCAGTGGATTCTGCTGAGCCCACATTGTGGTTGGGGACACACATTTTGGCATCGTTCTGTCCTCCCACGGATCTTTGTTTACATAGCTCCTATTTCTCTGGACTTCAAGACCTTGGGAGGAACTACCACTGTACCCTACCACAGTGACCTGTGCAGAACACAGCTGCGACGGATGAGGCCTCGTATGTGGGACTTTTACTATTCACGTGTTCTTGCTGCCTTTTTTGAAGGGGTTCACCAACACAATCCAGGTCTCTCTGTCAAGCTTCCTTTGAGCAATGGCTTTGTGCTCTGGACTCTCTTTCCGTGAATTGACCCCTTGAAGAGGCCTGCTGGCTTTCCACCACCCCAAAACAACACTGCTACCCAGAAGAACATTGTGTGTGTGTACTGCATGAACTACTTAACCTGACATACAGACTCTTTGAGCTGGGTGATATTGCTTTTCTCTGTTTACAGATGTGGCCACTGAAGCTCAAAGGAGCAACAACTTCCAACCACAACAAACACCCAAACAAGTTGAATCCAGGTCTTGGCTGGCCCTGTACCACATAGTTGTAAAACCTCCTCTATATTGCTGGGAGGTTTTGAACTTCTGGGCCTCAGGAGTCCTTGATCTTCGGAACCATAGAGCTTATGACTTATGCCATGGTTCCTTTAAGGTTAATGGAAAGAGCTCTGGGCTCGTGGAAAACAAACTCCATAATCTGGGTTACTGGGTCATTCCTTCTCCAGCTGGTTCCACTAGCTTTTGAGTTTTCCCTATTGTCTGGCCAAGGCTGGCTCATCTCCCCTCAAAGCTGCCTAGGATCCTAAGCTTGAGCTCCTCAGAGTGGTACAAATATACCTGAATGAGAGCCAACTATATGTGCCTGTTACTATGCCCACCACAGAAATTTCATTCTTCAGAACCCCAAGCCCTGTGATGATTGAGATTGATTCATGCACGCATTTATTTAATATGTTTACTGGACACCTATGTCATTGGTCCTTTGTTGAACTAGAAATAGTGAATGAACTCCAGGGGCTTAAAATCTAGTGAAGGAGACAAACACAACATCAAACAGCCATCTATAGGATGAAGGATAAACGAAGCCGGAGTGCTGAGAGAAGAGACACATTTACCATTGGTTCTGAAACTGTCCGGGTGCAAAGAGAACCTAATTGCCTTACAATACAGACTCATAGATACTAAATATTAGATTTCAGCAAGTCTGGGGGAGGGATGTCCGAGGATGAAGACACTTAATCATCTACCCAAGTAATTCTGGGACTGAGCCGTCTGGAAAGAGGTCAGAGAAAATGTTGCAAGGAAAAAAGAAGTCATTATGTTAAAGAATTTTAAGGATTTGTCAGCAAGCAAGAGGATTTAAAGGCCTTTAAAAGCTATAGTTTAAAATTGTTGGTTATGGAAATGATTAAATAACAAACAAACAAACAACAACAACAACAACAACAACAAACTGAAAATGAATCACCCAGGCATCCAGTTTTGTGTGCCTTTTGTCAGAAAGTTTTCTGTTAACATCAACTATATGTTCTAAATTACCAGCATGTGAAGTGTTCTGTTCCTGTATATACAGTCCATCCATAACTCCATGGTATTTACAGCGAGACTCATGGGCAGCACCATTGCTGTGGCCTCCTCCAAGGCTGGGATGAAATCTGTGATTCTCCCCCAGGTAACCTAAATCATGTCCATTTTGTCCTCTCTGGTTTCAAAGGCTTCTCCCTCCTACTATGAATATTTTAAAGCTCATATAGATCTTCACACTTCATTTTGTAAGTGAGTTTTCCTGAGTGATGTAGACACGTACGCACATACCCTAAGTGTATGACCGCTGGTGGATCTCCTCCAACAGAACACGGTTTTGGAACTGGCACCCTGAATCGAGGCAAAGAACACGACCGTACTTCCAACACCCCGTGCTTCCTCAGTCCTCACCATCTCTTTCCAACACTCAGTCATGAGAACAAGGGGCAGAACCGAGGCTAAGTTTGAAGTCCCATATTTGGGTCCCATTTCTTCCCTAAGGCCTTTGCCCTACACTTGCTTTTGGTGGGTGCTCCCAGCAGGTCACTCTAGCAGGGGCTTTGCTTGGCAAGATCCCAGGTACCAGGCTTGTGCTTGGTGACAGCCAGACTATGGGTGCCAGGAGACCGGCGGTCCTGAGCGTTCCCGAGAGACTCCTATAGCCTTTTCATATTTTGCTCTCAGTTCTCAGGACAGGGTTCCTTCACTAATTCCTTGTGCAAACACATTCCTGGAAGTCGTACTCTGCAGACGCCACTGAACTTGAGGTCTGCTGCCAAGGCCTCTCTTCTCCTCCCTCTTTCTACTCTGACCTGAATCATAGTCATAGATCTTGGTGGGGAGAACCTTTCCATATTCTTTGAGGCTGAATTTTTCTTGAACTCTTAGCAGCAACCACCGCTGCTAACCCTTTTGCCCCGAGGCCTCTCAAAACTTTTTAACGTATTATTTTGTATTATGTATGGCTTCTTTTAATCTCACAAAGAACACGGTTTTACAGAAAATATGCGAACCTTACAGTCCCGTACTCCGTAAAAAGCGAAAGCCTCTCTTATCGGTTGAGGCTCTCCCTCCCACTGTAAGGGTGGGTGGAACCACCCTGAGCAGGAAAGATGAGGGTATCAGATTCCTCTCTTTATTACTCTCTGGATTTTTGCCAAAATTGGGATCATATTATCCTATTTTACAACTTTATCTTGGCCTTAACAACACCGCGCACACATCTTAACAAATCAGCCCCTGCAACTCTACATCACTGTAGCAGCTTCAAAGGACTGTTGTAACGGGCTGTGAATGACTTAGCTGTGCTGGTTCTGACATCGGGTGGGGGTGGGGGGGTTGGGGGATGGGGCATAGACAGGGTGCATGGCATTTAAATTATCTCCTAGTATTGCTATGATAGATAAATTCGCAGTAAACATGCCTTTTTTTTGTTTGTTTGTTTTCTTTTTAGAGGCAAGGTGTCCTGTGTCTTGGCTGTTCTGGAACCCTCTATGGAGTCAGATGATGGCCTTGAACTTCTTTCCTCCACCTTCCCAATGCTAATATTACACCTGAGGGACGCCTCGGTTTGGGAGCTGGGACGATTTCTGTATATATTTATTCAGATACTTAGATGGGAATGAATACTGGAGGTTGTCTGACTAGAGGCAAAGAGCCTCTTTAATGCTGGTGTGTCTTTAATGCTTACAGTTTGGCCTTCCCTAATCTAAGCATTGGCCACTATTAATCTTCAAAAAACTATTCCACAAGCTGAAAAGAACATCCCATTTTATTGCCCTGCACATGGGGATGTCTTAGCATCTCCGTGTGCTTTCCTTGTAAACGTGAACTGGCTCTCTTAGGCAGAGTCAAGAGACTCTGATGAAGTTGTGGTCCTGGTGCTAAACAATGTCCCCTTCTGCATCTGACTATCTACATGTTGGAAGTTATGGCTCTGTCCCTATGACCCCAACCAAGTGGGCAGTTGGACTTTCTCCTCTCCCCTTGCCAATGGCTTGACCCAGGTTGCTCCCACTGAACGCCACCCTGAGATCCCAGAACTGATGAGCAAAGTCTATCTAGAGCCATCAATTTAGCTGCATACCCCCTTTGGGAAGCACTGGTTTTGGAGGCTTATTAGTTAATCTCTTCCTCTAAAGAGCTTGCAGTCAAGCTTGGGGAGAAGACTTTGTCCACGAAATGGAGAGCTTCTAACTCCATAGCTGCACAGAGACATTACCCGTAAATGCTTGTGCATGAGTGATGTGGTTTGGGCTCGTGGGCAAATGCTTGGAGACAGGCATTTCACAGCTCACTCACTGTTCTCTCCAGGCTGGTCCCAGTTTGATGTTTCCCACTTCTGAGACATCTACAACTTAATATGATTAAGAGAAGACCATAACCTCAGCTTAGACCTACCAAGGCTTACATTGGTGCCTGGCACTACCTATTTGGAACACTTGGCTCAAGCCAAGTGACAAATTTTTTTATCATCACTCAGGACCCATGTCTGTATTTTTAAAAATGGAGCAGTCTCTACCTTGCCTTCAAGCTTCCATTCTTGGACCCTAAAATTCACTTCCCTATAGCAGTTGTGTGACAAAAGATAGAAATTATAATGTATCATGCCTCTCGTGTGCTCAGTCCTTCAATGGCTTCCCATTTCAATGAGAAAAAGAACTCAAACCTCTTGCCCAATAAGCTCTGTTTGATCTGGCCTCCGATAACCTTCCCAACTCCTCTGAGGCTGGTCCCCATAGCTTGCTGTTTTCACTTCCCCAAGTAAGCCAGGGTCCTTCCCTGTCCTTAGACTCTTCTTCCTTGTGTCTGAAGCCTCTTCCACGTGTTAGGCTCCCGTGTGGGAGCACTCTTCTGTCTTCAGATCTCAACAAAACATTTCAAGACCACACTGAAAGGGGATCCTAGGACCTCTCAATCTTAGCTTCATGCTAAGATTCTTTCATATTGTTTTGTTTTCAAGGTTACTAACGTCTAGCATGTACTCAGTGAAGGATTTTAAGTATACTAAATATAGATATTTGGCTCAGTGGTTTTTACACACACATATGCACCCTTCCAACAACTCACTAGATCTTTCATGACATTCGTATGTTTATTGTTACGTGTCCGACTTACAAAGATAGGAGGCATGATAACACTGACACACTAAACAGGGCCTGACTCCTGGCTGGGGGATGCATTCCCACAAGCTCATTTTCACAGCTTAAAAAAGTTTTTAGAATGCAAGCTCTGAATAAAGCATAAATTACTCCTCCAGGACTTGCTCTTATGGACGCCCTTTACATGTGTGTGACAGTAAGTGTGCAGCCTTGCAATCCCAAACTGGTTTTAGCAGGACAGTTTTAGAAACATCCCATTGGTTACTCTGTGGAGGTCTAGCCAAAGATGTACATTTAGCCTATGTGGAAAGATACTCTGGAAGCTGTTATAAACATTCACAATCTTAGGGCAAAATTCTTAAGCTACCTCAGACAGAAAAAGATACAGAATGATGTATAAGAGCATAATTCTTACCCGTATAAGAGAAGCCCAAGTTTATTTAGTGCTACAGTCCTATATGTGGACCCCTTAGAAGGAAACCCAAAGTTACTGCTCTCAGGGTGTTTTGAAGGCAAGAGGGGGACGCGCAACTTTATTTTCAGTTGAATATATGTCACATGATGTCAAAAATAAATAATTAAATACAATAGCCTCTTTAGGCTCTAGAGGGAGTATGTACAAAGGGTACAGGTTCCAACAGGCCAGTCCAGGGCTGTGTAGGTAGCTTGGTCTGACTTGGGCTTCAAAGGCATTGAGGGAACTGGCTGGCTTGGAATGTTTTCTTTTCATGGCTCTTTATGAAACTTGGGAGAGAGCACCTGTCCATTCCCGCAGCAGAAACCAATGGGTACTCTGTGGTTGGTTCAGGAACATACAGGCTCAACACTATCATAGGACCTGTTCTGTGGGGCGATATATTCCTTCAAATTTAACTCACCTCTTTTTTCACATAGAGAGAAAAAGTCCTTTTCTAGCTCCTGTGGTGGTGGCTGCTGCTGCTGCTGCTGCTGCTGCTTCTTCTTCTTCTTCTTCTTCTTCTTCTTCTTCTTCTTCTTCTTCTTCTTCTTCTTCTTCTTCTTCTTCTTCTTCTTCTTCTTCTTCTTCTCCCTCCTCCTCCTCCTCTTCCTCCTTCTCCTCCTCTTCTCCTCTTCTCCTTCTCCTTCTCCTCCTCCTCCTCCTCCTCCTCCTCCCCCCCCTCCCCCCCCCCCCCCCCCCCCCCCCCTCTCTCTCCCCCCCCCCCCCCCCCCCTCCCCCCTCCCCTCCCCCTTCCCCCCCTCCTCCTCCTCCCCGCCCTCCCCCTCCCCTCCTCCCCTCCTTCTCCCTTCCTCCTCCTTTTCCCCCCCCCCTCTCTCCCTCATCCTCCTTCACCTCCCTTCCTTTTCCCTCCCCTCCCCTCCCCCTCCTCCTAATAGGGGTCCAAGCTGTGGATAAAACCTGCTCCAACAAGCAATCCGCTGTCCCTTTCCTCAGGCTTCAGTGATCTTGAGGATCACAGGCTTGGGAAAACCAGAGAAGGGCTTTGAGTCATCCGTTCACCACCCCTTGGTTTTGCTTCCTCTGACAACTCTGCAACGACTGCATTGTGTCTAAGTTTCTGAGCCAGTAAGGTGGCATCAGCACACCTCCGTTTCCTGAGGTCCTGAGGAACAAGTGGCAGTGGCTGTCCACCTTGTGAAAAGCAAAGGGCCATACAGACGAGGTCACACATGTGCTCTCCATGGCTGTCACGGCAAATGAGCATAGACTTGGCTTACGATAGTAGCAATTTGCTCTCTCATGGTTCTGGAGCACAGCAGTGCGGAACCAGGTTTTGAGCAGAGCAATATACATGGATGGCTCCAGAAGAGGGCCCATTAGTGCTCCTTGTAGGCTCAAGGGACTATCTATGACTGTCTATATTTCTCACGAGCTGTACCACTCCAGTCTGCCTGTTTGCACATAGCCTTTATTTTTACTGAGTCTCTCCTCTGCAGTTCTATTGTGATGTTAGACTCAAGTGGATAATTTTTGATGGTTTCATCTCAATATACTGGACTTTATCCCAACTGCAAAAACAGAGCCTTTCCCCAAATAAGATCTTATACTTCTTAGGGGCTGTGGGAGGGTGTGAACTTACCTTTCTGTGGGTACCATTCAGCTACAAATCCTAGACCAAGCAAAGGCTGTAGTCTCAGAAACCCCCAGGTATGTGTGCCTGTGCTATGGGAGTTCACGAAAGGCTCTGGGTCATGGTCCTTTGCTTCTGAGCAACATGGCACAGTCCTACTTTCTCTCCCTGGGAGACTGCTGCCCTCATCTGTCTTTCTTTCCTGAGCCCTCTTTGCTCTTTCTCTCACTTCCAATCAAACTAACACCAATCTTGTTTCACAGTCCTGGGAGGTTGGTCAGCCCAGAGACAAGGCCCTGTCAGGACAAACCTTTTTTATTTAAAGCTTCATGTACATTTTGCAAGCCAAATAAGGATTGCATCTTAGTTCTCAGTGTTTTTGCCAATGTTGTCTTCTGGTTTTTGACTTGATATTATAAGAAGTCACCATGAGAGGAAGTGGACACAGGGAAGCAAGTCTTTGTGCTATTTTTGCAAATTCCAATGAGTCTGCAATCTTTTCACGTTAAAAAAAAAAACCAAAAAAGTTACCTCCTGCCCCACGAAAACTTTAAATTCATTCAATAAAACAAACAAGCAAAACAAAACATTCCTGTAGATCTTTCTAGATTGGAGGGTAGAAGGAAGCAAATCTTCAACTCCCTCCTTTGGATGTTCGCTGAGTCATCACTTCAGGATGACACCCCTACCCCCACCCCCACTCCCATTCCCAGGGGCTGTCGGGAAGGGACCTTACTCTGGTCTAGCTCCATCCTCACTTCAGGTTTCCTGGGATGCTATCTTGGGTAGCCTCCTCCCTGAAGAAGGGAGTTCTGCCAGGCCCACCCCAAGCCTCCCCAGGCCAGGGTTGGTCTGCAGACACATGGCTGGGCTGGGCGAGCACACCTGGCCCCAGGGCCCAGGCTGAACCTGTTGCTGCCATATGCACACAGCGTTGGCTCCTGTTAAACTTCTCTCCTGTACTTTCCTGGTAGGCACATGGCCTCAGTAACCCCACCTTGAGTCAGAGGGATGCGCTGAGCTCCTAGGAGGTGCTGCTCTGGCTCAGGGCCAGCTCTCCCTACCCTGGCTTTGATTGTCATCTATGCTGTGTCCTCCTCCTCTTCTTCCCTGTGGCAGGGTGTCAGCTTCTCTCCCGTGCAGACTCCAGCTGCCACGAGTCTGGGCAAGTTGGAAGTACCCTCCCTGGGCCACTTGTCTGGTCTTTTCTCTTATTCCTTCTTACCCATGTGGAGGCTATAGGGCGAGTTTCTATTTAGTGTGGCTTAGTAGTTTAGTGTCCTAAGCTTATAAACTTAAAGGTCATGTTTGGACTTTTAGGGGCTGCCCTGGGAACGCACTGAGACTGCACACAGAATGTATGGATGTCTTTTAGGCAGAGGGTAATCCTAAGAAGGACAGGGCTCAGAGGACAAAGGGATGTTGTAGCATACGTTTTGTAATATACATTATTATTTTTTTTTCTTTCTGGCATCAAATTGATAGCTATACTATTTCACATCCTTACCTCAGTTTCCTCCTGTGTAAAAGCAATTAAATGATTGCCTCATCCCATATATCACAATTGCTTGGCACTGTGCTAAGAAGCATAAACGAAAAAGTTCTTGGCACAAGCCAGTAGGAGCCCAACAGAGATTAGCTGTTACTGTCATTACCTGCCCTGAGCATGGATGAACTCACATTTTGCTCACAGCAGCCGTGGGACATGGGGAGTGTCTGAAGGGAAAAGGGGACTGGGAAAAGAAAGGTGTTGGCTCTGTCAAAAAAATCCCTTCATGACTGCATCTGGAAAGTCTTTTTTGTTCTGTCTTCTGAAGTGTGGAGAGAAGCACCAAGCTTGTGTGTGGTGGGGGCACTGGAAGAAAATTCCAGAAGGAATTGGCTGTGAGGTTGTGCCCATATGTCCAGGTGGGGCCTTTGCAGTTGACACTCTTTCCTTGATGCCCTTCTGGTCATCCGTCAGAACTTGCCTCACAGGATACCCACTCTGGGAATCTCATCCCCAGCTCCTCATGTAAGGGTTGCGTTTTGTCTTTCAGCCCCCTGTATATCTTTATGGCCCATGGTAACAGCACCACAGCATCCTTATGCAGAAGTAAGGCCTTGTTTAATGCATGAGTTTTCTCCCTTTGCTCAGCTTGGTGACTGTGATATATCAGACTGTGACTCTATCGTCTTCTCTCTGTCCACAGGACCACCCTTTGGGAATCTCACCATCTTTCCCTCTAAATTGTTCCATTGCTCTGACTCAACCAGTTTCATTCAACAATTTCATCTCCCCCCGCCCTAGCCATTATTTGGCCCAGAAGATGGGGGGTATGGGGGGGGGAGCTTATCAAGTCAATTCTATGCTTAAAAATCTTTTAATGTTTCTTGAGGAATGCTTTTAGAGTATGTAACTTCATACCATTCAAACCTTTAAAAACCATACAAACACGCAGCTCCATGATATGCAGATTGCAAAATTGGGAGGCAGGTGTCATAGCGACTGTTGCTACTACCAGTGTTGCATGACTATTTATCTGAGTGGTATGGAGATTAATAACCCACGCCAACATCAAAAAGTGAAATAGTAAGTGGATAGGCCCAAGTTATGGAGCAAATCTAACAATCAATTGTAGAATCTAGGGAGGGATACACTGGAAATTATTGTGCAACTCTCTCAGCTTTTATTTATTTATTTTTGGGGGGAGAAATTTCATTTCAGACTCCTGGGAAAAGTTTTTCTCACAGCTCCCATTACCTCAGAGTTAAACCCAAAGTTGTTGCCTTGGTCTGCCAGCCCTGTCTGAATGCCCTGGCCTCTGTAATGGCTGTATCCCAAGCCAATTCTATCACTTCTTCACTCATATACTGGCCATCAGGCTGGTCTTTCAGTTTTTAATATAATAGCCCCCCCTGGCTTGGGATAAGTAATAGATCTTATCAGAATTTAACACAGCCCATTGTGTAATAATATGAACAATATGAAATGTCTTTTCTGTACGTGAGGTAACCAGTGGCATTTTATATGGCCCTAATACATAATTGTTTAGGGTCACTCATGCTTAAAGCTCTAAACCCAGACTTTTTAGAGGGTGGGCTATTACCCCATTGCTGGTTTTGAATGAATTGAGGATATGCGCCATCCCTGTTCAAATACTGTAGACAAGCAGGAATGATTAAGGGAGAAGGAACAGAGAGAGGACATCTTTTTCAGTGACATGCACTATATTCCAGTGGGGTGCTATGGATTTTCTTGTGAAAATTAAATTGATTTATTGATAGACTGTCATATTGATTTAAGATAGCTTTTTATTATAAAGTAAAATAAAGGATTCTGATAAAAATCTAGATATTACAAAGAAGCATATAGTCCTCTTCAGGTCTCTAAGCAGTGGATCTATGCTTCAATTTTAGTTCTCATAAACCTGGCCAGAATGGGAAATGGGTGATCACTGGAGTTCAGGCATCCTCTAGAACATCTGCTTCCAAGAGGTAGAGAGGAGGCTTTGACTCTATGGTGGGCTGCTTTTAATGGACAAGGCATTGCCTCTCTGATTCCTGCTTTCCCCACGGACAAATCTTGGAAAGCACATGAAGTTATGCAGGTCAAGAGCCAAGTAAGTCAGACATTCTTTATTGCCTTGGATCTCTTTTCCATCCACGGTGGTTAAGGACAGGAAAGAAAGCAGCTTCGGCCTTTGGTGTGTTGGGGAGACACGGGCTGGAGACTTAGCATTATGTGCTGACCTTTGCTTCTTCTTATGTATCCTGATGTTTCAATTGCTGTCTGAGACAGTGAAAGGGGGTGGAGTGGGCTCACAGGCTTATTTCTAGTGAGTGGGCAATGTCACAGACCATTTTATTTCTAGTAAGTGGGCAATATCATGGGTTACATGGTGTGGTCTAAATGGCTTGATACTGCATCAAGAAAAGAGAGCAGTGGGGCTCTTGGTAGACCAGAGTCTTAGAGACTGATCAGTTCCATGGGGTCCATTTGGTAGAGTCTGAGCTCTTTATTGTTAAGGTACACACTCACTCAAATCCCAATAGCAAATGCAAGATTTCTCCCAAACAAAGGCCCTGACAGATGGGGGTTCAAAACATGAAGAAATAAGTAGAAATTCTTTGGTGACACAGATGCTTAGATTCATTGGTCTCTAACTGGTGTCAGCTTCTCCAGGGAGCATACTTTAGCCACTGGATACATGATTGTATGCTCAATCTAAAATTGGAACCTTTTGTTTGAAACACAAGCATCCTCATCAATTGACTAGATGAACAAATTCAAACAAAGCCACCAAAAATATTGCACACATTTCTCAATCTCTCTATTGAAAACAACAGCTTTGTTGGGGACATGAGGAATGGACATTTTAAAACAAAGTACTGAAGATTAGTCATTGTCTATCATACCCCGAAACCACCCTGAAAAAAAGGTCCATTGTGAAGGTATTAGATGTGTGCCTTTGAATCTCCTTGCTAATCAATCTACCCAGGTGATTCAGGTAAAAAATAGTTCAGCGACCACAGGTGAGGTCCACAGGGTGTAAGGACGTTCACGTTCTAAGCTCAGAGCCTATAAAAATGTTAGAAAAGGGGAAGAGACATTGTAGGTGCAAAGGTTTGTTAATTGACTGAGATGAGAATTTTATCCCAGGTTAGCCCACTGTACCCAGTGCGATGGTCAGAGCAATGGGAGATAGAGAGGCTTTCTTGGTTGCGGCTGGAAAGAGAAACAAAGGTAGGCAGGCTGCAGTGAAGATAGGCAGATGCTGTGTGGCTGGCTATGGAGTCAGAGGAAGTGCGAAGTTCTGAACCAAGATGTGGCAGATAAGAACCAGGAAAAGGGGAGAGAACAGATTCTCTTTATTATATTACTATGGAGCTTCCGGGAAGGAAAACAGTCCTGCTTGTTCCTCCATTTCGGTTCAGGGCGACCCACACTCGGCTTGAACCAAATGATTGCAGTATTAATTAGTGTATTTGAACTAACTCTGACCACAAAGGAACACCAACCCTGGGGTTCTCCCACCTGATCATTTCTCCTCCTCCTCCTCCTCTTCCTCTCCTCTTCTTCCTCCTCCTCCTCCTCCTCTTCCTCCTCCCCTCCTCCTCCTCCTCCTTCTCCTCCTCCTCCTCCCTCCTCCTCCCCCTCCTCTCTCCTCCTCCTCTTCCTCCTCCACCTCTTCCTCTTCTCCTCCTCCTCTCCTCCTCCTCTTCTTCCTCCTCTCCTCCTCCTCCTCCTCTCCTCCTCCTCCTCTTCCTCCTCCTCTTCCTCTTCTTCCTCCTCTTCCTCCTCCTCCTCCTCCTCCTCCTCCTCTTCTTCCCCCTCCTCCTCCTCCTCCTCCTCCTCCTCCTCCTCTCCTCCTCCTCCTCCTCTCCTCCTCCCCCTCTTCCTCCTCCTCCTCTTCCTTTCCTCTTCCCTCCTCCTCCTTTCCTCCTCCTCTTCCTTTTCTTCCTCCTCCTCCTCCTTCCTTCCTTCCTTCCTTCCTTCCTTCTCCTTCTCTCTCTTTTTTTTCGGAGCTGAGGACCGAACCCAGGGCCTTGCGCTTGCTAGGCAAGTGCTCTACCACTGAGCTAAATCCCCAACCCCCCTTCTCCTCCTCCTCCTCATCCTCCTCCTCTTTCTGCCTCCTTTGTTTTTTTTTTTTTTATTGGCAATTCTCTAAGTCTCAAAGAGCACTCCTGTCCAGTGAATGACCCATTCTCACAGATGTTGGGCCAACAGTATTTACGTGGGGCAGCTTCATGGCTTCTACGGGTACACAGGGCGTTCTCTCATTGTGGCCGCCTTCTCTCACTGACTGTTTGGCACAAACATGTGAGCTCATTGTTTTCCCCTCCAATCACCAAGCCAGTAAGGAATGGGTGGGGATGCTAGCTCCTGGCTACACTTCAGAATGCAGCAGAAAAGTCTACAGTCATTCCTCATTGACTGGAGTCATAATTAACTGGGGAATTAAAGAGTGGGGATTCAAGGATGAGTAAGACATGGGAGCCGAATGCATACCTTCCTGTAGATGTCTGCTGAGACACCTCCCTATTCTTTCTGCGGAACAAACTGCATCCGTTCCCTTGGTTACGAAAGCCCAGGCTCGATAAGGCAAAGAGAGATCTCGACAAGACAGCTTGGTTTATAGGGACACATGACAAGTGCTAAATATTTAGCGGTCAATTATCTCTTGCCTCAAAGTGGATATGGGAAGCGACGTTTATTATCTGATGTCATCATCCAAAGCACTGAGATGGGAACCATCCTTTTTCTCATAGAGGTGAGACTTAATAAATCTTAGGCAACTGGCTTCATTGTCATGAGTTTGATCAGAATGAGAGGTAGCTTTGGAACTTGTCTTTGGCCTCTGACATGGTAGCATTGCTTCCCCCTTGTGCTTTGCTGAAGGCAAAAATATTACCAGTGCCCTTTATGAGATGCCTTGAGATGAATACATAATGGATCGCTACTGTACAGTCTGATTCCTAGACTACGCCCAGATAAATGTTGCATCATCCTCAGTAGCAATTAGCTTCAGTGAAAGGTTGTCCAGATTAATAACAATATCATCACCTGCTATTTATAGATGGCTGTCCTCCAAGGAGGCCAAAGTGCTCTGTAGATAAACATGGTTGAATGCAGTCTAATGATACTGTACACCGGGTCTGTGCCCGCGGTTATATTTCACAAAGGGGGATAGATGTTGACAGCCATCACGCGAAGGGTTGATTCCCCTATGGGTGGTACTAGCCTATTGAGAATTGGTTCCTTATGGTAATCTGTCCTCACGTATTCAAATTTCTAGGGTTGTCTGCCGTTACTCAGACACGAGGATGAGACGGTTTGCATTGCGGATAATTTTCAAGATTTATATAGACTCGATATTGATTTTTCTTGGTAATCAGTTCTTACTGCTGCCTCCTCCTCTTTGTTTTGCTTATCCTCATCTCTTACTCCCGTTGCTAGCACCACCACCACTGCTACAGCAGCCATCATTGATTTCTACAACTGCCACCACCACCACCACCACCATTGCCACTGTCAAAACAACCAGTACTACAACCACCACCACCACAATTACCACCAGAAACACTGCCACATAATCACCACTACTACCACAACAACTACCACCACCACTACTATAACCAATGCCACTCCTACAACTGCCACCTTCACCACCGCCGCCGCTGCTGCCGCAAGTGTCTGTAGCTGCTGCAGCAGCTGCTGCAAAAACTATTTATTTCATATCAGCTGCATTCCCTGTCTTATGTGAAGCACTGTACAGGTGCTTTCTGACACAATGTCTACCAAGGATGAGTTATTATGGCAAACCCTGTTTGACAGAGTAGAAAATTAAGACCCGTGCTGGGTAAATGATTTATTCCCTCCCACTTATTGACAATTGGAGACAACTGTCTAGGATCATCTCGAAAGACTGAGGCTTTAACGCTGATGAATGTGCATGAGACGCCAGTGAGAAGATGCTTACTGAAATAACAGATTAGCTATCATCCATTAAATGCCGAAATTTTGTATATTGACATTTTAAATCTGTACGATAATCCTATAGGATAGATATTTGTGTCTATATTCAGAAAGCCAAAGAATTTGCCAACTTAACACAGTTCCTTAAAAAGCAGAGTTACACTTGGTCTCTAGCTGCTGGTGTTTTGGGGAAGGCTTGGAGCCTTTGAGGTTAGAAGCATGGTTGATGGAGGCAGATCATTGTGGGCAGAATTTTTTGAGGGCCTGCCCCTGGTTCTGGCCTCAGCCCTCTGCTTTCTCTCTACCTCCATGATGGGACTAGCAGATTCGCGTTCTTCTCACTGCGGACAAAGGCCAGTCCTGCTGGTGTGCTTCTCCACGAGGATAGACTGACAGTTTTGGAATTATAGTCCAGAATAAGTGATTCTTCTCTAGGTTTTCTGTCAGGTGTTTGATCGTTGTGAC
The DNA here is from genome assembly GCF_011064425.1 of Rattus rattus. Classification (NCBI taxonomy): domain Eukaryota; kingdom Metazoa; phylum Chordata; class Mammalia; order Rodentia; family Muridae; genus Rattus; species Rattus rattus. The sequence continues at coordinate 139,426,855 of NC_046158.1, read as the reverse complement.
AAGGAAAGCATCTGAAGCAAGTGGTAAAGTGTGTTCTAATTCCTCTCCCTATGTTTTCAATAAGAACGCCAGCATTTAATCTATAAGATCATTAGGATAACGAGGGATTAGATGGAGAATGGTAGAAAGATGGCTGAATGGATGGGAAAAGAATAAATAGATAGAATGTCCCTCCCCTACCCAACAATGGTAAAGTAAAATGCATGTGTATCAATGGCCCAAACCTTTAGGCACCCACGTAAATGGACCTGAAGTTGCTTAGGGACTGAAGGAAACTTACCCTCTAAAATAGGACATTTTGCGGAACTAAGTATTGCCTTAAGTCACTCAGGTCTAAGCTCCATTGACTTCACGGCTGGAGGTATGAAGGAGAAACTACCCAGCTATACTACGCCGAAGACGAATAGATCAGGAGAGATCTCTGCCTTGAAGATATCATAACAATTTTAAAGCACGTGAATGTGAAAAGATCAATAAGACTATAATGGTGGTGACTATATGAATCTTGGTGCCAGAACGCCAGAGACGTGACGTCACTCATTTCGATGTGGCGTGCTCTAAAGGAACCAGGCAGAGCTAACCAAACCTGGGAACCTGGGCACGAAGGTCACTGTGCACCGGTGGGAGCCATGAAAGTGTGGCAATCAGTGGCCGGAAGTGGGAGAGAGTTAGTGATAGTCTTCCTAATTAGAAGCCAGTTCTGGGGAACTTGGGAGACGTAATTTGCCATACGCTGCCTTCCGCAGCCAGGCGGAGGAGCGTGCCTGAGAACGCACACGCAAGTGCTGGGCACCGCTGCTGCTCTGAAGCGTCTATATGCTTCTCAGCCTGGTGTCAGGGCCAGGTGGACTCTTAGGTTTTATTTGCTGCCCTGGAAGTTAGAGACCCTGAAAAGAGTCTGTTTTATTAGATTTTAATCGTGACTCAAGGACAGGAAGCAAGCCATCATTCAGATAAGCATCTTTCACAGGAATGCCATCTCAGGGCCAGAGTCCAGCCTCCTTTGGTTGAATATCTTTTGGCAGCAGGTCACCAGGGAACTAGCTTACCTGGAGGCCAAGGCCATGGGATTTATGCTGCTCAAAGCAGCTGGGCCTGCCCCTATATCATCTTCCCCACTCAGTGACACGGTGATTGAAATTCCAAAATGGATGAAAAATTCCTTAGGGTTAAAGTGACAAGTTTGAAAATGCCTTTGACAGAATAAATAAATACACAAGAAATGCATAAATAAAAGGCCCCCTCCTTGGCTCTGGACACTGCTCTTGCAGATGTCTGAGCAAGGGAAGGTTTCTACTGGGGACTGCATTCTCTCTCTCTCTCTCTCTCTCTCTCTCTCTCTCTCTCTCTGTCTCTCGTTTACCATTCTCATCTTGTTAATGACAAGGAGAGCAGCTCTGGGGACACCTATGCATCTAGCATGCATGAGTTCCTAGATAAAAAAAAAGAAGAAGAAAAAAAAAGAAAAAAAAAAGAGAAGTAATACCCCATTTCCAGTCATCTATTTCTAAACTACATCACACTTGGGAACTTAAGGGAAGAGCAATCTTCCTTATAATTCTGAATCAGCAATTAAGTCAAAGCTTGGAAGATCATTTTTGTCTCTGCTTCACTGAGATGGTTCTTCTGTGGCCAGTGGATTTCATTCACGATGGTTTCCTTACAGGGCTTATATATTGGTGCTGGGAGTTCACTAGGAACTGTCAGTCACGACTCAGTTCTCTTCAAAAGGGTTTCTCTGGCTTACTAAACGTCCTCAGAGTAAAGTGGTAAAGTTCCAGGAAGAAGATCATGGTGGGACTGCTGTAGTGTCTTTGGGGCATCCAGAAGCCCCGGACTTGATTTCTGTACCACTCTGTTGGCCCAGCAAACTCCTAAGGATAGCACAGATTCAGAGGGTGAGAGACTGGTTCCCACCTATGAACAGAAAAAGGAGCAAAGACCTTGACACCGTCTTTCATCTCTTGCCTCTACTTTGTGCAAAGTGGGAGCGCAAGCTCGGTAGCTCGGCTGACAAACAGGGCTGCACATTCAGGACCCCATACAACTTCATCCCACATCCTGAAGCTCTGAGAGTGAGTAGCAGAGTTCTGGCTGGAGCAGTGATTGGGGGGTCCCCCTTGTCATCCAGGGGTGGTGGATTCCTGACAGGGGGAGTTGTCTTTGACCATCAGAGCTGATATTTATCAGCTGGGTACCCTTCAGAGTGTTGCTTTAACTAGATCACAACTTTCTCTGTCACAAAGTGGACACAATGGTACCTACCTTGATTGCTTTGCAAATCGTGAAGATGCCAGCAGCCTCTCTGAAGGAGGGTAATACTTAATAAAACAGACATTCAATAAACTGGAGTTAGATACTCGTTTGAGTGTCCAAGCTAATTTTCCGTGACACTTTCAAGAGCTACTAAGTCTGAGGCTGTTAGGACGACTTCTGTCACTGTTAAGCTGTTTCTCCTGACCTTTTGCTAACCAGCTTTTAATTTTTACAAGAGCACAATTTAAATTAGAGGCACAAATTAAATATTTTAAAAAAATTTAGAAAAATGAGAAATCATGTTCTCATGAGAAGCAAAAGTTGAAACTTTGGAATATTCGTTAAGAAATCCAGGAAGTGGCCAATGCAAGAAACCCAGTGCCAGTCTAGGTCTTTCTCCCCAGACCTGACTTGGCATTAAAGGCAATTGGTCATCACTGGACTTTGTGGGACACCCTGCTCTGTTACATGTGGTGACTGTCCTTATCCTGGGAACAGAGCCCAGTTTTTATGTTCTTCCACAGACATGCATGACAAGAAGTGAAAATGTGTAGGGACCTTTACGGCTTAGGGTTGGGGTAGGCACAAACACATTTTGCCCCATTTTGTTGGTCAAATTCAGTCTCTTTAAAGTCAAGGCAAATGGTCTTGACTCAGGGAGGAGTCAAGAACTAGGGCCAATACCATACACCACAGTCTACCATGCTGGAACCTTTTGGTGGGGATGAGGCAATAAGCGGCTGAAATTACATACCTCTCTTATGTTGAGGTTAACATTTTTCACTTAATAAGTGGTGGAAATTTTCAGACCTAGTGTAACTTAGCTTTCTGCACTAAAGCTTTTAAGAGCTTCTCTTCTAGTCTATGAAGTGCAAGTTCCACAATTGCCGAACTGGCTTCCTCTTACCTTCATTTGCTAAGATCATTTGTCCCAGATTGTATGTGTAATTATGATCATAGCTCTGGATTCGTATGCAACCATGTTAATATTCCTGTGTTATTGGGCCAATGTTAATGGTTCCATCTACACTGACACATTTTCCACTTTTAGAAAAGGCATTCTCATTGATGTAGTGGTGAAGGGTAGTAGGAAGCCAAGATCTGCACACTATGGAGTGTCATTCCTTCCAGGATCTCTAAGCTCACCCCAATCTCCAGGATCTCTAAGCTCACCCCAATCCTCCCTTTTATATGTAAACCTTTTAATTGATGGCAAACCTAACTCTGAATATTCTGATACATGTGAAAAAGCATGGTTACATTGATTCCAAGAAGATACACCACTTCATCTTTTCCTTCCATGTTTTATTCTTATTTTTTTTAAATCCCAATTAAATGTTGGGTATGTTTTATCAAGTTAGTAATGTTCAGTAAGAAAGACCTTTCTCTTCTCTCCAATCCATCCATCCATCCATCCATCCATCCATCCATCCATCCATCCATCCATCCGTCCATTCATATTCACAGTATCACTCACATACAGCTTCTTCTTTACTGGAATATAATAGAGTTTGGACACTCAACTAGTTCCCAACATTCCACAATGAAGCCATTTTAATGGGGGGTCTAGATTTCCTTCTGAGTTATTATATGAAGAGAGACTGGGGGACCCAGGCATGTCCCCATCATTCTTTGAATCTTTTATGATGCAATGTAGTAATCTAGGGTTACCTTCTGTTTCCCTTGCTTCATTACTGATGTGCTCATTCTTCTAGCTAAGAATGGCATCTGGAAGCCAAGAACTTTGTGCTATGAGAGTCACTTCTCCTAGGGCCACTAAGCGTATATGTACTGTTCTCTCATTCTTTCAACTAAAATACTTCTCCCTGCCCTTGCGTGTTATGAAATTTCTCATTACATGTTCAAAAGCTAATTACCTTTCTGTTACATCAAACAAATAGTATGATGTCTCCTCTAAGTTTGCCCTTTGGTTTTGGACTGTATTTTGTTTTCGTTTCAACTAAAGAAGCCTATCTCTCTTCTTCCCCTCTCCCTTTCTTTCTCGCCGGCCAGCAAGCTTAGCCAAAATAATGAGCTTCAGCTTTAGGGAGAAAGAATTGAGGTGGATAACACAAAAGGAAGGAACCCAACCCATCATCCTCTGACCTCTACATACATGTGCATTCACGCATTCATTTGCACATGTGTATGTGCGTATACCACAAACCTCCATACACAAAATTAAAAAAAATATAAGTTGAACACATGGGATAGTTCATATGTGTGTGGATTTGCATGGATACAACATTTTACCGATCTGAGGATTTTTGAGTAATTTTCAAATTTCACCACTGTGAATAGCATGGCTTTGAATGTGTTGAACCATGTGCAGTGATACACATGTTTGATCATACCCGTAAGTAGAATTGCTGGGTTTCAGAGTATATATACATAGTCACTAGTAGAAAACACAATTCATTGTTTCTTAGGGTAGCAATGCTATGCTGTGCCCACTGAGACACGGGACAAAAAAGTCTTCAGATTTCACCACACCTGTCATACTCTGTATTTTCCTCATCATAAACACTGTTTATCTCCCTAAAGATGCACTGGCACTCATCCTTCTGGGAAATGCCTGTTTGTGTCTTTGCCCCTTTTTAATTAGGTTGCTTATGATTTTATGTTCCAGTATCTACGAATATCATTTTTTTAAAAATATGGAACGCTTCACGAATTTGTGTGTCATCCTTGTACAGGGGCCGTGCTAACTTCTCTGTATCGTTCCAACTTTAGTATATGTGCGCTGAAGCGAGCACTACAAATATCATTTTGAGGAAGTTTTTTTGTTTTGTTTTGTTTTTTGTTTTTTTGAAGCAGGGTCTTAATGTGTAGCCATGACTTTATTTTGACTTGGGGGAATTACCATGCATATTTGATGAAATAAATTCTATCTTTGTTTTTATGACTTGGAGTCCAGTCTAGCAACGTTGCCCACCCTACACATATTTAAATATTAATCTGTTTTCATTTCTACTTTGCTGTCTTTGTCATTGGTAGACAAGCTACACTCCTGAGCTGACGGTTTGCTGCCTGGGACGTGAAACTTTGTACTGCACAGGCAGGTACTCAGGTTTTTCTGGGTCTCCACTCTGCCCCCTTTGAGGCTCCATCCAAGCTTGGCTGTGGCCTGGCCCAGCCTGAATGTAATTGTCTGGAGCTACAAGGTTTATTTCCAGCAGATCTGAGTCATTTTTCCTTTCCAAGAAACCCAGGAGTATAACACTTACTGGATTCTCTGGAAGATTCAACTAAATGACTTTATAAAGGAATACACAGAGGTTCAGAAAGGTGAGCTACTTCACCAACACTTCGTAGTCAGAATATGAGAGAGACATGGAGATCTAGGGGTTTCCTTTACACAAGTGGTTCAGCACTTAAAAAATTTGATGGTAGATTAAGTAAGTGGGAACATAAACCTTCTCTTTCCTCGTGTTCCCATATCAGGATGCTAGAAAGCCCATGTAGCTTTTCAACTCTTCTTTTATTCCATAGCCTGGGTCCCTAGCCTCTCTTCACATAATAATTCAGAAGGACACACCTTTTGTCACAGTCAGACCATACCTCTTTGCTGCTTTCATTGTTCTCCACTTGCACTGAAGCCTAGGCTCTCCTTCTTGCTCTCCATGTCTGCCACGCTCCACGTCTCTAACTCCATCTCCCCTCCTCCCTCTTCCTTAGCTCCTCAGCCACACAGATCTCTGCTGTAGTCCTTGAGTGTGACGAGTTTTTAAGGTCTTTGCCTCTGCTGTTATTTTTTTTTTTCCTTTCTGGAAATAATTTTGTAAAAGAAAGATGGACAATGTTTCTAGAAAGAAAACTGAGGCAAAATTACCCTCCAGAACAACTTTACTAGGAGGATTATCTGTTCATGGCCTTAGACAGCCGTGATAGGTCTCAGGGGGACATAGCCTCTTCACACAATGGTAATTTCTGACTCTCACAGGCTTTCAGAAGAGTGGAGGATGAACGAGGGCCACATCAAGTGACCTGGCCTACATGTTAGAAATCAAGCATGGATAAAAGGAAAATTATAATTCAAGGTTGTCTTGGGGCTGCAGCTGGAGGGAAAACACTCGGAGATGCGGTTGTGGTAAGCCTGCTATCAACTGTCCAGTTGGAGACACTGGCGAGGCATGGCCAGAGAGGAAAGAGAGGGGGGAGGGGGAGGCGAGGAAGAGGTGGGGAGGGAGGGAGGGAGAGAGAGAGAGAGCGCTAGCCCTCAGCTAAGAGGATCTATGATGTAACAACATCTGCATTCGCTCTTGTGTGAGCATTTTTTCATATCTTCCAGTTAGTATGTAAGCTTAAGATTTCACCTTGAAGAAGCTTTCCTGGTTCCTCCTGGGAAGACTGGAATCACTCTTCCTCTGTAATGCTTTCCAGTACTCCCAGTTTCCTTTCTGGACAGAGCTTGGGAGCTTATCCCAGTTGGGGATTAACTTCTTTGTTTATTACTTCTCTCCATCCCATCTCTGCAAGGAACTGCACACTCTAGCAGCTTGTCCCATTTGTTCGGATCCCCAGGGGCTGAGTCAAGGCCTACCATTCATTCATTCAGTATTTGTTGAGGCAGTGAGGGAATCCAGTAGGCACTCAATAATTAGTGGTTTAGCGGTTTCCACTTCTGTCCTCTAAAAGAATACACACACACACACACACACACACACACACACACACACACACACACACGATGGTACACGCAACCTGAAGGAACTTGAAGAAGACAATGGACAATGGAAATAACAGCTCAGTGACTGAGTCTGGTGAGTCTCGAAATAACTGGCCGAACCAGTTGAGCCGGGCTACTGTTTTCTGTTTTATTTTAATTTCATCAGGTTCCTTGGCCTCTGACACTCTGACCTGGGTTTATATATTCATGGGGAAAATGAGTCTTCTATTATGGAATATGAACTTAATGAGCATAATGTTTTGATAGATCGCTACTCCAAAGTAATTAATAGATTATAGTACCACAACTCTTGAAGAGCGTCTTAGTTACTTTTTAGTTGCTGTGTTAAGACGCCATGACAAAGGAAACTTACGAAATAAAGCTTTTAATTTGGAGCTCAGCGCACCAGAGGATTAGAGTCTATAACCATCATGGCATAGCATGGGAGCAGACAGACAGACAGATAGGCAGGAAGGCAGATAGGCATGGTGCTAGAGAAAAGAGCTGAGAACTTGTATCTCCCACAAGCAATAGTAAGCCAGGAGAAAGAGCTAGCTGTGAATAGAGTGAGATTTTGACATCTTAAAGTTCTTCCTCACTGACACAGTTTCTCCCACAAGGCCACACTCTCCTAAAACAGCTCTGCCAATTGGGGACTGAGGATTCAAATACATAAGCCTACGGGGGCCATTCTCATTCAAACTACCCCAGAGAGGAATTTCAGTCTACTTGAAAGGGGGGTGAGAACTGAATGAGTGACTCTTTCAAGTTCTATGCCCATAAAGTACTTAGCTCGGTGACAGGCAATGCAGAGAGGGAGTTCTCAGGGCTCCTATGTACTGAGTGAGGAAAAGCATTAATCCTCAGGAAGTCTCCCAAGCAGAAGTTGCATTGGCAGTCCTGATTTGGACTTGGGGGTGTCATTCCAATGATGGCCTTGTTCTCCCCTCTTTCCTTAGTCTGTCTAGAAGCTTGACAGGGCTGTTTAAAGCCCTTTTGGGAATCAGGTGTGAAGCCCAATCTTCTCGAGATACTTGGAAGACTTCAGGCTTCTACCGTGAACCACAGCTGATCCCAGATAACGATAAAGCCAGTTCTATTACACTTGAAGGGAGAAGGGGGTCTTCCTCCCTCTCACTCGTTTCTTTTCTCCACCTCTCTTCCTTTTCTCTCCAGTCCCTTCTTCCTAGGTCTTTGTTCTGTCTATCCTTCCTTGCATGGGCTAGACGCTGTAGCATTTGTAGCAATGGCTGATGAGATGCCCTACCTTCTAAATATTTGTGACTAAGTGGCGGAAAAAGAAGCTCAACATTATAGTCTGAGATGATAGGGATTGCAGAAGGGCATGCACAGACGTTCAGGAACATAAACACAGCTTGTTAGATGCTGGGCAGCTAGCCTGGCTTGGGACAATAACTTGATTAATTTCCATGATATAAGATACTGCCACCCTGCAGATTTCAGGTTCCCAGCTCACTTGTTGCTCAGAGTCAGAAGGAGATACACACACTCTTCCTCTTCTAGCTTCAAAAGCTGCCTGGGTTGTATCTCCATGAAGGGCACATAATTAGGTCTACTTAGGGTGATGTGTGATGTCAGAAGAATCTTTTGGAAAACGTACAGGGACCCGAACTATTTTATCTCATTTGGGAACATGGAGGGTTACGCGGGAAAGAAATCATGTTTTGCTTTGTTTTTGTTTGTTTGTTTGTTTGTTTTATCCTTGTGAACATTGAAGAAGATACACATAAACCAAAAGAAGAAAGAAAAATGTAAACACTGTATTAAACACCGAGCACATAACTTTTTTTTATCTTTATTAACTTGAGTATTTCTTATTTACATTTCAATTGTTATTCCCTTTCCCGGTTTCTGGGCCAACATCCCCCAACCCCTCCCCCTCCCCTTCTATATTGGTGTTCCCCTCCCCATCCTCCCCCCATTACCGCCCTCCCCACAACAATCATGTTCACTGGGGGACTCAGTCTTGGCAAGACCAAGGTCTTCGCCTTCCACTGGGAACACATAACTTTTAAGGTTATTCCTCACATCGTTTCATTTTTTTCTATGTTTGAACTTTTGTCATTTATAAAGTAGTCTTCTTATGTTTACTGTAACAGTGTTCACAATAGCTAGGTCAGGGTATCTACGCAGGCAGATGAATGGCTAAAGTAAATATGGTACGTTCATACAATGGAATAGCATCCAGCCATTCATGATCTCAGCCGCTGCTATGAGCTGATGTACAGAGTCGTGCTGTTTGGAACAGGTAAACGGAGCTGAGGACCGTCATCATGTTAAGTGAAATAAGTCAGGAGTGGAAAGACAAGTTTCCCCTGCTTCCTGCTATGTGTGGCATCTTAAAAAGCAGACACAAAGGTGGGGAGTTACATAAATTAGAAAGGAGGCTGAGTGTGGAGGGGGGAGTAAACCAAAGTACTTTATATATGTGCATAAAAATGTGACAAGGAAAATGATTATTTTTAATTCATGTACACTAGCACAAAATTTTGCTTAAGAAAACCCCACTTGTCTATCCCTGCCAATTTCTGTTTGTCATGACATGTCATTGTGAATATTATTTACTTTTAAGTTGGATTCTGACTGATGACTTACTTGTAAGGCATTTAGATGATTTTAACTTTTTATTCTCATCACATTTCAGAACATTTGCCTTTTGTTCTCTCTCTCTCTCTCTCTCTCTCTCTCTCTCTCTCTCTAATTTACATGCCTTGCATAATAAACCTTAGCTCTTTCTGTTTGAATAAGTAACTTCACTACCCTTGCTCTCTCCTCAACCACACTTCCGTTCTTCTTCTACTTTGAAATCCTCACAGGTTCTAGAACATTGTACACAGAGCACTGCTAGAGAATTTTTGCCATAATGCTTATTGCTTTAATGTGATTTAATTTAAATATCACACAAAAGGTAACCCTGACTTTGCTACGTGATGATGTAACGGTGCTTTCATAATGATTTGGTCTTGCTGGCTTCTTGACTCGTGCCCTTAAGGTTAGTGATCAATGAACAACCAGAGAGCCCTTAAGGGGTCTGGCACTAGTTTGGTCTTTTGGTTTAGGCAGGCGAATGTAACTTCTCCTCAAAGGGCATATTGTATTGGCGATGGACTATGGAGACCACTGGATGCTTGGAATGAAATGAGGTTCTGTTATCAGATCCCATGGATTTTAATGTAATGTTAAGAATCATAGAAGAAAGCCTGGACTATGAGACATTCTGCTTAGCATTACTCTTTCTGAAAGCCCATGTTCTGTTTTCTGTTCTCTCTCTCTCTCTCTCTCTCTCTCTCTCTCTCTCTGTCTCTCTGTCTCTCTGTCTCTCTCTCTCTCTCTCTCTCTGTGTGTGTGTGTGTGTGAGAGAGAGAGAGAGAGAGAGAGAGACAGAGACAGAGACAGAGACAGACAGAGAAATAGAGACAGACCTAGGCAGAGAGAAATGACAATGTATTCTGTGTCACACAGCAAGCGGGAAGCAGAGCTGGAGCAACAGTGGGAACACAGACTGGGATCTTGAGGGCTTTGTAGCACAGCCTTCTGGTCAGGACAAACTCAGGATCCCAAGGCACTGAGTGTGGTTCTGTGGTACCAGGAAGCAGTGAATTCAGATAACAGAGCTGAAGACAGAGGGGAGGGAACTAACATCTCTGAGCTTCTCTGTGCTGCCTGTCAGGGTGAACCTTTTCAACATCTGTAGTATTCATTCGTTTGCAGTGCTAGGAAGTATCGTAGGTAAGCACTCCACCACTGAGCTATAAGCCAGACTCATGGTATTCTTTGAAAGTGAAGGTTACAGTCCCCTTTATTCAGATGGGGAAGAAAGTGAGAAGAGATACAAGTTGTTTACCAGTAAATGACAAAAGCTAGGATTCATGGAGTCACATCATCTAAAAAAGTTGAAGCATTACGTGTGTCCAGGGAAGATGTACTTCCCATTTATGGTGGATGAAAATCCTATGCAACAAGCATCTCTCACGCCATTGAGCCTGAAGCGAAGTTGTTCAAAATCCTGAAGCTACAAAGGTGCATGGAGCTGGCCATTTTCTCATTGGCACTCACTAATTGTAGTGCATGCTACTACCTGGATCTCACTCTGAAGCCTTTCTACATACATGTATGGTGTCTACTTGCACACCACCCTCACTTACCCTCTCTTCTCGCTCCCTTCCTTTCTTCAGGTAGTGTCTCTTCTACCTTCATGCTGTCTGAGGTTAGACCACTCTCGACCCAGATGAATTCTTGTCTCTGACCCTGAAGAGTCTCCGTGCATGCCCTTAGACGACTCCCACACCAGGCTGCAACTCCCGGGTCTTTGAGAGGCACTTGTTCCTACTTTGGACACCACCAGATGTGGAAACTTGAGCTCAGCCTTCTCCATGAGATCATTTATACGCTTGTGTGGAAATGTATGTGGGAGACCCGTCTTCTGTGAGGAAGAGTGAATCTATTTAGAATGATCAGTCTGTCAGATGACCGAGAGAATCTGAATTGTGGCTCAAAGACATTTGCACGGGTGGCATCTGGGGCCCTTTGTGAAGATCCTGAGACCAGAGGCAGCAGGAATAGGAGAGGCTTGGGAATGTACTCAGGGGTAGGGAGGCCTGTGGGAATACAATGACTGTTTTGCCTTTCTTTGACCCTTTGGACTTGGCAGCCTTCCTTGTGGTAAGCTGTCTGCTCTTGTTATGACTTCAACCTGTGCTAACTCCTCAGGGTGATGCCAACATCTGCACCCAGAGGTGATGAAGCTTCAGTAGGATGAAATTCAGGCTCTACATCTTTGGGAATCAAAGACAAAGACCTCAACTCTTTATTCCTAGGAGGGTGCAGGAAGCATGGAACTAGAAAGTAAGGTTGACATTATTAGGGCCAGCTATTGAGGAGAGCCTTGAGCTTATACATGAAGAATCATATTGGACAAAATAAGACTTTCTCCATACCAAGCCCAGCACTTGCTGCTGACTTAGGAGGTACAGACCAGGACAAGAAAAATGAGCAAAGAAAGGCAAAATTCCTGTGATATGATGAAGAGTGAATAACCAGCAGATCAGACACCATTTTCCCCACAGGAGGAGCTTTCTGCAGACTGACCATGGTAGAGACGTGTCAAGAAGAGGGGACATTAACCTATGTGGCTTACATATTGCTTACTTTCTCATCACTGTGATAAAATACTTTTGGTGGTTAGTCGATTGTTAACCTGACAGGATCCAGAATCCCTGAATAGGTGAGCCTATGAGCATGTCTGACAGAGTTTATCAAGATTAGATTAAGTGAAATTGAAATTGCCAGATCCACATTGACTATGGGTGTTACTATCCCATTGGATAGGACTCTAGATTGAATGAAAGCAAGCAAGCTGAACACTGGTATTCGCCACTCTCTTTCAGTCATGGAAACAATGTAACCGTCCGCCCGCTGCTCCCGCAGCCATGGCTTCTCTGCCATGGTGGACTGTATCCCTTAAAACAGTAAGCCAAAATAAACCCATCATTTCTTAAATCACTGTTATCAGGTATTTTCTCAAAGCTATGAGACAAATTATTAATACGACACCTGACAAAAGCAACGTAAATGAGGAAGAGAGTCATTTTGGCTCATCGTTTCCATTGCTATTGTGACAGGGAAGGCACTGCAGCTTGGATGGCTTCCCCGGCTGTGGTAGGAACATGAGGTCATTGCTCTTCATATCTTTGTGAATCAGGAACCAGAGAGCTAGGCTGGAAATAGAGTGGGTATATCCTCAAGGCTCTCCAGTGATCTGCCTCTGTCATGTTTGTTCCTGTGGTTTAAAGATGCTACAGCTGTCCAATAGCACTACCAGCTTTACACAGTTGCTTTAAGTACATGAATCTAGGGAGGATATTTCACATTCAAACTCTAGCAGTAACTTTCTCCCACGAGTTAACATTCACCTCCACTGTGTATATGTTCATGCCTGCACAAGCATGCATGAGTGCCTGTGTGTGTGTGTGTGTGTGTGTGTGTGTGTGTGTGTGTGTCTGGATAGACCACCGTGTATGGGAAACCAAGGCCCAGAGCTCAGTATTTCCAAGGTAAATGGCTAGCTAACTCACCACACAGTCTAAGAATCAGGAGCTGCCAGGGCTTCTGAGATGCTGACGATTCACACATATTCTTGAGGAACAGAAGAGATCTGCTCAGTTTTATAGTGAATCAGGGTACATATGGGGCAGAATCCAGTGTCCTGGGATCCTCTGCTATTTAGCCTTCAGTGTCAGTGGGGATAGAGCAGAGGTGTGGGTCTCACTGTCCTGCTCACTGTCTTCCTCTCCTGATCTTTTCGTCAACTGCCCAGGACAGTCCGTCTACCTTTGTATTTTATATTGGTAAATTTAACCAGCATCATCTGGTGTTATAACAAATAAACAGAAGCTGAATGTATAAAGATAAGAGGTATATGACTTTCAGTTTAAAGTAAACCAATATATTTCTTATTGATTTTTTTAAGTGTTGCCCTATGTATATTTTCAACAACACATGTTTAGCCATAAAATTTTAAAATTCCATTCTTTTCTGGTCTTGAACTCTCCATGTAAGCTAGCCCTGAGCCTGCTGAATTTTCAACAATTTTTCTGTCCCAAGTTCCCAAGTTACAGGTATATGTCACCACTGCGTACCAATGTATAAACTGCATGATGCAATTGGATGATAACTTGAATTAATATCAAACTTTAAAAATGAAGTTCTGGTTTATTGCTCTGATCCATGTAATTACTCATTCCTTTAGATTTTTCTGCTTACTGATACCAGTGAAAGAGGCTCCTGAGGGGTGACTGGAAGACCAGGCTCGGAGACCAGAAGAGTATGATACCTGTGATCTTGGGGATAGCTTTTTATCCTTAGACTATTGTCACCATGCCTATGCATTGTGATCATAATTGTGTGTACCTCATGGAAATGCTGTGAGATTTAATTGAGACAGTGAATTGGAAGTGCTTATCAGGATACCCCAAAGAAAGAGGTAGGGGGTGGGAGGTGGTGGAGATTTCAGCTCCAAAATACTCAGTAAGATAGACAAAGGAAAAAGTACCTAAAATTGTCCAAGTCCAGAGATCAGTGTGATGCTCAGGACCAAGAAGAGCCCTTCCTTCTACAATATTTCTACATACTGAAGTCTGCCTGTCATGAGAGAGCATCTGCGTGTTGGTAGGCGTGGCCTCCCGATACCTGACGAGGCTGTGGATGAGCTGTGAGGAAGGGTTGTCTCTTTCTTCAAGTAGCTGCATTGCCAGGTGTCTATGCTTGTTCCAACAGTGCTTGGGAGAGGAAGAAGTGCATAGGATTTCTCCTCCCTTCTGGGAATGGGAATTGATGTTATCCTATTTCTATTCCCCTGTTCAATAGCTCTCTTGCCGTGTGTGTGTGTGTGTGTGTGTGTGTGTGTGTGCGTGCACACGCACGTGTGTGTATTTACACATGTAGAGGCTGAGGCTGAGGGAGGTAAGTACTCTTTTCCTCAGGTCACCAGATCGTTAGAGCTTGCATCTGGTTCTGATGCACAGGCAATTCATGGCACAGGGATGTCAGACGCCAGTCTAGCTGAATGGATTAATGGTCAGGGCCATAATCCCATAACTTCCCAAGGTGTGTGTGTGATTTTCACCTTCACTGATCCAAAATTTGAGCTTGCTTAACAGTTCCTGAAGGCAAAGCTTACAACAGAGAAACAGGACTGTCTTTACCAGGGTTACGATTGCTTTAATGAAACACCATGCCCAAGACAACTTCCAAGAGGAAACATTTAACTGGCGGTTTGCTTGCAGTTTCAGAGAATTCACCATGACCATTGTGGCAGGGAACGTGGCAGTGTGCAGGCATGGTGCTGGATCAGTAGCTGAGAGCTCATATCTGATCCAAAAGTTGTAGGGAGAGGAGGGGAAGGAGGGGAGGGAGGGGTGGAGGAGGGGGAGGGAGGAGGAGGAGAGGGGGAGAGAGAGAGAGAGAGAGAGAGAGAGAGAGAGAGAGAGAGAGAAGTAGAGAGAGAGAGAGAGAGAGAGAGAGAGAGAGAAGAGAGAGAGAGAGAGAGAGAGAGAGAGAGAGAGAGAGAGAGAGAGAGAGACTGATTCTGTGCCTGGCAGAGGTTTTTAGAACCTCAAAAGCTCACCCCCAATGACACACAACGTCAATAAGGCCACCCCATCATATCCTTCAAAACAGTTTTACTTAGTGAGAACCAAGCATTCAGACATGAACCTATGGGAGACATTCTCAGTCAAACCATCCAAAGAACCTTATTTTTTCTTCTATTGTGCTCACGGCAGACATTCCTAACCAGTTCCCCTGTTCACTAAGTCATAAATGCTTTTAGACTTCATGGGTTGAAGACCAATGAATGACAGTTCTTTATAACATTGGCTTACCAGACAAAAGCAAGGTCCAGAGTGCTGTTGCCTGGAATATAGTCAGTCAGCCTGAGGAGATCCTGACATTCTACCCCTTAACTTCCTAACTGTGCCTATCATAGTCATTTCAGTGCCTTCCACAGCACCCGCATTGTCAGAAATACATCTTTTTCCTACTGTAAATTCTAATCCAACCATGGGACCCAATCTTAGAGAGGATGTCCTCTGGGAAGCTGTCCTTAGTTTCCTTGAGTTCTCATAATGTTGTGTGCTGTTTTTCTTTTGTTGGATAGGCTGTAGCTGTCTGGGTCCAAACTTTGAGAGCTGTTCTGCTTGTGCTCTTAAAAATAATCTGGTAATTCTTTAAGAATGTCATACAATGCATTTGGTCATATTTACTTCCCTCCTCCATCTCTGCCAAGCCTCCTCTATCCACCTGAGTTTGTATCCTTTTTCTTTGAACCAATCACGTCCAATTTGAGCTACCTATACGCTCTAGGCTGTGGGACCATCTGCTGATATGTGGTTGATCCACCAGGGGCCACACCCTTAAAGAAAATGGATTCTCTTTCCAGTACTCGTCAATGACCATTGGCTCTTCAGGTAGGGGTGTGACTGAATGGCCATGCCTCTCTCCATGCTAGGATTTTGGTCTGCTGGAGCTTGTGTGGGTCCTGTACCTTCTCCCACAGTCATTGTGGTGTGGCGTCTGGGTCCACAAAGCTTCGGCTGAGGTGGAAAGGAAGGAAATTAGGTGTTAGGTAGGAAGACTTCAGAGTCCAGAAAGGTTTTCTAAGGACTAGAGAAATTTCATGGGTTATAAAAGGGAAGACACAGAACAGGGGATTTCACAGTGACAAACTAATACAGAATACAGGAAGTAGCACATAGTGGGAGAAAGTGCATGAAGTCGATTGCTGTGTTGCAGAAGTCCAAGGAGCGGTCATTACCTCCAACTATGTTTAAAGCAGAGGAGATGCGATTGGCCACTGCCCTTCCTGTAATTTCCAGACTTCTAATTAATTCTCTCTTTTTTCTACATCAAAACCCCACAATATTAGCCCGCTCCTAGAGTGCTAATTTGATAAGGGGATGCTTTTGCCGTGTTGAGTTGGCTTTGTTACCAATAAACGTGCACTTTTTGTTGTTAATAGAGAAAGCCAAGAGTGGAGCTTGTGCCTGTGTCTGGGGCCATCTTGTGTACTTTACAAAACTCGCTGATTCCAAAGATTTTTTCCCCCTTCTTTCTTTGTGTTACAATTTGAGTTTCTTTTGATGTTTGCCTCTTCGAATATTTCTTAAATAATTAAACAGTTACTTTTGACCTACTTTACATAAGGAGAGCTTAATTTCTATCATTGAATTAGAAAATTACATCGCCCTATCTTATTAAGCGGGGAGTAAGTAGAGATAGAAGTGATTCTGGATTCTTAAATTAAAAATGTAGATGCCACGGACGTTGGGTGGGCTCACAAACACTTTGTGATTCTCTGTAGCCCCCAGGTGCTGTCTTCCCTCACTTCAAAGGGAATCGAGGAGGAAGGAAGCACACTAGGGAATGTACCCCAGGCCTTTGCCACCTGGTGGGAAGCAGGTTGCAAAGTCCATGTAGGTTTTTTATTCTACCTAAGGACACTATGAAAAAAATTGTCTGTCTGCCTGTGCTCATCCCAGATGCAGTTCTTTCTATTAAGAGGGAGCATGACCCTGACCACTGATCAAGTAAGCCTTTGCTCTATCACAGAGCAATGGAGGAGCCCTGGGCAAGACACCCAATCTACCCTGGCTCCTACTCCCCTGTTTGTAAGACAGAGATAAGAGAACTAAACTTCTAGAGCAGTTTGGGAGATTAAAAGAAGTTTTGAAAGTGCATAACCTTTGCACAGCGATACTTGGTATCTATTGCTATGATAAATATATAGCATCTGGAGTTTTAAAAAAAATCTACTCATATAACCCTATGTACTCACCTTTTGGTTCCATTCAGCTTTCCTCCCCCAGTGGAATCTTGGAAAGCCTGTTCTAGTGGGCTACACTATTGCAAATGTGGGCCCCAGAGTTCTTGTGGCTCATCCGGCAACCAAATTAAAAATCTACTCGGTGCCTCACACAACTCTAGGCTCTAAAGTAATCAATGAAAAGAAGAAGACGAGAGAAGGGAATGTAAAGACACCATCTATGCCGTCATGGGAGGGGCAGATGTTAAGTGAATTACACTATGCTATGTTATAGTTGTATGGATAAGACTAAATAGTGTAGGTGCGATTGGAGTAATTAATAGACAGTTATATATCCTGGTCCAGGATGTAAAGGAGCACCCATCCAAGGTTTGTGTTTTGCTTTGGAAATTGAATGCTTTTATAAGAAATGAAGACAGGGGTGGAAGATTATTCTAGTTCAGGGAAAATGCATGTTGGAAGACATAAGAGGAAAGGATTCATGGAGTATGCTGTTGTCTCCCAGAAGACAGGAAGAGTCCTGAGACAAGCAGACAGCATCAGTGCAGGACATTGCAGGAACTCCTGAGGGTTTCCTCCTTCTGCCAAGAGTAACGGGAAGCCACTGCCATGATGTAACGGGTTGGAAGGGAACACCATCGAATTTGCACTTCCAGAAAGATGTAATTGGGTCCTTGGCTAATTGAAGGACAGCCGTCTTTACATCTTTACCTCCAAGGCCAACCTTGCAGCTGGTTAGGAGAGAGGTGACCCAGATGTAGGCATGAATCTGGGACTCCTTAGGAGCCAGGCCTTAGGAGTTTCCACAGTCCTGTGGCAGCAACCTCAGCACACCATGATTTCATCACTTTCCTTATCTTGACTTCTGGAGCGAAAGAGCTTACAGCAAGCCTTTCCCAGTTCCCCCTGCCTGGAGGGCAGGAGAATCGCCATGCCCAGAGCCAGTACTCCCACCATGGGAAGGGATTGCAGTACTGAGACGTAGCCTCAGTAAAGGTCAAGCTTGTTGATGAGTTAATCCCCATTAAAAACTTGGATCATTTTAGATTTGATTCTCCCTTGCATTTATTGCCAATAAACAACTTTCTAGTAATTAAACCATAAGGTCTTTGAGAAAGGGGGCCTCTTTATACAATCTTCTACCATCAGCTTGCTCTGCTGTAGTGGCTCAATAAATATTTGTTGCACTAAATGAACCTTAAAAATTAATAAGAAAAGATAAAATTAAAAGATCAGTCACCCTTTGCCACTCGGAAGCAGCTCCTTCCTTCCATTCACCCCTCCCCCATCTCACTCTTTGTTTTCTACTCTTCCTCCTTCTCCCTCTTCTGTCGATAGTCTTATATATACGGGCATATCATTAATTAACTTTTTAGTATCTAATCCTAGCTCATATGTGATTTATTCTTGACATTATATTCTTATGTGATATGTGAGTCAAGCTCTGAATTTCTGCCTTGACCGTCCTGGAGTGTGCACTGATGGACTTAGTTGTATTTACGATGCTCACAGATAGGAACTACAGGCGTAAAGCTAATATCCTGCAATATAACCAGGACCATTTTTACCTAGAGCAATGAAACTTAAACACACTTTACAGAGAAGAAAGGAAAAAAATAAACCAAGTGTTATGAATTATAAACAGAAATAGACTTTAAAATTGTTAAAAGCTTTGAGGTCATTAGGGAAAAAAAAAAAGAGAATTCATGGCTGATTTAATAAAGAAGAGTATCTTTAGCATTCACGGAAAAGACTTGGGGGAAAGGCACGATCTTAGACAAAGGAGGAAAATCCCAATCAAAAGGACTTGACTTTTTGTATACTCATGGTAAAAAGTGTATTGATAACATGTCAACTTCTAAATTATTTTGTTGACTGAAGCTGTTACTAAGAAATACATTTTCTATTGAGACTCAGGAGACACACAGTTTGTGTAGGTACATCTGTATAGGGATGGATGGGTCGCTAAATGATGGATAGAAGAATAGGTAGGGAGATGAGAGATACACAAGTACCTTGGTGCAACCTCTGAAATTTTTATTCTGTATTTCATAAAACATATCATAAATCCAAATCAGTCTCACAGTAGCAGACAGCCTCTCACAGTTTGGAAGACATGGAGATCAAGTGCCCGTGTGGCTCTGTGTTGCAGAGACTTTTCAAAACCCACAACCGGTGACTGAGACCAGAGGAGCGGTGTCTCTGTCTGAGCCCAGGACTAGTGTAGGCATCAGACCCAGTGTGTAGCTCTGGATCCTAAGGGGCCCTGGGGTTTTCTGTCTGCTTGCTTTGGCCGTGGTTTGCTGGTCAAACACCACCCAGACTGGCATTAAAATGTGACTCTTGCTGTGAAGGATGAAGGGGTGGGGCTGGATGGGACTTTTATTTATTTTTTTATTTCCAATAATCTATTAATTGATAATTATATCATGATTCTTGTAAAATTGTGCTCAGTTCCTCATTACAATACAAACTCAGTTCAATCCTCATCCTTTTTTTTTTAGTGTTAATTTTCTTTTTCTTTTTTTTTTCTTCATCTTTATTAACTTGGGTATTTCTTATTTACATTTCTATTGTTATTCCCTTTCCCGGTTTCCAGGCCAACATCCCCCTAGTCCCTCCTCCTCCCCTTCTCTATGGGTGTTCCCCTCCCCATCCTCCCCCCATTACCACCCTCCCTACAACAATCACGCTCACTGAGGGTTCAGTCTTGGCAGGACCAAGGGTTTCCCCTTCCATTGGTGCTCTTACTAGGCTATTCATTGCTATCTATGCAGTTGGAGCCCAGGGTCAGTCCATATATAATCTTTGGGTAGTGGCTTAGTCCCTGGAAGCTCTGGTTGGTTGTCATTGTTGTTCATATGGGGTCTCAAGCCCCTTCAAGCTCTTTCAGTCCTTTCTAAGATTCCTTCAATAGGGGTCCCATTCTCAGTTCAGTGGTTTGCTGCTGGCATTCACCTATGTATTTGCTGTATTCTGGCTGTGTCTCTCAGAAGAGATCTACATTCAGTTCCTGTCGGCCTGCACTTCTTTGTTTCATCCATCTTATCTAGTTTGGTGGCTGTATATGTATGGGCCACATGTGGGGCAGGCTCTGAATGGGTGTTCCTTCTGCTTCTGTTCTAAACTTTGCGGATGGGACTTTTAAGATGTGATTGGTCATGACAAATGGAATAATTATTCCACATGCTAATGGGTTATCTCAGGAGTGCTGTGAGATGAAGAAACTCTTTTTCACAGGCTTGCTCAGTCTTGACATGTGATACCTTCTACCGTGTTATCATTCAGCAGAATGACCCTTCCCACAGGCTGATGGCATGTCCTCCGGCTTGGTTACTAAACCTCTTTTCTTTATACAGTACACAGTCTATGCTATTCAGTTGTGGCAATAGCAAACTCTAAGACGTTTCCCAAATTTGTCCCAAGGTACGTTGCTTGTATACCCACACTCTATTCAGCAGAAAAGATAGGAAGCTGGCAGGGCCTTATTTCTGGGCATATAGACATATATATATATATATATATATATATATATATATATATATATATATATATATATCTCCTAGGTACCAATATGTCTAAACAGGAAGAAAAAGTCCTATTGTGTTCTCATAGAACTTAGAAATAAAGCAGCAGGAGTAACACAGTTATGTGCAATGGTGATTACAGGTACAGGATGTGGATCCAGCCTTACTGGGACCAACTCTTACCTCTGGTACTTACTAAGTATCAGACATTTAAGTATCAGATACTAAATTGGGTTTCATATTCCTGATCTCTATAATGGAGAGAACAGTACCTACTTGTGGTATAAAGATTAAGAAGGGGGAACAAAATACTCACAGGAGGAAATACAGGGACAAAGAGTGGAGCAGAGACTGAAGGAAAGGCTACCCAGAGACTGCCCCAACTGGGGATCCAGCCCATATGCAGTCATCAAACCCAGTCTCTATTGCTGATGCCAAGAAGTGCTTGCTACAGGAGCCTGATATGGATGTCTCCTGAGAGGCTCTGCCAGAGCCCTACTGATACAGATGAGGATGCTTGCAGCTAACCGTCAGACTGAACACGGGGACCCCAATGGAGGAGTTAGAGAAAGGACTGAAGGAACTGAAGAGGTTTGCAACCTCATAGGAAGAACAATATCAACCAGCCCAGAGCTCCCAGGGACTTAATCACTAACCAAAGAGTACACATGGAAGGACCCATGGCTCCTGCCACATATGTAGCAGAGGATGGCATTGTGTGGCATAACAGGAGGAGAAGCCCTTGGTCCTGTGAAGGCTTGTTTTCCCAGTATAGGGAAATGCTGGGGTGTTGAGGTGGGAGTGGGTGGGTGGGAGGGAGAGCATCGTCAGAGAGGCAGGGGTACGAGGGGTAGACGAGGGGGAACCAGGAAAGGGGATAATGTAAATACATAAAATATCTAATAAAAAAAGTAGAAAAGAAAGTTTGTTATATGGTGTTTACGGCAGTGTTAGACAAATGCTGTGTGTTTGTATAAAAATATGTGAGGTAAGGGGCTGGAGAGATATGACTCAGCAGTTAAAGGAGCTTGCTACCAGAGTTGTGTGCCCACACCCATGTTGAGCTTTTCTTAAGTGTTTAACTCCAGCTCCAGGACACCTGATGCCCTCTTCTAGCCTCCCTAGGTACCTGCAGTCCTATGCACACTTCCACATGAAGAATACACTTGCATAAGAGATTGAAAAGATAAAATAAAACCTTTTCAGAGGTTGAGATAAAATTACTAGGAAGGCAGGAGTGAAATCAGGTATCAGGAGATGAGGAGAGGGGAGTTAGTCAAGCCCTCTGAGGGAGGGAGGAGATCAGGAGAGAGAGTTTGAACATCTGACTTCAGACAATGCGTGACCTGACATAGTAAAGGATACATGATCCTGGGACTGGTTTGGGTGTGAGGGTACCAGGTGCATAACAACTTCCATTCATGCTGTTGAAGGAGACCCTCAGGCTCTGGTTCAGGGCTCCTGGGTCTGTCTGCACTGGGAAGGCATGTGCTGAGAGGAAAGATGGGGCTTGATAAATACATAGGATGTCAGAGTTAGGGACTGTACTAAGAGGGTAGCCTGAGATGCTAAAACCTCTTTTACCTGGAGAGAAAACTGTTGTTGGCAATTAAGTAGAACCCAAACTGGTGTAGCCTTAGCTAGCTAGGGTACTGCTAGCTGCCACAGTGGAAGAATCAAAGTCCTGGTGCTGTGGCCTTCTAGGGATGTATTTACAAATGCAAATGTATATATAAAGAAAGCCAAATAGGATCTCATGTGGAAGAGGCAGGCTCAGTGGTTGAGTTATGTGGGCTCAGGGTTAATTATGTCACTTGGAAATAAGCCCTAATTATCATTCTGGAGGAAGGAGCACTTAGAATGTGTAGGTAGTAAATGAGGTTCCTGAGGGATGGGGACTCAATTTTATCATTCTTGTTCACATTTTATAATGTGGTGATGTTCCTAAGCAGAAAGGAGTCTGAGAAAGGGTATCTCTTGGTGGGATTCCTGGTTAGCCTTAACCATCAAAATGGTACAGCCTAGAATCATCTGACCGGAAAGCCTCAATTGAGTAATGTCTAGATAATATTGTCCCGTGTACATATTATGAAATATTGCTTTGATTGTTAATTGGTGTAGGAGCCCTAGTCCACTGTGGGTGGTACCATTCCTAGGCCATTCTTAGGCAGATGGCCTTAAATGGGGTAAGGAAACTAGCTGAGTGAATCAGCTAGCAAGCAGCACCCTCCATAGTTCCTGCTATACTTCTTTGGCTGTGAAGTGAGTTTTTGAGCTGGAAGTAATGCTGTATGGAATAGTGAAGAGGCATTTCTTCAGCTTTTTACTTCCAGCCCTTGCCTTGACTGCCCTCAGTGATGGACTGTGATGTGGAATTGGAGGTTAAATTTATGCTTCCTTCCATAAAGTTGCCTGTGGTCAGAATATTTGTCACAGCAACAGACAGGAACATAAAAGATCTAGAAGATGGAGTAAACACTTCTCAGTAGCCATGGATCCGTACAGGAGAGGAGCAGGACCCCTCGGTGGATGACGAATTCTTCTACTGCTGCCAACTCGTGGGATTCTGGTTGTAAGCCTGTCTGGTCCTCAGAAATGAGATCACTGTTCCTCAGTAAAGGTCCCAGCACAGTTTGTTCCCTGTGTCTCACTCACCCCCTTCAGGCTGGCTGTCCTTTAGCACTGCCGATCCCTTTGGAACTGACATTGGCCTTGACACTCATCTGAGAAATAAGTGTGGGCAAGAAGTGAAAGATAGAGTGTCACTTTTAGTATTCCATCAGGACTTCATCCCTGGACCTCTTTTGGTTCAGAGTGGGAGTCGGAGAAAATATAACACAGTGATAAAATGTGTTGAATCCAGGGTCAAGAAAGTCGTCTTTAGTTCAAGGATCAGTCACTTATCCTACTGTTCCAATGACTTTGGGTGACTACTTAATGCATTTTTAGCCTTCAAGTTTCTCATCTTCAAGATAAGGATAAACATTTTCCCTCTTTGAAGTTGTCACAAGATTATTTAATATTATAGATGTAAGTATGCTGATGAAGTACCTAACTCATTAATTAGTATATTATTATATTCTTTGTGGTTATCATTACTGTTCAGATTTCTATTGTCTACTTGGTGCCAAGGTAGGTACATGTCTTACATCATATACGAGAAGACAAAAGACTTGATAGAAAATGTCTGTCAAGAAACTTGCTTCCTGAGTTTCGGACTTAGGTCTGAATTGATTCTTTTTTTTTTTTCTTTTCTTTTCTTTTTTTTTTTTCAGAGCTGGGGACCGAACCCAGGGCCTTGGGCTTGCTAGGCAAGCGCTCTACCACTAAGCTAAATCCCCAACCCCCTGAACTGATTCCAGATTAGGAGCAAAGTTTGGACTTCCTTAATGAGTCCTGGCTAGGGCATGGATTGGATACTGAAAGATTCTTCTCTTGGGTGCAGAGGAGATTATTATCTGTGGAGGTTTGTCATAAAGCCCTAGCATTCGGATGGAGCTGGAGTCTCTACCCACTAAAACCAGGTCCACTCAAACCAGAAGGCTCAGAGGGGAAGGTAAGCTACCCAAGGTAGAGCTGGGTCTATTCTTGCTTGACAAATGTTTATTCTGTTGCTTTCTTTCTGTCTTCCAGGTAGTTACTAGAAGGGAAAGGTAAAGGGTTTTCAGAGAGTCCTGAAGCTAATGCATCAATAGGTGGGGTGTTAATTAATTGGATGAGGATACACTGTTTGGCTGAAGGTACACACTGAAAGATCTTTTCTCCAAAGACAGGTCCCACTTGCACAACCTCTTTTTGTCTGAAGCACATTTCCTAGACAGATTCCAGAAAAGATGGGCTTCTCATTTTTTATCAGTCAGCCCAGAAGTGCCATTTGGCAAGTCTCAGAGCAGTGTTGCTGCTCATTTCCCTACTGATGGGCCTCTTCCAGAAGCTCAGCCTTTGGGATGCATGACATGGGCTCCAAGCATGAGCACTGCACATAAGGTGCTGATATTTATTCAGCTCACTTTCTTCTCAGTGTATCTATGTCCCCCCCCCCCCTCTCTCTCTCTCTCTCTCTCTCTGGACGATGGGGTATAGTTATTAGGCGTGTAGACTGAGCCGAGTGATGCTGTGCATTGGCCTATGTTAATTGATAAAGTACACACCAAGGAAACAAACTTGTTTCATGACAAATCAATTTGCAAAAAAATACTAGTCCATAGAAGAGTGCTCACCCAGAGCAGTAGACTTCTAAAATATTCTCCATGAAAGTAATTCATTTATCTTTTATCATGCTCCTCCTTCTAAAGTTCTGGGATCCATATGGAAGAGGAGGAGAAAAGACGGTAGGAGTTAGAGATGGTGAACAACTTCAAAGAAATAGCAACTTCCAGACACAACAGGGCTGATGCACATACGGACTCACAGAGACTGTGGCAGCATGTGCAAGACCTGCACAGGTTCAAGTCAGACAAAAGTTGCAGCACAGAGATGGGGAAGCAGGCACAAAATACCACACTTAGTCAAGAAAGCTATTCTTAATTGGTAGCTGCTGGGAAAGTTAAAATCAATTTTCTTCAATGGAGTGACTCTGGGTGTTCAACACCATCCCAAGAAAAAGTAGTTACCAACACACAGTGTGCTCTGTGGTTTTCGTTTCTTTTAGTTTTGGTTTTCTTTAAAAGAGAGAAAGAATATGAAGTTTGGCAGTGAGAATATGGAGGTGCTGGGAAGGGGAAGGAATATGATGAAAATATATTGTATGAAATTCTCAACAAACAAAACCACATTAGAAGACAAAACAAAACAAAAACCCATAACTCCTTTACTTTTGCCTAAGCCATGGCATCTCTCATAGAGTTTCACTTGAGTCTTTTCTTCCTAAATGTCTCAGGCAGCAAAGAGAGGTGGAAAGGCTGAAGTCCCTAACAGTAGAGTGACAGGCAATTTGCAGTCCACAGTTGCATTCCACACCCTGAAGAGTAGGACATCTGGTTTACCTAATAGGGGTGTGAAATGACACCACCCCCTTCGGGCTTCTTTTCTTAACTATTCCTTTGAGTCCCCAGATTCTAGAACTAATGGAGGGAGGTGGAGGCCAAAGTTCCTCCCCATCAAGTTTTTCAGAACTGGAAAGCAGACAGATCAGAGGTCAGGGCAAGAAGATTCTAGAATGAGGCTGGTGGAGCTGAGAGGAGAGGAGGAGACCCAAGATACTTTTTCTTGGGTGTCTAACTATCCATCTTCCTTCTTGTCTTTCCATGATTGTTATTGGCCTTCCAGGAGCTTAAAGGTACAGTTGAAAACAAAACAGAGCCAATTTCCACTCTTCTGGGTGTGGGATCTTCTGCAGACGTAGATTAATAATTAGGCTAGTTTTAAGCATAAATTAACTGCATCATAGAAAGAAAGGGGGCTAAAAATGTGGCAAAAGCCAAAAGAGGGATCCACTTAATCTCTAAGGGTCAGAGAATTCATAAAGTTTAAAAGATTTCTCAAAGGAAGGATGCTCAGTACTAATGGATGAAGAGAAGTGAACTCAGTCAAGTGCAAAGGGAAAAAAAATGACAGAAGTAGTTCAGGGCGGGCTTTTTCTTTGTAATTTCCTGGAAAACTTCAGTGACACAATGACAATCTAAATCTGGGATGCCACTTTGACTCAGGGGGATCGGTCATGTCCTGTTCTTTCTCCATCCCCACTCCCCATCCCCTTCCCAAGTGCTTCTCCACTTGTTACAGAAACCTCAGTTTTTCCACCAGACTCCCAGAGGCCCTTGTAGCCCATTTCTAATCAGATCCCTGCTGAGAGCCGCAATAACCTTTTAAATGCAAGCATCTCCAAGGGCAGGGTCAAAGACGCCCAGCTCTTTTCTTGTGTTAAATTAATTGAGCTCCAAGGTCAGGAGGTGATGAGTGGGGCTCATTAGAACAAACACTTTCCTATTTGAGTAAAACGGACCTTTGGGGTCCTTTCAAGAACTTGCCTAAATTCAGTAATTATATCTGCCCCAAGGTTTAAGCCTGCAAAGCAATGAAATGAGGGTGCCCAGAGTTGGAGGGAGGGATGCGAGCAGATTTAGCTGAGCCTGGCTAGGTTTTCTGATTTAGTCTTGCAGGAGAGCTAAGCTCTTGTTGCTCAGACTGAGCCTCTTGAGGACAGGCTATGCTAGAGAAACATCCGCCCTTAGCTACTGAAGCTCTTAGTCAGGCCTTCTGCATGGATGGGTCAGTAAGCGTTTGGTCTCATCATCATCAGTGTTACCATCAGCCTTCAAACAACAACTTCACAAGAATTCTCTTTTTCATTAGACAAACACTTCTCCTCAAATTCATGCTCTTTGTAGGAAGAAGATCAACCCTTTTCATATTGGTTTCTTTTCTTGTGATGAAATACCCAACGCCTAACAAAAGGAATTTAAGGAAGAAAAGGTCTATTTGGGCTGTGGTTTGAGGATACAGTTCATGGTGGGGATTTGACAGCAGAATGATGAGGTGTCTGGTCACACTGTATACATAGTCAGGAAGCAGAGAGAGGGGTGGTGGTGCTTAGCACCCCCTCTCCTTATTTCCTCAGGACCCCAGTCTACAGCACGGTGCAGCCCACAGTTAGGGTGAGATTTTCTCACTTCAGTTGACCACGTCTAGAAATTTTCTCACAAACAGACACAGAACTTTGTCTCCTAGATGCTTCTAGATCCCATCAATCTGACCATGGATATTATCCACTATACTTTATAGGCCATCCAGAATGACTTTAATAGTCAAACTGACACTTGGTTCCACTTGGACCAATGAGAAGAGGAAGAGATATTTTCTTAGAGTTTCTGGGATTATGCTTTGTTTTCCTCAGAGAGCTTTTCATTGTGATGCTTTTACGCTGTCTCTTGGTGGAGACCATAGGAGCCTTTGGTAGGTATTGGCAAGCATCTTGTCTCAATAGCAAGTACACCCGGCCTTGGGGGAAACCAACATCAGGGGACTTGGGAAGAACACATTGGTGACACATATCTGTATTTGTCATATCCTGATTCTCCATATCCTTATCGACCCATATGTCATCTTGATGTAACAACCAGTTGAGTTAATTTACAACTATTATTATTTATATTTCAAGTCATTTCAAATGGTGGAGGTCCTGATACCAGAAAGCAGGGGACTGTGGATCAAAAACCTTGAAGTTAGAAGTTGATTGACACTGACGTAAAAACTTCTGTGGAGGACTCTACTTGGCAAATCCACTGCACAAACACTGTGGGAACAAGGCCATCAGGATAGTAGCATTGGACACGGTGGAAAAAGTAGAAGGTTGTTGAATGGATAAGCTCCAGGATCCTGTTAGCAAGAAGTATTAGTATTTGAGGCTTAGATGATGATGTCCTTGAACATAAAGGGAGAAAAAAATGCAACTTCCCTTCAAGATGTCTTGTCTAGGGCACCCTGTTTAGAGCAAGTTGAATTGAATTTTCTGCAACAGATCACATGCAGACTACAACAGGGATCAAGGGATGTGCTTATGTGCTTCCTGTTGTTTGAATAGTTAACACATGTTTCAGTCTACCAGAATGCTTTACCACTCAAGAATTTATTCTTTTAAGGCAGGAGGTGCGAATAACTGAGCATCCTTGTCAGCCAAAATAATACTTAGTACCTAGGCGGAATACATGTGTCGTTGACAAATGAATAGCCTTCACTAGGATGTTACAGCAGAGGTTAAGAGATGGGATGCAGTGAAACTTCACTCTTTCAACCTACACTGAACAATTTTTAAGTGAAAGTAATTGGGCTTTTATTCTCCATTTCTTGCAGGTCACTTTCCCCCCTCTTGTTTGTATTGTTTTTTGTAAAATTACTGTTACAAAGGATCGTATAATCTCCTCCTTAATAGTCTCTAAACACTATTTGGTATTAAAACGAGAGACATGCCATGTCAGAAAGGTAGATATTCTTAACGAATTCAGTGTCAGAATAGTATTTAGCGTCTCATGGGACAGACCCTGCAGAATGTAGCCTTTGTTGCAGAGTCACTCCTCTATCTCTAATTTAGGACTGGTTAGCTCTGCAAAAGCTTTGAGATGGCCACACTGTGTGGTAGCAAGGGGAGCTTGTGCTTCTTATATTTCCTATCAAGAAAGTCTGTGAAAAAATGTGGATGGCTGACAGATACTGCAAACCGGAAACCCACCCCTTTCTCCTTCCTCTCTCTTTCTAGGAGCCATATCTGCCTCAGAGTATGAAGATTCTCTTCAAGTCTTATGTTGTCTCTTCCTTCAATCTTATACTAGAAGGCTCATGCAGTGGATCCTCCATGCTTCTAAATTATGCCCTGGTCTTTCTTTCTTCTGCGGACCTAAACCCACAGCACACCGGCTCTTGAATGGCTGGTTTAGTTCAATGTAAGGACAATGGTTTGTATTCTTTCTTCCAGGTTTAAAGGAACCAGTCTCTCAGAGTTTATACCAAGTGATGGCAAGTTCTCAAGCAAACTTGGAAGAAGGAAGAGGATAGCAGATAGTGTGGTAGGCACAGTGACATGTGGAGAGGACAGCGACACCAGGCCTCCTTCTTTGTGAGTAAGTTAAGCATCAAAGACTTTTAGCTGTGTTTTGTAGGATGATGTCACTAGGCAGCAAGGTGGGTCCAGGATGAGGTGTAGCCTATCATTGGATGAGAAGGAAGGGTAGGTGGAGAAAACGTCTAGGAAGGAAGGAGGAGGAGGAAAAGCAAAGGATCAAGGTGGAGTCTACGGAGGAGGATGGTTCAAATTTAGGTGAACTAGAGCGATTTTATCTTGTCTTGGTGGGTGGTTTATATCTATCAGTTGGCAGTGAATTTATTGTGTGGATGAATTGTGGATTGAGAATTTAACATGTAAATCTAATTGCTAAATTACAAGTTCTTGGGACTTTATTTACCAGGCTAAAGAGGACAGTGTGTGAAAGAAATGGCTGAGAGGCAGTTGGAGCATGTGGGTCTGGTTCTGTTACCCAAATAGAGTGAGAACGGGCCAGGGCCCACAGAACGGTGTGTGTGTGTGTGTGTGTGTGTGTGTGTGTCCAGACATGGTAACTACCACCTAGGGGACCGTGTGGAGAGGGTAGCTAAAAGGGAGACAGCCAGGAGAGGGTGGCTTGCGGACCCTGTGGTAGAGTAGCAGCCGGGGTGAGCGGATCTGGCTCAAGGGAAATGATAGAAAACAGTCCTTTCTAATTTTTACCTCAACAGTGCTTTTCTAGAAAGGATTGCTAGACAATCTCTGAGCTGATAAAGTTTTCAGATTCTCTGGGCCTTGCATCCTTATTGCTGACTCATAGCTCTTTCTGCCTCCCATACTCTGCTGCCTCTGTCATAGCCAGCTTCATGCTGCAGTGGAAGGAAGACTAGATATACATAGTACCCATCTGGATGGTCAACCAAGTTTTGTTGTGTGACCTTAAACAAATGACTTCATTGATCTCGGTCTGTTCTCATCTTGAAAGGGACTGATAATCATGTCTGTATGTATATGTGTGTGTGTGTGTGTGTGTGTGTGTGTTTGTGTGTGTGAGTGTGTGTGTGTTTGTGTGTGTGTGTGTGTGTGTGTGTGTGTGTGTGTGTGTGTGTGTGTGTGTGTGTGTGTGTGTGTGTGTGTGTGTGTGTGTGTGTGTGTGTGTGTGTGTGTGTGTGTGTGTGTGTGTGTGTGTGTGTGTGTGTGTGTGAGAGAGTGTGTGTGTGTGTGTGTGTGTGTGTGTGTGTGTGTGTGTGTGTGCGTGTGTGTGTGCGTGTGTGTGTGTGTGTACGCATGCATACAGAGGCAAGAGTGTATCTCCAGGTGTCATCTTTAATTATTTTGCACCTTATTTTCTTCTTCCATTTAACCTGGAGCTCACCAATTCGGCTACACTGAATTGTTGACTGGCCAACGATCTCCAGGGATTTGTCTATCTCTGTTTGTGTCTCTGCAACACTGAGGTTACAGGTACTGTGGTACTGCTTTTCCTCAGGAGTCTGGGGATTTGAACTCAGGTTCCCATGCTTATGTGGTAACCATTCTACCTACTGAGCGATCCCTACCTACTATCTCCAGCTCTGATGACTCTATCTTGAGAGTGTTGCTAAGGGATGAAATGAGATGACTCGGGTGTGCTGAACTAGCACAAAGGCAGGTCCAGGGAAGGTGCTCAGTGGTGTAAGTCACTGTGCACGGGGTAGTTTTAATAGAGGGAGCAGTGGGCAGCACTTAGAGAAGCCGGGCGCACTCAGAGAGCGGCTGCTCTGCTATTCCAGGGGGCATTAATGCATCTGATATAAAAGACTATATTTATGGGTTCTGTGACCACTGGCCTCTTCCCCCAGATTTCTGAGTTTCGTTGCTAAAAGTTGAAATAACCACTTTTACCTTAAAGTCTATCTTCTCCTTAATTTAGGAGAACGGGTATAAATATTTCATGATAGACTTGGAATCTAAATAGGATGGCCTGTGGATTTGGAGCTAAAGATAATCCAGTCCAGCATGCTCCACAGAGCAGGTACAGAGGAGACAGGGCTGGGCAGAGCTGTGCTCTAGGCTGTGGTAAAGCTGGGGGGAGTCCAGGTCTTCTGTTTTCCAAGCAGTCAGTTCTGTCTTGAGTGGATGAATATCAGAGAGGGTGTGGCCTCCTTTGGGAATCAGTTTCACCTGTCTGATTGGAATGGATCCCCATTTTCCAAGGTCCCAGAGTTCTGCTCTGTGGAAATCTACATGACTTTCTTCACAGCATGAGTTCTCTGTGCCATTCCATGCTTCTTGATGGCTAGGGTACTATAAAACCCACAGTGTTTAATGCCTCTGACTTTCCTCCTCTGCCATTGAAATGACTATGCTGTTCTCAGATCAGTACTCCAGAGAATACACAAGTTAGGGGGCCGCCCATCCATTTGTTGGATTTATTGAATTCATAGATTTTATAATCACGCACTGTCTGAGCAGCACTGAGCATCAGGGATGAGGCTAGGGGCAAGCAATAAGCATATCCCTTACTTCTTTAAAAGAGAAGGGTTTCAAGCTGTCTACATTCCCAAGATGCTTAGCCAGGAGGAACGAGAGATGGATAGGACAAGAAAATGGAACTGAGTTTATGTGCTATGGTTTGAAGTACGCTTTGCTACATGCTAACTATGTGGCCTTAGGTAGGCACTTAAAATCTGTGCATTTCCCATGGAGAGACCCAAGGATCTCTTTTCAGGCAGCTATGATGCAGGCAGCTGCTTATGTTAGCATGAATATAAATGCACCAGTGTGTGTAGACTTGCCTAGGCCCGTGTGGCTTTGCATCTATTTGTAGCCTGGCACCTACAGTTTCCCCGTGCTGTCGCTTCAAAGTCGTTCGTTGAGTTTGGTGGCATGGATCGTTCATTCAATGCATAAACATGTAGTAAGCACCTAGGAGGTGGCAGACCTTATTAGGAGCCAAGGAAAGGGCTATGAATTAAACATGTCCCTTCACTTTAAGGTACACAGTCTATCACCTGAGAATAACTGCGATGCTATGTGTTAAAGACATGCGCAGCGTCCTCTGGGAGTGCAGAGGAAGATATGAGCATCTTTCTGGGGAGAGTGGATGGAGGGCATGGCAGGCCGGGAAGGTGAGAGGTGTCTTGAGTGTTGGAGAGATCTGGGAGGGTACTTTACCTAGAGAGATACAGCAGAACAAAGGCAGTGCTAATCCAGAAGGCAGGTGATGGAGGTGATTGGCGGATGACTTTGAACTTGTGTGTTTTTGTGTTTTGTTTGTTTGTTTGTTTGCAAATAGTTGTTAAGTTTTCAGGACATAAATACTAAGTTGTTTGGGCCAAACTGCTTAACAAAGGCGGCAAGTTTCTGTTTTGACCTCACCTCACCTAGAATTATTAGTGAGGCTGTAATAAACTGTGGAAATATGGAAGGTTCTACTCTACACTAACAGGAATATACTTCTCAGAAATGTTTTATTTTTCTATGCTAACACATTTTCAGTCATAATTGTGGGTAGGATCAAGATTGTGAGGATGCTGCTTTTAGCCAAAAAGGACAAATAGAGTCTACACACACACACACACACACACACACACACACACACACACACACACACACACACATCACACACACACTACACATCACACAAACACAGAGGAAGTGAGGGAGGGAGAGAAGACAGGATGGAGAGAGGAAGGGAGGGTAGGAGAGCTGTCCATAATACTACCTTTAGAAGGCAATTAAGTTTGAGAAATGAAAATGATTAAAAATCAATTGGGATATGATTTTTAGAGCATGGGAGGGGGTACGAATTGGAAGTTTCTAGAAAGAAATGGCTCTACATAGCAATGTGGGCTTCCTCTTGAGCAAGAGAAGAGCTCCAGCACTCTGACCAACAGAAGGTGGTGGTGACTGGGTGGATGGGGGACACACAGAGAAGAATCTTCCGGTACCAGGTGTTTCCCCAAGGCTCTTCACCTTTGCGACCCAATCAATTTCTTTTGTATTATTATTTCTAATTTTTACTGTGCACACTCATTTTACATGGTGCCATGTTACGGAAGGATGTTTTCATACAAGGACATACTGCATGTTAAACATATTTCCCCCTGACCTGCCCCTCCCCTCCCCCTTCTTCCCTCCCTGGCTGTTAGTTGCTTTTAGATAATGTCACGTCTACTTTCACACTAGTTATGCCTACATAATTTTCATAGCTATATAAAACTTAAGAATGAGAATGAGAAACGAGGACAAGTGAGAAAAAAAAATAAAACCATACATTTGTCTTTCTGGGACTGGCTTTGTTTACTTAACATGATGACCTCCAGTTGTACCCACTTTCCTGCAAGTGATGCAACTTAGTTCTTCTTTAAGACCAAAAGAAATGCCATTGTGTATAGATGCCACTCTTTTTTTCTCCATTGTTCTGTGGATGGGCACCTGGGTGGGTTCCATAGCTCAGCTGTTGTGAACAATACCATAATAAGCATTGATAAATGGGTATCTCTGTGAGAGGTTGACTAGAAGTCTTTGGGGGTAAGTATCCAGTGATGGTGTAGCTTGGTCACATGATAGTTCTATTTTAATATTTATTTATTTATTTATTTATTTATTTATTTATTTATTTATTTATTTATTTATTTATTGAGAAGCCTCATGGTGATTCCCATTAGTGGCTGTGTTAGTTTGCGTCCCTAGGGGAAGTGAATATTGATTCCCATTTGCTCACAGCTTCATCAGCATCTATTGCTCCCCCCCCCCCACATTGTAGCCATTAATTCAGACGTCTCTAATGAGTGGAGGGGTTGAGCATTTTTCCTTTCATGCTATTGGTCACTTGTGTTTGATCTTTGACCCATCGCCTCCTTTCCTGTAGCCAGTGTTTCTGCAGAATGAGATGATGTCATCCTAGCTTTGATTTGATGTTCATCCATCCTCCTTGCTACCAAGACACCCCGCCTCCCTCTATTTTGTGAAACTTTCCGGCGGCTCCTCAGTCTGTTACCTGGGACTGTCGTGGTGGGTGCTTACCTGTCCCGTCAAATGCCTTCACAATTGCTACTATCTTGGTTCCCTCTTGATCCTTCATAATGAGGCCTCCAGAAACCTTCCACTGGGTAAGTGTGGTTTCCGAGTACCGTCGGCACCACTTTGAGACATGTCTGTCTCTGCTTGTAGAGTGACGCATGCCCCTGCTTGCTTATCTTGTCTACCAACTCTGTATTTAGAGACCGGAAAGATCTGCTCTTAGTCGAAGACTTGATCAAGAATCCCACTTGCCAGTCTACAGGTTTCTTCGTTCTCACATCGTATGCTACTTGAGCATATCTTATACCCGGTCCTCCCCTCAGCTTTGGTAGTAATTGTCCATCTCTACTTATACCTCTGCTGCTAATTTCTGCAATGTCTGACATTTTCGTTTCCCTGCCATTTCTCCCACTGCTCATATTTGACTTCCCATGGCCCTCCTGACTCTCTGTGCATCGTTTCCTTCTTGGGGACCAGAACGATTGTCCCAGGGTCCTGATGAAGACTGATTCAGAGACCATCTGGAACCCCTGACATCCAGATAGGCTGCTCATCACCTGCAGGCTGCAGCTGCACCTGAGGTTCACCTGTCCAAACCTGTTCCTTTCCATAATGGTTCTGATTTCTGCTCCACAATGGTTCCTGATACTGGGGATCTTTCCTCTGCTCATTGATCACTTATATTTTGTATATCACGATAATTCTCTTGCCTTTTAAATTGTTCTTTTTTTATTTCTTGAATGTAAGATTCTTACAATGCTCTCATTCATGAATGTCTGCCATGATCTTTGAGGGAACCCAACAGAAGGGAAGACAGCAGCCTTGTACAGAGATGAAATTATCCAGTTCCAACAGCATGGAAGCCATACCCCTGAGACCTCTCCCTACCTCACTGCCTCCAGTTTTCTGGTTGCCTCAGCCCCACATTTGAATCTTGTTTTCCACTGCCTCCAGCTCAGCTCTGTTTCAGTTGCGGTGTGAGATCCTTAACTTAAACATTTTCTGTTGGATTCCTTGGATTTCCTTCGGATTCCTCGTCATCCTGAGCACCTTTCCTTTTCTAATCCTCCCGTCTTCCACTTTGGAGCCTCACACTCTGTCCTTACCATCAACTTTCTTTTCTACCAGCTTGCACGGTAGTTGCAAAGAGTTATTGAGACATACACAGAACATCCTCTTGATGATGAGTGATGGCTGATTCCACTTCGTTTTGACTCCAGAGTTTATGAAGAACTGTTAACAACACAAAAAGTGTCCCAATTTGTAGATCAAGAAATTGTTTTGAGATTTTTTTTATTTATTTTCTTCATTTCTGTGGATCCTTCTAGGACAGTTCAGATCCTGCCTTGGGTTGTAATGCTAGCCACACCCTTTCTGTGAAGGCCTGCCTTTGCAGATGATGATGCTCTTGACTTCCAGGTGTAAACATGTCTCCTTTTATCCCATCAGGTAATCTGAGGGGACTATAGATTCAGTAAATGAAAATGGACCGAATTAGTAGCACTGGATCTCATTTATAGCCATGGCTCATGCTTGCATCATGCAGATGAGTTCTCCAAGTATCTTCTCCTCTGCTCTCCTCTTGCTTTGAGACAGTCAGCGCACATGAGGCCATTCAGCTGGTGGTAACATGAGAACACAGGTGGCTTAGGTGATACAGGCAAAGACTCTGAGTAGTTAGAACACATCTATGCTGATGCTCAGGATAATCTCCTTCTCCACATTCCCCAGTAAGCATAATATCAACCAGGTTGGTTTTGAACCTGTGCCTACTTGATCTTGGGAAGAGGGGTGCTGCTTTGTTCTATCAGCCTCTCCAATGAGTCTCTAAAATTCTTACTCCCTAGAATTCACGATTCTTACTGCATTGGTCAGAGACTAGACACAGGGTGTGTTTGATTGTTGCTTTGTTGATGTATAACAAACCACCTTAAAACTTGTGAGTTAACACACAGTTTATTTTCTTCAGAGTCCATGGATTGCCTGGTCAGATTCTCTCCTGGACTTGAAGATTCAAGATGACTGCATCTGTAAGTCTATTAGTTGGAGTGGATTATACTCAGTATGTGATCTTCCATGGTTTATGTCTGTGAGGATTCCCACCTTTGGGAGGCTTGACTGATGTTCTCTGTGTTATCCCAGTGGAGGAAGGCCTGTTGAGACTTGGACCTACATCACAGATAACATCATCTTTACTATCTTTCTACTGGCCACAGTCTTCCCAAGGCCACCTAGACCCAAGGCTAGGAGAGGTAGACTCCATTGCTTTATGGGAGGAACTTGACATTCTTAGTGTAGGGCAAATTGCTAGGAATTTATCACAGACAGGGGGGCACAATGACATTATGTGTTCAATGGTTTAGACACCCAGGTTGTGACCTCCTCACAGTGTATCAGTAGTCATGCTTAGGATTCATCTTCATGTGAGCATTGGTCCTTGGTCTGTTTCTCCTGAATTTGACTTTGATCTCCCCATCCCCCCAGATGAAGTTTAATGTTAATGTCTCTTCATGGCATGGGGAGAGGGAAACCATGCCTTCTCCCGGGTGCTCCAAATCCTCTCCCTTTGGGGTTTGTGCTTCCTAATGAAAAAGAAAGCACCATCTTCAATGCTTTCTTATCTCTATTCTACTTTTAAATCTTTTCTCCATTTTCCCTCTTCTGCCTTCTCTCTTTCCTTCTGTTTTCCCTAATTCCTTTCTTCTTTTCATCTTTCCTTCTTTTTTCCTCTACTCCTCTCTCCTCTTTTCTACTTCCTTCTTGTTCCATTCTCTTTCTTTCCCCTTCCCCTCTCATCCCTTTCCCCTTCTCATCCTGCCTTCCCTTCCTGTTCCTTCTTTTCTTCTTTTCTCTCTCTTTCTAGGCTGGTGACTTTGAACTCAACCTGTAACCCAGACTGAACTCTACCTTGTGATCCTTCCTTAGCCTACCGTGAGATGGAATTACAGACATGCACTCTATGGTTGGCAACGGTTTGCCTGAGAGACATCCATCTTTCCTGTGCAGACATATTTTCCTTCCACCTTAGCCATGGCTGTCCTTGTCTCCAAGTTACTACTTGATTATTCCTTCCAAACTTTATTTTTTAAAATAACATTTAAGAAATTACAATACGAGTACTCCATTCTCCCCTTTCTTTCCTCTAACCTCTCCTACATATTTCTCTCCTGGCTGGCTTCCAAGTTCATGGTCTCTTTTTCTTTTATTATTGTTACACACACACACACACACACACACACACACACACACACACACACACACTTATAAATAAATATGCAAATGCAGTTTTTATACTTAGCTGCATATGATCTTTGGGTCAACCACTTGGTGTTAGATAACTAGTTGCTAGGTTCTTCCCTTGGAAGATCATTTCTCCTACTCTCGGCAGTCCCCGGTTCCTCACAGCTCTTTGTACAGGGCTGTGGCCCCATGAGTTTTCCCTTCCTTGTTAGCATGTCCATTGTTCAGGTCTTTAGGTCCTGTTCAGGCAGCCATATTGATGATACTTCATGGGTATAGCCTCTCTTATACTTTTAGGAGACATGATCTCACTACAGGCCTTCTGTTCCTTTGGATCTTAGAACCTTTCCGGTCTCTCTTCCACAATGATCCCTGAACATTGGATGTAGGAAGTGCATTTATTTCTCACCTACAAATATTTTATGGAGGCCTAAGTTAACTATGCCTAATTAAGTTACCATATTTTGTTGTCTTTGGGAATATTTTTATTCATACAACATCTTTTTTTCTGAACTCATTACGTATCAACTCTGATAGGACCTATGTTTCTTTTATCTTGCTAAGAACATACTTTTATTCCACAAGTGTACAGTTTTTAAAAAAAATAATCTCAAGATTGTTGGGGAAAGCACACTCAGACCTGTATCAGATATTTTGAAATCACTGACTTTATGTCTAAGGAAATCACTGTGGGTTGCTCAAAATAACAGTGAGAGGTTTTCTGTGGTTCGTGTTCTCCTGTGCATAACAGAATGCTCCACACTTAATTGGAGTCTATTGATATTAGTTGATTGACAAACATTTGCACAAGTACATGTGCCCTGACTGCAATGGGCACAGTGCATCAGGGTGAGCTTCTGTGGTACTTCTACAAACTTTTAGGGGGAGTTGATGAGATGGCCTGACTCTGGGGTGATCAGCTCGATGTTTTCATTCTATTTTGGGCTTCCTATCTTCAGGGTTTTATATGCTTGCTTGCAGCCCAGCCTGATAGACTTAGCCCGTCTCCTAGCCTTACTCTGGGGCTCAGGGGATTGCTTCCCACAGCAGTATGCTCTCTTTGGGAGATTTCAATTGCTTTTGAATTAGTTATAGGCTCCAAAATGAGTGACTCCCATTATTACAACGCAGCTTTTACAATTACTGCTTTTCAAGTTGCCAGCTAGGCAGCATTAACCTGTCATCTGAGAGTTCTGCATGGTCATGAAGCCGGAAGGTTTCTAAAAAGGAAGAAAAAAAATCAGAAAAGAATTTTGGGAAGGTCAAGAGTAAAGGGAATGGTCTTTGAAACACCTTCTACTTTAAGCAGCTATGCCTCATCTCTTTCTCCACCTCGGAGAAGGAGACAAAAGTACAAGTCTCCTTTTGAGAACTAAGTTAGGGAAAGTCTGAAATGCTGTCATGTAAAACAACTCACTGAGTATGGTGCTCCCACGGCTTCCCCAGACGCAAGAAGTTATGCCACCGTTTAATAATGATTTTCC
The DNA here is from genome assembly GCF_011064425.1 of Rattus rattus. Taxonomy (NCBI): domain Eukaryota; kingdom Metazoa; phylum Chordata; class Mammalia; order Rodentia; family Muridae; genus Rattus; species Rattus rattus. The sequence continues at coordinate 139,387,854 of NC_046158.1, read as the reverse complement.
CCACATAGCACTCTTATTACAAATATCAGAGGACAGCAGCTCGCAAAGACAGCATTTGAGTTACCGTCCCTGGTGTAGCCTGCTTCCTGTCATCCCAAGTAGAGGTGGCAAAAGCAGGAACACCGGAGGGCAGCTTTTCATGGATGTTAAAATAGTTCCTGGACATTGCAAGATGTTTGATCTTCTTTCTTAAAAATTTTTAGTTCAAAATGCTCTAGGATGACTAGGCTGTTTTTTTTATCCAGCTAATGGCTATTGATGCAGATAGTGATGAAGAGAATACAAGGACAGAGAAGTTCTTGTCAGCAAGTATGAAGACATAGGTTCAACACCCAGAACTTGCACAAAAAAACCAGATGCTTATAGTCCAAACTCGGGGGATGTAGGGATGGATGAACTCATTGGTGTTTCCTGGCCAGCCAGCCTGGCCAAAGCAGTAAGGTTTGGGTCACAGAGAGACTGTTTCAAAACAGTCAGTAACTGAGGGACAATATCTAAGGCTGACCTCTGACCTCCACACACAGAAGCATACATGGGTATCCACATGTATATGATGAACACATAAATAAATCAAAGTAAGACACAAAACACACAGATATAAAACAGCAACAGTGGCGAGTGCTGAATTGTTTTGATTGTTGTGCAACGTGACTCTCAGATGAGAATTTGGAGGCAAGCGGTTTGTTTTTGCATGAATTCTAGGCAGGGCTACTGGAGGGTTTTCAGACGTTCCTCCACTTAGCAAATTCGGTTTCTGTACCACAGTGGCTAGCAATGCCATTCTAACAGGAAATGAGGGGATGCTGAAGGCTGTGTTTACAATGCTCCTTCCCTGAGCTAATTCTGTTACCTGGTGGCTGCCCTAATGACTCGTGTGACCTGTGACGTCCCTTGTACAGGAAGCTTTATTTATAAGGGCGGACATCCTCTTGAATCTTGTTTGGCTTCTGTCCAGTTCATGACTGCCTGCCTGCCTGACCCTTGGGCTGGTGCTGGGAACACCCCTAGTGTTCTCCTTGGCATCTTGGGGGGAAACCTAGTGTTAATATCCCTGGATGCTTTGCACAAAAGGGGAAAATTCAGTACAGGATCAACACAGAGGACAACATGTTGCCACTTACAAACCCTGAAGAGAGAGAGGAGTTTCTGTCTTTGGGACACAGAAGCTGGGGAGCAGGGACAGGGAAAGAGGGAGAGAGGGAGAGGAAGAGAGGAGAGAGAATATGAATGGCAAGAATCATAAAATTTTACCAGACTTCAAGACTTAAGATTTTAGTGATTAGGGATCCCCACAAGCTGTCCTCTGACCTCCACATGCACACTCTCTCCTCCCCGAAAAGGAACAAAAACAAGTTCTTAGTATACAGAGTTTCAACAATCAGACATCTACAGAGAAAAATGAAAGTGATTATTTACTTAATTACAAAACTTTAAACTCTAAGTGCTTAATGATCGGACTGCGAAAGAAAACCTGTGAAATTTAGAAGTACCTTAGGCTCACGTAGAAGAACGCCGTCAGTAGAATGTACACGCAGTAACAGAAGGGGATTTATTACATTGTCTTTCATGGGCAGGGGTCCAGTAGCCACACTATAGCTATCTGTGTGCTGGAGTGCCGTACAAAGCCAGCGGCTGTTTAGTTCAAGAACATGGAATCTTCAGAGCAAGAGGAACCAAAGATATGGCTCTAGTTGAAGCTGGAGTTCCTTCCCTGGACAGTTGCTGCTGTGAATCCCCTTTGAAAGGCTGAGAAAAACAGGACTCATGTCCACGGGCAATGGCAAAAGTACAGTCATATAAGAAACATCCTTCTCCTTTCATGTTTCATGTTCTCCAGGCCTAAAGGAGGGTGTGGCCTGTATTCAAGGTGGTTCTTCCCCTATTGGTTCACTGACCCATTGTCAGTCACTACCTGAAGCACTCTCAGAGACAAACCCCGAAGTGTGCTTTACTTGTGGCATCCCATAAGGTTAACAGTCAGAATTAATCATCTCAAGAGGTAATGTGGAAAAGTATCTCTATGACTTTGAAAGGGGAACTTTGCTGAGAAGAACATAGAACATAAGTTATAAATTAAAAAATAGATACATGTGATTCCAAAATGATAAATATAGGTGCATAAAATATCTTCAACCAAATTGAGCGCTCATTTACACATGGGGAGAATTTTCTGTTAACTCATGACCAACGAGGAAAAAGATCATAATATCAAATGGGGTGTTCCATCAGTAAAGAAAGTTTATTAACAGAAAAGTAGGAAAAAGACATATTACCAAATTCACACATAGGAGGAAATTCAATTGACCAATTATGTGTGAAATAATAACCAATGAAATGATAATTTCACATGGATTATACCGGTGAGAATTGCTTGGTTTGATTATGTCAAGTGTTGAGAATAGGGAAATTGGAAACTTCCCTCAATAAAAATTCCTAAAAATACCTTTGAGAACAGTTGACAGTCCACAGGAAAGCTGAAGATGCAGGTGTCATTCCTCAATTTCATGACAATTTTCAAGAGAAAATGTTGTCTATGTCCTGCAGAAGTATAGGCCCGCTCCCTATTAGTTTGTGTCTATGTTGTGAAATAAACATGGTTCAAAAGCAACACGGGGCTGGGGGAGGCTTTACGACATCGTTCAGGTTAAAGCCCATCGTTGAAAACAGGAGCCCAAGCAAGAACTTGGAGGCAGGAAATGAAGCAGAGGTTGTGGAGGAATGTGCTTACTGGCTTAACCTCCATGACTTGCTCAGCTTGCTTTGCTATGCAACCCTGGACCATCTGCCCAGGGATGGCACCATCACACTGGGCTGGGCCCGCCTACATCAACTGTTAATCTTGAAAATGCCTCCGAGACATGCCCATAGGCAAATCTGATAGACGCTGTTCCTCAATTTCGAGTCCCTCTTCCCTAATGACTCAAGCTGTGTCAGGTTGACTAGAACTAATCAGCAAATTGATCCTTTCTCAACTTGCCGCACAAATAGGTCACTGTTAAACTGTAACTCTCCTTTTCTTGTTTATCCTCAAGATCTGGCAGAAGATTTAGAATCTTCTACATAATACGGTAGAGCTTCAAATTTTTCCTAGTCTTTAAACAATTCCCTTTTGAAGACCAAGGTCTCCTTAAGAAGATACAATCTTTTAACTGTAGATCCTGTAAACAAACCAAAACCAAGCTAAATACTTTCTTACTCCAAAAGTGAAGAATCAAGACGTAAAAACAATCATGTTTAAGTAAATCCCAAGGCCAACAGCATAGCCCAATATCCCTCAGCCCCGGATCTGACATCTGGGTCTCATTCATGATTTTCTGGACTTTCAAGAGCTTAGGTAGCTCTGCTTCTCTGGCTCCGCCCCCTGTAGCACACACAGATTTTCTCCTGTGACTCCACCCCATGCCGGCTGCTCTCCCATGGTCCTGGCATCTCTGATATCGATGGGGCTGCAAAGGAGGCTACACCTTCACCAATGGTCTTCACCTGACCCCTATTCAGGGAACCTACAACACTTGTTAATGTCTGAGAGACATTAATTCTGTTTTTGTGCTGCTGTTTGTTTGTTTTTAATGATAGATGGAAAAGCTGTGGTTTGTGTATGAATTGGAGTTCAATACAGTAGTTAATATGTTTCTTCATCTCCTACAATCATTCTGGACTAGGAGCCCACCCTAACAGTAATTCTGTGATACTACGGGTGAGTCATTAGTGCATGGATTTGCACAAAGGTACAAAATTCAGCCTAGGACATCCCTCTGTTCTTGATCTTAGTGACCTTTCCTCATCTTTTCCAGTGTGCTTGAATAATCCAGGGGGCACAGAACAGACTACCTTCCCATGTGAGAAGAGAGAGTCTAAATCTAATCTGAATTTGTCCTCAGATAGAATGTCAGGGCCCACAGACATTTGTATCAGAAAGCACTCTGGCTTCTGGGAAGCCTGTGACATGTCTCACTTTTTAAAGGAACTCGTCTTTATTATTACTTAGGAAACAATTGACTGACACCAGAAAACATCCACAAGTATAATTACAGAGGCAGTTTTCTCAAATCAGAGTCAGCTCCGTCCTTCCTGTGGCAGGCAGCTCTTTAATCCGGGGTCACATGTCGCTTCTAATCATGAGCACGATGCTTGAGTTCCCCTTGGGTCTAAATTTCACCCAAGTAAATCCCTCTCCTTTAGCAGCTGAGGAATGGTGTCAAGGAGAGTGATCTTCACGCAACACTTCTGCGGGAGAGAGCAGCTGAGCCCTGACTGAACCCTGAGCCAGTCAGCTCTGATCGACCCGCTGTCCACAGCAGCAGGCTTTTTCTCTACCAGACACTAACCCGCAAAGACCAGTAAGAGGGAGAAGGAGTGTGCCCTGATCATGGGAATGTTTTTACTCTTCAGTAAGGGGGCAGGGCCCAGCTTTAAGAGAGAAGGCATTACCATGGCTGAAGCAAATTTTCTCAAGTTGTTGGCAGCTTGGACACTGGGTTTTGAAGGCCTGGTTAGAGTTGAACAGGTTCTCAGACAGCCTCAGGGGTGATTAGCTCATCTTGAGACAGCTTCTTAAGTGTCCTCAGTGAACCTCAGAGTTTCCTCTAGTGTGACACTCTCTCCATGAACCCAAAGCTTTTTTATTGGATAACATTTTATTATAAAATTTTCAAACAGCAAAATTGGAAAGAATACAAGAATGGTCCAGGACTTGAATTCAGAGGGGAATATTTCCTATACCTATATCATCTTACCTTTATCTCTCCCTCTATCTGGACATCAATTTATTTATTTTTTGATGCTTTTCAAAGCAAATTCCAAACATCGTTATACTATTCCGACATACTTATGGGGACAAGTGGACTTTAATACCCATTTCCATATTTGCTTTCCTAATGAAGTAAAAGTTGCTTTCATACAAACCTCAAGTGTACAAAATCTTGTCTGTTTAATCCAAACCAAAATAGAAAAATATAATCTAGAATGTTCCCTTCGCCCCTTCCAAGGCAGCTGCTCATACACTTTATTCATGAACTCATTTCCTAGTTTACGAAAATGGGATCCTGTACCATGTAGTGTTCTATGTCTTCTATTTCTCAGCACAGTATTTCAAAATATGGCATAGTGTATTTATTTTCCATTTGTGAATGAATTGGATTTGTCTCAGATTTGAAAAAAAATAACCATTAATATTCTTCGATAAGCATAAGAGCTAATCATTTGTCTCTCCATAAGTATAGTATATCATCATCATCACCACCACCACCACCACCACCACCAGCACCACCATCATCATCAGCCCTACCATTTCTTCTGTTCATTCTGACATAGTACAAATTGGTTGCATACTAGGCAATGGTTGGTCCTTGGAAATGCAAGGCTAGCAGATTGCATATTGTCTTTTACAGAACTGACAAAAGGTCTATACTAAAAGAGTATTACAGGGTTAGGGATTTAGCTCAGTGGTAGAGCGCTTGCCTAACAAGCGTAAGGCCCTGGGTTCGGTCCTCAGCTCTGGGGGTTGTGCGGGGAAGAGTATTACAGAATTGTGAGGAAAGGGTTAAGGTGGGTGCTTACAGAGCAACTAGCAGCTATCAGTAAGGACTGAGGCAGGGAGAGAGAGAGAGAGAAAGAGATAGGTAAATTATAGATAGACAGACAGACAGATGCGCACACAGAGAAAGAGAGAAGAGGGGGAGGGGACGATAGTAGAGGAGGAGGAGGGGAAGGAGGAGAGGAAGAAACACACATACAGAGACAGATTCTCAACACAGTAGCAATTTTAGTAATCAGAACTGTGAACTTCTACCTGTGGCTTCCCTTGATGTGTCAAAAACCTTACTGCAGAGTTCAGTCTCATAGGGACAGTTTTGCAAGGGTCCCTAGTGAATTAATCTCCTTCTTCAAATCTCCATCCCAGAGTGTCTCTTCTTTGCACAGCTCCTTCAGATGCATCTCCAGCTTTTATCCCATTAATGGAAGACCACTACAGGGAAGTCACAGGGGGAGTTTGCTCCATCTTCAGGTTCGTAAACCTCTGAGAGCTCCATGGAGTTGACTCAGCCGGTCAGCAAGACTTTCTTAAATGCCGTGATTCCAGAATGTACCAACTCTGAGTTGCAACATTAGGCTTCTTTAGGGTCACTGGTAAGGTTGCCAGATAAAATACAGGATGCCCATGGCGTGTAATCTTCCAATTGCTATGTTCCCTCAGTTTGTGCAATGGCCTGAACCCCACGAGTGGATTCCCGCTGCCCTGCAGGCTATTCTGCTAAACAATGTCATTTGGATGTGGAAACCACAGTTTGCTCTTTATCTAGACCTGCCTCTCTGGAATATTCTCTGGGTAAATATTGGGTCTTTTCTGCATAGTCAGTTTAGATTTCAGTCTCCTGAGCAGAGAGAAACAGGCATTTGTTTTAACACTATACATTTCACAGAGACTGAAGGGACAGGCTGGGGGGGCTGTACCATGTCTCCTGAGTCTATCTGGTGGCTGTTGCGTTGGCCTAGTGTTTTCCAAGGACTCCTAACTGTGGCAGCATCTGCGTCTTCCACTCTTTTGCTTGCTCTTGGGGCTCTTTTTCCTTCAGTTGCATTGCAGTTGAGCCTCAACGTGAGGGCTTTTGCCTCAACTTATTATGTATTGTTTTGTGCCTTACATTTTATTGTTAGCTTTTGGAGGTCTGCTCTTTTTTGAAGGGAGATGGAGGGAGAGCGGATCCAAAGGCAAGGGGAAGTGTGCGTGCGTGTGCGTGCGCGTGTGTGTGTATGTGCGTGTGAGTGTATGTGTGGTGCGGGGGGGGGGCTTGGGAGAACTGGAGGGAGGAGAAACCGTGGTTTGGATGGGAGAAGAATCTATTTCTTAAAACGGTATATATTTCAAACCAAGGACTCAGCATTTTACAGGAAGTCGACCTTAATCCTCAGGGGTTCACCATGTCTCTAGGAACATTTGTACTAACAAATCTAAATCCCAGTGACATTTGCCAAGGCACAAAGAAATCACTGCTGGAGGATAATCATGGAAGTCAGGCTCAACATTCTTACACCAAAATTCATAAAAGCATATCCAAGAGATCAGCCAAAGGATGCCAAACATCTACCAAGATTCATCTCCGATGATGATGACGAGGACGATGACGATGACACTTACTGTGAAGGGAAGGTCCTCACTTTCAGTGCTAATGCCCACTCTACAGGAATAAGGACTGATTTGTATATACACCATAAAGTTCATGTCAATATAGCTATCTATTACTGTAACAAAATACCTGGGGTAATAGAACAGGCAAAGGAAAAGTTTATCTTGGCTCCTATTTTTTGGACGTTCCAGTCCGTGATCAGTTGGTCTTGTTACTCTGGGTATGGAGGTGGTGCTAGGGCAGTACATGCTGGCAGGAACAAGTGGGTTAAAGAAACTTCATGTTTTGCTGAAGCCAATAGGTAAAGAAAGAGAAGAGGAAGAGGCTAGGATACCAAACTCTCATCCCATATTACTCGGCAGAGATCTCACTCCTTTCTACTATACTCTGGATTATTGCTTGCTATTCTTACTGTTTGATGAGACAGGGTCTCTGTATCTCAAGTTGGCCCAACTGTGTGTAGCTGAAGTTGACCTTGATACCCTGATCTTCCTGCCTCTACCTGCTACAGGCATGGTACAAATGCCCCACGCAGGCCCATCTCTTGAGGGTTCTACCATGAGCCAATCTAAGTGTCACAGGCAGGTGACCAAGCTTTTAATATGTGGGCTTTGGGGAATAGTTACCCAGACCACAGTGGGTCATTCCCAGTTCCCTCAGCCTGGGCCTTTACCTGATCTTTACTTAGATTTCTGACTTGAGAGGAGTTGTCTTCAACTACTCCAACTTTTCTTTCCTTTTTTTTTTTTTTTTTTTTTTTTTTTTTTGACGTCAAGGTTTTTCTCCACAGTGCTTCTCAAGGTTGATAGTGAATTTGAATCACCTGAAGAATTGGTAGGAAAGCAGTTACTCAGACCTTAACTCTAACCATGAAAGCAGATTCCCCGGGACAGTGACTATCCCCACAGAGACGGGAGTTAGTTCCATGAAGATGGGGACCATGTCAGCCTTTGTCAGGCTTATTCCCTTCTGGCTAAGTGTCTTGGCCTGTGGTAGGCCCTTAGTAAATGTTTGGTCAGTGAAGACATTTTAACAGACTGAGAGGTGGCAAAAGGCCCAAAGACTCCAGTGGGAAGACTAGGTGAAAGGAATTCTCATCAACATGTGGGAATTTCCTTAAAGCTTTTAAAACTCTTAATATATATCATTGTTCTTAGTAAAAGTATCAAAGTATGTAAAATGGTATGCCAAGATGTAAATTATAGTTACAAGCTAATATATTACCTTCCTTCTTCCCTCTTTACCTTCCTCCCTCTCTCCCTCCTCTCTTCCTTTTATTATATATGCATGAAGAGACAGCTAGAAAAACTTGTTCAATGTTATTTTTTTTGGACTGGTGATATTTTGTATATGTTTTTGGTACTTTTCTGTACCATATACAACTTTACTATTTATTATAAACTTGTGCTATTAAGAGGTGTTAGTCAGTAATGACTTAAATAAGAATGTGTATGCTTTTTGAAAACTATGAGTTAGAATCATTGAGCCTATCTGATCTCAAAGCCTACAGAATAAGCGAGAGGACACATTGGTTATGATTTGCTTTTTCCTTCAAAGTGTGAGTGCTGAAGGGCCCCTGACTTCTGTTTCAGACAACGACTTACTGGTCACAAAGTACACAACACTGAAGATCTACCTGCTGCCCACTTGTACTCTTGACTCATGACCTGGGTACTTTATATTTTTGAATTCGAGACAGCAGACAATATGGCATTCCTACCAGTGGTTAGACCTGCATTAAGGATTAAGTCCTGTCATCCACTAAAAATCTTTAAATCATTGACCCCTGGGTCTCTGGACACATAAAAACAGAAGAAAGAGTAGTTTGTGTTTATAATCGATCACACGATGCTTTGGGGTGACTAGAGGCCATATGTGTTTACTCTTTAGGGAAGAGCTGCCCTTAGTGGGGCATTTCAGTGAGTGCTTCTGGTGAACTCAACTATTTCTCAGAAAATCTTAGCTCTGTTTCTATTTTTTCCTCACGTGTTTCTAGATAGAATCTTCTTGAAGGGCTCTGCGTTTACAAAGTGAGATGCCTTTCTCTGGCTCCTTGTTTGACCCTATTATAGCCACAAACACTAGAAGTGTATAAAGCCCCCAAGAATACAGAGAGACGACCTCCTTGGTAGTTCAGTGAAGATGGGTGAGACAGCCTTTGGCTGGTGCAGTGTGGATGGTGATGATGTAGAGCCGTTCTTGGCTAACTTCTAAAAATCTCTCAGGAGATCTCTCCACTGTGCAGTTAGTCATTGTGAAGGAGATGCATTGAAGACCCAGGGGGAATTCTGAGTTTCTAAGGAACAGTGGGACTACTGAATTGATTTGGCCCAGGCTACAGACAGTGTGTAATGAGAAGCCATTCGGCAGAGCTTTCTGGCTAGAAACATCAGAACTGAACTTTGCTTAAGTAGGGAATAAGCGTCTGTTGCATCTTTCTATTTCGAATTAGATAATTTTTGTTTCTGCAGAATAGTATAATCTCAAACATCTATACCTACCCAGACTTTCAAATCCACTTAAGAAATTTCTATCTCTGTCTATTATGTGTGCTGTTAAAGGGTTAATATTATTGCATATGTTAAGACCTTTTCCCATATCCCTTCTCTGTCACAAGAAGCAGAGAACTCATCTTTTGAAGGTGTTCTCCTGATTATTATAACTGAGGCTTTTTAGATTTTCCTGGGAGGTGATAAAATAGCATACATGAATCAAAACCTTTTGACTCTGTATTTGGCTTCTCTGTCAGAGCTAGAGAGACAGGAAATGAAATTGGACAGGATCTTAAGTCTCAGTGGCACTAGGAAGGTCCAAAATCTTGAAAGAGATTTTATATTTTCTTTCTCTCCCATTTTCCACAAGCAGTGCCTAGACAATTGGCCAAAAATCGACAGCTGTGGCATTTCTCATGGCTTCACGTCCCAGAGAAGACATCAAGAGTCAGGCAAGTTGGGTGCTGTTCTTCCTGGATACCGATGTGATGAAACGGAAATGATTCTTATTCCTGCTCCACAACCGAGGAAGAGCAATGAAGGCAAAGAAATTCTAATGTCTAGTAGATGACAAAAAGCAGAAGTCCAGAAGGGTCTAGTGTATGCTGCTCTCTTTTATGGGGAGGGCGTTGCATACATGGCTTTCGTGGACTGAGATCTCCACTATATAAATGTGCATGTAGGCAGTTTCCAAACATCCCCCTTCCCCGGCCCCAACCCCACCCATAACGTGAGGAAAGTCAAAGCGTTTAGGAACTAGAGTGGTTTTCTTCAAATGTTCAAATTACATAGTTACTTCCTCACTTCAACCCTGGATCTTTTCTCCTAATTGGCCATTAACTTGTGAAAAAAAATATTCTGAATCATTTTACCAAGGAACATGACTTGGTCTAAAGGAGATTATGGTCATTGAAACTTCTAAGAAATCTGAGGGATGGACGTACTGGAATGCTTTGCACAAGGTCCGGAAGTTCATAAAACAGACTGGCTCGCTGGTACACAGGAACCAGGAACATCAGTGGATGTTTGCAGTAAGTTCTGCCTGATGAGTCCCTGAACTGCACTGTACAGATTCAGGTAACATTATATTTTATATTCCAGAAGAGTAAAATGAATCACTGTTATGGAGTTATGGAGTTACCAACTGTGTGTTTGTCCCTATTAATCCTTTCACAGCTGTTTACTAATGGCTTAGCCTGGACAGTGTCAAGTTCAGAGTTGAAGATTTGCCTCACAAGAATCAAGACTCCGATCAATTTCGATTCAATTTTATTTTCCCACAGAGATAGTCTTGGGCTCTTCACATTATAAATGGGCTTTGAATTCACAGGGGTTGTCAATCAAAACAGCTGTCACTTGGACCGAATTCTTCTGCATTGGAGGTAGCCAGGGAGGATGACTTGAAGGTCAAAGAGTATAGCTAGCTGTCCTAGCTAAGAAAGACCAGCTAACAGGTGTAGGTGGGGGTTGGACAATCCCAGGACACTGAAGTGAAGCCAGTACATACCATTCTTCTGCCTCAGCGCTTTCTGAGCTCTTCTACAGAACATTAGCCTGAGTTTGCTTTGGATCAAGGTGTTGGAGGGGTTTGGAAAGCTTTATATATCATACCATGGACATTTCTAAGAAGCCGTTTATGACATACTAAGGATTCTTAGAAAGTTTTCAGCAAACAAAATGAACTATATCCCCTCTCTTGTATCCACAGCCCAGGGCACCTCAGACTTATTCTACCATATATAATTTTGTCACTTATTACTTATCCACATCTACAAATATGATATTTTTATTTCCTGTTTTATAAAACATTAGGGGCATTTAAACAAGACTCCCCCAATCAATCATGGTCTCTTGGCCAAATATTTAGCTCATGATTCTTTTCTTTCTTTTTCCATTTACCACACACGTGGTATGCATACGTGCATATTTATGTGTGAAAAAAAATGACCATTGCAAAGAAGATAAAGTGTTGGTGGCCATACAAAAGCTACCTGAGCACATTTCAGCAGAATTGGTGCCCGAACACTGACTCTGCATGTGTAGCTGTGTCACTTCAACAAACCACTTCTCTGAATCTCTGCTTCCTCATTAGCAGGATGGGGTTTTGCAATCAGCCCCGAACAAGAGTATGCATAGCAAAGCACTGGCTTCTTAAAAGTTTGTTTCAGAAAATAATTATCAGAACTGTTGAGCATGCTTTCTAGAAGAAAAATACCAGCTGGAACTGACTACTTGCGAGCAGACTTCCTCAGGTTGGCAAAATAACATTGTCCGTGAGTCTGGCCATGCCAGGGAAATGGGGTGTGTGTGCATGTGTGTGTGTGCGCATGCGTGTGCATGTGAGCGTACACTATGGAAGTTGCAGTGGGTTAAGGCTAGATCTTTTCAGTCTTCTCACCGTTAACAGTGTATGCTGGAAAGCTCTTTGTTCTGATAGCATTCGATATAAGGTATTCAGTGGTCTTCCTGGTCTCTACATACCACACGCTCGGAGCAACTCCGCTTCAAGTGTGACAACCTGTAATGTCCTTAACCTCTGTCAGTGTCTCTTGGTTAATAACATTACCCCTAGTTGAGGAGATAAATTTAGTCTGCAAATTGATAAGAAGCTCTGGTGAGTGTGTGTGTACCTGTATGTGTACATGTGTGCACGAGCATGCATGTACATGTGTATGTATATACGCAGAGAACAAGGAAAAGAGTGATGAGTAAATAGTAAATGTGCCAATGCTACAATGAGTGAGCCTTGAGATCACCCAAGCTAATTTGTTATTCAAAAATAAACTGCAGGAGGTGACATAGGTTTCATAACTGTACTAGCCGATCTGCCTTTTGTGACATTTCCTTGTAAGGTATTTTGACTATTCATTTCCAGAGCTATTTCCTCAGAGGCCAAGGAGCCTTTTCCTTTTCCACAGGCTAAGGCACCCGAGAGGACCTGGCAAAGTAGATAGAAGATTTGGTCAGATGATATGATTCTAGCACAGTGCAGAAATCAGTATGTTGGACTATATTATGGAAAAGATGCATTTGTAGTTTATTGTTTTTTGTTTTTTTTCTTCTGTAGCTGAGGACTGAACCCAGGGCCTTGTGCTTGTTAGGCAAGTGCTCTACCACTGAGCTAAATCCCCACCCCCCACTGAGCTAAATCCCCAACCCCTAGTTCATTGTTAATAGACTTACTTACCTGAATTCAGTGCTTCAGCCTTAGATACTTGAGAGCAAATTCCTTCTGACCATCGATATTGTTAAGTTGATGGAGAAGGGCATGCGGGTACGTATTGATGTACAGAAGCAATTCTTCATTAGAGAGAGCATATAAGAGGCAAAGTTGGAAACAGAAGGAAGAAGCATTTGCTGGAGGCCTTTACAGAGCCAAACAGCACACTCATGTTTTACCCATGTTATCCCACTTAATCCTCCTTATGATGAAAGGATTATCATCCCCATTTTAAAACCCAGGCTTAAGGAAGTTAAGCAACTTGCTCCAGATGCAGCAGCAGGACCCAGAGACACCCTGGGTGTCTCAAACACCTGGGTGTCTGGTTTCACAGAAGTCTTTCCTGTCCGACGACATGAAGATCAGAGACCTGGAAGGTCTCTGCTCCAGCGCCTTCTCTCCACCCCAGCATGGCAAATACAGCACGACTTCTGCTCTGGGCCTCAAGCGTCCATGGCAGATCCTCCTGTTGCCCGAACCTGTTCATAGTGTTGACAGGTTACAACATATGTGGCCTTGGCTGGGTGCCCACTCCATGCAGAGCCCCCACACCGGTAGGAGCCCACTGTGGGTGAGTGCTATATAGATTTCTTCCCACCATGACTGCAGGCGGCCTGTGGCTGTGTTCATCATCAGGTGGAGAAATACCTTTTCATCAGGAGCCAATCACTCATCAGTCACAGGAGGAACAAAACACAGATGGCTAAACTACCTTAATTCCCTTCTACCCTATTCACGAGGTGTGTGCCTCTTAACATACGCTCTTTACGAGGCTACCAGTGATTACTCTTCATTTTTCCAATAGGTCGAGGGCTACCCCTGTCCTTTTCCAGTGATGACTGTTTATCCATTAGTTTTGTACGTTAAATACACTTATTAACTAGGCTTCTGCCACAAGTCACATGCTACATTAAGACACGGAGGAAAAGATGTAAGAATAGAGGCCTACATTCCATTGCAATGGAACAGAACACTAGTAGCACATGCACACCTCATCTCTGACACGGAATAACACGGGTGATCTGCTGGGAAGCAAGGGAGAAGGGCAGAGTGGAACCAGTTCCGATGACGAGAGAACACTGGTTCTGAGAAGTGAAATGTGAGTTGATGTATTCTCACTGGAGCTCTTGGGAGAGCAGACTGTGGCAGATTCACCTGGTTTGGGCCCAGTGGAGACGCCGTATTCCATCCTAAGCCTTGGGTCTAGTCTTCATGCAGTGATAAAGGATTGCTCTTGGTTTGGGTCTCCATGGCTACTTATAAAATTTGTTATTAAATTATTCCTAAGATTCTGGCAGAAAGGTTTGGACTCTATCCCCCATAAGCATATAATATCCATGTGCCCATGGTGCTTAGTAAGGATTTGAGAGGGTTAATGACACACATAAACTTGATTCCAGGTTATTGAGCTAGTATCAATTAAAAAAGGTAGATCAAGGAGAACTGGGAAGATGACTCAGCGGGAAAGCACTGGTTGAGCAAGCATGAGAGCAAGAGTTTAGATCTCCAGAACCCATGTAAATGCTGGGCGCATGTGGTAACCCGTCTGCAATGCTCAGACGGAAGAGACAAGAAATCCCCCAGAGCAAGCTGCATACCTAGACTTGCCTGTATTAGTAAGCTCTGGGTTCTACTGAGAGACCCTGCCTCAATGAATACGAGGAAGCACAACCAAAGAAGATGCCCGATTCCATCTTTGGCCTCTATACGCATGTGGCCATGTATATGTACAAACACAAATACTAAGCACAGAGACATATGCCAAAAGAGTAAAAAAAAAAAAACCTTTTTATTAAGAAAACAACTTAGGTCCTGGCTTTCACCACTTATGACTGTATTTTGGAGAAGAGGAGCTCAGAAATAAGGGATAATTATTTCTTTTCCATTGCAGGAAGATTGATGTTATATTATAATTGGTTAAATTATCGTTTCCAATGTATATTCTCCAAGAGCAATGTCTGACCATTCCCTTGCTGTGGTTCATGATAACAAAATATACTTCTTCACCTCTTGACATTGAGACGAGCTATGCAGCTTTCTTGACCAGTGGGATATTAATGGGTATTACACATGCGTGGTTGCAGTTGATTTCCCTGTTTTCATCCCTGGAAAACACTATACACATGTGTGGCCGCTGCTCTTAGCCTGCATGTAAACGCCATTGTTCACAGCTTCAAGAACTATCTGAAGGGGCCAGTTCTAGTCCATCGGATGAGCACACATAGCATGAAAATCTGTAAATGGAAATAAAGTCTGACCCCGAAGGTGGTTGTTTAGTAGAATTTTTATAATAGCAATAGCATAGACGACCCACCATCTGAAACACAGCATTATTTAGCCCATATATGGCACCAAAAATGCATTATGAAGAACCTCATATAACTGCCATATTAAATCTTTACTCCTCACTCCTGGAATGATGTCTGTGTGCTCATTCCTTATACGTCGTTTTTAATCTAATATGGCAGATTACAGGATGACGAAAGTAGAGGAGGCCGAGAAATTAGGGGGATAAAGAAGGGAGATCGAAACTGTTACACACTGGGGAAGAGGGTTATTCCCAGCAGGACTCTCTGGATACCTTGAGAAAGAAGAAATTGAAGATACAGCAGGAAACTTGACAAGTATTTATTGGGCATCAGAGACCACACCAAATACTTTACATACAGCATTTAATGTAATTCTTTAAAAACCAAACACATGTATACCTCTTTGCTCAAGCTATCGTCCACCCAGTGTATTTCCCTTCCCCGTGAACTTTAAGAAGGGCTTCTATTTGTAGCATGCTCTCCTTAACTCTGCAAACACTCTAGAATTTCTCTAGGCGGGGGATGTTCCATCGCCTTTTCGAACTGGCAGAGGTACCTTTCCTGGACTCCCCGGTCCCGTCTTTCATCTTTAAGCCAGCAGTGAAGTCTGCCCATTCACCTCTCTTGCCTCCCTCCCTCTGTCCCCTCGTAGGACATTTGTAACTACATTGGCCCAACCTGGGTAATCCAGGATATTACTCTTCTCATCTCTGTATCTTGCTTAACAAGATCTTCAGGCTTCTTGGTATATGAAAGAATACACTCACAAGTTCTAGGAATGAAGATGCAGACATCTTGGAGGAGAATCATTCATTCCATTACGCCATCCTGGAAATAATTACGTGCTAGGCTTATAAAGCTGTACCTGCTAGATGAATAGCGATGTCCTAGTTCTCCCTATTCGCCCGGTTATCCTCTCACGCAGTTACCTCTGACTCGGATCACCGCGGAGCCTTCTCTGATATGGCATTATTTCTTTAAATGTCATCTCTCCTGACGGCAGCCAAGGGAGCCTTTCTAAACATGTCACCCACACCCACCGCATTCCCTTTTCAACAAGACCTTGTTGACGCCCCCACTGCATTCAATCTGAAGCAGGCAGAAACTCACACTGCAGTGTTAATGAGGCCTTTCATAAAGGAGCAGCTGCCATCCGGAAGTCA
This sequence comes from Rattus rattus, assembly GCF_011064425.1. Classification (NCBI taxonomy): domain Eukaryota; kingdom Metazoa; phylum Chordata; class Mammalia; order Rodentia; family Muridae; genus Rattus; species Rattus rattus. Next base: position 139,371,543 of record NC_046158.1, on the reverse strand, counting down.
CCATGCACTTCCTCCAGTTCTACACACCTACCCCTCCCCCACCTTTTCCTTTTCATCCTTGGGCTCTAGGCTTTGATGTCATCCCCCAATCACTCCCCACCTCCAACCTCCAACCATCTTGATTCTCTACAGCTAGACTGGATTAGATGCCCGTGTCCCCACCATTGACCCTCCTTATGTTGACTCGATATCGATCTTAGTCACTGTGGATACTTAATAAACATCTGTTGGCTCAATGGGTAGAGCGAATAAATGAATGAATGAGCCACATCTTCATTGGCCCACACTGTCTCTCTGGGATCCGCCCTGCCTGACTTGTTCTCAGCCTCCATTCACAAAGTGAAACACTTACTCGAGAACCTAGTAACTAAGAAAGGCATTGGTGGACATCTGTTCTCACCATAAAAGTAGGCGGTAGATGTTTGGTGTGCAGTGTGTGTGTGTGTGTGTGTGTGTGTGTGTGTGTGTGTGTGTGTGTGTGTGTGCGTGTGTGCACGTCCCAAAACCTTTGAACTGTGCTTCAGTGTTAGAGCTGAGCATTTCACTCTTACTCATTGTGTGGAACTGGAAGTAACTAGACTTAACAGTTCGATAAGAATTATTCACTGCTGTAGACTTACTGCTCAGTCATTCTGAGACAGTTCTGGGCACCAGTATATTTTCTTCTCTACCTCTCTCTTTCAGACTACTACTGGTCACACTGAAATCAAGATGTCAGTCCACCCAGTTGAACCTCTCCTAGAGAAAGGAAGAGAATAAAGCCGGGGAGCCTGGCAGGAGGACATCTTCTTCCTGCCCCCGGACATGCCGGGGAAGGCAGTAACCGCATACAAGCCAGTTTTGCTGGAACAGACAGGCCCAGTGAAAGGCAGGACCCGGTGGCATCTCCTTGGCCCAGGTTCCGGTTTACAAGATTCCACTACTCCAATGCCAACCTGGCAGGAAGGTGGTGAGATGGGCTCTGTTACCAGGAGAAAGCTCTGCTTTGCACAGGAGGTGGATTACAGGAAGGGTGTGGATGTCCAGCAGACGGTTCATATCAGGGATTCTTCCACAGGAGAGAGCGGACACCGCTGTTTATCAGAAGAACTTGCCTTATAAATAAACAAGGCGCATGTGATACAGGCCGGCAGCTCACTATGAACTCAGAGACAACTATTTTCTTCCTCTTTCTCTCCAAGCTTCTCTAGATTGGCAGGCTGTGGGCCTAGCGCACTGGCTCCCACAGTGGATTAGGAAGAGTCACTTTCTTAGGTGGGCATGGACTCAGGTGCTTTATCCTTGAGATACGATCCTTCCAGGATAGCCATCCAATAGCGACGCTACTTTGAGTTGTCTCCAGATCTTATGATCCGGGCATATGCTGATGGGGAACCTAAATTAGAGGCTATGACTTCCAGAGAAAATCAGTGTGGGCTTTACTCGCTCTTTGCTCGGTGAGTCTTCATGACTAAGTCCTGGCCCCTGGAGTACAGCTCTCCATGCCTGGACATCTCACACTAACGAACATAACAATCATAGCTAGGATCCTTACATTCCTGGGGTTTGCCCAGCCTTTGTGAATCAGAGCCTCTGGAGGGAGGTCTGAGGCATTTGCATGCCATAAAAGTTATGGGAAGAGACCAAGAGCCATTTTGAGCCCATTTTCCATCGCACTTATTTTTGCAGTGGAGCACGGTCCCAAACGGAATCCATCTGGGGGTGGCTTAGCTTCAGAAAGCTGTTGGTACAAATCTTGTCTCTGCTACAGTGTGTGTGAGGCTCCTCTCCTAGTGATGATAGTAACTGGATCTACTTCTCTGGGCTCCCATGAGCACACATTAGTCTCACGTAGACAAATTAATTTAAACATAGACCTATTCCATAAATGTTTGGGGTCACTGTAGGTCAGGAAGGATAGACAACACTTTAGGGCAGGATGCTATTTAGCTCTTCTTCCTAGAAGTTTCTTATGATCCTTCATATCTGTGTCGTTAGCTGTAATCACTCTCTCTGTGTATGTTTGCATATATATATATGTATATATATATGTGTGTATAAAACTTTGGATTAAATATATTATGTTGCAATATCTCTACAGTATGTTATATTGTAATATCTATATAATATATGTAATATATAATATATGATGTGTAATATATACAATATATTACTTTGTAGTATGTATTGAATTAATTGTATATTTTTATGTAAAATATATATTTTTCACATATAATGTGTGATAAAATTTCATATTTAATGTATAAAATATAATACAAAAATAACATACCATAAAATAAATGTATAATAAATAAGTACTTTAAGTTACATATATCATTGCAATATATAGCAATGCAATATAATACACTTAATTTAAAGTAATTATTTATCTAGTATGTGCACACGCACGCGCACAGGAGCCATCGGACATCAGAGCACAGCTTTTTAGGAGTCACCTCCGTCCTTCCACCTCACTTCTGAAGCAGTCTCTCTTGTCTCAGCTACTGTACTGTGTCTCCCAGCTTCCAAGAGATTTTCCCGTCTCTCTGCCTCTCGTCTCAGCATGGGAGTGCTGGGATTGCAGATGTGAGCCATGGTTCTGCTTTTATGTGAGTTCTAAGGATTGAGCTCAGGCTGCGAGGCTTGCACAATCTGCGCCTTTACTGCTGAGCCACCTTCCCAGTCCTACTTTTATCCCCTCCCCGCCTTAGTCTAGCTAAAGGCTTGTTGGTATTATTTATCATTTCGAAGGTTTAGCTCTCAATTTCATCGCTCCCCTCCTCTCATTGCTTTTCTAAACTGAGCTTCCTTATTACTGCTCTGATTCTTTACTCTTCCCCTCCCCCACCTTGTTTATTCTGGTTTATTTTATTCTTCTTTTAGTGACTTGATGGGGACTGTTTATCTAGTATCCTTTGTGGAGCGAGGAGAGAAGGTATTGAGTATGAAGTGTGTATGTGGTGCATGTAGTGTGCTTGTCACACGTGGAACCCAGAGGAGGTCACCTCGTGCTCTGCTCTCTCACTTTTCTCTTTAAGCCTCTCATGGACCTGGAGAAGGCTGGCAGCCGGCAAGCCCAGTGGTCCTCCGGTCTCTACCCTATACAGAGTTGGAGTTGCAGACCTGCATGTGGCCATGTCTGGCCTTTTTCAGGAACCCTAGGAATTTGGATTTGGGTCCTTATTCATGCTCAGGAAGCTCTTTACGCCCCTAAGTCGTCTCCCCAGCCTTATCTAATATCACTGTTCTATCTTAAAGTAAGAAATTAGTACTATAAACTTTCCTGAAATTTATTTTCCTCCTGCATCTCAGAGATTTTATACGCTGTATTGATATTTTTGCTTGTCTCAAGACGTGTTTGATTTCTCCTTCGTTTCTTCTTTGACTTTTTCAGGAGAATATTGTGTAGCTTCTACGGTTTTATGAATTTTCCAAGCCTTTTCCTATTATTGATTTCTGGTCTCAGATCTTGCCATTAGGAAAGATAATTTAAATGTCCTTTACCTTCTTGAATTTGCTAATGCTTGCTTCATGGATGTGTGTGATCTATCCTAGAGAATATTCCTATGCACTCGGAAAGAATGCAGTGTGTGTGTGTGTTCTCCAGCTCCAAGTTGGAACATTGCATGAGCTCTGTTTCTGCGGTAGTGTCATGCAAGATTTTTATTTTTCCAAGACGTTTTTTTGATGATCTAATCATTGTTAAAAATTTCAATGTAGTTATCTATCTTCCCATTTGGCTGTATCTTTATTTTTTAATGTCTGCCTGCTCTGCTGTTGGCTGCTTGCACAGATGCACAGTTATTCTCTGAAGAATTAGAACCACTTATCACCATGTACAGTGACCCTGCCTGTCTGGTGACAGCTTTTGTCTCTGTCTGATTTAGAAACAGTCAAACCTGCTTCCTTTTGATTCTCATTTGCACGGAATGTCGTTTACAGAGTGGCTGTTACTTCCCGCTCACGTGTGTCTTTAAGGCTAGAGCGAGTCTTTTGTAGACGGCACAAAGTTGGCACGTGTCTCTTTTTAAATGTACGTCTTTTGCCTTGAGACTTTAATAATTTTACAATGGAAGCAATTAATGACAGCTAAGGGATTCCTGCCTCTATTTTGGGAGTTTTTGTTTTGTCGTTCCTTTGTTGAATTCTTGCTGCCGTCCTCTGTCACTTGCTGAACATTTTAAAGTGTTCTTTGCTTTTGTCTTTAATACAGTGTCCCCCCCCTTGTGTTGACATGAACTTACATAAAACATTCTACAGTTATAACAATTTACTTTACAACTTAACCTCAACCCTATGCAAAAAGTCTTTGTATACTTTATATTTTGATGTGAGAATATCCATGTTTTAGGTATTGCATTCCTATTACCAAATCATTACAGGTATGGTTATTTTTAAGACTTTATCTAACTATTATATTGAGATTGAAAATGATTTGCTCACCACAATTTTCATTTTAGAATTTTCTGAATTTTGCCATATTCTTGTCTTTAGGTCGTTATTTAGAATTCTTTCTTCAATAATCATAAATATTCATATCTTTACAGCTGAGGCATGGGTGCTTTTGCCTCTCTTTGATAGCCTTATATTTCCATATTTTTTGATATTATGGCCATGTGCCCTTTTTCACTGTATGAAGAAGTAAGCTTCCGTTATGTTCTTGTGGAAAAGCTTCTGCAGAATAGTCACATCACCAGTCATCCAGCCTAAGGATGCTGGGTCTGTTGTCAGTCATGCCTGTGAATGAGTTTGCTGTTGGTGGTCTTCGACAGAAAGGCTTGCTACCTGTATTAGGTAGGAAGCAGCATGAGGTGTGTCTTCCACTTTTTTTTTCTCTACTCTGCTCAGGCTTCAGGGAGAATAATGTAAAACTATCCCTTCCTGACCTCTCGAAATACCTTTATTTTTCTAGTGCCCCCAGGGGTAGCCTTTCAACTCTTTCCTTTTAGCTCCTGTGAAACTATTTTCACACTTAGATAATTGTTCAAATTGATGATCCCATGAGGATGAGAACCCTTCTTCTGCCACTTTACTGAGGTCTTCCTCCTTATAAATTTTGATTTCTTCACTTGAGAAGTAAATAGCCCTGGTTCCAAATGCTTCTCTGCTCATGGATGTTGTGGTTAACCCTATTTATGGGAAGTGGGGGATTTGCTAGTGCTTAAATTTTTACTTATTGAAGAAATGTGCATAGACCCAGAAAAGAATACATAGTGACCTTTGGAGAGGTCACCATTATTCCATCATCGTGCAACACGTGACAGGTAAGAAATGCTCACCAAAGGCGCTGTTTACATACAGGTGTTGTTCACATTGTTGCACATCCACAGAAGAATCAGGTTTTAGTTTACAAATAATGTCGTTGTAGGGAAGTCATTCCCAGGTTCGACATTCCAGCCCTTAGAAGCTCAGTGACTTCACTAAATCTATCCGTGCTTGGGTTATATTGTCTCCATAAATAGAATTTTATACCTGCATTGACAGTGCACTGTACTAAGATGATATACTGTGACACAGAAGTATACAGTAGGCACTCAACATAAATGTACATTAAACACCAGTTCTCTGCTTTCCTTAAATATCTTATAAATTATTTTGATAAATCACTTTGTTTTTTACAATATACAAAAAATTTCTGAAAACATGGATGGCTTTTGTTTATTATCAATAATTTTTTTTAATCAATCACTTCTCCCCCTTATTTTATTGCAGATATTAGGACTTGCAGATCAATAATATAAACCATAAAGATGCCAGAGTACTTCCTCTCAGGGTAAATGACTCTGATACTTATGTAACCATTAGGTATGAAGTTTTTGTTTTTTTAACAGAACTCCAGTAATGTACTTATATATAATGCTTTCTTCCATTTTTTACTTTAATAAAGCATGTCTTTTTTTCCTAATCAGTAGTAGGGTACTTACTGTCTGCTCACAAGCTCTAAAAGTTCCTCCTCTTCCCTGCCTCTCTTCCTTCTTCCTTCTTCCTTCTCTCTCTCTCTCTCTCTCTCTCTCTCTCTCTCTCTCTCTCTCTCCTCCTCCTCCTCCTCCTCCTTCTCCTCCTCCTCCTCTTCCTCAACTCTCTCCTCCTCTTATAGCTACTAATTGGCTGAATAGCAACGTCTGTCAGTACAGGAGTCAAGGAGTCAAGCAAACCTAGTTCCTTTAGTACACACGAAACACTGTTCTCTTTTAGTCACTGGTCCTATTCCAGTATCGTTTGCACTCTGATGCCTATCTTATCCTCTCTGGAGCAGCACTTTGGGAAGTAGGAGAGCACATGAAGGAGGTCCCATTTGCAAGCACACACGGATGGCGACTGCCATGGCTCTAGCCGGACTGTGTAAGGAAGGAACTTGGTGAAGCTCTATCTGCTGTTGACACGGAGAGAAGGGTTTGGAAGGTTCTGTGCTATCCCCTTGCAAACTGCTGCTCCAGCAGCTCTCACCAGCTGCCAGGCACCTGACTTCAAGTCCTTCTGACCACAGTCAACCAAGTCCCAGGCTGCCTGAGCCTGTTTCCATAGAAATGTGAGTACACAGCCAGTGCTTCCTCTTCAGGGCACCTTGTCCCTTTCTTCCCTTTTTTCTAGCTGTTTTATGACAGTTGCTTGGATTTCACAACAAGGAGATGTGTCACAGAGTCATGCAGTTCCCTATGAAGAAATACATGTTCTTCTCTCATCTAAATTCTTCTTTGAAAATGTTTAAAAAGAGAAAAGGAAAGGAGAAATTGTCCGAGTAACTTCATCTTTATGCATTTATTCTACAAAGGACATGAGGAAATAGAGGGGCTAATGTCAGTGAGGATGCGAATATGGGTCTGGTTTAATGTTGTCCAGATAAAGGGGGAGCTTCTCATCAAGATGGCTTCAGCCCTGCATGATCCCCAAAAGTAACTCCAACCTCTCTGGAAGAGAATGACAGACCTCCCTGGTCTCCACTTATTTCAAGGACAACAAACTCAAAATCTGTCTTGTTTTTGGATGTAGAAAAGAGACTCCTTTTAATAAAAGCTTACGTTGTGTTGCTTGGCCATTTGTGTTTTGGGTGCTTGTATCCAGTTCTCTATATGATCAGGTCTGGATAGGGTAGGGTGTAAACAACAAAGGAAATATCATTTAAGCTAGACCGCCCAGAATCAGACCTTTAAGTATGAAATCATTTGCAGTAAACCAGTGAAGGAAAATTGAAAAGGGCAAGGAAGTGGGGAGAAGCCAAGCAGAGGAAGGGTGCAGGCAAAGTCCAACAAAGAGTCAATTCACATTAATCTCTTTTTTTAAAGAAATATTTTGATTAAGAACATTCTATACTATATATTTTAATTATTATATTCTTTCTCATTTCCCAATTCTTCTCAGAGCCTCTCCCTTCCCTGCCCATCTCTCTCCCTCTCTCTCTCTCCCTCTCTCCCTCTCTCTCTCTCCCTCTCTCTCTCTCTCTCTCTCTCTCTCCCCCCCCCCCCCCCCCCCCCCCCCTCCCCCCTCCCCCTCTCCCCCCCCCCCCCCCCCTCTCCCCCCCCCCCCTCTCTCTCTCACTCTCTCTCTCTCTCTCTCTCTCTCTCTCTCTCTCTCTCTCTCTCTCTCTCTCTCTTCCCCTCTCCCTCTCCCTCTCCCTCTCCCTCTCCCTTAAAATGAACAAACAATCGTGTTTGGCTGTTATTTCTTGTAGACCTGGCCCTTTCTGAAGGGAAATGGAGGGGGAGTGGATCTGGGGGCAAGGGGAGGTAGGAGGCAGAGCTGAGAGAAGTGGAGGGAGGGAAACTGTGTTTGGGATGTATCCTTTGGGAGAAGAGTGTTTTGACTTCATTAGAAGATACACACACACACACACACACACACACACACACACACACACACACTCCTTCTGAACAACAACAACAATAACAACAACAAAAACCCAAACCAAATCAAACAAAAGAAGCACAAGAAACAAGCTACCAAACCACCACCACCACCACTGCCAATAACGACGGCAGCGTCAGTAAAAGAAGCCCATAGAGGGGGTTGGGGATTTAGCTCAGTGGTAGAGCGCTTGCCTAGGGGCGCAAGGCCCTGGGTTCGGTCCCCAGCTCCAAAAAAAAAAAAAAAAAAAAAAAAAAAAAAAAAAAAAAAAGCCCATAGAGTCCATCTTGTGTTGGCCAACTGCTCCTGAGCACAAGGCTTGGGGATGGGATGGAGGCAGAGTGCACAGGTGTCCTGACTTACTGCCAGCAAGTGGGAGTTTCATAGGACTTCAAGTCAGTAGTTAAAGGTGCCCAGGGGATCATCATTTCTGAGGCAATTTTAACCTCTCTATGCATGTCAAAGAACACACAATGTGAGTAAAAGGGCATCTGTAGAGATCTGAATTGATCACTAAAGAGGCACTTCCAAGAGGGGTTCTTCACAGGCACAGGTGAAAGAGCAGACTCCCAGGTCCTACGCCTTTGTATACCTCCAAATGCAATATCTCTTCTCGCTGTGGGAAACCTCTGCTTTGAGTGTTGCAATTCTATCACTGTAGGCAGCAAATCGGGATCAAGGAAACAGGAAGCCCAGCTCTCTAAGGAGGAAGAGCAGTGTCTTAGGAAAATCAAGGAGTCAAATTCAGTTGAATTCTTAGTCTGGCTTTGGAATTCTGTGCCTTGGAGACTCTACTTTGCCTTATGAGGGAGTCTTCATGGCTGTGCACTGTGTGACTCCATTCACAGAGCTCTAGACAGTGTCTGTGTGCTTTGCCAACCGCTTCTCTAGATTCTGGGGATAGAGAGGGAAAAAAATGGGATAAGTAGAATTCCCATATCCACGGAGCTCAGGAGATGCGATGTCACCACCACATACTGTGATGTCAGAGCCTTTCTCCCTTCTCAGGTGATGCCAGGTCTGTTGTTCTCCCCATCTCCACGTGTGAACTCTTTATCAGTGTTTGTTTTCAGTTTCATGGACTTCCGGTGCAGCTCCTATCAAATGCTGTTGTAGACACCCCATCACTATGAAAATGAGGACAAGATGACACAGACAGAATTTTCCATGAATAACAGAGATATTGGGGAGTGGGTGGGGTGGGTGCTAGTGACATGCACAAAGCTAAAAGACTTTTTGAAAATTGACATGTAAAATTCAGGAGATATTTTTTCAAATGACACTAAATATTACAGTGAGGAACTTTTTGCACTAATTTATTTACACATTTTTTCATGCTTGCCTTGTGTAACTCAAATGTCCAGGACCGAAGCCCACAAGATTGGGGTAGGTGCCCCCAAGTGCCCCCAGTTTCATGTTTTTTTCCCGCATCATCTTGCTGCATGTCCATAATCTCTCTGACTCACGGCCTCCTGTTCCCTACCATGTGATCATTGTTTTGAACCACACAGGTCTCGACGTCAGAACCAGCCACTTCATGTTTTTATTTTTTTTTTCACCAAACAAAATTAACTGACATACCAAACCAAAACAACCACAAGGAAAAGTCAACCATGTGCTTTTGCTGAACTTGGGTGGAGGAGGATTTCATGACTGGGACCTCAATTAAAGGGATAAGTGAGTCCCATTCTCCATGTGACCGTACACGTCAGAGGGTTTGCTGGCTGGGTTTGGACTGCCTCTTCTCTCCTCCTTTAGAATATGTTTAATCTTATCAGTGCAATGGACACTCATGGACTTCATAGTTAGAGTTTCTTTTCTCAGCCTTAAAGCTAACTAGGAGTTTATTTTTTGGGACCACCAACTTTCTCAAACATCAACCTTATTTACATCTTTGTCTTTGGAATATTAGGTATTTGCGTGAGAGAGTACTTAAATATGTCAGCTCACCATACAAACGATCGCTTATCAGCTTTCTGAACCGGGGCCACTTAGCATGATGACCTTGTATGAAGCTTGTGCCTTAGCCCCATATGACTGCCTCTCTGAGTTTGCCTCATAGCTTAGTGAAGTTACTCATTCCCTTCTCAAGGGTCACAGAATTCTACATATTTCATTTCCCCTAGAACGTTGTTAATACCACACTTTAGTTTTCATAGACTCTCAGCTTTGGTTTTCTTTTCATTGTTTCAGGACCTGGAAAGAAAGGGTAAAGTCTTTCTTTACCTCCCTGTACTCTAAGAGAACTGAGGTCTTCGAAGACGAGTTTGCGCACCTTGGTCTAGCAGAGAACTGGCTTTGATTTAGGAAGCCAAGGCTAACGGAGACTGACTTTTCTGGGAGCAACTTCCTTAGAGCTGACTTTCAGGAGCTGGGGAAGTTTCAGAGCTGTCCTGGCTTCTGCTGGCAGCTCCAAGAGGCTACCTGCTTGGTCTGCAGGTCCTATCTTCTCCTGCCCGGCATCTGCTCTGGTCACTCTGGTGAATAGAATGGCTCTGCCTCCTCCTTAGTGAACTATTTTCAGTCAGTGAATTTCCAAGGCTTTGACATCACTCTCGTCTCCAAGGTGGAGCATGCGATTACGTGGTCGGAGTAGATTCCGTGTTTCTGGCCTCAGTTCAGAGAGGAGAGTGGGAGTGAAACCAGCTTCAGGAGGCTCGGTTTCTCAGACTGGGAAAACCCTACTCATCTTTCAAGACCATGAGCGTGACTGCTCCTTATTCTCTACTCCCATAGAACATGTGCTACTGGTTCACAGAGCCCATCTCCAAAACCTCTCTCCTTTTTGTCTGTCTCCTTCTGGGCTGGGGAGTATAGGGACAAAGATTATTTTTTAGCTCATTGTCAGTACATCAGAGGGAAACTGCCCCATGGTAGGAACCCAGGCAACACTGGTTGACTGAGGGGTGGGGTTGAGGACAGAGGCTTCTATCTGGACAACTGGGAGGCTCTGGTTAAGTGCAGGGACAGGACCCAGGGCCCAGGTTTTGGTGATATGACACTTTGAATCTGATCTCCAAAGGGCCTTATTAAGAAAACAGTAAAGCTGAGAATTATACCAGTGTCTCCAGCAGACTCCCAAGTCCCCATTAATGACTCTTATAATAGCTTTCCATTGCTTCCTGTTTCCCTAAGAAAGTCTCACATTGTCATCCCGGCCTGTTAAACGTTCTGTGGGCCCATTATCAAAATAGCATTTTCAGCTTCATTGAACACATGTAGGAAATGTTGTCGTGTTTAAAAGGAAAGAAATAAAAAAAAAAAAAAGCCCACAACTCTGAGAATAAGCCCAGATTGTATTGGGGGTAATTATCTCTTCTCCAATAGCTTTTTGGAAAAGAGGATATTTCTAATTTTTGGAACGCTAAGCTGTACACGGAAAAGGCTAAAGTTGTCACCGATTAGATTAGTGACTCAACAATTGAAACTTGACATTCAATTAATTTCTCCTCCCCCCACCTTCTGCTCTGTGCTTCTCAGGACAACCTTTCTTGGTAGTAATAAAGACAGATTGCACACGGGTTCCTGATGGGTGTTTGGTGCAGGGTCATTTCTGACTACGTTTCTGTGGGAGTGGAAAGCAAGCCTGCAGAATTTAAGTGGCGAATGGATCCCAAACATATGATAATGCTGGGGTTCAGACCAGGGTCACTGTGGAGAGCAGGCATGGCTCACAGGAATGCATGTGCTGCAAGAACAAGGGGACTAAAGGGACTGGAGATGCCCAGCTGTAGAATTGTGTCTTTGGTTCCTCATCAGCTGCTTAATGACCATTGTCTGAAGCGCTCAGTGGTTAACAACACCTTTGCAGTCAGAAGGGCCAGAGGTTGAAGCCCAGCTCTGCCATTAATCAGAAGCACAAAGGGTGCGTTACTACTATTTTTTTGCAAGCTTTGTTATCCTCCCCTGAAGAATCTGGATGGAGACATAGGCTGCTATTATTTCATTTCTTACCTATCCTCCCGCCCTCCCGTACAATCTAAAGCCAAAGACCTGGACTAGATGGCTCGGGATTCTCTGGCTTCAGTGAAGAAGTGGGGCTGTATCATACAATGATGAGCAAATGGATGTTCGGAACACAGAGGGAGCATGAACAGGTCAACCTTTCAAAGCCAAGGAAAGCTTTCTAGAGGTATGCTAAGCAAGTTGCCAGGAAAGAAAGGCAGACATTCCTCAGTGATACCAAGAGAGGACTTATGGCCAAAGGGCTAAAATGGCATTTCAAAGGCATATGAGGAAGGTGAGGGTAGAGAAGGAGGTTGGCTTCAGTCCTTGGTAGGCTTCCATATTATATAATAAGTGGTTCTCAGATCCCATGGACTCTGAACTGTCTGGATACTTCATCAAGAAGTAGTATCTTGAACCACGAGAGAAATGTAAACAGAAACCTCAACAGGATGGCCTCGCTTACCTCTTAGTGTGGTGCCACTAGCATCAAAAAGGTAAGAACGAGCAAGGCTGGCAAAGGCAGGGAGGAAAGGAAACATATGCCCCCTCTTGGTGCCCATGGAGATTGGTACAACACTATGGAAAAAATATGAAAGTCTCTAAAGACTACTAGGTAGGACTACTATACATCCAACAAAATCTCTGCTTGGTGTGATCCCAATGAAAATTAAGTCAGCAGCACATAAAAATATCTGTGCCCATGGGGTTCACTGTAGTACGGTTCACAATACCCAAGATGTTCAAACAGCATGAATGTGCATTAGCAGGTGAGTGGGTCAAGAGATTGTAGTGTAGCTATCTGTGGGCAATGCATTGCTATTCATGCGTACAAAAGAAAATCTCTCATTCATAGCATGGAGGAACCTAGAGGACATGCTAACTAATGTACGTTGGACATAGAAAGACACATATGACCGGACCTCACTTATATGTAAAATATTAAAATGACAAACAAACACATAGAAAAAGGGTAGAAACGTGACCAGATGACTTGGGAGTAGAAGATGGAAGTCACTGTGTACAACTAGTAACACAGGACTCATCAACCTGGAGAGCAAATGTAGCACAAGGTCACTGTAGTTCATATCTAATAATATACACAGGATAGTATAGTATAGTATAGTATAGTATAGTATAGTATCATATAGTATCATATAGTATATTAGTATCATAGTATAGTATCATACTATAGATTATATGGAGGAATTCCTCAAAGGGTAGATTTTTAGGAAACCATGCAAAATTATGGAGATGCTAATTTGCATGAGTACATAGTTATTGTCCCTGTATATGTGTATACAAATACCATGTAGTAGACCCTAAACACATGAAAGTAGGTATCCTGGAACAGGGCCCAGCCACCCTGGTTTCCAGCAACTCTTGAGGACCATATAAGATGCAGGTGATCTGAGAAAAAATGGAAACACAGGATTACAGGAGTCAGAGTGAATGCAGAGTAAGAGCTTACACTGTCTTCCCTGGGTTGGGGGGATGAATCTTAGGTCTCAGAATATAGGGTGCTCCTATCCAGAATGGACTGAAAGTGTAGAGGCTGGGGGAAGAAAAGCCAAGAAGCGGCTTTAACTTTAAGCCTTGATGAAAGTTGCTGTTAACTGCAGCCCTGGGCAAAGGTGAGGGGAGAAACCACCAGCCTGACACTGTGCTGAAGTTGTGGAGGATGGGTTCTGTTTTGGGGGTAACCTGGGGTCGTGCTTGGAGTCACCTTTCTCTTCGGTGTGGTCATAGATGGGAAACTTCGGACAACTCGAAATGAAAGATACAGAAGAAAACATGGGAAATCACTAGAGATATCAGAGATAAAGCAGAGGCTGCTCTCATGGTTGGACAAAGCTATGAGACAGAATTGAGCTTTTAGAGACTCTGTCATGGCTGCTTCTTAGAAGGGGAAGGCTCGGGTCACCCCACAGCAGCCTCTCCAATGCAGCAATGCAGATCCAGCCTCTCATTCAAGGACAGTTCACGTTAGAGAGCAATTTGCTTTCTCGTTGACTTCGGGAAAGTTGCCTCAGATCCCCGAGCCTCAGTCTTCCCCTCTGATAAATGCCAAGATGGACTGTGGTTTGTCTGGCCTCTGTCGTGAAAGCATTTTCTGGGTGAGAGTGAGCATTATTGCGTTTCCTTCAGGGTAGATGTTCAGTGGGTCCCAGAGAAGCCAAGGCCCTTTTAATTTAGAGGAGGAGGCTCTTTGGTTGGTTGTAGTTAGTCATATCGCTCTTATGGGGAAGCGTACTAATTAGGAGAATCCACTAGGGGTTTCTGGCAAGGAGTAGCATGAGGAACGGAGAAGCTTAAAAGCAAAAAAGAACGGCGTTCTGGGTGGATGTCTGTGTCGTTGTGTGGTTTGTGTGAAGTCACAGTGAATAATAATGGGCTCCTTCGTGTTTTCCAGCCTGGATGACAACCAAGGAGGTGGGGACAGCCACTCAATATCAGAGGCAGACCACAAACGTGTGCCACAGACTCTGAAACAAGCATGAGCTCACACTGAACCCTGAGAAGTGTCCCCAAGCAGCCGTAGTGATCATCAGAGTGTAGTTTGCTAGAGTGCAGTAGGGGGAGGAGAAGAGGGTCAGACAGAGACTGTAAGCCTGGGCCTGCATTGCCTCAGAGGCTGTATGCAGGACTGGGTCTTATTGTTTTGTAAGCACAGTGGGAACTCACTGAAGAGTGCAAGTAAGGATATTCTATGATCAGCTCTATGTGCAGGTGGCTGAATGAAGAATGGATAAAATGAGGTAATACAAGCACAGACCCGGGCTATAGTAAGTGCTCCGGAAACACTATCTAGTTGATGTCACAACTCTGATGGCTGCCAGGTATTAGCTCAGCCCATGGGCCTTAGGTACTTCTAACAAAGGGGGTGGAGGTGTGCCAAACCTGCCCCAACCTGGCAACTTTTCATAACCCCGCACTTAAAAGTGTAGCTCAGTCAGGCTTGATATAGAAGCAAGCAGACCCTCCTAATACAAAGGTCCTGCACGGTTTCCTGAGTGGTGAAGTTGTAGTTGGGAAGGTATAGTTGGGAGGAAGTCCCAGCAGGGAGGCTGTGCCCTCTAGTGGGGTAGGGAAGAGGAAATGTTATTTGTTGGTTTTGCCCCAGAGACCTCAGTTCACAGCACTTCTGCTGGTCCGGGCAACTTTAACATCTACAGGTCAGGATTTCCGCTGGGTGCGAGCACGTAGAGACTGGGAAGCATGGGATACTTAGGTACTAACAAGGACGGGTACCAGCAGGGTTGCAGTCTTCTTAGTAGATTAGAGGCTCCAGTGGGGAAAATAGCTGATCCTATGTTGTGCTGCTGCCAACATCTGTCTCATGCTCCTCCAGCCATCTAAACAGAAGACAGTCTTCTGTTGATACCCAGACCCCAGGACAGCACCACAGGCCTCTTGCTGTTCTGTTTATCCTCAGAACTCCCTGGTCCCATGTCTCATGCAGACAGGGATTCCTTCTCTGACGTGCACTGTAGCTGTTTGATGCAGTTGTTGAGAGAATTAAGCTTAAGAATGTTTGGACCTGCCTCAGACCAGTGTACAGATTAATGACCCTTTGAAAAGATGATGTATGTGAAACTCTTTTGCAGTATGTCTGGTATATAAAGGGTACTCAACGAACTCCCAGGAGAGGTAAGCTGTTATGTATCAATGTCAATGAAACAAGAATAGTGGTCTTGAGTGTTTAGTAGCGTCCACGAGGAGCTCGTGAAATGCAGGCTCCTGCTGGATTCTCCCTTCCCATTTGATTCAGTAAATCCTAGGTGTGGGGAGATGGTCGCCAATGTTTTAATACCTTCTAAGTGATTCTGATAAGTGCTCCCTTTGGATTAATTTCCAAAAAGTATATGGGATGAGTGGGTAGGCCATGTGGTGCAGAGGCGACTTGGGCTAAGTTAACTCATGCTAGAAAAAATGATCAAGGATGAGAAGCATAAGTCTATACCACGAGGTGGGGGTTATAAAGAAGAGCAGAGGGGTCTTGGAGTGGAAACTGCTTTGTGGGGAGCTGATGGTGTTAGAGAGAAAGACATTATATGCCTCCGAGATTCCATGCCTTCATACTAGGGAGTCCCCATACTTTTCATGTGCCAGTTCCTTTCTCTGCTCCACGAAGCTTTAACGTCCAGTTCCTTGCACCCCCCTTGGAGACTCCCACTGTCTACCTACCCCTTCCTGTGACTTAGTTGGTCTACAATTCCCACAGTGATGATTTCCTTCATTAGTTCAGTGACCAAGGGCTGGAGTAAAGAAGGAGCTTCGTCAGGGACAGTGAAGGATACGACCATTTTTCTCCAGACAAATCAATGTGATCCTTCTTCATATCAAGCTCTTAGAACACACTAACCTCCCTGTTTAATGTCATTCTCAAGATGAGATGTCTTGATTTGCCGATCCAAAGTTAACTTGTTCTAGAACTCAGGGAGATTTACTCCCAGTGGCTATTTCCTTAGAAAATCTTGAGATCCTAGCTGTACCACCGAGGGAAAAATAAATTACAAGAAAAAGAAAAGAAGAGAAAAGAAAAAGACGGCTGTGGTATTGAATAGTGTTTCTCTAAACCCAGATCGTGGAAAAAGTAGATATGAAGGGGAAGTAGGTGGGCTGTATGGGTAGGGGAATGAATACTTGCTAGCATTTGAGTACTTACTGTAAGTCAAAGACTTAGGACGGTGTAACACACTGCTTCCTTTTCTTTTCACGGCAGCTTCATGTGGTTTAGGGGTGAAGAGGCCAGGGGATAGGGAGGCTAAGAATCTTGTCTCAGAAACTTAGCCAGTTGGAGCTGATTATGAGAGTTAAGATTCTAAGGCGGGAGTGAGGAGGCAGACTCTGGGTGGTTACTGAGTCTTCATCACGGAACCACAGCACCCGCAGGGTCTGAAGGACTTGGCCCTTTCAGATACCACAGCCACACATGGCATGCCGAGTTTCCCTTCTACTGCTGCTGCTGAAAGGTTGGAGGACTGATGGGCTGAGATAAAGATTCTGATTCTGGCACCACTCTGGTTTATTTGGAAGTTACTCACCATTTCTCTCCAGCGGTGGCCATGCCCCTTTTACTGTCACGAGTGAGGAGTCCATATCTGGACTCAAGAAGAGGAAGTTGTTTCACATAGGACATGAGTGGGCAGTGGCTCTCGGGGGACCCCAGGAGGGATCCCATCCTTCCGTTTCTTCTCTTCTGCCTTCATGGTTTGATAACAGGAAAAGGAACGGGCGTTGGGCATGCCCCTGTGAGGAGCCTCACAGACTGTCTCGACTTGGGTGAATTCCCCCAGTGGCTTTGAGGAACACCCTGTAAATAGCAGCAAACATGGGTCAGGGCAAGCAAGGGAGCGTGTTCATCTGACTCCATGTTGAGTATCCACAAGGATCTCCTGTTACTTAGCATCCGTGATGGGGACCAATGAAGAGGCATCAGCTGGTGACAGGAAGGCTGATGTGTTCTTCTGAAATACATTGCCAGCTTAATACAAATCTTCCTCATGCCTCAACGTCTCCAGTGTTCTTGTTGGCTTGTAGCAAGTGCTGAATCGACTGGATTTCATATAGACCTCTATAAAAAGCCAAAATAAAAGGAGACATATTATGAAGCCGAAGAGACATATTTCTTCTAGAACCGTAGATTTTTTTTAAAGATATATTTAGGGCAATACCAGTTTAGGAAAACATCAACAGACTTACAAATGCTAACTTGTGGTTCAAAATGGAGGTCAGTTTACTGAATGGAACAGGGATCCCAGGGTGCTTTTTTTTTTTTGTACTGTAGTTTCCTGTATTAGGGGGGGTGCACATGACAGTTGCTTTCTCCTGGCTGGAACAAACACACAGAAGTCTAAGGTAGGCCACTGTAAAAATGATGTGTGGCTCCTATTGGTCCAAGATACCTGAGAAGACTCACATCGTGCTCATCCCTAAGGACCTTGTTAGAGATGCAGACTCTTAGACCCCAGTGAGGACGGTCTGAATAGGCATCTGCATTTTAACAGGCTGCCCAGGTGATCTGTATGCGCGTGGTAATTTGAGACATGCTGAGGCAGATGTCTCCGGCTTTCCCCCATCTCTTCGGTTTGAGTGAAAGTTTCCATCTAAAATTAAGTTACAGCCCTATCAGGGCCCTACCCTGCCTGTGCATTTCAGAACTTAGGTGCTGATCTCACTGCTTGTCAAAGGTTTGCAGAGGGAGAGGAACCCCAGCTGCCATTGCTGTGACCCTTGATCCTCTATTTGCTACGTTAGACATTGTTGATCAGATGCTTCCTGAGCAGGAGGAGGCCTTCCATAAGAGGGAAGGAGAGGTAGCTTCACTCTGGCCATGTGGCTGGGCCAGATCTTATTAACGTTGCTGACAGAGCACTCTTACTTCCTGAAGAGCTACTTTGGGCTTAGAATCTGAGCGTCATCTGGGCTCTTCCATGGATCACGAAAGGAGACAGAGAGAAAAGAGAATTGGCTTTTGATGTAGTGGGGTTTAGATAGTCTGATAAGGGAGGGAGATTAAAGGGCAGAGTCTAAATGCCAGAGTCCCAGAGTAGTGAAGAGGTGGAGAGGGAAATATTTATCTTAGGGAGGTGCTGGGCAGCAAGGCATAGAAAGTCTTCCCTCTGGGATTAAAGGGTGTTCAGTGCCTAAAGCCAGTGGTAGGTTGAGATTCTGTGATCTGGTCCAATTATGAGAAAACACATGCACATACCCATACCCTGAGCCCTTCCACAAGAGGGAATATGACTACTTTCTTCTAGTATCTTTTCTGGGCTGTTGGAACAATGCCAAGCCTCAGCTATGGATTCCACCTTCTACAGAGTCCATCCAGAAGACTTCAATCTGTAGATCTGTATTGGAATTCTTTCTTCCCAAAAGGTATTTTCAAGCCCAGGTCTCCAGCGCCTAGAATTGTAACCTTATTAGGAAGCAGGGTTTTTACTGGTATAATCAAGTTTGGAGGAAGTCAAGGGATGAACTCTCTAACCCAGTGACTGTTATCCTTACTGGGCGAAGGTCACGTGACAGTGGAAATAGGAAATAGGGACTGGAGTGCTATAGCTACAACTGAAGAAATATGAAGGACTGGTTGTCCCCCATCAGAAGTTAGGGGAAGACAACAAAGGCTTGATGTTGGATCTATTGATCTTGGGATACTTTTCCTTCTCCCGGGTTGCCTCACCTGGCCTTGATGTCAGGGTTTGCGTCCGGTCTCATGGTATCTTGTTGTGTTGTGTTCTGGTGATGTTCATGGGAGGCCTGCTCTTATCTGGGGGGAGATGAGGAGCAGTGGATCTGGGGAAAGGGGAAGTGGAGGGTACTTGCAGAGGAGTGAAGGGAGGGGAAGCTTCAGTCAGGATGTTTTGTATGAGAGAAAAGTAAATATTAAAAAAAACACCTCTGCCATTTCACATCTGAGCAAAGGATCTTCCTTTTTTTTTTTTTTTTTCCCCCCGGAGCTGGGGACCGAACCCAGGGCCTTGCGCTCGCTAGGCAAGCGCTCTACCGCTGAGCTAAATCCCCAACCCACAAAGGATCTTCCAATCCCAAGCAAGGCTACATCTTCAGAGGATGGTGTTTATAGAGGAAGCTGCAGTCAGTCCGGTGTGTAAACTGTGGAGTTATATATTGTGACGTGTGACCCTAATCACACCCCTCTTGGAGTCCATTCTCTCTGCCTATCCATCAGTCTGCAGAGCCAACCTTCCCTGGGCCGCCTCACAAGGCTCCTTGGCAGTTGAGTTTTGAAGGAGCTCCAGTGTTGAAGGCCTTGGTTCTCTGCAGCCAGAGGAAAAAGTTACTTTGGGTTTTCCAGCAATTTCCCCTTGTCATGATTTTGCAATTGCAGAAGGCAGCCTGCTGTGTATTTGCATATCCACTTCATCTGTTTTCTTTCAGGCTCTGTAAGCCACTGTGCACCCTCTACTCAGGACTCACAGCCACCCCCCCTCCGCACACCCCGCTACCCCAGTAGAGATGCCTCCTGTGGCTCCTACACCCTCCCTGGGAGAGATAACCCTTAGCTCTCTCCAGAGCTGTGCTTCCTTGGCTGCTGGGCAAAACTCAGTCTTGCTGTAAATTCGGTGGCTGCCTGCGTGTGTAATTGGGTTGGATTTACATTAAGAGGGTTCCCTGTGGTGAAAACCACACTGCTATTTCCAATCCAAAGTTGCATAAAACATTCAATTTTCTAAGTATCTGTCAGCTGTTAGTGCTGTGAAAAATGCAGTCTGTCTGGATGGATGGGAGGCTCCCCTCCGTTCCTTAACCACCACCACCTCCTGATTATTTGTGCTAGCAGAGGGGATAATACGATATGGTGGTAGATAATGGAGCGTTATTTATCTAAATATCCACTGATTCATTCGGCAAACGTGCGCGAGGATCCGATGTGCGCCGGACAAGTTTCTGTGTGTCTAATCAAATGCTTTCCCTTGCTTAAAAAGATATTCCAACTAAATTCTGGTTGCATACCCTAAAATCAGGGGTCAGTACCCTTTCGGGTCAAGGGCAAGATTATTAACCCGTCTCTATACCTATAACCTTATCTATCTATATGTATCTAGGCTTTTGGTCTGGCAGTTATTGGAAGCAACTTGTCATTCTTGCAATTTACTTGAAAGGAAATGTATAATAAATATGTCATATATATTATATGCATACCAATGGATGTAACTGGGTTCTAATTGCCACACTGGTAGTCTCAAAACAGACAGCAGGTTGGACCTGGCTTGTGAACCATCCTTTAAACATTTGCATTATCTTTATGAGCCCCGGAAACTTACCATGCCCTTGTCCCTGTCCCCCTTATACATTTGCCATACATAGTTCTTCCTACTAGTCACCCCAGGGACATTAACCCTTTGTCAGCTCCGACCCACTCTGTTGTCACCTACCTCCAGACCTTCGTGTGCCTTATTCCTCTGCCTGGAGAAACTTGCTGCCCTTTTAGCTGTCTTTTAGTAAATGTGCTTCTTTTGCAGACTTCGTATCCTTGTTTGTGCTTTGGTGGTTGACTCCTTGAATAAAGCATGATTTGAAAGTTGACCCTTAACCTAAACATTTGACTGATGTAAAGCTTGTCTCACTTGAAGCATCATCTTCTCCTGCCTTGGCTTATTGGTATGCGTTCTTAGATGGTCACGTCATGGATATTACCTTACGGCTTATTTGTATTTTGATTTTGGTTTTAATTTCTTGTTGCTACACTTGCCTGGAAACCCAGAGAAGGCAGGTTTCTTGACCGGCTCATTCAGTGAGGTTTCAGCGTATCTAGAGGGAAAATTAGCCTGGCTTCGGGGATCTCTACTTCATGTAGGAGAGTCAGTGAATAAAGCCACTGGAACACACACTGTCACACCACAAGAGGAGGATGCTAGCAGGTGTCCATGCAAACAACAGGGCACTGAGGAGATTACTGAACAGAGAGGCTGCAGGGCCAAGGGATCCCCATTGAGGAGGAAGAGCAAAGTCAGAGATCTAAGAAATAGACACCTAGAGTGGCTGACAGAGGAGAAGGCCGTAAGAAACACTTTCATGTTGTGGAACAGAAATACCAGGAAAAGGTAACAGACAGTTTGAGTTTGTGGACTGGATGCTAGGCACTCTGTCAGACACAGAATACCCTCCTTAAATTAGCCCTTCTGCATCAGTAGTTAGAGTGTTCCCATTTTGCAGGTGTAAGACTGAGGCCTAGAGAAGGTGAATGAGCAGGCAAAGGTCGCAGAGCTGCTGAGTTGGGACACATCCTCGTCTTCTTTGGTCTCATTCCTATGATGAGTGATGTTGGATAGGGTGAAGGTTTCTTTCTTTCCAAGTCTTGCCCTTAGGGCAACCATTTTCCTTTCCCTCCCCTTTTAAGAGTGGGGCTGTTATCTGCATCTTCCGGGTAAATACCTCCTTCTCCAGCACAGAGAGGCTGCCTGCTTAGGACTTGTATGAGAGGCAGGCAGGATGGGGAGCTGAAGTGAACACCTCAGGAGTCTTGTGTATGATGAACAGCTCATGAGCGCAATTCCATTAAAATCCTCTGTACATCAGGAAGGAAGCCACTGTCCCAGGGAAAGGACTCACCCATGGCTCCACAGGCTTCACTGCTCAGTTATCCCACTGCAAAGAGCCAACCTTTTGGTTGAGTTTTGGTGCTGAGAGTTTTGCTCAAGCGCTCTGTACGTACTAGGAGGCTCTCTTCCTCTGAGCAGATCTCCAACTCCCAAGTACTGAACTTCGAATTCCCAGCCATGGGATTCCATGAACAAGTTTTGTTCAGTGCCCTCAAGGACGTGCAGCTTGTAACTGAGGGTCCAGGACCTAAAAAGGGTGACTAGGTTGCTGGCTTCAGGTACCCTCCTAGGGCGCACTGACAGTCCTCTTCCAAGCTGAGCCTCGGCAGGGAAAAAGAGGAGCGCCTGTCTAAGCAGGGATACCAAATTGCCCGAGGAGAAGCTATTAGATATATGAGGAAATTCTTAGTCAATTCTACCAGCAAAAAAGTGCTACCACCTAGCCTCCCCCACCCCCGCCCCCAACTGAGTGTTCATATAAACCTTATGGGCAACGGGGGATTGGAGGATGCTGCTTCTGAAAGGCGCCGGTCTCCTTCCCCCTAGGGGGATTGGAAGTGATTTGATTCTGCCAGCTAACGTTGTTCGAGGCAGACTTCATCTCCCCTAGCACTCATCAGGGCTGCTAATAGGCCCTTCAGAGCTCATAAAGAGATGACCAAATCTGGGGCTACGGGGGCTCCAACTCATCTATCTTCTGCAGGCCCGATCAGATCTGATTTGGTACACTGACGGCTGGATGCTCACGTGTGGTCTGGCCCGCTTCTCAGACACCTCCTCACGCCGCTGGGCTTGAGGAATCCCAGGAGGGGGCAGAGGTCCTCTGACCAGTGGGGATTTCAGTGTTCTGATGTGGTGGGCATTTACCTGCCAGCCATATCGATCTGTGGTTGAGAAAATATAAGCGTTTAGACTCGGCAGGGAAGGACGGTGCCAACTAATGGGAGAGTCAGTTACCACCCTGGGTCCTCTGCCTGCTGCACACAGTGCGATCCCTCTGGCCCTTGTAATGCCCGTGCCCATCAACTTGTAAGCTCATGTGTTGTGAGAATGTAAAACGAGCAAGAGATCACGGACCCGCACCAACTGATGCTACCTCCTCCCATTCCCAAATAAGTCTGCCACCTTTGTAGACAAATTTTTTTTTAGTGAAAATTTGGGATCAGCTTCTTTACAAATGTACATTATTTATTTAATTAGAATGATTTGCAAAATGACTTAGCAGGGGCTTTTCATCCATCTACTTACTATCACTGTCAGCACACGGGGGATGCTAATATGAATGAATCTGCAGCTTTCAGAACTTGCGGCGTGCCATGTGCACAGTGACCATTTATCCCTCATCATACTATACAAGACACGCACCATTAGTAGCACCGTTTTACAGATAAGCAAACTGAGGCTTAGGGAATGCTCTAGTCAGCTATGGCTGCATCAAAAATGACCATGGTGCTTGCTAGAGTGGAGATAACTGTTTCAGTAAATGCATGGGGTTTTATAGACCAGGAGGATTCTGTTTTCTGTAATTTGGGCTGCACGGATTTTGTTTGTTTGTTTATTTGTTTTTTTTGGTTTGTTTTTGAGAACAAACAATCTCCCGGCACTACGAGGTGGGTTACGTCAGCTGGTAGTTAAGTTGAGCTTCTTGGAGATTTCACGAGGCTGGGTAGATCGTGGGTCAACAGAATCATCCCGTCACAGCAGTTGCTCGAGAAAAGGATTCTTGGTCACCCATTTAGTAGCTGAAGAAGTTGAGGTTCAGAGAGAATTCGCTTGGGTTAAAGTCATTCCTCGGTGCAATTGCTGGGGTTTGAATTCCAAATGTGACCCAGGAGTCTAGAGCTCATGGCTTTACCCAGCAAAGCACTAAGTTATTACTGTTCACAGGTGAGGGTCCATGAGCTCCTCTTACTTGGGCTAAGCAGAAGAATGCAGGCTCCTGGACACTGTGCTCCCTCAGAGCAGGGCCTGGGGTAAAGAGACCTTCCAAACTGGAGGGGTAACCCAGAAAGGGGATAACATTTTACATGTAAATAAAAAATATCCAATAAAAGGAAAAAGAAAAAAAGAGAACCAGATGAGGGAGCGTGTCAAAGTGGGGTCAGAGAAGCAGTCGGCGGCTGGGTACAAGCAAGCCCTTTCTTCCATTTTGCTAATAGGAATGGGTGTGGGAGATGGAGGAGGTTGAGATTCAATTCAGGCATTGAAAGGACTGGCAGGAAGAGGACAAGGAAGAGGAGCTCCTCCGGGTTTCTGCAGGGAGTCATGTGGGTTTATCTGAGAGTCTAAAGGAAAAAGGAAAGGTGACTTTCTGTGCTGGAGGTCAGAAGGGGCTGGAAAGAAGTGAATGAAGAGGGCACGAGCCCTGGTGGCTGATGAGCAAATGAGCAAGGAGCAGGGAGGTGGCATCGGGAGGTGGCAACAGGGAGGTTGTAAAGGGCAAAGAAAATAGGTCATGAAGGGCTTCGTGGGTCTCGCTGCACGACTTGAACTATACTGAATTATACTGAAGGTGTTTGCTATAGGAACCCACTGGAAGCTGGGGTGTGGTGGTGCACACCTTGTCATCACGGCTCTCTGGAGGAGGGTGCCGAGATAGTTCATGGCTAGCCTGGGCTATGTTATCAAGTCGGCGTCCCAAATATAAACAAAAAGAAACCACCAGGGATTTTCAGTGTAGTGGCTAAACAGAATTCGTAATTTAAAGAGACTCGCTCAAGGTGTTCTGTGAAGCTGAGACTAGGCATGGGGTGATGTCTTAGAGGGTAACGATGCTTGCTGTACAAGTGTGAGAGCCTGAATTCAAATCTGCATGACCTATGTGAAAGCCAGACACAGAGAGAAAGCATCTGTGATCCCAGCGCTCCTATGGACAGAGAGGCAATAGAGACTGGCTAACCCATGGAGGCTTGTGGGTCAGCTAGCCATACTCAGTAACAAAGGAAGAAAGAGATCTTGACTCAAAAAAAGTAGAAGGCAAGGGCTGACACTTCTGATGGTTCTCTGAACATCTCATAGCATATGAGTGCACACATTTGCACAAGTGCAGGAGTACACACACACACACACACACACACACACACACACACACACACATTTGAAAAAGATATTAGAGAAAGTGTGGATAGAAGAGACCTGCTCGAAAGCTGTAATCTGTTCTATAGAGAGTGAAGATGGTCTATTCAGTGGCTTCCGTGATGGGGATGGAGGCAAGTGACCGATCTGAGATGTGCTTTGGAAGCCAAAGTAGCAGGACTTTCCTCAGGACAGAGGAAAGAGCACTAGGGGATGTCGGGCTGACCATGCCCAGCAATCAAGCCCTGGAAATAGTTTTTTCCAACACAATTCCACAAACGAACAGTAAGCATCTGAAAAACGCCAACGCTTAAATCACATCTAACTCTGTGATGGAGAATGGACCTCTCTCCCTTAACCAGGAAAATGCACGTGCACACCTATAAAATTCCTACCCAATTCAGGTAGCTCTGAGCTACCTGAAGATCCTCTAAGCATATATACCCAGGGCCACTCTCAGTGGTCTAGGAGAACCCTGTCCTTAGTGGAAATGGCCTAAGATTTAAAGTTTCGCAAACCAGAAGCATTGACTCCCCACATTCTAGAAACACACGGCATCCACAGCGGGCAGCGGGCAGTGTTCTTTCAGGCAGGTTTATACATAATCAATGTCTAGTTCAAGTTCTCTGGGGACAAGCATCCCACGCCATCTCCTTCAGGGTCCCCTGTAGTGCTCTGCCCTGGTTAAAATGCTGTCAGGTCCCATTACCACTTGTTTGGTATTCTGATGAAGGGATGGGCCATTCAAGCTAGTGCCATGCAAGAACACAGGGATAGGAACAAACCATTATTTGGTTAGTGGTACTATGAATCCCACCCGCTCCACCCCCAACCCCCGTCCCAATCTGAGCTTTCTGAGTGCTTTGTATAACTGTGCTTGAGCACCACACTATAAAAAGAGCCTGAAAGAAGATTGGAGGTGAGACGTGATCTCCCTTTCCAGCTTGAATAAAGAAATATAAATCAAAATAAATACTCAGTAATACGTGAACCAAATTTCTACCCAATTCAGGTGGCTCTGAGCTACCTGGAGATCCTCCGCACATACATAGCCAAAATACTTTTTAACTAACAGATTGATTTCTTCTCTGCTTACACTTTTATTCTCTTTTTATGTTATTTAAATGCAGGAACCAAACCCAGACATCCTAGTGTGGAAGACCATACGCTTAATCACTAGAACTGCCCACGACAAGATTTTCGAAGTCAGTTTTGTCGCCTCCAGCCTTACACATTCTGTTCGCCTTTCCTATAATGCTTTTCCTGCAGTATCCTCTCAGGAAACACATGCTTTCCATTAAAAGGAATTTGCGTAATAGACACTTAGTGTTTCTGAAAGACACTAATATGTCTGGGAAGCGCGATAAACGACACTCCTTCTGCCTCTTGAGTTGAGAACTACAGCCATGAGACAGGAGTATTTTTCAAGACAAGAAGAATCCCTCTCAGAATAGCTGTGAGTTGGGGCAGGGGCAACTTGATTCATTTAGAGGTGAAAAGAGTATCATTATGTCAGATACCTGATGAGCCAGGAGGAGGAGAGGCCACCCTACAATGAATTAGGAGAGTTCGGCAGGAATCCGGTTGATTACTTTGGATGGGTAGCAGTAGAGGCTGCCAAGAAGTTATAGGCCATGCAGTGTTATACTCTTGTGTGGATGCATCCCCAAGCAGAAGGGTGGAGAAATGCACATTTGCCTTTGCACGTGTGTGTGTGTGTGTGTGTGTGTGTGTGTGTGTGTGTGTGTGTGTGTGTTGATAACGAGGAGGCTGCTGCAAGATGCTAAAGATGCAATCAATGGCGGTGGCTCAGAGAAGGCAGTAGAGCCAGAGAGTTATTATTTGTAACTCATTAAGGCAATGCTTTAAGCTGGAGGATGGACTTTCAGGAAACACACCACAAGTAAGGAATCCATAGATACCCTAGTGTCCTGCCTGGAAAGGGGCCTTATGTCGTCTGCATTCTGCAATCTATGCCTTCCAGAAGGGCTTGAAACCGTAATTTGATAAAAGGGCACAGGCATATAAGACAAATAGAAGAGGGGTCTCCTTTGAAGCTTGACCTTACAAGTTAAGTATGTTGGGGAGTTGGGGAAACGGTGTCTCCTTTAGCTAGCTTCAGTGCCTCATTTTGAAGATATCGGTTGTATCAGTCAGCTTGGCTTCAGTAACAAACATCCCCAAGACCACATTGACTTACAATAAAGTTTCACTTGTTTTAAAGCTGCAGGTTGCCTGCTATGGCTCAACTCCACATGCTTTCTTTATCCTATGAGCCATCCTGTCACCAGGCCGTGTGCCTTGCTGCTCTTGGGGCAAAGGAAAGATCCAGAGAGGAGAAAACACTTCCAGCCTTTTAGAGTTACAGGCAGGGTAGGTGGAGAATATCAGTGGCCCAAGAAAATCACGTGGCTCTGCTTGTGTCACAAAGGAGCACCATTCACTGCAGCGAAGTTAGTAAGGGAAGGAGTGGATTATGTCACTTGCAGTCATTTCAGGAATGCAGTGGAGGATACCAACTAAGCACCCAATGGTTAACATAACTAACACCCTGTAAAGGCTAGTTCTTATTAAGCAGCTCAATTCTAATTATTACATCTGTGCAAACACGTGATTAAAACCTGCCCCATTGCCCTCTTCTACCTCCCTCTGTCCTCTCAGTAACCACCTTGCCCTATACACCTGTGTATTTTGCTCAGGCAAAATAGGTAGCTTTTAGTGCCGAGGGATTTCAGCTTGTGACTCAGTTGTTCTAGCTGTACAGCCACCTGAGGTCACTGGTCCTCTCTGAATCTCAGTCTCTTTGTCTGTACAATGGGAAGGAAGCCCATACCATTTGACCGAAGGGAAGTGATTAAAACCCAGGTCATTTGACCTCTCTTTCCCCGTAAGGTACTCCCTTGTCTCTGCCTCTGGTGAGAGTTTAGGAGTAAAACAGACTCTGAACAGTCTGATGTATGGTAAGAAGAACCCACCCTCATGCTGGGCCATTAGGGAAAGGCACTGTTAGAGCTGTGTGCGTGGGTGCATGCGTGCGTGTGCACTCCTTCCCTGCCTGGTGCCTGAGGAAGCTAGAAGAGGGAGTTGGAGGCCCTGGAACTAGAGTTATTTGCAGTTGTGAGCAACTGTGGGACTCGAACCCAGGTCATCAAGAAAGGCAGCCAGTGTCCTCGGCCACTGAGGATCTTTCCAGGAAGCTTTCTGCAGGAATGGCCAGCAGCCCTGTCAGGACTTGAACTTTTCTCTTACTGTAAAGGTCATGTCTTGAGAGTTCCTGAATATTCTACGCCAGCCCAGGTTTCCAAACTCTTGCCAAACTCATTTCAGTGTCCACCCTTCCATCTGGAATGCCTTAATTTTCACTACTGTGTCTTTTTGCTGAGGCCTTAGATCTTTCCCATTGCCCTGCTCCCACAGGAATTAGTTCTGTGCTCTTGGCTCAGCAATGTTGTCAGGCTAACTACGCATGCCTATGCGCTGGGTCAGGGTGCAGACTCATGGGGCTATGGCTAGGGTCAGCAGCAGTCTTCTGCTTACTACGAACAACTCAGTTAGGACTTCCACTAGGGCTGCTGGAACTGAAGCAAACGGGGATCAGTTTGCTCTAAACGACACGCTAAATAACGCCCAAGGTCTCCTGAGATATTAGGGAACTACTTCGTGTCAGGTAGGAGAATGGCTGTTACCTGTGTGTTTTGGCCTTCTTTCTCCTGTGGCTGTGAGGGAAAAGTTCTGGAAGATGGCAAGGCTGTGGTGGAGCCGATCGCTTAGATGAGAAGAAATGGTGCCCTTGTTTTTCGAGAAGCATCCTGGAAAGCACTTGGCTGCATTTCTTTGCACAGTGCAGAGTCTTGCAAGCATTCACTCTCTTCAAGAACTGTGCTGCTCATGAGAACAGATGTTCACACAATTACACAAGAATTTGATATCCAAGCACATTACCATCTTTTTCCAGTGGCATATTTAAGTGTTATTCTGTAATATATTGACAGGAGAGAACAATCAACAGGAGGTAGAGGCAGTCCCCTCCTCAGACAGTAGAGGAAACTCGGAAGTTTCACAGTGGAGGCTCTTCTCAACACAGTCCCTCGGGGTAGGAGGACCTTATGCTCTTCCCTCAGTGCTGGTAAAATTAGGTTATACGGAAGCTGAGTTGCAGCTGCTTCCAAAGTCTTGTGCTCAGGGTGCACTCTGGGCCACATTTTACCTGCTTGCCCTCTGACGGTAAAACTCACCGGTTTTATTTTTCTGGAAGAGGAGGACAACTTTAATGCTTAATCCCAAGTTACCATGAACAACTGTCCTTCTCTCTCCTAAAAATATGGACTTCATCTGCAGACGATTCAGGTTCATAGAAAAGTTGAATGGGAAATACAGACACTTCCCTCTTTCTTCTTCCGTCAGCCACGCACAGTTCTCCCTGCCCTTAAGTTCTTGCAGTCCTTGGGGCCCCTGTGACCAGCATGTACATCTGATAATCTTGTGCTGCTTGCTCCATTAACTAAGGCACATAGATTTATGTCAAGGCTCGTTCAGTGTCTTGTACGGTCTGTGTGCTTTTTACATTTTTATTTTATTATTCATTTATTTGTGTGTGTGCAAGTGTGCGTGCGTGTTTGTGAACATTTGTGTCGTTCATACATAGGTCAGGAGAGGGTCTTGGATCTTCTGGGACTAGAGTTACTGGTAGTTGTAAGACACCTGGGAATCTAACCCAGGTCCTCTGTAGGAGAGCAGCAAGCTCCCTTAACTACTGAGCCATTGCTCCAGCCCATTTTATGGGTAATGGCCCTCTTCTTCTTCTCCCAAACCCTGGCAACTTCTCATGTTTTTCCCACCCCCATAATTTTGATTTGCCCAGTGTTATATAATGGGAATTTGACAGTCCTTCACATTTTTATGTCTTTTTTTTTTTCTGTTTCCCCACACTGTCTGGTCTCTTATCGCACTACATATACACATGAGCACACACAAAGTCACAAAGATACAACATTTAAATACATACATGGTCTGTCTCTTCAGATCAAAGAGAAAAGTAGACGGAAGCCTACACCTAGCTTGGTTTGCATCGTCTCTAGCTGGGCAAGGGTCTTCACTCCTTACCCTCCTCCTATTCTTTCCTGTGGACTGCTCCCCGTCTTCAGAAGAAGCCCCTCTTCCTGACTGTGCCAGCCTCCTCCTAACGCTGTTTGGCCCCTTCTTGTTTCTAACAGCCTGGTTGTCACTGCCCATGCTGACTCTG
Source organism: Rattus rattus (assembly GCF_011064425.1). NCBI lineage: Eukaryota > Metazoa > Chordata > Mammalia > Rodentia > Muridae > Rattus > Rattus rattus. The sequence continues at coordinate 139,341,393 of NC_046158.1, read as the reverse complement.
AGCAGTAATTACCTGGTGTCTGTTCTGCTACCTTCAAATAAGTTTTCCTACCTCAGAACAATTGCCCCCCCCCACACCTCTTATCTCGGCTGTGATCCTCTACAGGGCACAAGGGACCTGTCTCTCTTGACTCTCATATTTTTGCTTCTGATGTTAAAAAGTCCCCCTTGAACTTGCATTTTACAGACACCAGCAAAGCCCAAGTGTCTTCACAGAACCTGACATTTCCCCGGGGCAGGGTGTTTGCAATTACAGGCTGAGCTGGCTGTGGGATCAGAGAGCTGCTGAGGCCCGGGGAGGGCTGGCCTGTAGAGCATCTTTGATGAGTGACAGAGTCATTATTATGAATGTTATGCTGGGATGCCCATGAAGTCCTGTGGCAGAAGGGCTTTCCTTCCTTTTTCTTGTCTTAGCTGTGAAGACAGGCATATATAGAAAAACGTATATGCATATCCTGAGAAATATACCCAGCTAAATGTGGGGAAAGAAGCTAGATAGGATGATTTCTTGTACATTCTGGAACAATCTTTGCATGGTTTCTGACCTTCTAGGGTCTCACTGTTTTTGAAGATGACCTTCTAGTTTGAAGGGGTAGGCATTCTGCCCAATTCCAAATTGAAGATTAGTACTCCTTTCCCAGCTATTTGACTTTAACATCTTTCTTTCCCTCTTGTCTACTTGGTTGAGGTTTGTGGGAGCTCCCATTGGATGTATTTTCTGCTACTATTGTCTCTTGCAGGGAAAACAAATCAAACCCCCAAGGGCTAGCAATTCTGGCCTGGTCTCTACACCAGCAGAGCGCTTCTCAGGGGAGCTACTCTTCTCTCCATCCTCCACAGCGTGGGTCTCTGTTCCATGCTGTTATTGGTAAATATTCATGTTGCTCTGTAAATCTACATTCTCATTGGTAAGCTCAGACTTTCTACCCAGGGCAGGAGAGAAAGGCATACCCGGTGTTAATTGTCTAGTCAAGGAAACTATGCTTAATAAGAAAATTCTATCTTAACTATGGTTTGGCAAGGGGCCTCCTTACCTCCACATTTCTGTTTCACACATTGAGATCAGATGTTTTGGGGAGAATGCATGATTTGGGGGAGGAATCATGCTTTCTTGAGGTAAATAGATACAGGCCTTACCACAGCAAAGGTGGCAAGCCTCTCTCATCTTGCAAGTGAGCATGGCTGCGTGGGTCTCCCTGATCAATCTAGTCAACCGCCTTTTTCAAAGTCTCTTCAGAACCTTAGAAATTGGTCTCAGTAGCACGCAGAATGCAGGGAAACACCTTATCTCATTCTGAACACAGTGAAAGAAGTCACAATACCTCCCCAAATCAGCCAGCACAGAAGGGAAGGTTCATACCTGAATCAGAATTCATATCTGAAAGCATGACTAGTATTTGAAAATAGTCTCCATGTGTCCACCATGTTTGCGTTTTGTTGTTTACAAAAGGTCTTTTCTGATAAAGGTTCATTATTTTATGGATCTTAAGATCTCTCTGGATCTGGCAATACCTGTGCTCCCAGGTCATGGAGACCGATCATCTGAGACGAGGCATGCAACTGGCCATCTGTACTGAACCCACGCAGGCTCCCTCGGGTCTAAAGGATCTGCAGTGTGCATTCAGAAGGAGATTTAGATGCTTTTATGATGTGCGAAGCACTTGCATATTACTGGTCTAGCTTATGGTTTTACACACACACACACACACACAGCTCTCTCTCTCTCTCTCTCTCTCTCTCTCTCTCTCTCTCTCTCTCAATCAGGACAGAGTTCTTTGTTTGGTAAATGTTAGGAGCAGTCTGTCGACTTCGTCTGCTCTATCAAAAACTACATGTCAATAAATAGAGGACAAAGGAGATGGAATTTAAGGAGATTTCAACTCTGGGCTAATTTCTCAATTCAGAATTTGGTCATATATGGAAACGTCCAGATAAAGGCTCTAGCAGTACAGAAGAGAATAAGTAAAGACCATCCCCCACAATTATATAGAATACACGCCAAATCACACTAAGCACACATTTTCCTGGTCAGGTTCTGCATGTGTTTGTCTGTCTGTCTCTACACCATTCTGGATATGGCTGTAAGGACTCTTATTAACAATCCAAACAGCTCGTTGAATCAATGAGTAGGTTTTATCAAAGAGCCAGGAAGATATGATGAATTGATAACTATATGGACCCTTTGGTCCTAAACCTTCTTTTCCTAGGTCACAGAAAATGGAAGGAAAGAAAAGTGCCAACACTTTCCTCGTGACAAAATTTCCAGTGACTCCTCTTCATCCTGCGTGGCAGCTATCAGAAGCTACAAACAGACCATAATACCCTGACCATTCCTGGATCCTGGAAAAGGAGGTGGATCTCTTTTAAAATAGAAGACCTTGACTACTTTTATAAAAAGACATCACCTGCTAAATGTGTGGTCGCAGAAAGAAATGTCCCTGTAGATGATGAAAGGCCACCAGAAAGAGGCCCCAACCCTGGCATTCTAACCAGATTCCTGGCCACTTGCTGCTCAGTCACTGGACTTGAATCTCACATCTGTTACATGCTCTGGGTGTGACAAGGGGGAATGTGCTTCCCCTCCCTGAGCCACAGCTCCTCATTTGTAGACTGCAGAGTTTAGATTTCTGAGATCTCTCCCCTCCCAATGCCTTAAAACGCCCAGGCTGTGAACTCAGAGACAGTGTAAAAGAAAGGGAGGAAGTCAAGATGGGGCAGGCTTGCATTTAGGTGCTAAGAAACTGGGACAAGTGACCACAACTCTTGCCAGTCTGGAAATAAATCTACAGGGATCTGATCCGGGGCCCACAGATGACAGTGGAGTGTCCTACAAGGGGGAATCAGTCACGCAGGGTCAGGTTCTAGGCAGGTTGCCTCGCTTAGAGAATGGCACCAATGTGTAGGCTGAACAGGTGTTTGAGGCCCAGCCAAATAGATTGGAGGTCAGGATGGGGCTTCAATTCTAAAAACAGCACCCAGTGCAAAGCAGGCCTGAGGCAGAGACCAGAGCAGGGCGGCTGTATCTAATGGAGAAAGAGCATATCCAGGATTACCAAACTTCTCGGGACAAGGATAACATAGAGTCCAAGATGGAAGGTTGGAGAAGCTAGAATGGGATGTTTAGAACTGAAATTAGTGGCTTTTTTTTTAAAGATAGGTTAAAATTACAATAGTCTGCACAGGGAGTGCTCACGACATGGCTAACTTAGTCTAAATGTGTAATCTTTGTAAACTCGTTAGCAGGCTAGTTTTGAGTCTCTGATTTATAAACCAACCTGCAAACAGACAATTGTTTAGTTAACCAATCAAGTTATTTTTTGGTTAAGATCAAAACATGAGAATGTCTAAACTTTTGATTGTGACCACTACCACAGAATACTCTAGGCCAAGATACTGTGGGAAGAACGTGAGGGTAGAAGTCAGTGTGGGCAAGCTAGCCTTCTGGAACTGTAAGCAAGCTCCTGTTCTAAGTGCCTGAGTTATAGTATCTCTTGAGTGCTTTAGATCAGTAACTAAGACGGTAATTTTTTTAAAAATAAATTCTAGAAATGGCTCACGATGTCCGCTAGGCTTTGACTTGAGGTGACTGGAGAAAATGTTAAAAAGTTATAAGGAATTTTCAAACAGCATTTTAAATGCGTTCAACACATGTCTGAAAGTGTAAGAAAGATGCATTCTACTTCCTTCCCTGTTGAGAACCAGATTTACAGACACAGCTTGCCTCTAAGCTGTACTGAGATGCGCTGGCATTGTACTCAGTGCCATGAGGAGTAAATGAGGAGGCTAATTTACCCCTTACTCTTCAATCTGCCTTTCACTCTCTGTATTAGTCACTTTTCTCATAACCAGGACAAAATAGCAGGCAGAAACAATTTAGTGAAGGAAAAGATTTATTTTAGCTCCATCACTGTCCTCAGTGGCCACCCTCACCTGCAGACTAATACTTTGAATTCACAGCTCATGTTCCAGTTGCCTATGGTGTGCCTTAAACAAACTTCCCTGTCATAGTTTTCACTCACGTTTTCCTTAATTCCAGGCCCAGCAAATAGGAACGTGTTCTCAATTTCCTCAGTGTCATCTCTTGGGTCTGTCAGAAATAAGTTTCTCTACTTCTACCTGTGAAGTAACTCATCCTGGGTAGTGGATCTCTGTGTTTAGAATCCACATCAAAGGCCAGCTCCTTCTAGAAGCCTCCCTGAACCTCCCAATTTCATACCTCGTCACTAGGAAAGATCACACCAACTTCTTGGTTCCCCACTTCAGATTTTTAAACAATGTATTCCTTTCTCATACAGTGTATCACTACTACAGTTTCTACTCCCTCCTCTCCTCCCAGCTCCCTTCCACCATCTCCCCTCTTCCCCCAGATGCACCCCTCTTCTGTTTCCCTTCAGAAAAAAAGATGTTTTATTTCTACATCAATGTTTCTCAGGATCATCTGTGTTGATGTCTACACTAGCCACTGGCTGGAACGGTTGTTCATAAATCACCATGTTGCCTCATCCAAAAGCTGTCCCACCACACAACAAACACATGGAATAGTAGTAGTGTGGTATTTATGCACACACATAATTTACACATAGTCATACATACACATGAGGTTTCTACACATACATGACACACATACTTTCACTGACTTATGTTTGAAAGCACAACTGAGGAACTCTGTCCACTTCTAGGGCATATGGAAGTGGGATAATACAATGTAGGCAAAATCAAAATTTGATATATAAGTTCAGTTTTCATTCCTGAAAATTGGATATGTGAGCCCCTGTGTATGTTACAGAGGGCCAGAGTGTCCTCTGCCAGAAATTTTGTAGTGTTTAGAGACAGAGATGTTCCTTTAGATCTCTGCAAGGACTAGAACCCCACATCATAATTTAGCCCTGACTCTGGGTATTCATAACCATAAAAATAGTCTTCCCAGGAAGACTGTTGTCTTCTAAAGTATACTGAACTTCCTCAAAGGTACAGGGTAGACACGCTGCCAACAAACAAGGGGATAACTATTAATTCCTACAGGTGTAGCACAAAGGTGTGAACTTTAATTTCTATGTATTCTCTGTTTCTACCGGGGACAATTCACCATTTCCTTTTCAAAATTTACTTTCCTGTAACTAAAACTTATATCTTCAATATTTTTTTAACTTATCTTCCTAGCTTTGCTGAGAAGTTCTTCTAACTTGCCAATGGATTTGTTTTTTTGTGGTGTGCATTAACAAAATCAAATCTCTTGGTATATGTGGTGGTTAATGGCAATTGTTAACTGGGCAGAATCTAGAACCGCCCGGGAAGAGCTTCTGGTTATACCTCGATTACGTTCATCGATGTGGGAAGTCCCATCTTAATTATGGCTGCCTTGACTCCCTTCCATGATGAGCAGCTGTAGCTTGAACTAGGAGCTAAAATAAATCCTTTCTCCTTTAAGTTGCTTTTGTCAAAGGGTTTTACCACAGAAAGAGGAAAATAAAAACTAAAAGAGTCTATAGCTTTAAATAATGAAACTTGTTTGTTTAAATCATTTTGAGAATTTCTGTGGAAAATAGCTTGCTATGGACACACACATTATGCACACATACACCCCACACATACATAATGAGAGAAAAGAAGAGAGAAAGGTGGAGAGAATAAGAGGGGGAGAGAGACTCTGTGTGTGTTTGTGTGTGTGTTTGTGTGTGTATGTGTGTGTGTGTGTGTGTGTGAGAGAGAGAGAGAGAGAGAGACAGAGAGAGAGACAGAGAGAGAGAGAGAGAGAGAGAGAGAGAGAGAGAGAGAGAGAGAGAGAGAGAGAGAGAGAAATTTTGGGAGAACCACCACTAATATCAAATCTTCTAATTCATGTACATGGTATGTCATTCGACTTATTTAGGTCTTTAATACTACATCATAGTTTAAGGATTAAAGATCATGCACATATTTTTCATAAGGCTTTTATGTTATTTTTAGTGATAATTTCATTTTTCCTTCATTGTGCATACATTTAAATTGATCTTAAGGGCTGAAAGTTGCATCCTGTAAAATTGTTACTTCTGATATCCTCTATCCTTCGGGGACTTCTTAGGCTCAGGAAGGGCTTCAGGAATTCCCTGAAACTGGCCAGATGTACTTGGCTCCTCCTCCCCTTTGTCCATACAAACATTAAGGACTGTCTTACAAGCTGAGTCACCTGGAAGAGGCAAAGGCCAACTGGCTCGCCTGGAAAAGACGCTTGTCAACCTGTTGAGCTGCCAGTGGGTTACACACTGTGCTCCAGACTTCCAGATCTAGTGAGTGGTCCCTGCTGGGCGGAGTAACACACGCTTTGGAGTCCCCCCTCCTCCTTGATAGTTATCTCACCTGTACTCCTGTTAGAACCCAGGAGAAACTCACTGGTCCTTAAAGTTGGACTTCAGTGCAATCATTACTTTGGTTTGTCATCGCTTTTCTTTCTGAGGTGCTTGTGTGTGTGTCTGTGTGTGTGTGTGTGTGTGCGCGCGCATGCATGCACATGTTGTATTATACCAGGTAAACTTTGTCATACAACTCTTGGTCTTTTGAATGGATTAAATCTCCTTTTCTCTTTCACAAAATATGACACCTTGTAGTTGTCCATGTGTACTTGAAGAGAATGTATATTGTCCTAGGTAAATGGAGCATCTGGAAGACTTCAGTGTGCTCCGATTGCTTTGCAGTAGATCCAACTCAGCCACGTCGTTAGTGCTTGTCGTGATAATTATGGAATGTACACTGTTGAGGGATCAGACTGTAATTGTGAACTTATCTCATTTGCACGCCAGTGTAAACAGTTCTTCCTTTTGGAATTACTGAAGCGCTGTTGTTAGGTGTTGCTCATGTGTTAGCAGCTGTATGTCCTGTGGTGTGCACTCACTTCCATTATGGAATTCCTCACTGTATCTCTCAGGGTATTTCTTATCCTGACATCTCCACCACAAAATATTGCTAGAGGCCTTCTAGTGTAGGCCAAACAGTTACACGCCGTGTACTGTTTTATCCTGTTACTATTTTTGACCCCTTTATGACTTTAAATTTAGAGCGGACTTCGTATAATTGACCTACATTTGGATATTGCCCTTTTATCTGCTTTAGCCACTCTCTTTGAATTGGATGCAAAGGTTGAGTTAAATTTAGTACACTCATTGACATGATAGAATAAATCTATAATTTGCTATTTTTCATTGTAAATGTTTTCATATTAAATATTTATTATTCACTTATTTATGTCATAGAATTATTAGAAACATCTTGCTTTTATTCTTGTATTTCTCTAGGGAACAACACAGACATTTTTAACTGATTCCTGTCTTTAACTGATATGCTATGATATCACTCCACAAAGTAAAGATCCTATGCCTATGAACTTATTTAACCCCTGGCCTCTGAACTTATCTATGCATCTTAGAGATAGCATCATGTTGTGTCTTTTAAATAAGGGAAATATGTAAATATGCATGCACATATATATCTGCATATATTCACAAACACTTCCAATGCTTTTCATTCCTCTTGTACAGATAAACATTCTCAACTGGCCTCTTCATCCCTCTGATTGAAGAATATCAGTTAGTTTATCCCAGGCAGGTCTGCTACTAATGAGTTCTTTTCATGTTTTTATCTGAGATAATATTTAATTCTGATTTTAGAAAGTTAATTCTATTGATAGGAAATTCTAAGGTGGCAATTTTACCTTGCATTTTTGCTACAGAAGGAACTTAAAAGGTTCACTTAAAGGAGCTTATGAACTGTGGATGTATTTGTTTCAGGTCTGTCTTTTGGGGAATTTTAAGGACTTATGACAAGTTTGAAAGTGACAGAAAGAACTAGTAAGCAAATTAAGGAAAAAACGCAGACAAGGTGTCCATACCTATAATTCTAGGACGTAGGAAGCTGAGACAGGAGGATCACAAGAGCAAGGTAAGCCTTTATAGTGAGACTCCATCTCAAAGAACCAGTCATCATCATCCTCACCACCACCACCAATCACCACCACCACCCAGGGAAGATATTTTGAGGTTTCAAATTAGTCTATAGGGAGGTAAGGATGATAAGTAGGCTAGGACAATGAATTGCCATTAGAGATTGGGGTCCGATGTAAATGCAGATGTGAATTCCCTACATTTTGGTTATGGCTTGGGAATGAGATTAGGCTTTGTTTGTCAAGGTGAAAATTTATGGACACTGTCATTTATGAGGTCAGTGGTGACCATTTTCATGATGCCTTAGGCCCTAGAGTTGGACACTCCCAGCTCAGATGCTCTCCCTGGAGATCAAATTTCCTACTGGGATTTACTACTTCTCTGCTGAAAAACCAGAAACACATCCAGCTCTTACGAGCTACCCCACCCATCAAAGAAAGCATTTTTTCCCCTGAAAACTACTGAGGACAGATTCTCACTTTAGATTCTAATTACATGACATTGGGGGTCGCCCATTCCTGGACTCCTGGACCGGGTACTTACGAATACAGTTCTTAGGCTAAATCAAGTTCAGGTCAGTATTTCTGCGATGGTGCTTAGCTTGTGGCTTTTTGTTAGAGACACCCCTTGAGGGTCCAGGCCTCATTAGACTCTGGTTCTTTCTGTTTCCTCTGCCACAGTGGTTACAAAAAGCTGATGACTGAGTTCACCCACTAAGTTATGACATCATTTATACTTTTCCTTTCAACTTAAAATATGAAACAAGGATAAATCATTCAACCTTTGCCATCCATTTAACCCCTGTGTAAACTGTCTGAGGAATATAATGGTAATTACCTTTTCCTGGGACAGAGTTGGGGGAAGAGTCAATTAAGGCTTGTACTGTGCTTTGAGATCTTTCAATGAAAGGCTCAGGGCTATTATTGTTAACAAGATACTGGAGGGATATTTGCCAGCAATGCCTCCCTTTGAGCCAGCACGTCTGTCATTAGTAGTTTGGGGGCTTGGCACGGAGTCATGGGAATGTTTTAATGGCTTTTGTTCAACCCCAGAAATAGATCATGGAGTTGCTAAAAGAAATGTTGGTTTTCTTCTTTGCTCTCTTCTGTGTGTCCGCACACGTGGCGACTTTCAGAAACCTTAGGTTTCCTAACAACAGTCAACGGAGTGGACAATGGGGTCTTATGTTGTCCCATAAACCCAGATATAAAAAGGGTGGTTAGGCCCGCCCCGGAGACTGAGTTGAAGATGGGCTAGACCATCACATCAGAATTTTGGGCTGAGCTGCCACGCTGAAGCTACCTGGAGGTCTTGCTAATTTGTTGAGATCCATGAGTGAGTGGAGAGATTCCCTTCCTCTAAGAAGTATCTGGGAAATGTGGGTGAGTTTCAACAGGCTATTTGCTTTGCAAGCCAGCTCCCAAATGCTTTTCAGGGCTGACTTGATGCACTAAGGTGGTTTTGCTTCTCAGAGGCCTGGGCTTGTTTCGTGGACATGGGCAAAGAGTATGTCCGTCTGACCAAGACTGTGCTCGGCTCCTCCTTTTCAGAGTCCATGCTATGCCTGAAATTCTAATTGATTTAGAGACCGTTCTTTTAAAAGCTCCCATGTGTCCCTGTGCTCCAGTTTTGTTTCCATCGCCGCTGTTTCTTGTTTCGTGTTTATCAGTTCTTCACTCTGCTTGTCAACACAGCAAGACAAACGTGAGGGAAACCGCAGATGTTTTGAGACAAGGATGACTTTGACTCTTCCTGATGGTCATTTTGGGTAAGTCCCTGGACCCCTGCAAGCTTCATTTCAGCATCTGATGGAGACAGAGAAACAGAACAGTACCATGTAGAGTGGTTAGAGTATCGGAGTTAAACGACGATGGTGATTTCAGGTCCACAGTGTAGTTTAAACCTTGAAGGACTCTATTCAATAGGGTGTGGTAGGTACTGTGACTCAACATTTACACCCATGCATAGGGGTCGGCAGATGTTTCTGTGGAAATCCTTTCTTCTCACAAACAAAAGAAAACCTAAAAGGAATTTATTTGCTTCCTTGCCTTTGTCAAAACAAACAGGAAACCCAGAAATGTGTGAATAACATTTCCTGATTTATAAATAATATACTTAATTTGTTTTCTTTGAAAAGATTAGAAAAGTTAAACTATGGGTGCAGGCTGGGTGTGGTGAACCAGTTTAGAGCTTATGGTTTTATGTGCTCTCTTATTGACCAATTTGTACTGCCTTCTCTTTCCTTCTTACCCTGGACGGCTTTGGGGTTCCTTTTTCCTGCCCCCTATTTCCCTGTGACATTAACAATACCCTTTTTTAATTTCCCTAATGTAAAGCCAGACTCCTTGCACGAGGCACATTTTCACAGACTGCACAGTTTTCCTCACCCTTTCTCATTTCCAATTCTCATGTCCCATTTTCCAGGGACAAGAATGGCACTGAGTCCACGAAATACAGGATGATCCACCCTAGACTGCATTCCTAGGAGAGCAACAGAACAAATCTTTCTACTTGTACCTAAAAAAGGACCCTAAAATAAAAACAATCCCATGTGACTGCCGATGCCATCATTAGGAATGCAAACTTGCCAGCATCTTGGGGCTGCCTCTGTGGATGGGTTTGCCAGTCGTAGGCCTCATAATTGATGCTACTGCTGATCTTGGTAAGGAGCTGTCATTAAAGGAGACATGACAGGGGTGCTTCCATTGCCTTTCCAGAAAAATATGCTGAGGAAACCCCAAGCACTGAGGATTTAATAATTATACTGGAAAAGGAACATCCTTCTGCAAAATGCCTGGGAGTCTTCCTAGTTGCAATGGTTTATGCCCTTTAATAAAAATTACTTTAGTTTCAATTATGTGTATGTATGTGCGTGCTGTGTGTATGTGGATACACACACAGACACAGACACAGACACAGACACACACACACACACACACACACACACACACACACACACACAGATGGAGATGCTCACACAGGCTAGAGGCATTGTTTCGATGGAGCTGGAGCTGTAGGTGGTAGTGAGCCACCGGACATAGGTGATAGGTAAGGAAGTTGGACCTTGTGGAAGAATATCACATGCTTTTAACCACTTCCGCCCAAGTGTCTTCTTATTGTTCCTTGCATGAGGAACATGACTACCCCACTTAGGGTAGTATTTTGAGCTAACATGTCCCCACAGACTCACATATTATGACCTGGCCCTCTCAAATAGGGTGCTCATGAGACTGGTGACTTTTGAAAGGGCAAAACAGATCCCCGAGGAATCACCTTGCTGCCAATGTCCGCCCCAAAGCCCCACAAAAAGACTTATCAGTGCCTGATTATTGATATAATATTATAGATGTGAACATCTATGAGCATCCAAATCTATATGATATTTGCTTATGATTTAAAACTAACATGATGTAGATGGTGTGGCATTCCTGTTAGGACATTGTGTCATTAGTGTTTCCAGAGGGTATGAAGCCCTGGGGGGAGGCAGGTGGGTGGGATCTCTCTCTCCGTTATTGAGTTTAATTCAGTAAGTAGCAACAGTGAGAGCACACATGTTTGTGTGTTGAACATGTTGGGCTGTGTAGGTGAGAATATGCTCTAGAGTTGAAACACACACACACACACACACACACACATACACACTCACTCATGTAGATAGACACATACAAGCACACAGCAAGATATCATTTGCAACACGGACACATACCATACAGATACCCATACATGTAGTCAGACATCACACACTCAGACATAAACATACACAGACACTAATACAAGACACAAATATACAGTCATACAGAAAATACACACACACACACACACACACACACAGAGAGAGAGAGAGAGAGAGAGAGAGAGAGAGAGAGAGAGAGAGAGAGAGAGAGAGAGAGACCTACCTCAGTTTCTCCCCATACTTCATAAAGTCCTTGTGGGTCCACAACTTAGTTCTTCTGAGTATCTCTGAGATAAGAACAGTAGATCTCATCTTCTGAAGATCTAGGAGACCATCTATACCAAACACCTGAACTAGTTCTGGATATGAAGTAGCTGTGTCCTAAATGTGTTTTCTGGACTTCCTTTCTCTCTCTATCCTCCTCTAGGAAGTCAAGATCTGTTTGGAGATGGTTGGATCTAGGTAGTAGAGGTTCCAATGAGAGTTGTCTGATTCTCTGGATAATTAGACACAAACACAGGTAGCCTGGGCCACTTAGCTTGTAAGAGAACCCTGCTGTGCTTCGGGAGCTAACGGACTCTGGAAATAAGAGGTGCCTCTCACCCTTCTTTGCCTCAGTTTTTGGTCTGAAGGATTTGTAAGCAGGAGTAAGGACCTGGAGAGACATTAGGTCCCTTTCCCTGACAATGAACATTCCTTGCCAGACAGAGATGGTAAGAATAGCAGAAAAGAATTGTTCCTAAGCCAAATGCCCACCCCCTCAGGAACCCACCCATCTCATTTATTTCACATTTGCTCAAAGAACCTACATTTTTGTTGCTGCTTTGGGGCAAGCCAGTACCTTGCTATTGCCCCATTTGTCCTGTCACACTCAGGAATCCCGGGCAAGAATGGGCGTGGTCTGGCATGGCCATACACACTGATGGGTAAAAGCAATGTTGCTCATGTGTGAATGCCTTGTTCTGAACCAGGAGAAATGGCAGTGTGCCGAATATTCCTTTCATTTTGGGGTGTGTGTGGTGGATATGTGAGTGGTATATGTCTGAGAGAGCCATTTCACACTCGTGTGTGTGTGTGTGTGTGTGTGTGTGTGTCCAGAAATTAATACTGCACATTTTTCTCCATCAATCTTCATTATATAATATATTTTAAAAATAATTAAAAATTGAGACTATAGTATAATTACGTCATTTCCACTTTATCCTTTCTTCCTCTAAACATTTCCATGTATATTTGTGTATATATAAAGTTTATTCTTATTTTATTAGTTTTTTGAGAATTTCATTCAATGTCTCTTGGTCATATTTACCCCAACTCACCCAGTTTCTCCCAGGCCCATTCCTCTTCCCTACCCATCTTGCTTTGTGCTGTCACCTGTCTTTTAAAGCAATCAAGTCCAATTTGTGTTGCCCATGTAGCCTTGCCTGGGTGGCCTCCACTGGAGTTTGGTCAATTTACCAGAAGCCCTAGTCTTAAAGCTCTCTCTCTCTCTCTCTCTCTCTCTTTCTCTCTCTCTCTTTCTCTCTCTCTCTTTCTCTCTCTGTCTGTCTCTCTCTGTCTCTGTCTCTCATGTCTCTCTTTATGTCTCTTTCTTGTCTCTGTCTCTCTGTCTCTCTGTCTCTCTGTCTCTCTGTCTCTCTGTCTCTCTGTCTCTCTCTCTCTCTCTCTCTCTCTCTCTCTCTCTCTCTCTCTCTGTTTTAGAAGCCAACAATTTCACATAGCTCCTGGGATTATGGCACAACTTTGTGCCCACCTCCTCTCTTTACCTACGGGCGTTTTGTCCAGCATGCGTTTGCACAGGTTCTGTGCACGTGCTCTCACTATGAGTTCATATGTGTAGTTGCCCAGCTGTTTCCGGCAGACATTGCTTCCTTGTTTCCTCCGACTCTTTCACTCATTTCCCCATTCGCTTCCACAGTGACCAATGAGCCTTCAGGGGAGGGGGTATGATGTAGATGTTTCATTTAGAACTGAACATTCTGCAGTCTTATATTCTCTACACATAGACCAGTTGTGGGTAATCATCTTCTGCAAATAGAAACGTCTCTGATGAGGGATGAGAGATGCATTAATCTATTGGTAAAAATGACAAGACATTAAGAATAGATTTACTACAATGTCCATCTACCAGAATAATAGTGCTTGGTTCTTTCTTGGGTCTGTGACCTTCTTAAGTCACAGATTCTTGGCCCAATAATGATGCCGGATATGGTTTTTATTTTTGTGGAGCAGGATATAAATCCAATCACAAACTGATTGGTCGATGGCATGATGTTCAAACTTCATTCTTATAATGTCTGCCTAGCCTAGCATTCGATCCCACCCAACCTTCCATAGTGTTTAGCGACACCCTATCCCTTGGCGTATGCTCTGTTCATTGCTAGTCTTACACGTGGCCTAGCTCATGCAGATTCATTAGCAACTGTAATTAATTTTGAAAAAAAATTAACTTTTCAACATAATTTAATTGTGAGCAAGGTATCTATCAGTCAAGGGCCTAGATGTGACCATAGTAGGAATGAGGAATAATTGTTCTCTGCCTCCTAGAGTTTGTGATCTACCTTACTATTGCATGTCCCATGTTGACTCTCTTGGTGTTTCCTTGTCCTGACCATTAATAATGACTCATAGATAAAAAGCTAGTGGTTCAAGGAAGTATACAGATATGAACGAGGCCGCCCAGACTCTTGTTTTTGTAGCTGGGGACAGCCACATGTCTGAATCCCAAACCCCCCACACTGCTTGCTACCCTTTCAAGGACTGGTACTTAGTAGCTCCAACCAATGAAAGCCAAATGGGTCAAATTTACCTCGAGGATATTAGACCGAAGGCATCAGTGATTCAGCCAGAGATAACAAAAGCAGAGGGTGATTCCTAATGATTATGTTAGAGAGAGAGAGAGAGAGCGAGCGAGAGAGAGAGAGAGTGTGTGTGTGTTGTGTGTGTTCTCTGTGTGCATGTAATGGATGTATATGTGTGTCTGTATGTACGTGTGTTCTTCATGGGTGCATATGTATATGTAGGTGTACATGCAGATGTGTGTGAATGGAGATTGGAGGAGAAACTCATTCTTCGGATACTCTCTATGGATTTTGGTTTTTTGTTATTTTTGAGAAAGGCTATCTCATTGCGCCTAGAGCTCACTCATTTATCTATGTTGTTTATGCACTGAGTCCTTTGTTGACGATTTCCACCTCCCCTATGCTGGGATTACAGACACATGTTGCCATGCCTGAGTTTTAACGTAGGTTCCAGGGATCAAACTCAGGCCATCCTGTTTGTTAAATATTTGAATGGATGAACCATCTTCTTATCTCAGCTCCTTCTGTTTAAAGCCTACTATGTATGGCTCATAAGCAGAAGCACCAAGTACTTTCACTGGAGGGGCTGTCCTGGAGTTAAATATGTCAGGATTTGAACTTCAAGCATGCCATTTTTTTTTATCTGAAGCTTTGCTCAACTCTTATCAACTCCTATCCTTATTTTTAAAGTAGAATCTATCAGTCATCTACCTTCCTGTGCAGTGGTGAGGCTTTTCTCTTCTATGCATTAGATCTTCTACACAGCTCCTGAGACAGTATGCAAATTCTCAAAACCTCAGCCATTACTTTTTTCTTCTTGTACTAAATCTGATTGCCCTCTGGAGTCCCCAGCCTACACTGTTGACCCTGGGCCAGCCACCTGCTCTGTTACCACCTCCGTTGTCCCCAGGAGCCCTTAGACAATTCTTGAACCTTGCCCCATAGGAGGAATATGTGAACACGATATGTTCCAGATATAGTCCAGGGGTGCAAGGTGTCTGTTAATTGGAGTGGAAGGCTGGATGCAGCTAATAGTTTTCCAGTTAGCCAGTTATATTCGCAGGCAGGGGAACTGGGTGTGATTTCTTCTTAGAACAACCCCATGGAAACTCATGGTTTGTTTGGATCTCACCATCAGGTCTAAAATCCCTTCTGTCCTCTGAAGGTCCAGCTTTGGGAACTTGTCTGTTTGACCTGGCTTTTTCTGCCAAGCTAGGCAGAATAGATGTTCCTTGTCGGACCTGGGTCAAATTGCGTAGCCAGGACACTTAGCATCGAGCCAGGCCACCCCCTCACTGAACTGGGCTTTTGGCTGCCACTGGAAGGATGCTACTGAAGAAGAGGCAGAAATGTGCGGAGCTTACGGGGATGACGCCTGCCAATAACTTGGGATAGCCTGCAGCTATTAGGGCAGGATTACTTATGTCAGCCTCTCCCAGGCAACAGGTTCAAACATGAGGATCAGGGTGCTATCCTCACCCAGGTCAGAGGAGACATTGGCAGACAGGAGAGCAGGCCCTCCCAAGTCTGGGCTATTTGGGGCCTGCCCATTCCAGCCTGGCTGTTGGGGAAACCTGTTGGGTAAGCTCCTGTGTATTTCCCTGTAAGGTTATTCTTACAGTCAAGCAGAAAAGTGGGGTGAGAGAAGGGAGCCTTTTAATGACTCTGACATGTACTTGAGAAGCTGCCAAAAGGTGGCTTATGTTTCTTAAACAGAGATGTGTAATGATAGCAAGCTTGCCTCCGTGACAGTGATAGCCCAGCCCTGTGTAAGGTTGGGGCTCCCTGGCAGGTCCCTGTGCCCAGTCAAGAAGCAGGATGGTGGAAGCAGGGGGTCCAGATTTGAGGGGTTGGGGAGAGGCACACCTCACTGCCCAAGATACAGAGCATGTGACCTTGGGGTAGACATATCACCATATCATCTCCCTGACCCCCACACTCCTCATCAGCTAAATGGTGAGAGTGGCCTACCTCCCTTGGATCCATCTCCTTGCTGCACGTTCTTTGTGTGACACAATTCTGGTATTCCACAAACTCACTGTCACTTAATCCTATGATGACAGCATTAGGCAGGTGCTATTTTTATCTTTGTTTCACAGATAAAGCACAGAGAGACCAAAGGACTGGGCCAAGGTCTCATTGCAATGCTGGTCCCAGAATCTGAGGAGATTACCCCAATATCTCTAGCCCCAACCACTGTGCTCTGCTTCTAGAGCTTTCCTAGGACCCTCATCACATAAGCACTTACTTCAGTTTGGAATAGCCCACAAGTTGACCTGAGCCTTCGATGAATGTTCGTGCCCCGCATTCGGAGCTACCCACCTGGCTTTTATTCACCATCTTAACTTCGGCACCTGCCTCGGAAACTAATAAGAATGTCACATGTGAGATGTTTTCCAGAGGATCATGACAAAGAACTTGAAATAACAGGAGGTTCCACAGGAAGCCGTCCTCACCTGCTGTGGGCTCACAGTGAGTATTTAGGATGTTTATGCTCAAGACAGTCGTGGGGAGGTGAATGATCTCATTTCCAGGAATCTTTCAGCCCTGCAGGATCAATCATGCAGGGGAACCCCTCACATAGCAGCCACCACAGGACTCCGTTGGACTCATCCCCAGTGTGGGTCAGGCACCATATAACTTTTTTCCTTGCCAGGGAGAGATCTCTCCACACCCCTACTGAATGGCCCTGGTAGAAGAGCCAACCATCTTTCTGTCTTGAGGAGGAGGCCTTCAATCATTCTTCTAAGCATTCTGACTCACCTTCACCTTCAGCTTGGGTCTAAAGTGGAAAATCTCTGAGGTGACAAGTGATTAAATGGCTTTAAGGAGGAAAGAGCCTGGTCCTAGGCTATGCCTCCTCCTCCTCCTCCTCCTCCTCCTCCTCCTCCTCCTCCTCCTCCTCCTCCTCCTCCTCCTCCTCCTCCTTCTTCCAGCCTCCGTGCTTTCAGAGCACAATGGAATGAGTGGAGTTGAGTGATGGCTGCTGGCTGGACTTTATCTGCAGCTTCTCCCTTCCCAGGAGCCTCCCACTTTGTCTGCTAGCAGCAAAGTAGTCATGCATGTGTCTATGGTGTGTATGCAAAGACATGCCGGGTATCCTGTCCCTGAGCCAATGAATCCCATGCCTGTCCTCTTCTAAAAGATGCTCTTTTACTCTCGTTTCTCTCATTCCATCATGCTCATCTCGAGCTTCTCAATTTGTGTTTCTCAGTGTACTACACCCTCTCTCTGGCCACGAGGAGGGTTGCAAACTGGCAGCACAAGGGAAATATGCCATAAGTTTATTTGGCATGTACAGAGAAGCTAGGATAAAAGCATAAGTCTAATTGGTCCCTGATTTGGAATGGGTGGTTGACTTACATGGACCATAAAAAGAAAGACCTTGGGAATACTATATTTAATGTTCTCATCTCCTATTAGTAAAGAGAATGTTCTAGAATATTAGAAAGTGTGCTGGTTGTTGTTGTTGCTGTTGTTGTTTTGGTGGTAGTGAGTAGTAGATGACGATAAATATCTGGATTTATTTGCTCTCCATGAAAAGAGTCAATCAGAAAGCCCGTGTCCAATTATGCAGGTCCACAACACATCAGAGCCTGCCCCACAACTAGATATGCTCTCCTTTTGGGACTTAGTTTCCTTGTCTTCCTTGTGCACCTGAGTGATGATGATAAAACCAAAGAATTTTCCTAGCACGAGAAGCACATTTTCCCCCTCTGGGTGAATGGCTTAGTTACCTGCTTGGAAAGCTCACAGAATGAATCTTACTATTTAAGGTGCAAAGAGAGCTGAACCTGGGATCAAGAGTCTTCTTGGCATTGGAGTTGAGAACTTCATTTTCTCTAGGAGATGTTCTCACTTGGTAAAGACAAGTTCTTGGCTCAGGGAAACCAACTCAACAGTCACCCGTTTCCCTTGACAGGACTGTTGCTCAGAACATTGCCACCCCTGGGTGTGTTCGGGGAGGGGGTTTGGATGTGGAGCATGAATATCTTTATCCACTCAGGGTGTGGTGGTGGCACCCTCTTACGCTCCCCACAGGTGGCTTGGCTCTCATTCAAACTCCCTTTGGTCCTTATGGAAACTCTTGTTCTGGAATCCCTGCTCCGAAGTGCCTATCTTGTCCGTGTGGCTGTCATGGGAATCAGGAGGTACCATGAGGATGTGCTCTTGCCAACCCAAGGAGTTGAAAGTCTGTCCGATTGACTTAATAACTTCATAAAGCTTCTTGTATAAACATCATTCCAAAATTAAAGAAGACATTTTGTTAGATTACATCAACTTGGAAGATTGTATTACTGGGAAGGCAAGTTGGATGAAATTGATTTTAGAAGTGTTAGAAGTTTTACCTCATAGGTGAATCTAATGCCCATATGTTGCTTGATCTGTCCTGTTTCTTAGTGGCTAGCATACAATCGTTTATGCACATATGCAAACACACACTCACATGTGAACATTTTTTTTTTACTCTGTTTGAATGGGGGTGGCTTTTTGTGTGTGTGTGTCTGTGTGTGTGTGTGTGTGTGTGTGTGTGTGTGTGTGTGTGTGTGTGTGTGTGTATGTGTGTGCATCAGACTCCTGATCATTTTGGCATTATAGACTGACTCCTGCTTGTCTGTTGTCTAGTGGGAGTTCTGTGTTTTAGCCTTTTGATCATGCAACGCTGAACTTGTTTAATTCCAAGAAAGTAGCCTCATCCAGGGCACTAGAAATATCTCCCATTCTAGCCTGACTCCTAGATATTCTCCTTGTCTGAGTTTTCAGGTGACCCTTCTATCTTTAGGTGTAAGTTCACTCAATGTGTCTTCAATATCACACAAAGACCACATGAGCATGCACTCTCTGCCTTAATGTCAGTGAGGGTGTTTAGGTCATGCCAATGAATGTTTAAGTACCATGGTAGACTGGAGGGAGGTAATGCCTTCCAAGCAAAGGCTTAACAATGACTCATATCAGAACTGCACCTGCTTAGGGAATGGCAAAGAGAGCTTCAACTAGAGTCTTTACTTCTCAGGGCAGATCATCAACAAGTCTGTGAAGGGGGACAGAGCTAGGAAGCTACCATAGGAAAAACTATACAGGTTGGAACATGATCGTGGAGCTCTGAGCCATGTTAAAGTTACTGTAGGTTTCAAGAGGATTTCCCAAATTTTCTGTAGTCCCTGCTTAACGGATAGACTTAATGGACAACATATGTGACTCCTACAATAATAATATTGTCAATTAATACCTTTTGCCTAGTAGAGTATTATATAATTAACTAGACTGGCTCATATACTTATTTTCATTAACTCGATAGAATAAATTAGTATTCCTTTCTTACATACAAGGAAATCAGGGCACAGATGAGTGAAATAACTTGTTCAGAGTTCCAGACTTAGTAAGTCATAAAATGAGCATCTGAACCCTGACCTCTCTGTCTCTGGACCCCATGTTCAATCATTGTATTACCACGTCTCCTGACACTATAGTCTAGGACCTGTGGATTATTTGTACAATGGCCCAGATGGTAAATACGGAAAGCTTTGTGGCCATCTAGTCTCTGTGGACGTCATTCAACTCTGGAGTTGTAACACCTAAGCATTCTATGTCAATATGGAAATTAATGCTGGGGCTGGGTCTCCACAAAGCTTTACTTAGGAATAAAAGCCATCCGATGGCTTTAACCTCTCCAAGAGAGTTTGCTGACACTTGGTATAAACCAAAGAGGAGATTGAAGAGTGGGATTCAACAAACATTCATTGGAACACTTATTACGTGTCAGGGACTTCAATTAATTTATTTTATTGAACCCTTCAAAAGCTGTGAAGTAGAAAAGGAATTCCTGGTTTATAAATGAGAAAACAGAGGCTTAGTGAGGTTCACTTTCCTACAGACGTCCAGCTAGTAAATGGCAAAAGAGAATTGAACACAAGGCGACATCACTCAAGTTCCTTTGTCGTTTTTCTCTGTAGGCTTTCCAAGTAGACTGAAGCCCCATAAATACTCACGTCTCCAGAAGCTATATTGCTGCCCTTTTTCTTTTTCAGGGAAGTGTGAATGTGTCATAACTTGGCCGAGTCTAGCTGCAAGGCATGCTGGGACCTCTGGCTCAGGAGACATCTGAAAGAGGAGACGGAACCAGGAATAACACTGAGTGGAACTAGCCTAGCTGGAAAGCTGGTTATTGGTGCAGGGAGGGGGCGCTCAGTGGTACAAATGTTGAGGTTTTTGGCTAATCTTGGGCTCGAGAGTCAAGAAATCCTCAGTCTTGATTGGGTGAGGGAGCATCCTAGTTTGGTATAAGACACTGATCAGAGGGTTGTTAGGAGAGGGAGGTAGAAAGATTTGGCTAGTTTTTGAGACAGAGTAAGCAGATAGAGTGAGAAGCAGGAGTTCTCAATGGGATACACAGTCCAGTAGATCCAGTTAGAGATAGCCTTGGCTCGGGCTGGAGAGATGGCTCAGCCGTTAAAGGCTAGGCTCACAACCAAAAATATAAGAGATAGCCTTGGCTCTTCAGGATCAATGTCTAGTTCTTAAGCAGGCTGCTGCTGAACACTCTATAAGATGCTTCTATGTATCTAAATTCTAGGGTTAAAATGTATTTACCCAGACTTCAAAGACCCCTGCTTTTTATCCTGGAATAGCATTCCCAGATATCCTGGTGCTTCCCTCCCCCTTATTTCTTTAATACAGAAGTGTTCTGCTCAAGGAGGTATTCCTTGGCTATTCCATTTAAATTTCCAATCTTTCTCTCTCCTCTAATATTTTATTCCATTCCTTTGCTTGTTTTACAGTGTGCCCCCCTCCTTAGCATGCACCATTAACCTACAAAATGGGTTACCTTGTTATCTTGTCTCTTGACTGCTCTCTAGGAAGTCAGGAGATGCAATATAGCTTTATTAGTATACACACAGTGTTTAGAACATTGTTCACACTCAATAAATATCTGTTGGATTAATGAATTAACTTACCATGGGTTGTAATTATGCTTTTGATCATCTAAATCTCCTTTCTATCGCAGAGTGAGCTCTGTGAGAGAGAAGACCAGGTCTACGTTTCCGTTGCTCTCTTCTCCACACCTAGCCTATGTTTGGTGTTCAGTCAACATGTGAATAAAATGAGGAAGAATTAGAAGTGGGTATCACCCAAAAAGCAGAGCAAGATGAAGCACATGCTGTCCTCTCACTCACCTGGTCCCCTTCAGGTTCATTTGCATCTACTATCATTATCTGAACAGTTGATTTTTCTCATTAATCTAATAGTTCCTTATGGAGAACATGCTGCTTATCCGTCATCTGTAAACCCAAGTATCATAATGTCAACTTACACTTAGTAGGTGATGGTTGCTTGCCTAATGTATAAGCCTATATTGCAGTGAGCAAAGTGAAGCCTAATAGCCTGAAACTCGTTTCAGAGCTCAAGCCTTGGCGGGATTGAACGGACATTGTTTAGGGTCAGCAAATGGAAGGTCAGACTTTATTTGCAAACGGTAACTATTTTAGTTAGGGTTTCTATTGCTGTGATGAATGAAACACCATGGCCAAGATTGACTTGTGGAGGAAAGACTTATTTCATCTCAGAACTCCATCACTGAGGGAAGGCAGGGAAGGAACTCAGGGGTTCCTTGAGGCAGGAACTGACACAGAAGCCATGGTTGAGTAGTGCTCACTGACTTGCTCCTCACGGCTTGCATTGTCTACTTTCTTATAGCATATAGGTCCACCAGCCCAGGGCTGGCACTGCTCACATTGTGCTGGGCCCTTTCATATCAATCATTAATCAAGAAAATGCCCTCCAGGCCAGTCTGCTGGGGGCTTTTTTTAATAAAAAGTCCCCACCCCCAAAAAAAATCAACTTGGGGCAAGTTGCCAAAAAAAAAAAAAAAAAAAAAAAAAAAGCAAACCAGGACAGCAACTTTTAGGCTATAACTAGGAAGGGCTAAGAAGATAGAATACGATACAGAGGAATTACCCAGAGTCCCAGATCATTAGGTCGTTCCAGACACTGATGGTGTCATCAACAAGATGAGGCAGGTAGGCAGAGAGGTGTGTGTAATGGAATAAAAAAACAGACCCAGTAAGAGCCCAAGTTCTTTGGGCTAGCAACAATCATTCACCTCACTGTGGGAGACTCTCTGGGGGCTATGGGTCCCTGTTGCTACAGGAAACAAATTGAGAGTGAATTCAGTCTTTTTACAATGACATAGATGGCAGATAAAACATAATGCCATTCCCAACTTACCTCATGAAGCATGTGTCATAATTTGCTTTCCATAACCCTCCAAATTTGTATACAGCAAATAGGAGGTCGGTATATGGACTGGTTGCAAAGAGTTGCTAAACTACAAGTTGCATCCATGGGAAGATGGAGGATTTAAGTGATCTTGAATGCCTTTGGCTGGTCATTTATCTTAACTGTGTGATTGCATTGATGGATGAATGGATAGGGGAATGATTAAATGGACAGAGGGGTCAATAAATGGCCAAAAGACAATTTTGCAATTTTATTTAAAGACAGAGCATTAAGGAGGAGTTTATCTAGGAACTTCAGAAATCCTCTCCATGGGGGGAGGTAAAGGGACCTGGTTTTTTAGAGAAATATTACTGTCCATTTTGCATGAGCTCGCTCTATGACAAGGCTCTTTGAATGAGGCAGATTCTGAAAAACGTGGACCATTAATTAGCATGCTGTATTTGGAAGCTACTGGAGTTTTCTGGGTGGGGTGCTATCTGTATGCTATGTGTTGGTGTTACATGGCTGCCTTTAAAGGGCAGCACTTCCTGCATTGGGTCTATGTGTATTTCCTTGAAGAACAGGTTAAGCTGGAGGAGGTGAGTTCATATTCTCCACTTCCTATGGATGCCTTGCTATTTCTGTAATTGCTTTTATTATTCAGCCTCACGTTATGCCATCTGGGGTTTAAAGCTATATGAGTACTTGCCGTTGTCACAGCAGAGTGGACTGGGTCAATATAAATCCGTAGGGAAACGAGGACCATGACAAATTCAGGTAGTGAAGCAAAGACACTACACAGAGCCCAAGGAACCATCAGGACCCCGAGGCAGCTGTGACTGGCAATATGGCATGGCAGTAGAAGGGTGGGCATGGGTACTGTTGAGTTCTTTGTACTGATGGCTGGGTACTTTGGCTCCAGTTTTTCTTCTTTTTGAAGATTTGTTTTTATTTTATTTTTTTTATTTTTTATTTTTTTGGTTCTTTTTTTCGGAGCTGGGGACCGAACCCAGGGCCTTGCGCTTCCTAGGTAAGCGCTCTACCACTGAGCTAAATCCCCAGCCCCAAAATGAGCTCAGTAACAACTCTTTTTTTTTTTTTTCTTTTTTTTTCAGGAGCTGGGGACCGAACCCAGGGCCTTGCGCTTCCTAGGCAAGCGCTCTACCACTGAGCTAAATCCCCAACCCTTTGTTTTTATTTTTAATTTTGTGTTTGTGTGTTGAGGGGTATCTGTGCATGGGAGTGCCTGTGTGCAGATGCCAGTGTTCATCATTGCTAAGCTATCTCTGCAACTCTTGGCATTCTCTCTCTCTCTCTCTCTCTCTCTCTCTCTCTCTCTCTCTCTCTGCCTCTCTCTCTCTCTCTTTACTTACCAAGTATTACATTGAAAGAGTAGCAATGGGCCATTTCTCTGTGTTTCTGTGTTTCTGTCTGTCTCTGTCTCTGTCTCTCTGTCTCTCTGTCTCTCTGTCTCTCTCTGTCTCTGTCTCTCTCTGTCTCTGTCTCTGTCTGTCTCTCTGTCTGTCTCTCTGTCTGTCTCTCTGTCTGTCTCTCTGTCTGTCTGTCTCTCTCTCTCTCTCACACACACACACACACACACACACAGAGGCACACACACAATATCGTTGACATTTCCCTGTTTTGAGATGGAATATGTTGCCAGCACGAGTAGGCCTGGAAGCCTAGGAAGAAAGGGGGTGTGAGTAGAGAGGCTCGTGAGAAGTCCAGAGACCAGGAGAACCATGGTTGGTGCCTTGTGTGCGCCTAGCCGTAAATCAACCATAGACCTCCTGCTTTTATCCTATCGAATTCAGGAGGATGCATCGGCTATCCAGCATCCCCAGGGATGAAATTCCGATAGAAGCTGAGAAGCTGAGAGTGAAGTTGGGCTGAGAGAAAAGAAAATTAATCAAAGAGTTGAAGGAAGCCGAAAAGTAGATTAGAGGTGACTGCTACCATTTAGAAATACGCAATGACCTTGATTTTAAAGGATTTGAAAGTACGAAGGGGAACATCTCAGAGGGGGTTGGAAAGGAGAGTTGGCATGGTTTTGTTGCTGGTAGGATAGTCAAGAGCACAGATATGCTGCAGTAGAATAAAATAGAAAATAAAATCCAGTGGGCAAGCCTTTCATTAGGTCTTTCAAATCCATTTTCTAGCTTTTTCTCTGTAATGACTATGAAGCACATGGCATGGCCCCCATTTACAGAAGAGACAACTGAGGCTCAGTGAGGCCAAATGGCTAGCATAGATCAGAGAGCAAGTCCATTTCCTTCTGACTTCAAATCCAGGCATGGTACCACATGCCTTTAATCCCAACACTCTGGCAGAGACAAGTAGTCCTCTATGAGGCCAACCTGGTCTATATAACTAGGTCCAGGCCAGCCATGGCTATATAATGAGAACTTGTCTGGAAAACAAAAACAAAACGTTGACGAACGCAAACAACAAAAATCTGACCTATGATGTGACCAGAAACCAGCAGGCACGCCCTATGTTTGAGGAACAGAGGCGCATCGAGTTTGGCTGGGGTAGCACAGAGACTACGCTAGAGAAATATCTGGTTCTTTTAGGTGGAAACAAATTAAAAACTCACCCAACAACGAAAACAGGACGGAGTGCTGAGTCACTCACCCCAAGCAGCCTGCAGGAGGTAATCATAAACAGCTGGAGCAGGCATCATGGGATTCCACAGAGGAGCCCAGGAGAAGCAGAACCAGTCAGCGACTGGCTCTGGAAAGGGGAAGTTTCTGCAGAGGACTGAGGCCTGAGGGAAGAGACTCTGGCCATCTTCAACATGGTGGCCAGGGCTCAGGCAGGCCTTGCCCTACTCCCTATTCCCTCTGCCTTGCTTAAAACCTGTTAGATTACATTCCTAAAGCTAGCCACCAAGGTCTGTTCCCTTATTTGGCCATTTCCTCCTCCGGAGACTGACTACCAAGGTCCAGCCATCAAAGTATTAAAGTCTAGCAATCCAAAGCTCTCCCCCGCCCCCCGTTGGCTCACCTAATTAACATGCCCAATCAAAATTAAACACCTCATTCTAACACAGGACTGCCCTCCCCTTACCTTTATAAACCACCATTTTCCTAGGTGCCATAACTGTCTCCTCTGTATCCAGACGCAGACCTTTGTCCCACTCTAAGACAAACCTCCGAAACCCCTCTCCCTTACCCAGTCTCTCCCTTCTCTCTTGTTCCCTTCCCTTTCTCCCTGGCTCTCTATTTTCTCTCTTTGTCTCTCCTTCCCTGCCCTCTGTCCCTCTGGGGCACGTAAATCTCCTTTGTGCTGAGAACTTCGCCCTGTGGGTCCCCGAGCCTATAAGACTCTCTCACACTGAGCAAGGTCAGATAGAACTGGATCGAGCCAAGCAGAACAGGCTCTACTTGGAAAGCTAAAGGAGAGCTAGGAATTCCACAGCTCCAGAGATCCTTGAACTACGGTGTCTCTCAGGAGGGAGTGAAGTACTAGACACACGGCCCTGAAACCCTGAAGCCTTCGTCCTCCATCACAGGAAAATAAGTTGAGAGTCGAGGCAATAAAAGCAGCAGAGGCCAATGAAAAATCTCCAGGTAGAAGGGCAAAGCCGGATGATGGAATGGCCCGTTTGGACTTAGAGGTCATTTTTTTCTTCGTCTTCTATGGTACTGGTGGCTCGTTTATCTCGAAAGGCCAAGTAACTAATGCCTTTTTGTTGATGAATGGCCACTTGCCTTCTGATGTACAACCACTTAGTTAATTTCCCCCTTCCTGAAACTGCTGTACCTCCAAGTTGTTGCACCTGCTAAGATCCCTCCATTGAGACCCCCAAGGCCCCTGGGAAAGCTCCTGAGTCTAGGTCCTGAGCAGGAGAGGCCTTACCTAGCACTGACCAGAACCCCATCAGACAGTCAGACAATCACCCCCACTAGACAGAAAATAGGAAGTCAGGAGAGGAAGTGGATAGGGAGCAGGGGCTGAGTGATACTTATTTGTTCTTGAAGCTACCATTCCTTAGTACCAACCCTGCCCCAAGGATTAGTTATAACGTCAAAGCCAAGTTGTACTGGGAGGCATTTAGTGTCAAGTGAGGAGACTGCCGATGTGCCTTTGCACTCAGTCGTTTTGACTGGGCTGAGTGAGGTTTTAGATACGACGTTGGTTTTTGAATAAGTGCTTCAGTTACGTGAGTGAGATCTCTTTGCATAGAACTGTGATGCAGAGCAGACAAGGCAGAGTGTGCACCCAGGGGCCCATTCTGAGTGAGATTGTAAGAATGCGTGTATGAGCTCAGACAAGGCTTGGATAGACTTGGGTCAGCATACAACTCTTCCCGGCAAAAGTGAGTGCTATCAGAGAACGGTTCAATGTCCCTGGGACTCACCTGTACGTGAGTTAGCGATATGCAAGATAGGAATGAAACCAGACTATTCCTGTCAAGTATGTGCTCTGGAGCCTGCAAGCACAGGAGGCATGGTACAGAGTAAATGTTCAGTGAGCGTCCATTGGCTTCTCCTGTGTTTAAGGAACAACGTGAATGGTGAAGATACCAAGGCCCGTGCTTGGAGTTATTTTGGAAGACACCATATTTATAACAGATCAACAAGGATGATTTAGTGCCGCAAAGTGGTAATACCAAAGCACAGCCAAGAACACAGTTGTTAAAGTCATAAGGATGTGCCATGGAGTGCAAATTTAGGTTCTCCAAAGCTGTCTTATAGGTAATCTCAGAGCTCCTCTTTCAGTGCATATCTGAGCAGTTAGGGGTATGCAATGGCTTCTGAGCCCTAGTAGAATCAAGAATGGAATAACATCAGTTGCTATCCACCCTGTCTCCTTTGGATTAAATTCTTGGTCTTTCTCTTTGGTAAATATATGAGTTAATTTTGGTGAGATTCTGAGCTGCGTTCAGCGGGCCTGTATTACAGAGTGACAGGTTCTCTAAGGGGCTTCCAGGATGAGGTCAGTTGCTGGATTTGATATTGGATGAAGGCTGTCCTTAGCTCTCATTGCCGTTCTTCTAGGTCAAATGATGACATCTGACCAGTACGTCAGAGGTAGCAGAATAATTGTATTTGTTTGCAGAGCCTTGGTGTCTGAGCCTGTAGTTACCTTTTGGGTTCAGATAATGAGGACTCTCTGCAAAGCCTGGGGCAGAAGGAGGAAGCTCCCTCTAACAGCATTCAGAGTGAACTTCCCTTTATCGCTTACTGTCTAGTCACATTTCTTAGCAATTGAAAGAACCAGTTGTCCTTATGCAAAAGGGCCAAGTTTAGTGACCTTCCTCCCACCCCAGAAGCCATCAAACTTGATGACCTGAGAATCTCGGGGACACAGAACCAACTGGGCATCAGACGTAAATGAGTTAAATCACCAATTTCTTTCAGTTGGTTGACCTGGAGAAAGTACAGTCTGAGTATACATTTCAGCAGCAGATTTTGTACAGTTGATCTAAATACCGCATATGCACTTTGGGTATAGAGTACTTGTTTATGAAATACCAGATAGGAAATCCCTTGCATACATACTATTTTAATTCTCTCAGATATAAAATATGATGGCTGTCTCACTTTGTCTCCCCCCCACACCCCAACACACACACACAATGTCAGTTGTCCTGGGATTCATTTTTCTGTTTGTTTCTGGACAAGTTTTACATATTGTACATTCCAAGGAACTCTCTCCAAGGCATCTCTGACAGAAGACAGGCTGCAGGGATTGGAAGCCAGGAAGCAGAAAGACGTTCTGGTCCTGAGATCGGTTAAGCAATAGGAAAACTCCCTCTGAGATTGACTGCTGACAAAAGCTCTTCCTGTCCCAAACCCAAGGCAGACACTGGAGCAGGGGAATGGGCCAGCCAGAGGTGGTTTTTTTGTTTGGGATGAAATGGCTCGGCTGAGTGAGGAGGGGACCCAGCTAGGCTCTCCTCTGTTCATGTATTCTGTGAAAGAAGCCATCAGGATGGGAGGTCGCCATATTGGCCAAAGACTTGTCTCCTGGGACTTTCAGAATGACAGAAGTGGCCCGGAGTTCCCATCCAGGGTGGTCTCTGACGTGAATGGGAGAATCTAGGGAAAGTTTTGATGAAAGAACATTAAAACAGAACCATATTTTGGGGACTGAGATTTCCAATTCGGAGTCTAAACAGAAAGTATTAAAGGCCCTGTACAAAGAAAATGCCTTCATCCTTCCCTTTGGGGCTGAGGTGGTAGAAGTTTCCTTGCTGTTACTGCTTGCTTTCTTAAACACAAAAGCAAGTTTAGCTCGGAACTCCAGGATGGAGCTGGGGAGAGAATGATCCATTTATTAGAGCCGAGGAGACACTTTCCAGAAGATCTGCAGGGAAATGCCCTTTGCCTGCAGGCCCTTGGCGCCCAGGCTGGGCTAAGCTGATTAAAGCTCCATTCAGAATCGCAATAACCCGAAAGCTATGCTGGGGCCACTGATGGGCCTTAAGATTAGCCACTAAACTGATCGCTCTCCCTGGGATTGTGGCTGTTGTATTTTTGGAAACTGAGCACTTTAAAAAAAAAATTCTATTTTCTCATGGCTTTCCGTGCGAACCTCATTAATTTCCCAAAGTCTCTGCCGAAGAACAATTGCTGTAATTCCATCTGGCAAGGTTCTAAAGCCTGAAAATTTCTCATAGAAAATAAAATATATGGAAAATGAATAGACACACTTATATATGACCTTTGTAATAGATGGCCCAAGTATACATAATAGGCTATACTCTATATACAAACACACACATATGTGTATATAAATATTTTTTTTCCTTGCCTTCTTGCCCTTATCCTGGAATTCTTAGCAATTTGGCCTGTCCCTGCTTATTAATGATGTTTCCAGAACAGAGCTCATTGGTGCATTTTCAGCAATGGGCTGATTAATAGGTGGGCACCGGGGAGCTCTTTGAAAGCCAGGGCATTGCTGGCTTGTTGACCTTGATGCTCAGGGGATAGTCTTGCTTCAAACTATGGAATCTCAGTTAGCATCATAAATTGTGGAGCCACTGGTTTTATTACCCTTCTGCCTCCTGCTGGGAATGTTGTTTCTCTTTAATAATGGGCTGAGCAGCAGCAATGAGCACCCCTCCTCCTCCCTCACTTGCCCTGTGCATTCTTCTCCCCCACCTTCGCTCTCCAACTCCTGCCTTGATCATCAAAGAGGAGGCACAAACACACTCCCGTGCACATACAAATAACACACACACACACACACACACACACACACACACACACACACACACACACATGCTCCTAGGATCATATACATGTACAATATTCATACCCGTCACCCTCCCTCTGTTTAGCTACAAGACTTAGTCAGGATGCACCCCCCTTTCCTGGCTTGGCACAACTAAATCAAGCAGGAATTTTCAAAGGCTTAAAAAGAAAGGCATCAAAGCAAAACAGAAAGTAGCCAATCTGAGAGATATGGAAAACAAAAATAGTCTCGTTTTCAAAACAGAGAATTCTAGGGTCTCAGTCAAAAGAGTGACAAGTGACCCGCTTTCTTAGTAGTGTTCTCAAAAGAGCAAAGGTGACTCTGCTCCCTCTGTTTCTTACCTCTCTTTCTCTGCAAGAACCATCCCTGCTTCTGGGGCCTCCCTGGTTAACCTTACACACAGGCTCGCTGATCCTAGACCTGGGCTAAGAGAGCCTTCTGATTGATCTAAGCTCTCTCGAGCCCATGCTTCACATTTCTGCTTCATCGCCACTCTTTGGGGGGGTGGGGTGGGGGTTGGGCACTCTTGTCCATCAAATCCTCTTTCCAGTCAAGAGTATTATGTTTTTCTCCCCTTTCACCATAAGCACCCAGTTGTAAATTTGTGTTTATTTGTGGGTGCATTTGCTTAATGTTTAATGTCTGTCCCCATCACTGGAATGTAAACTCCTTTAGTGTAGGGATCCCACGTCTGATTACACTCACTCCTCAGATCCTCAGTGTCTGTCCTCTTACCAGGAATAGAGTTCACATTCAATAAATATTTGTTGATGGGATAAATAGCCCTTCTGTACCAGAGTATACACAGTGTGGAAGTGACTCCTCAGATCTTACTCGGGTCCCCTGTCTAGAATGTCTCTGTGCTATCCTACATGCTATTGCTGCTGCGTTCAGATCTCACTTGTTGAGCTGAAGGTTAGAGAGTCATTGACCCTTCTATAGACTGGCTTTGGGATCGATCCATTGCTATCTAATCCAGAGATACCTGGGAAACTACAGTCTCCCCAGAAGGTGAGCAGTAGCTAATGGCCAAGTAATATGGAAATAGAGAAATCAGTCTCCAGTTTCAAGGTGGGAATTCCGAAGTCCATTCAGAGCTTCTAAGGTCCATATTGTTTAGGCTTAAAGGGTCAGGTTCAGTGCATCATACCTTATAATACAAAGAGATGAAAAATTAGGCATATAATATTAGTAACAATATGGTCTTGACCTATTCTATGTATATTTTCTAAATACTATATTTTTGTCTCCACAGTTCAAAAGCTTATATTATCGTTACCTCCACGTGACAGTTATAAAAGTGCAGCTCACATAGTACTGTGATTTATTTAAGACTACACTAACAAATGTTGGAGCTGAGAGCTGACTCCATTGTCTAGACAGGTACCTGGATAGTGTCCTCTGCTCAAAGGTAGTAACTATTCTGCACACCTAGGTAGAATTCTGTACTCAGAATGGCTTCCATTTGTCATTGTAATTTACATTTCTTGGTATATTTTAATGGTGTATAAGTGAATGGCAGAGAACAAACATCTTTTAAAGACAAGGATGCTCACAACAATGCTGCTGCTGACTCTTTTCAAAGGGCGTGAGGAGCTCACAGCTGTCTGCACATCAGGGCTTCTCATGGTCCACGTGTCCTCCTGGTAACGTTGTACTTCCCACCTCAGAGTCTCAATCAGTAGAGATAACCACACTGCTGTCTGGGCGTAAAGCAGCCGCCACTCAAGGCGCTGTGTGGAATATCACTCATTGATTCTTTAGTGTCTGATGAGTGTCAATTTGTGTGAAATGTAAGTTCACAGAAGGAAGCATGGCCAGAGTTTCCAGGCTGAAGGGTAAGCTTCAGTCTGCTGTCTTCTGACCCTCTGTGCCTACCTGTCCAGATCTCCCCACAAGTTCCAGAGACAGTGATTTGCTGCAACAAATGGGAAGCATCTAATGCAGAAGCTGCAAGTGATGGTCAATTGATATGTTCATGTGGGTCCTTTTGGGAAGGGGCATCTGTGTTGGCTAGAACAGCAAATCCAGCTAACACCAGCACAGTTATGTTGCAGTGGAATGGTGCCCACAGGACATGTAGGCCTGCAGGGTTTGAGTTCATCTTTTTATGACAACTTAGGGGCAGTGAAAACTTTGCCAGGCTTTGTGGGTACCCAACCACTGGTGATTTGACTTAGAACATAGATTGGATTATCTACATTGTTCAAAAGGACAGATTGAAAAATCTCAAAGGAGAGAAGTTTAGTGTACTCCTGTTGGCCTCAGAGATGGACGCCTGACTCTGCTGGGCTTGCTATGACCACCGCCATTACTGGCTGTGGAATCAAGTAGTCTCGGCTTGACGTGGGATCTGTCTCCATGTCCATGGCTAATTTATTTGCTCTCTCCTCATTTGGAAAACAGAGATTAAAAACAATCTTTAAACTGCCTTCTTCATAAATGTAACATTATCCATAATCCTCCATCTACCCCTTACTCAGTCCCTAAAATGTATCCATTGGTGATATGAATTATTAATATCATTATGAACACTGCCATCACATTTAAAATCAGTTATTGTTTTCCACTCTTTCTACTTCTCAGAGTTGATTGTTATATCTTTGACAATCTAAATGAGATTTGGAGACCCTAGCTAATTTTCTTCCCCATCTGGTGGAAGACCTCCAGGACAAGAGTGCTTCTCCCAGGCTGAGATTATGGTTGAATTAGAAGATTAATAAGCAGGATTGGAAAATATTACTGGACTTACTGTTCATTTAACACCTGTAAGTCAATAGGCATTGATTGGGAGTTGTCTGAGAATCCCTTGAAACACTCTGCAGAGTCTTTAGTATACAAAAGAACATATGCAGGGAGTTGAGGATGGGTTCATCAATGATCACACAATTAGCATGTTTTACCCTTTAATGGTCCTGTGTCGGCTACTGGTTACCTCACCGAGGAATGGACAGAGGGGATAATGTAAGGATTTAATTACACTATTTTACTTATACTTTTAGGTTAAAGTTAGCCATAGATTTCATGACGGGAGCCTTTCAGGTCATTGGGCCCTTGTTGGCTACTCTCCAGGGCTGTGCCAGTTACAATGATTCCTACAGACAAACTTACCTTACCCTCTCAAGGGACTGCCGTGCTAAGACTAGAAATTAAGAACTTGATACAATTAAAACTAGGTGACCAGGGTCATGTGATGGTGTGTGTGTGTGTGTGTGTGTGTGTGTGTGTGTGTGTGTCCATGAGTGCACGTGTGTGTGCATGCCTTTCAAAGGTTATGGGTTGTCCCTGGGGAAGAAGGATGTTTCCTGGCTGAGCTTGGCTCGAGGTGATGAGATGATTTGTTAATTTGATGAGACCCACAAGGGCAGGGTGCCCTTGCCTTTTCCTGGTGCTACTCTGGGTAGCAATATCATCTTGGAGCCAGCCTTGACTATGATCTGCCCATCTAAAAAAAAGTACAGATTATGCTGAGTGCAACTCTCCTCCCCATCTCGGTGTCCTCCAGAGAGATCCAAGAGATAGAGGGCTTAGATGGGACTTTGCAGCAATCCATCAGGTAGCAGGCAGAGTCACTCATTGGTGGGCAATGGTCCTGATCTGAATCTCTAGTTTTGCTGATTTGCAAAGGATACTATCTGGGAGTTCTGGAAGACGTCTCACTGTGGGTATTGAATGAACAGACTTATACAAAGTTTGCAGGATGAACACCAACAGACAGGTGCAAATGACACCAAGGATCTTGTGGCAGACTATTTTCCCATTCCACAGCCAGTGGGGCTGCAAGGCTGCTGAGCTCAGGACTAGTGAACCTGAGCCGAGCTTGTCATTAACAGCAGCAAGGGCTCAGCCTGGATAACTACCTCTGCTCTCAGATAACTCACCGTCGAGGACACATTCTAAACCTTAAGGTGGAAAAGGCAAGGTGTGCATATAGTGTATGACCTGGAGGATAGATAGAATAGAATAGAATTGCAAGGGAGAATTTGTACAGCTACTCTTCCCTCTCCTCTGTTCTCTGGAATCTGAATACCATAAAGCAAACTCCTAGGCATTCCAAGGTCCTGTGTCTTATTTGTGGAAGATGGTTCTTCTCTTTTAGACTCTTCCCCAGAGCATAAAAGGAAGATGGCCCTCAGAGTCAGAGACAAGGGCTGGCACATTTGGTCTTTCCTAGATTCAAGTCTAAGATACCACCCAGCAGCTGCTGGTAACAGCAATGCCACCAGTTAATATGTTAACAGTGAAACTCCATAGCCTTTCTTGGGCAAGGTAGAGACAAAGTATAATCTCTTTTGCAGAATAGAACTTCATAAAAGTGTCCCAGAGAGTGAGAGCCCCATATAGTATATTATATTTAGAAAGGCATTGTTTGGGTTTGCCTGAACAGGCACACAATACATACTTTTTCAAGTATCAAAATAAGTTATGCGTCACAACATAAACTTGTACTCTCAACACTTAGGAGGCAGAGGTCGGAGGATAGCTCCAAGTTTGAGGCCAGTCTGGTCTACAGAGGAAGAACCAGTCTCAATGACAATAAAACCAAAACAAAGGATCCAAAGTGAAGTATAACAGGGGCTTCTAAGGTCTGGAATGTGCTTGTTTTGGGTCAGAGGGCTAGTTACACATTATGTGTCCATGTTCTTATACTTCTATGTGCAAATATGTGATATTTCTGTGTGCAATAAAATATGTGATATTCATATGTACATCAAAATTGATTCTTAGAAAGAATGACATTAGTAATAATAAAATGAGAAATTAGTTACTGACATAATTTACAATCCATGGTCACCATCAGCAAATATCTATGACATTGATTTAAAGGTCAGTGCAGATCAGCACTGGGACAGTTTAGCATAGGAAATAGACTGGACTGGGCTTCCACAAGCCTCCTTTACTCCTTTATACACCGTCGGAGACATCTGATCACTGGCCCTGTAGCCCCATTTAATGCCCAAGGTTCATTCTGGCCCCCACTGCTCTCTTGGACCTTGACTCTTAGCTTAAGGTTCTTTTGAGCAGAGTCCTTGTGGCTGTTGACAAGGTTGGGTTTACTAATTCTGAGCTCAGCACCTTGCACACCCACTGGTTGTGAAATGGAAAAGGAGTCTGCTGTCGGATCCTTGGTGTCTCTTCCCTGGGTATAGGTGTGCATTCTCCAAGCCTTGTTTTCTATGAGCTCTGTTCGTTCACAACTGCCTTTGCCTTGGTATGCAGAACAGCACTGCAGTGTCCTGTGGAACTTGCCCTAGCCCATCTTTTGACTATCTCTGCCAGGATATCTAGCTTCTTCTTGTCTCCTTCTCTGACTACTCACATTCCAAAA
The DNA here is from genome assembly GCF_011064425.1 of Rattus rattus. Taxonomy (NCBI): domain Eukaryota; kingdom Metazoa; phylum Chordata; class Mammalia; order Rodentia; family Muridae; genus Rattus; species Rattus rattus. The sequence continues at coordinate 139,306,255 of NC_046158.1, read as the reverse complement.
TCTACCATTTTTTTTCACACTCACTGGAGTCACTTTTGTGTCTGACACATCCCAGGTCTTTGTTTCAGTCATTGCCGGGATTTCGTTCATGGGTCTCTTTCACCTTCTCTCTCCTTCCCAGTTAGCTCCTGTTGTTTGGCAATTGAGTTTTGACATCCTGTGTCCCAATGCTTTAGGGAAGCTTTCAACTTGAGAAATGGGAAGGTCTGACTGGAGGACAGAAGGGAGGGTACCAGGGCAGACCAAAGACCCTAAGTCAGCAGCAGCAATATTCGGAAACGTGCAAGAGACGGCACGTGTCTTGGGCCAGGGATGGAGGAAGTACAACGCCCATAGGGAAGAGGCATCACCCAGATTACTGCCAGGCAACCCTGGAAACCCAGCCCAGCTGTCTGTCTTTTGGGGTTAGGGTAGGATGTAAAAAATTCCTAAAAATGTATTTATCTGCCTTTGTCTCTCTGTCACTGAGAAAATTTCCCAATATCTGGTTTGGGCAATAGCTACCCATTTTTAAAAATTCTTTTCCAAAAGGATTTATGAACGGTGGCTCTCCAAAATGTCATGGATTACCCGGGTCCAAAATGTCCCTCTAAGATCTTTCGCAGAGCATTATTTCTGAAAATGTATCTCAGAAGGCACGATCTTTCCCATCCCGGAGCCTGGCAGAGAATAGCAAGTGGCGTTGTAGGATGTCAATAAATCTGCAAGGCCTCGGACACATTATTTAGCCTCTCCGAACCCATTTCCTCCTCATCTGTAAGAGGAGATAATGATCGTGGCTCTGCCTGCTGCTCGCTGGCGAGGCTCAAGCGAGACGTAAGAGAGCTCTTGGTAAACTGTGGAGTGAAGAGTTATGAGCAGGGCGCGAGCAAATTCAGGAAATGAGATTCTGCGGGGCAGCGAGAGCCCCGTGACATAGGAAGTGTCTCAAAGCCTGGCCTTTTAAATTGTTATCAAAATGTCATACTTAACAAACCCATGCACCTCTGCTGCTTACTAGGCTTAAGTCTTTGATTTCTGTGGAAGTTTCTTTGCCCAGCTCGGCGACCTGACATGGGGCGACTTACTGGGAGGAAGCGTTTCGGAGGGTGATGTCCCCAACAGCTGTGAAGGTGGGGTGACATTCGCGGAGGCGGGAACATACAGCTGGGACTCCTTACATCTCGGAGACGGAAGAAGAAAACGGAAGAGAAAATGGCAGAGATTTCTGAGCCCCGCCCCTTTTCATCAGCTTAGGACCCAGCCCGTAAGGTAGTGATGCCCATATTAGAGTTACTGACCCCCATCTTGGCGAAGCCTCTCTGAGAGTTTCTGCAACGCCACTCAAGGGTATGTCTGAGGTGATCTCAAGTTTACAGTGAAAAGTTACCTTCACCCGTTTTTGGGCTGAACCCATGGGCGCATATTTATTCTGCCTTCCTCTCTCTTCTCTCTCTATTCCTTCTATGATCCCAACTTTACTACTTTTCTTGTTTCTTTTTTCCCTTTCTTTCCAGCGTTGTAAACGTTTCACCCCTGTATGTTAAGAATTTAGCTTGCAGTGGCTTAAATACTATAGCAGTCTCATGCTTTCCTATTTAACTCTGTATAAGCGTTAAATTTACAGTGCATCTTCTCCCTTGTACTAAATCTGTATCTCTTCCTGTCAGGTCCTCTTTTAACTTCCCTTGCCCCTTACCGATCACAAACCTCCCCACCTCCTCTCTCTCTCCTCCCTATTCTCTGTATTTGAGCATTTCTGTGCCTTCTCAGTCCAAGCCAGAGTGACTAGCTGAGAAGAAGTAGCCTAGAGGTTAGCAACCATCTGCCTGTAGGTTTTTGTTTTTTATTACAGAATCCTCACTGCCACATGGGTCATACGGGCTCAGAAAATATCTCTTAAATTAATTTTTAGTTGACATTCAAAATAGTGGGTTTCATGATGACCTTTCACACATATAATATCATATTCATTCCCCCATTGCCCTCCTGAATCCTTCTCTGTCCCTCATGTGGGTCCCTTTCACATCTCAAATGATTTTACCATACTTCCATGTCATAGATGTCGATCTGCATGAATATACGTGTGTAGAGCAAAATAAACTTTGTACATATGAAGGTGTAATAATTTTGTCTCTCCCATCATTACTCATTTTTTTTTAAATTGTACTCATTGACAATTTCATAGATGTATATATTGAATTTTTGGTCATTTCCCCTCCCCCTACGACTCTCTTGATTATTCATTTGTAATGTGTAATATTTCATCTTCACCTAGCTGACTCTCTACTACACCTGGATCCTGGATCTTGCTTATGTCTGAAGATGGGCATCTATAGCCAGAAGGTGGGCTGGCTGACACAGGCTAGGTCTAAGGTTTGCAAGATGACCCCAGACACCCTGTAGCTTCATTATCACCTCAGTCACATGTTACATGGCACAACCCGCAGTGGTTGCAGTTGACAATCACTATGACTGGGAAGAATCATCAGAGGAGAGAAAAAAGGAAGACATCTAATGCTCAGGAAGCAACTCATTCCCGGAGAAATTAATAACCCTCTTCATTCTCAGCCAATTTATCCCATGTATTTTTCTTTCCCTGTATCTGTAACCTCCTGACATCTAGAGTTGAGCAGCTGACTTGCAAGTTTACCTATGTGTATATATTATATAGTTGTATATTTACACACACACACACACACACACACACACACAATTTTCATTCTTCATGAACTAACATAGACATTGAAAAGTAGAAAAGCATTCATTCACAATTACCAAGTAACTTACAAATAAGAACTCGTTTGGATAGATAAATGAATACGAGAATAAGTAAGTGAAATAATTTAATGAATAAGTGTACATGTCACCTTTAATTCCTTTGGCAGATATCGCCAAACCTTCTTCCTGCCCAAATAATTTTTTTCCATGTCTAATGTTTTAAGTAGTCAAACATTGCTTTCCAAAGATGTTTCCTTCAGGTTTTCTCATCCATTATCTCTTCCTCCCTCAAACAGCTGATTGGAGAAGATTTGTTTCCTTTGTTCAGGTCATTTTTGTTCAGTTGTCAGGCCAAATGTTTTATCCCATGGGAATGGATCTCCATTTTGATAATGGAAGTCAACGGAGTTAATAAAAGGAATGGGAGGAATGCAGCACTGCCAGCTGCTTAAGGGTGCACCCTTTCCATCCCGAGAGAATCCCACCTGCCCGCACAGTGTGCCTCTGGGGGAATCCTACCCGCACATGCATAAACATTATGTCGGACAATGGCCATGAGACTGATCATGGGTGACATACTCATGTGCCCACAGAACCTATATGGCCGTTCAGACAAGGGTCCTTGGAATGGAGAACCCCAGTCTTTCTCAAAGTTATGACAAAACCTCGAGGTTGAATTTATTTCCTATTTCATTTCTACTTAATCAATTCCTCTAACTGGTATTCATGAATTCTCATGGTACCTCGTTCTGTGCTAAATAGGAGACACAGTGGTAATGCAGCAAGGGCTGGAGCCACATAGTCTATGAATTAAGTAAGTTCTAACATCAAGAGCTCTAAGAAGGTTACTTGGCCCTTCTAAGTGCTGATTCCTTCATCTGCAAAGGAGCTGAGTCCTTCCGATGCATTCATCATGAGTTTGATAGGAGAATTAAAGGAGATAAGGCTCATTTAATTAACTGAGCTCCTTCCTGTAACTACAAGGTAGGCGTTCCAAGTGTACCCTGGTTGAAGGTGTTGAGGATGATGGTGGCGATTACGATACAGAAATAACTCAGTCTGTTTTTAGAAGACACTTTAAGGTAGTCGGAAGGCAGACATATTCTCACTCTGTCTTTTCTGAGAAAGGCATAAATAACAGGTGTAGCATTTCAGTTGGTGAAGACACTCTTGCATGGAGTCAGCACCGAGAGTTTCAAGAAATGTAAATATACAAGGCAGACCCCCCAAAGCTGTAGGCCTTGAGATCGAAGGACCAGGTGGAAGGCCAGTGTCGATGAAATAAAACCGAACTTAACTATGATAATAAGTCCTTTCGACAGGTTTAGATATTTTCAAGTTGTCTTTCCTGCATGTTCAGCCATGAAAACGGTGATTTGAATTTTACATTTTTTTGCACATTTATTTTTAGAGGCTCCAGTGATATTATTAAAAGCTCAACCCTTCAATGGTAATGCTGCTCTCCCCCCTAGAAAACATGTGTACCTTTCTTTCCAATAAGCTTTCCAACTCATCTCCGAGTGAGCGGGACTGTGAAATCTAGAATTTTTCAGATATTAAAGGTACAAAAGAATGGGCTTTAAGAAATCGTTTGAAAGTAAGCTTTGTTGAAAAAGCCTAGGTAGTAATTATGCCCATAGGTGCCAAGAAGTTAGGAAAACTGTGTGGGGTTGGCGGGGGAAGGGGGCTTGAAATTAGAGCATGGTAAATTCCCTGGCAATGTTCTTAGAAGGTAGTCCTGATCATTTTCTAAGGCTAGCACCAAGCAATGGTAGATGGCATTTGTATTAGTTATTTTTTTTTTGTCATTTTTACCAAACTACTTGTGAGAACAAGCTACAGAAGATAGTTATCCTAGCTCATGGTTCCAGAAAGTTCCATCATGGCAGAGAAAGTGAGGTGGGACAGGATGAATCACAACATGGTGGGCCAGGAAGTGGCGACACAGATAGGAAATGGCTAGGGATAAAAATATTTCTCAAGAGTCCTCATCCAGTGACCAACTTACTTCTTTCTGCTAGACACTACCTCCCAAAGTTTCTTGAGCCTCCCTCAAACCATCTGGGACCGAGTGCCCAAAACATGAGCCCTTGTGGGGGCGTTTTGTGTTTAAACCATCACACTGTCCCACTGAATAAATATTTTCCAAGACTTAGAAAAGGAATGTTCTGGTCCCCAGTGGTGGTGCTATGAACTCATGATCACACTGAATAGAGAGTTCTGGGCTACAAAATGTTGACCGTGATTATTGGGTGTGATGTTGTCTTTACTGAAGCATCGTCAAGATGCTACCTCACCGTTAGCAGGAATAAAAGTCTTAGGCTTTGGATATAGAAAGGTCTATGAGGTGCAGCATCACTAATTACATTGAATTATTTAATCCCAGCACACCAGACGCAAGTACAGGAGCTCTCCCGTCTAAAGCAGCACCCGCCACTCCTAAATGTCTGTACTGTTGCCTATCTCAGACCGTTGATTTTGTTCAGCTATGGCCTTTGCTTACTGGGAGAGCGAGTTGCTTGCTTTCTTCTTTCATGTGTGCGTGCGTGCGTGCATGCGTGCGTGTGTGTGTATGTGTGTATTAGCTTTGACATTCTTAAAATCTAGGGGATTCTCTGATGCGTGTAAATCCTTAAAATCTGAACAATAAACAATGAATAAGTGAAGTTATTTCTATATTCCTGGTTCCTAACGTTTAGCTGGTATTCTGCCACTCCACTATTAATGATGACGTCTAACCTATCTTGTGTCTTGTTTTTTATTGTTTTATTTTTTCCAAGACAGGGTTTTTCTGTGTAGCCATGGCTGCCCTTGAACTCGCTCTGTAGATCAGACCGTCCTCGAACTCAGAGATTTCCTTGCCTCCGCCTCTCAACTGCTGGGATTAAAGGTGTCTGCAACCACCACTCAGTCTCTACCCTAATTTTTAAATTAGCAATAACTTAAAGGGGAACGACATTCAGAAAAGTACAAATGGGTGTGGTAGTACACATCTGTAATCCCAACACCCAGGAGGCAGAGATAGGAGAAGTGAAGAAGCTTAAGGCCAGCCTGGTCTACACCATGAGTTCTAGCTGATCATCAGAAAAACATATAGCGAGACCCTTTCCCTAAAAATCAAAATTTTCAAACTTAAAACAAGAAAAAGAGAGTCACAGTTCTTAGATCATGCAACGTGACCAGCTTCTCAGAAGCCAGAAGAATCCGTGGTCCATTCTCCCAGACAGAGTCTGATGTTCCTCCTCAGTGGGAATCATTACTGAACAACAGATTTCAGGGGCTGGTGAGATGGCTCAGCCGGCAATGACACTTTTGTACAAGTCTGAGGTCCTGAGTTCAAGCCCCAGAACCGACAGAACAAGACAGATGTAGTGGTGTCCATCTGTAATGCTGGCCGTCCCGAGGTGTGATGGAGGATGGAGACAGGAGAATTATCTGGAAGTCCACAGGTCAGACAACCTGTAGTATTATGATGCAGTGGCAAGAAACGTGAGACTCTGCCTCAGCAAAATGGAAGGTGAGAATTGTCTCTTCTCTGACCTCCACATGAGCACCCTGGCACTTGTGCAACCTTCCACCAATAATAAGCAAGCAAATGCTCTCCCATTTCGTGGTCATCTGCTTTTATACTCTCCACAAGTTCATTGAGCATGTAGCTTTTGATTCCTTTTCCGCTTAATGGTCTCATGAGACTTTAATTTTTTTGTATTGTACATGGGTTGAGCATGCAGTTATAAATTTATTGCTCTACGAAGGTCCATTTGGTCAGTTTCCAGTTGGGAGCTGTCGGGCAGCATGCTGCTACCGACAGTCCTGAACGTGACTCTGGGTGCAGGCATGCACACGTAGCTGTGGAACATGCATCTGGGAGTGGAGCTGCCGGGTCATAGGGTCCACAGATGTTCAGCTTAATGAATACTGACAAAAATGTTTGCAACGTTGTTGCACCAATTGAGAATTCCAGAAATTACAGTGTAGGAGAGAGCCTTGGTTTCTTTCCATCCTCGCAAATGCTCATTTTCTGTCTTTCTCATTTCACCGTGGTGACGTTTTAGCAGCTCTCAGAATCTCACATCCCTGCTATGCCTATCTTCTCCTCCCAGCCTTCGGAGTGGGTGTAGGAGGTCAATATCCGGTTCCAATTCTTTAAAAATAAGAATAAACAAGGCTGCTAACAAATCCACAAGGGTTCCATGGGAAGGCATCCACCGAAGGGCAACATGGCTAGGTAGCCGGTGCAAACTAAAAACGTGAGTCTCAATAGATCGACGCCCACACATTTAGAAACTGGACCATTTTAGGGAGATTTCCATGCTTCCTCACATATAAAGTATCTTCTGGTTGTTGTTATTTTCTCCATCCATCTTGTTACTACCATCCCTCCAGACATGACTCTATACTTGGCTGGAAGAACCTTCCCAGGTCCCCGGAAGAGGTCCTTTCTGCTCACATCTCCATGACTTTGCACATCCTTCTCTGGACTCTTAGCTTCCCTCTCTCTTTGGCCCAGTTCTATGCTCTTATCTTACTCAGATAAGCTGAGGCAGCATCCTCTTCCCAGCCTCCCACTGCAGGGCAAAGGACCAAACCCAGAGCCTGAGACAAAATACACAAGCGCTAAACCTACCACTGGGCTACAGATGTCCAGATGGTTCTTTTGTTTTTCCTTTGAGCAGAGTCTCACTAATTTGCCTAGGCTAGCCTTCAATGTCCAGTTTTCTTGTCTCAGCTTCCCCAGTAACTGGGGTCACAGCCCTACACCACCAAGGCTCAGGTAGGGCTTCGTAATTTGACCCCACTATGCCTCCTTAGGGCTTTGATCTTGGCCTTATTTTGGACTTGTCGTCACCTGTTTACTTGCTTGACACTGAAGTTCGAACCTGAGCGCTGGTATTTAAACCCTCAACACCAAGTTTGCATTTAGATCATATTCAAGGACCCAGCACGTGTCTGGGATAAAGTAGACACCTCTACGTGCCTTTGCTAAATGAAAGCATAAATGTGGTCCCTCCGGGGCCTTAGGGACATGGCAATTATCCTGGCAAATGCTACTCATCCTCACCGTGACAGATGGCATCAAATGTGTGTGTGGGGGGGGGCAAAATAAACAGCAAAATGCTGCGTCATGGACACATGACTGACAGGATGTTGGGTGAGACTGAACTAAGAAGAGAGTAGAGGAAACTAATACTGTCTACACTGGGAGAACTGTGTGTCAGTGATAGCATCATTGTTTCAGAGATTCTTATACTGCTATCATATATTATATATGCTGCCATCATATATTATATAATTTGGATATCATAATAATGCCTAAAGAATGATTTTCCATCTTATAGATGGTGAATTTGAGCGGAGAGAGGCTAGGTATGTTTGTTCTGGGACGCAAAGCTCTAGAAAGAAGATTTGAAGCCCTGGTTGGAGAGATGGCTCAGCAGTTAAGACCACTCGCTGGTTCTACTCTCTGTACCCAGGACCCATGTCAGGTACCTCAGTTCCCTGTCCCTACTTCTTCAGGGGCATCTGATGCCTCTGGCCTCTTTGAGCACCTGCTCTCTTGTACATTCACGTAGGCGGACATTCAAATAATTAAAATAATAAAAATAAACATTTTTTTAAAAAAGCATTTGAATCCTAAAAGTCTAGTCTATTTCAGTCATCTTGAATGGAGCTGCATTTCTTTAGAAATCTAGTAATATAAGCAGAGCCAATACTGACCCCATTTCCTAGGTGAGGAGGTCGGCATCCAGGGGTTTATGTACCTTAGTCCCATGATCATAAAGTTGTGTAACGAGGAGACTGGGACTCTGCGGTACCAACAACTGTTCCCATTCTGAAATATGGGTTGGTATTGAGGGGAACCCAGAGACCAATGGACAAATAAACCCCACATCCCTGCCTCTGTTGACGGCATAAGCAGCAAACCCAGCTCAACCCTGAGCAGAAGCAGAGAGACCAGAGGTCTGTCTGGCTGCAGGCCCCTCAGCTCTCCACCCCCACCTCCTCCATAGGGATCCTAAGCATTTCCCAGGACTGACCACTTCAGGCCTCCTGCCAAGCACAGCAAAGGTTTAGTCTGCAAGAGGCCTCTTGGGGCTACTTCTCCAGGGATGCCATTTCAAAACAAGTCTAAAGCATTTTGTTGGAAGCTCCCAGAGAGAGATGAAGGTCACACTGTGGTTCCCATCTGTCTGGGCGTCTGTGTAGAACCCCCATGCCACATTCTCGCTCCAGACACACACAGGAGAAATTATGGTGTACAGCTATTCTCATTTGAAGAAAAACATGTTTTGGACTTGAGGAATTTGTCATTGTCTGAAACTGATTTAGGGAGCAGTGGAGATGACTCTTAGAAAGGCAGCTGGAATTCAGCACCACTATAGGCCCATGCCCAGCTTCACTCCTTTATTCACAGCAAGGGAGGTTTTCTTTGCTCTATGGTGGGCTGGGGCACTCCCTTCTCACTTTTATTTCTTGCTTCAACTTCATAGTTAGCATGTACGTTCTCTGTCCTCTAAATAAAACCCATCAAATTGTTATGCTTTGCTTCCTGACTTGTCTAAGTTGTTAGGAAGGTATATATCAAACCATCCCACCTACCATAATGGTCTGTACGCCATTTTGTCCAGCATAAGATTCTACATCCTGAAACTCAGCTATTTGAAATATAGGGAAATATTTAATTGGTTCAAGTATCTTTATAGTTTTCTAATTTCTGGTTGCCTCAAGATGATAATGAACCAGCAACTCTATATAGTAATCTAACACTTCACTTATTTGTTTTAATAGCCATAGTTTAATCCCTTTCAGATATATTTTGGTAGGTGGCATGAGAAAAGTGGGATGGTTTAATTGCTCAGTCACCTTAGAAACACGTAGGGAATAACTTCACTCCCAGACCTCAGTGCTTTAGTGCTTTAGCTACCACAGGCCAACCTTCTGTGTATGTGCGGACAGGTTTCTCCTCCTCCTCCTCCTCCTCTTCTTCCTCCTCCCCTCCTCCTCCCTTCTTTTCTCCTCCTCCTCCCTCTTCCTCCCTTCTTCCTTCTCCTCCTCCTCTTCCTCCTCCCTCCCCCTCCTCCCCCTCCCCCCTCCTCTTCCTCCTCCCTCCTCCTCTTCCTCCTCCTCTTCTTCCCCCCTCTCCTCCTCCTTTCTCCCTCCTTTTCCTCTTCCTCTTCTTCTTCCTCCCTCTCCTCCTTTCTCCTTCTTCCTTTTCCTCCTCCTCTTTTCCTCCTCCCCTCCTTCCTTTTCTTTCTTCTTCATCACAGCTTATTTTTAAATTGTTAGTCTTCCTTCTTGCATTTTCTTTCATACTATGCTATCTTTACATACAAACATCAGAAGTTTTTCCAAGATAAAATTCCTCCTTTGTTATTATCGATAATACCACAAACAGTTCATAATGGCAGTTCTTCCTTCACCGTGAAAGTATGTGTCTCTTTCTTTTCTGGTTTAAGAATCTTACCCATTGTGCAACTCTCACAACAATGATAATGCAGTTGGTTATTTTATAACTGATTTTTTTTCTTAGAAAAGATACCTTTATGCTGAGGTGTTTATCTAGGTAAAAATGACTTGTTTTACATGTTAAAAATAAAAAAAATCTCAAGAATCAAAATTTGTTTGAATAGCTCAAACAAAGCAATGAAATATGGAACTGTAAAAATTGCTAACTTTAACGTGATCGTTGTAAAATCAGGTATTTTCAATCCAAAATCTATATATTCGTATGACATTGCTCATTCTTGAGGATAGTAGAATGGGCTTAAATATAATAACTATGAACTGTACATTGTGGTTTAAAATTATGAGGAATAACTTCAAACATATATAGCGGGTAATAATAAATATTTTTTTTGAAATGTAGAGTACGAAAGTATCTTGGAATTCTCACTAGATATATGTGAGCTATAAACAAAAATTAAAGAAATTAAACGATAAAAAGACTCAAATATCTCATTGTAGAATATTGTGTACTCACCAAAATGATATAGAAGGAAATTTCTAATGACATATTTCCTGATTTCAACGTAACAAACCAACATAGTCCTGTTGTGTGAAAAAATGTTACATCGAGCTTTTTCTTCTTTTTTTAATGATACAATGATATCCCTTCTTAAAATTAAATGTCTAAAGGTTATTTATTGAAATCTCAGAAGAAGGTATTTTCTAGTTGTTGGGCTTATTGTTAATCTTTTTATTTATTCATTTATTTTCTGATATTTTTCAGTGCAGGGTTGTATGCGTCTCAGCAGTATCCTCACCCTCTCTTCCCTCAAACATCACCCCTTAGCCAAGTTTACACAATGAAAAACATTGCCAGGAGAGGGCACTAAAGATATCAGCCTGCAATGGACCCTATCCTGGTTCCAGTATGGATTCTCCTTTGGCAAGAGGTGGCCCTTGTAGCATCCAGTGGCATTCTATCACCAGGACCATTGCCCATGAGCAGGTTTCCACAGCATACCAGAAGTGCTCAGCTCAAGGATTTTTCTCTATTGATCAGAAGTGAGTCTTGGCTCTGGGATGGGGGGGGCGTATCCTCCATGGGCCCCTTCCCTAGGCTCCGCTCCTGGTCTTGCAGGGAGTGGCGACTTCCTACTCTACTAATTGGTGATTTGAAGAATCAGGTCTACCAATCCCATGTTAGATGCAGCAACTCATTACATCAAACTGTTTAAATTGACACATGGTTTTTAACTCATGTTTGGATCTCATCTATGTTATGCTGTATTTTGCCATATTTTTTAGCATTCTACCCCCAAAATAAAGTAAATTTGTTTGCTTTCCATTTATTATGGTTATTTATATCTATCTGTATATGGACATCACTCTAACAAAGGGAAATAAGAATCATTTTATTTTCTTATTGTAGTGAAAATAAAGAAATTGTGATCAGTATCTTGAAACATTTGCCTGTTTATGAAAAATATTAATTGCTGATATCTAGACACCCTTGTATGTGTACCCTCTAGTATAGAAATATTTTAAAATATTTATTTTCATTATTTTTAACTAGGTGTATGGTACCAAATCTCTTTTTCCATAAACACATTATCAAACATATCACCTGTTTACATTACTGATGTGGAGCGTAGGAAGTCCACGGGACACCACCCAAGGTGGGAAGAGTTCACAGAAAAGGCATGATGGTAACTCTTCTTTCTTGGAACACCTCTCTCATTCAGCACTCCTTTGTCAGCTCATCTCAGTTTTGGGCACTTCCACCTCTGTCTTTCCATTCCATTCCTCACAGTGTAATTAACTGTCCTTTTTTTCTCTTCCTTCATGCAAGGCCATATCATCCAAAGCACATCAACAAGGGCCTCTGTAACCAACCCATGTTTTCCATTTCATCAAATGCAACTCAAGGGTAGTAGGTTCTACAAAGCGAGTGACCTCTTTGAGTATTTAGAGTCACCTAATGGCCATTAGATGTGGACATGACACCTCTCTACGTTTATTCCCTAACCATTTTTATGTTAGCACTCACTAGTCTTAGTTTGGACTCAGTTTCTCCTTCACTGTGGGATCTTAGGCTAGTCATTTCCTAAGAAACCTCGACTTCTGAATTTGTGGGTGACAGACTTGCTGTGCATGGTCTATAAGTTCTTTTATAGAAACTGGTTTGTACTTTTCTAGTAAATTCCTGATGTAAGGACATATGAAAGAGGGGTAGTTGGGGACTTCCTTTTGTAGGTCATAAGGGTGACATGATGTATCAAGAATTTAAAGACAACAATACAGTCAATTAAAGCCTCTCCTTGTTTTCTCGATATAAATGGTATTGGTGATATAAACATACCTAAACCAGGGCTGGGCAGGCAGCTGCCCTGCTCTCTGTCTGGCCATTATCTTGTTCAGACTGAACTCTGCTATTGCTGCCAGACAGTGTTGGGTTATGTCTTGTAAGGAGATGGGTTAGAGGTGTGAAGATGTTGGAAACCCATGTTGCACCCATTACATTCAAGGTTGGCCTTGTATTCATTCTGTGTGTGTGCATGCACGTGCACATGTGGGGGGACATGTGTGTGTGTGTGTGTGTGTGTGTGTGTGTGTGTGTGTGTGGTTTTATGAGGTAGAGTCTCACTGACCTTATTAAACTCATTGTGAAACCCACACTGGCCTTCTATTTATGAACCTTCCCCTGCCAAATCCTCTCTGGTGCTGAGATTCCAGGCACGAGCTATCAGGACTGCTGGATTTTTAATAATTGCTTTTAAAATTGTGTATGGGGGGGTTATAACTATGTGTGGATTTGTATCGAGATACTTGTGTGCTTGTTTGGTGGAGGTCAGCCTTTATATCTTTCTACACCATTTTCCTGAGAAAAGGTCTCTCACTGAATCTGGAGCTCATGGATTGGGTGAGACTAGCTAGCCAGCCAGCTCCAAGAACCCTCTTCTACACACAATCTATTATGCACATCCTTTTGCAGGGATCTAAACTCTAGTTCTTACGCTTATATGGCAAAGACTTTACAAACTGAGCCACCTCTCAGTCTCTGTATTCTTAACTCAATTTATGGTCTCTCCAAATAGAATTCCCTGTGCATTGGTCATACCTACTAATGACAGTGGCTCTCACCAGAATCAAAACCCTTGGCTTTGAGGAGAGCATTTCCTGGTTCTACCAATAGGATAATCTAGTAGTCTGATCTGGAGCCATCATTTGAACATGGTTCTTGGAAAGAGCTGCCATCCCCACTCTTCTTGGTCCATCTTTTAGAAAATATCCTACAGTCACCTTAGCTTTGGGGACAAGAGAATTAAGCTGCATGTGCACCTCATGGCACTGTGGACAGTCTCCACACAATGGTGGTAATATCACTTTGATCGAAGAACTGTTGGAAAGAGTGAGCGGACAGATAATTTTCAGTTTCTGGCCCACAAGAGCAAACAATAGCTTCCTGTATCCGATACCCTGATTACAACTCACAGCTAACTCCCTCTCAATTGCAAGGCAAACCACTAGTGAAGGATCTTGCTCCAGGGTTCAGGGACTCAGGAAGGGCTGCAGGTTTGGCTGTTCTGTGCCAACATCATTTAGCCCACAAACTGAGGCTAGTGGGCAAATGAACTGGTTACTCAGCTCAAGAGGCCAACTACAGTTTTAGTTGCAGTTTGGAATTTCCTGGTTTTCGGGGGGTTCTGGAGTCTGTACTTCCCCTGTGCTGGATGGCTTTTGCTGCCAGACCCAAGCTGTAGACACAGTCATTTCCATTTGACCGCCCAGGGTGCAGCAGGAGAACCTCCTTCCAGGCTGGGCCCTCCAGCTCTCTGTGCTGGCCAGGGCTGCTTGGGCAAGCTCCAGCAGCTCCTGCTGGTGCCGAGCATGTGGTGTAGACAATCACAAGCTTGGTTGGATTGGGTGGAGTTCTGTCTGCCCAGGGAATGCAGGAGTCAGGCAGGCTTTCACACCCCCCCTAATAAAAGGTTACGTAGCCTGCCCCTGGGTTCTGAAATCCAGTCAAAGACCCCGTGGCTCTCTTATCCCTTGGTTGGTACCAGAATGGTCCTGCCGAATGACTTAGGGCTCCCAGGTTGCAAGGAATAGAATCTATACCTGGTTAGTGGAAACTATTTTCTTTTTTATTTTTCTTTTTCCCTCCTTTTTTTTGTAAGTATACAGTGCAGAGCTTACAGAAGCAAAGATAAAGTTGAACCATCAGGCATTGAGGACAGGAAGGATGGCAATTGGACCAGTCTTGGCAGTTCCAACACATGCAAAGTCTCAAGCAACCTCTCCAGACAGTTCTAAGGGCTTATGATGTTATATACTTTACTCAAGCATCAAATTTCTTCCCTCAAGGTAATCCAACTGCTTAGAGCAAAGAAGGGTCTTTGATTGACAAGCCATTATTTTTTTTTAATTTCCTGACATTGACGTGATCAGCCATTCTGATGATCAAACTCTTGGAACACAACTGTAGTAAACAAGCTCACAAACCGTAGCTAGACTAGGCAGCAAACAGCAAGCCAGTTTTTAGAATTTCCTCTAACTTTGTTGGAAAAAAAAGAGTTCTTGTTATCATCAGGGACCATCTCTGGCATCCTTAGTTCTGATGTCAATATGCAACCAAGTTAGGCCTTGAGAAGTTAGTTTTTCAGTGAATGGAGACCTGTGATCTTTATAGGCAACTCTATGTATGGGGGGATAGTTCTGAGCTTCTTGTTCCTTGGTTCTAGTTTCTCTAAGCACCACACCTCTTATCTATCATTGATGATCATCTACTGGACACATGCCACAGGCTTCCCATTGGGAATCTGAACGTCTAGCATTGAAAGGCTCCTCAAGGCATTCTCAGGGGACTCACAATTTATTACTTCCAACCCCGAGAACGCACCTCTGCACCTCCTTCTAACTAGAGAGTAATTTCAGCACCATTATTTCCTCCAGCTAACATTGTGCATAAGGACATCTCTGCGCTCATGGGAAGTCTTTGTAGCAAATATTTTCCTAAGAGGGACTGCAGGAAAGATCGTCATTGTTTCAATACTTCACCGAGCTGTAAATCACAGTTCAGCTCCTTCTCACATCCAAACGAAACCAGAAAAACACAGCAGAAAGATTCCTTCCTGGACCATGATTCTTGAACACTGGTCAAATGCGACGATCAAGGATGTGTGTTCTTCAAGAAGTGTAAAAAGACGCCGTTCTTGGCCGGCGTGGGTGTGTTGAAATGCTGCTTGGTTGGGTAAGCACAGCCTGCTGTGTTTTTTGCTTATTCAGCCTGAGATCGCTTCAAGAACTGCAAGACTATTAAAGACACATTGATAATATGTAAAAGAGACATTTCTGCAGGTTGCTGAGTTAGACAGGAAACATAAGGCCTTTTGGCTGTGTCTAGTTCTGCCTGATACAAGGAGAGTAGCCTTTTCTAAATGTAGACAGATTGTGTGACATGTCATGTTGAATTAACTAAAGAGCCCCTCCTTTCCCCTATAAATCAGAGTTCAGACCTCCAGCAATCTAAAACATATGGAAAAGCCTACAGGTGAAGCATTTACTTAGGCTTAGATGGATTTAGAAGGCAGAATCCACAAAATCAGTAATGGGCGAGCTGGCGTACCTATGCAGAGAAAAGAAATACACAGGAGATGGGGAAGTCTCTTCGACAAACCTAAGGGAGAGGTATCTGTGGCATCGGACCCCTCCTATACCTCTCCAAGGCATCACCATGAGGTTGACTTAGAGAAGATGATGGGAGTTGGTTGAAAAACTTAGCATTTGCTGCTCTCACCCTTGCTTCGTTAGCTTTCCTTTGTTCTGTTCTGTGCTCTGGGCCCAAGCAATAGCCCACAGTCATAGATTCAGCAGATCTAAGGGGTTTGTGCTGTGATACAGAAGGATTGGGGATAAGCTGAGTCTTGTTCATATCTTGGAAGAACTCCCTGTGTTTCGGATGGTTTTACATGGAGGGGAGATAGGCCAGCCCCCATTAGTCACCAGAAGATGTGTACAGGCAAATGTGATCCAGAAATCCCAAGAGAAAAATATACTAGCCAAACTCCACACATGGGAGCCTAGAGGACTTGGCTAACTGCATTGGAGGAAGCATTTCAAGATGCCAAAGCTGGGATTGCTTGGTGTAGAGATAAACAGCAAGAGATGCTCATATCCAAAAGGGTATGCCTCTCAAGGAGGAAACAGTAACATATGTTACTTAGCACTTAAATATTGGAGCCCAGAGGAGGGTACCCCGAGGTGTCTTGCTTGGGCAAATACATTCAAATTGGGAGTCTTCCACGTTATGTCCTCAGTCCGACAGCCTGACACACATGTAGAATTACTATTATGAAGCTAATCTTCTCTGCTCCTTCTTGTTTTTCCACCTTATTCAGCATCAGGGCCAGAAGGGACAAAGTGAGGCCCGCGGAGTCGGCAGGGGCATTGAGGAGTGCCCACCAGGCACTTTATTTCCGTTTTATTTCCAAGCCATTTCTGTGGGTTAATGAAGACGTAAGCTTCCAGCCTCAGCCACACTATGTAAAAGAACTACTTATTGCCTGTTCCATCTCACTGACTTTTATGGTGATACTTAAACCAAAATGGTGAACTATTACACTTCATAGCCTGCAAATAAAAGCAGGATGTTAAAAAGTAGGGGCCGTAACCCCTGATCGTGTGGAAATGGCTTGTAATCTTAAGAGGACTTTGTTCCCACTCCCCAGGGCCAGGGCCAGGGCCTAGGGCACTGTGTCAGGCACAGGCCATGAATCCCTGGAGTCTCTCTGCCCAGCCCCTGTGCTGGGGTGAGGCAAGCATCCTTTCGGGCCTCATGATGAAGAATATATAGCAGTTAAATTAAAATGGTTAGGGAACAGGTAGAAAACAAAAAAGCAAGACAGGATACTTGTTTATGGGGCAGTGGGTGGGAAGGCCACCTTGTAAGAGCCCTGTTTCTTTTACATGCCTCTGTGGCCCTCAATATATCCTTATCTCCGCAGGTAGAGACAGAGGTTGACTTGGAGCCTGTATGAGCAATAGTAATACTAACTTAGGCTGCCTTAAAGGACTCTATTTTCTGGTCTTTTAAACTTAGGTTTATTTTAATTAGTTTTTCTTTTCAAGTGTATGTGGGCATGTGTGTGTGTGTGTGTGTGTGTGTGTGTGTGTGTGTGTGTGTGTGTGTGTGTGTGTGTAGGCCAGGGGTTGATCTTGGGTATCTTCCTCGATCTATTTTTCACCATATTATACATCGAAAGGTTTCTCAATCAAACCCTGAGTTCACTGATAAGGTTAGTCTCCTTATTCTTGCTTGTGTGGGATCCCCAGTCTTAACCTTCTGAGTGCTGGAATGACGGGTGGGCTGTTACATTCACCCTACATTTATTTGGGTCCTGGGGATCTGTACTCTGCTAGCTTCACTGCTAGCCTTAGCCACACCTACTTGCTTAAATAAGAATCATGGGGACACACAGAAAAATCAAATAGTGTCTTAGCTTGGTTCCACACAACACAGGCACAGAAGGAAGAATTCAGACACAGCAGGGTGTTCAGGACCTGACCCAAAGACTTGTGAGGAAGAGGTGAAGTGTGAGACAGAGAGGGAGGGGCTAAGAAGTAAAGGAGGAGAGGGTGAGGTAAGGGACATCTCCAGGAGCCTCAGAGGCTGGGAAGAAGCTCCCCTGATGGGATGCTGGGTTTGTTGACTGAGATTCAGAGAGCCTAATAGCCACAGCCTAGGTATGGAGGTTTGTGTCCAAGAACAAGGGATCTCTCCAGAGCAAAAAAGGAAGGATGAGGTGGGGAGGGAGAGAGGGAGAGGGAGAGAGGGAGGGGTAGAAAGAGATAAGGGTGAAGAGGGAGAGGCAAGAGGGAGGAGAGGGAGAAGGGGAATGGAGGAGGGGAAGAGGGGGGTGGAAAGGGGAGAGGGCATATAAAATAATAAATTAGCAAAATGAAACAGTATTGGTTCTTGCTGTTAAAGAACCCAAATCTCAGTCCCCAGTGAGAAAGAACTACATGAGCTGGTCCCTCATGTGGAAACACATTGTGTCCCGTCTTCGTTTTTCTCTCTTTTTGTATAAGTACATCATTATGTGGCTAAAACAATATAAATGAATTCACTATCATAGGAATTCTCATATCCACGTTGCCTAAATACAAAGTTATTTAGCCCGTGTACGATTATTCTAAACAGAATGTTGTGACGGCATCTAAACGGTTGCTTTAAGTTACAAGGTGCGTGTGAATGTGCGTGTGTGGTGTGTTTATAATCTGGGCGAGCGCATGAATAGATTTGACCCTTCTCATTCTCTGGGATAGTTTCATATATACCCTTAGAAAGAATATACCCTAATTTATTTTGTGATCTATTTTAATAAACTAGGACGACTCATTAAAAATTACAAATAATTAAAGCCCGCAATTTATGGAAACTACAATAACATTTAATTGGATGAGCTTGTCTTTACAGATGTTTGCACAGTTAGCTGCTCAGAACTGGGTGGAATGACCTGAGGAAATGAAGATGGGCCACACAGCTGGGAGACGTGTCTTTTGCATTTTGATCTACGAGCCCAATCCCAGCGAACTTTTGCCAAGAGTCACCCCCCTAGATTTTATGATCTCATGAGGTTCTGTTCTTTGGTCTCCTCAAAGTGGTTCTCACTTAGAGGCTCTAGTACAGTTGCAATAATAACCCGTCCTCAAGTCTATGGGTGTCAGGAAGCTGTGTGACCTAGATAAAGTCACACAATTCTGAGCTCTTCTCTGTTGAGTTCGACCACACAACTCACCTTCCAAAACGTTTATACAGAGACTCTCAAAAATGCTATTTGTGAAGGAAACTCAGTCTGGTAGAAATGCTCGATGAATATTGTCTGCCAGTATTAATCACGAAACCAATCAATGACCAACAACCAACAACCAATAACAAAACAAACACTTCCCCGTGTCAGGTCCCATGTCAGGAAACAAGGGATCAGTTTCATTACATAAACGGACTTCAACTTTACATCATTTGAGCTCAGACTTAGGAATATCAGGACCTTCAGACACACGGTCTTGGTGCAGTGACAATGTGGTTGATGTCACTGATGGCTGTCTTCCATTCCTTCTCTATGGACAAGGTTCCTTGCTTTGATAGCCAAAGTCTCGTTTTCTTCCCTTAGCTCAGTGGTTCTGAACCTTCGTAATGCTTCCACTTAATACAGTTGCTCATGTTGTAGTGACCCCAACCATAAAATTTCTTTGTTGCTACATCACAATTGTAATTTTGCTACTGTTAGGATCATAATATAAATATCTAATGTGCAGGGTATCAGATATTGGACCCCAAAGGTGTTAAAAGCCACAGGTTGAAAACCACTGCCGTAGCAGAGAAAGCATTCTGAGATAAAGAAACTAAGAAAAAACTGCAATTGAGGTCACTTTGTGTTGGCAATGGATGGGTGTGGGGTCTGCCCCTGTGAACAGTTTGCATGTTCAGTGAGGCTCGGTTGGAGAAAACTATTTTCTCCTTTGCTAGTGGTTATCAATTGGTGATAACTTCTGGTTAGAGACCGAAGCTGGTGTCCATTACCCCTCTCAGTTCTGGGACCCCATCTGGTTCAGACCCATACAGACGTCTGCTCAATTTCTCTGTGTTCAATGAGGTGCACAGGTACTGTCTTCATGACAGGCCCTTACCATCAGTTTCTAGAAAGTAACTGATAGCCTTGGCAATATCTTGGTTTGTTTGGGGGTGTCCAGAAATATATCATATTCTGGACCTGGAAGGTTCATTTGGTAATGAGATGTCTAGTTGGGGTGCTATTTCCTTCCTTGTTTGGTGATTCTAGTTAGATTTCTTACATTTACATATATATGTGTATATATATATGTATATATATATATTTCTATTATATTGGGTTTCTATTTGGTCCCCTCAGATGGCCCTTAGTTTTAGCTGACCCTCCCTCCCTATATTCCCTACCTACCTCCTCTTCACTCTCCTTCCATTTTCAATCCTCCCATTCTATCCCCCAACTCCCTGTCTGTCCACAATTATTTCTATATCCCCTTCCTAGGGCAATCTAGCCCTCCCCCAAGTCCCTTACTTTATATCTGACCTCTATGGTTAAATGGACTGTAGCTTGCTTATAGAAGACTTAACAACTACTGTTCACACACAAGTGAAAACATACCATATTTTTCTTTTGGGGTTTGGCTTACCTCACCCAGGATGATATTTTCTCTAGATCTATCCATTTGTCTGCAAATTTTATTGTTTTAAACAGTGGACCAATATTCCATCTTGTAAATATACCACACTTTTTTTAATTCATTTTTTAACTGGTGGACATGTTGGCTGTTACCAATTTCTGGCTACTATGAAAAAATAGCAATGTACACGGTTGGGCAGGTGTCTCTGTTGTGAGAGGTAGACTCCTCTGGGCATACGTCCAAGAATGATACAGCTGGAACTTGAGGTAGATCTATTTCCAAATTCCCGAGGAGCAGCCACCCTGAATCGCATAGACGCTGCACAAGTTTGCAGTCACACTAGCGGTGGATGGGTGTTCCTCTTACTTCACAGCTTGGGCAGCATAAGTCGTTGCTTGTTTTATTGATCTTGGCCATCCTGACTGGTGGAAGATGAAATCCCAGTGTAGCTCTGATTTGCATTTCCCTGCTGACTAAGGATGTTGAACATTTTATTTTTCTTCCTCGTCTTTTTTTTATTGGATATTTTATGTATTTATATTTCAAATGTCATCCCCTTCCCCTCCTCTTCCATCCCCAGTACCCTCTCCCCCTGCTTCTATGAAGATGCTTGCACTCCCACCCACCCACCCACCCACTCCCACCTCAACTCCCTGGCATTCCCCTACATTGGGGAAATGAGCCAACACAGAACCAAGGTCTTCTCCTCCTATTGATGCCAGACAATGCCATCCTCTGCTACATTTGCAGCTGGAGCCATATGTCTCTTCATGTACTCTTTAGTTGGTAGCTTAGTCCCTGGGAGCTAAGGGGGTCTGTTTGATTGATGTTGTTCTTCTTCCTATGGGGTTGCAAATCTCTTCAGCTCCTTCAGTCCTTTCTCTAACTCCTCCATTGGGGTCCCGGTGCTCAGTCCAATGGTTAGCTGCAAGCATCCTCATCTGTATCAGTAAGGCTCTGGCAGAGCCTCTCAGGAGACATCCATATCAGGCTCCCACCAGCAAACACTTCTTGGCATCAGCAGTAGTGACTGGGTTTGGTGACTGCATGTGGGATGGATTCCGAGGTGGGGCAGTCTCTGGATGACCTTTTCTTCAGTTCCTGCTCCACCCTTTGTCCCTATATTTATTCCTGTGAGTATTTTGTTCTCCGTTCTAAGAAGGATTGAAAAATCCACATTCTGGTCTTCCTTCTTCTTGAGCTTCATATGGTCTGTGAATTGTTTCTTGGGTATTCCGAGTTTTTGGGCTAATATCCACTTATCAGTGAGTGCATACCATGTGCATTCTTTTGTGACTGGGTTACCTCACTGAGGATGATATTTTCTAATTCCATCCATTTGCCTAAGACTTTCATGTAATCATTGTTTTTAATAGCTGAGTAGTAGTACTCCACTCTGTAAATGTACCACATCTCAGCTCCTTGTGTTTTCTCTTTTGAGAATTCTCTGCTTAGATCAGATCTGCATCCCATTTTTAAATTGTGTTATTTGATTACTTGATATCCACTTTTATGAGTTCTTTTTATATTCTAGATATTAGGCCTCTATTGGATTTGTAGTTGGTAAAAATTCTTTTCTATTCTGTAGGCTACCATTTTGTCCAAATGATAGTGTCCCTTTCTTGGCAAAATTCTTGATCAACAGAACTGGGAATAACTTTGTTTTAGTTTTTATAGCCTTTCTTTATTTAACTTTTATGGATTCTTTGTGAGTTTCACATCATGCACTACAATCCTGTTCATCTCCCCATTCCTTCATATTTGCCCCTCTACCCTTACAACCTTCCCACCAAAATAATATAAGAGGCATCAATGGAGGAGCTAGAGAAAGGACTGAAAGAGCTGAAGGCGCTTGCAACCCATAGGAAGAACAACAATACCAACCAACCAGACCCCCCAGAGCTCCCAGGGACTAAACCACCAACCAAAGGGTACCCATGGAGGGACCCATGGCTACAGCCACATATGTAGCAGAGGATGGCCTTGTCGGACATCAATGGGAGGAGAGGCCCTTGGTCCTGGGAGGGGAAGCAGGAGTGGGTTGGGGAGCACCCTCATAGAAGCATGGGGAGGATGGGATAGGGAGTTTCTGGAAGGGAAACCAGGAAAGGGGATAACATTTGAAATGTAAATAAATAAAATATCCAATAAAAAAAATAAGAGAGGTGTCCACATCCATGTAAAAAGAGGAACAGCCCCTCACTGAAACTTGACTGGTGAGTCTGCAATGGCTGGTCAGAGGGCCCTAAGGATCCTCCTGTCTCTATGCCCCAGTGCTGAGATTACAGATTCACACCACCATGCCGGGCTTCCTACCTGAATTCTAGGAAACAAGTGTGCAGTAAGCATTTGATCAACTGAGCTGCGTTCACAAGACTTCATACATTCATTTTAGAAATGTTTTTTTCCATCGCCTATTTCATTTACTTGCCAGCTTCTTTGTTCCTCAGTTTTAAAATGCAATCTTAAGCTTGAAGCAAAAGATTGTTATTATTATTATTATTATTCATTATTGGAAACATAATTATTATGATGATTTAATTATCTGCCAGGTGACAGTTTAACTTCAAGTCCATCTTGTAGTGAGTATGTGTGCATGTGTGTGTGTGTGTGTGTGTATGTGTATGTATGTATGTAATGTTCAGTAATTTTGAACAGTTGCAACTTTATAAAATAAAAAAGAGAACTTCAAAACTTTAAAATTCTTTGCTACATAATACAGTATTTTTTTTTATCATTTTTAACATTTTTTTGCATTTAAAGTTCTATAAAATTAAACAAACTGATAAGAACTTGTAAGTAGCTTTGCTCACTAGTGATTTCAACTTTCTTCTGCCTTTTTTGCTGTAGTCTTGACGGGAAGGTCCACGAGTTTTGTTTGTGAGGCCAACTTTATAATTTTGAATAAAATTCTAGTTTATCAGCACATGGACTGAAAATTATTCTTAAGTTATCAGTTCCATAATGAACTAATCTATTTTTCAAAGTCCTTCATCCTGTATTGCTGTTAGTGTATAAAAATAGTTTTATCTGCATTTCATGTGGTAAATTCCAGAAGGAAAGAGATGCTAGAAACATCTGGGCTGTGTGGAAACCCTCACACACCAAATAATACCTCTTAACACCCAACTTCGAATCCGTAGCAAGGTTTCCTCTGCTTCTCCCAACACAATCTGCTGATGAAGGAATATGCTGTTGTTTCCTTCCATATTGTTTCTTTGCGTGTTTCAGATGTTTCTCTTGTGGTAGGAAGATTGACTATTTCCCCAATGACCCTTTTTTCCAACTTTGTTTAGTAAGCATGAAAACTCAAAGTAGGTCTCTGAGCACCACCGTAAGTTTAGGCAAGTTGTCGAGCATTTCAAAGAGCGTTGCGTGACTTAAAACAACATGTCTGGGAAAAAGCAAACAAACAAACACACAAAAAAGTCCCGTATATATGTGCATATGCACTGGAAACTTTATTTTCAAATATCTTGAAAATAGTGCTTAATTGGGTGGAAGACTTTTCAAAAAGTTTTTTATTTTTAAATGTGCGTGCGTGCATGCGTGTGTGTGTTTTGCATGCATATATTTCTGTGCAGCTTGTGTGTGCCTCATGCCCATTAAGGCTGGAACAGAGCATAGGATCTCCTGGAACTGGACTTACAGAGAGTTGTGAGCCACCAGTGGGGGTGCTGGGAAATGAATCTGGGTCCTCCCCAAGAGCCGGATTAGCCACGGCCTTGGCTGTTAACTGCTGAGCCATCCGTCCGGCTCCCTTATGGAGAGTTTGTTTACAAGCTTGTTGATGATAGATCACAGCGCACTGTTTAGGGAAGACCAGGGGAAGAGAGGCACAGTGGTAGAGCAGGACACTGAGGTTGAAGTCGGGCAAGCACGTCAGGGAAACCGAGGGAGAACAGGTTTGGAAGAAGAACCTCCGGGATTCCTAATGCTGCTCTATGAATTACTCCCACTGGTAGTGTTTATTGTCTTCGTAAAGAAAAAGTGGGGTTGGGGATTTAGCTCAGTGGTAGAGCACTTGCCTAGCAAGCGCAAGGCCCTGGGTTCGGTCCCCAGCTCCAAAAAATAAAAGAAAAGGAAAAAAAAAAGAAAAAAGAAAAAGTGAAGCAAATTTTATTCTCCTGATAAGGAAAACAAAGTGTATTAATTCGATTGCTGAGGTGTTTTTTAGAGGAACGTGGGGGGAGTTGGGAGCTGTAAGCAGGAAAACCCATCAAAATTGTGTTCTCATTTTCAGTATTAGCCACAGCCTTGAAAATCTCTTTCACAAATCTCCTCCTTCTGATTTCTTAAAACCACCAGCTCTTAGCATTGATGGCCTTAACTCTCCAGGGGTGTCTTTGTCTTTTCTGACTGGCTTGCTATCATCACTGGGTCTCATTTATACTATCAGGGTCTGCTAGCCCTCCTTAAGTAAGAAGAAAATTCTTCCTTTCTTTGATCTTCGAACAAGAGTCCAGGACACATGGTGGGAGGGGGTGGTGGCCGGAGAAAATGACAACATTGTAAGTTCTCTGTGCTGACAGGGAACTGAAGAGCCTGTTGAACTGTTTTATTTTTCCTTTGTCTCATAATAAACAACAGAAGTAGAATCATTGTCGTCATCACCTTCCTCCTCCTCCTCTTCCTCCTCATCACCGTCATCATCACAAAAAACAACACCCAGAACAAACTTTAATTCATTCAAGAAAACATGTGTGTGTGTTTAAAAAAGAGGCGACGGAAGGCATCCGTCGTGGGTGTGGGAGCTGGACAACGATCTCTCTGCTCCATCAGTCAAGACGATGGGAACTGAAAAGGGTACTGGACAAGTGACCAGAACCCATGTTTCTCATTTTTATTTCTGTCTGTGCCCCTTTCTCACTTCCGTCAAAACACAAGAAGGGTGGAGCATGAGACTCCCAAGCAACGCAAGCTGCTCCTGTGAGGCCTCTGTGTGACTCTCTGGACCATCAGCTGTCCGTGGTTGGTTTCTTGACTTCCTCCACGGTCTCTGTTTATTTCTAATAAACATAGAAATTAATTTTTGAAGCTCTACATTTCTTCGTGGTTTTAAGAAATGAACGAATGAATGCTAGAAAGGCCTTTTCAAAGCAACGATACTTCCATGCGCCCATCCATCCTGACCTGTCAAACATCTTACCCTGCCTTTGGCTCAATGGCTTTGCCACAGTCTAGCTTACTCAGGATTTTGGCTTCTCTGTCCCTATATCTAGAAGCCGGAAGTAACAGCTTCAGTTCAGAACCCCCTCCCGGCACACCTTCGCCAACACAGACCCACCTGATAGGTCTACTCCGTCATTCCTTACAGGTTTTCTACACAGTGTGCACTTTCAACTCTCAGCTACCTTTAGTCTTTGGCCAAGGTGGGCTTCTGATTTCTTTTCCTCCTTCTCCCTTCCTTCCTCTTTTTCCATTTCCATTCAGGTTAATTTACTTGATTATATGCGATGCATTGCAGCCATGTTAAGACACCAACTGAGTTTCCACTCAGAGGCTTGGAGGAAAGATTACCATTAAAACGTGACTTCCATCCACTCAGCTGAAATTACTATTGATTGCCAAAGAAAAATATTTGTGCTGTGAAGCTGGGAGCTATGATGTTGAACCATATTAACATAATGTTAGCATAGCTACGGGTGTTTAGTAGCACGCAATCAGATTTGAAATGAACGTTGATTATAGATGGAGATTAATGTTCACATATTCATAGGAACACAATGAGAAGAGCAATTTCCTTTCTACTACAGATCAATGGTTTCCCCATTCAATTATACAGCTGTAATAATTGCATTATGCTGAAATATTTCTTAATGGCTAATTTCTTTCCTTTTGTGCGTGCATGTGTGTGTGCGCGCGCGTATGTGTGCGTGTGATCTTTTGTCAGTGATAGCTTCTGCAGCCGGAGTACCGCATAAGATGTTTTAATCACTGGTGCCATTTTGCAAGCTTTGACCAAGCCAGTAATTTCCCCCTTTCCTCCTCCTTTACTATCCTCTCATTAGTGCTCAGAATTGCTTCCTGGATGATTGAAACACGGAGATTTGCCTCCAGTCGTTTCTGTTCTTGTTTAGAGTAAAGAGATAAAGCCAGAAACATACATAGGTTGCTTCATCCATTCTGCATCTTTACTCGAGATCCTTTATGGAATAAAGGAATGAAGAACTATTGGAATTATGTGTAGGATGATCTTCTCTCCTATTGTTGAACGTGTGTATGCACACACACACACACACACACAGAGAGAGAGAGAGAGAGAGAGAGAGAGAGAGAGAGAGAGAGAGGGAGAGAGAGAGAGAACTTGGAATATGAGAATATAAGGGGATTGGTCTCACCCCCCTCTGTGGATTCCAAAATCTATAGATGCTCAAATCCTTTACATAAAATGACATACTATTTGATTATAACATACACACTAATTTTAAATGTATACCATAAACTACATCTTATAATGCCTTATGTAATGTAAATCTTATGTAAATCATTGCCATTGTTAAGGGGATAATAACATGAAAATTCTGTGTATCTTCAGTTTTCTCCTGAATATTTTGGATCTATGTTTAGTTGATACAGATAGGATATAGTAGGCTAACTGCATGTGGAAAATAATTTTGAGACCATTCACTCACTAAAAAGCAAATAAAAACTCTAGAGTCCTCTTTAATTCTCCAAGCATATCTTTGCATTTTAATGAGATTGATGCATACATTTTAACAGTAAAAAAAAAATAAGAATTCTAGATGTATTTTTATCCTAGAACTTGGGAAGTAAGGCAGAAGGATTGCTGTGAGTTTAGGGAAAGCCTTGGTTGGGTACATTATGAATTCTAGGCCAGCCTGGGCTATAATGAAACCTGCCTCAAGAACATCCTATAAGTTCATACATGAATAAATTCATAAATACAATTTAAAAACGATTCTATAAACACTGTGAATGCGATCTAAGCACAAGCTCATCTTCATTTCTGGAAGCACCGATGTCCTCTCACTTCTGGCTACATTTCAGAAGACGTACGACTCGTGTTCCCTTCAGAGGGGCACCATCTCATGGTAGAGTCACAGCAGATTGCCCTATGCCTTGTCTGAATGACTGATAGGCAAGAAGAAAACATCTGCTGAGGAGAAGGGAGAGCTTCAGAAAGCGAGGAGTCTTGGGGGAACGGTGCCTAAACTGGCACTTGAAGAGGAGCTGAGTCACCTCAGCTGGGAAGCGGCCTGAGAGATAAAGGGGTCTTTTCAGTTATGGATGTACCTCATTGCTGGTCACATTATCAACTAATGCTTATACTTTACTATCAGACATATCCTTATGCTTTCTCTGTCATAGACTACGTGCTCAGATTGTATTTTGTCTCCTCTCCTTTGCTGCACTGACTGTTTATCCAACTCCAGTGGATGCGTAATTCCCCTGGGGACCGAGGGAACAATACATATGACACACAGTCCCACACTTTCCTCCGCCCTATATCCTTTCCTAGCTGGCCTCTGCTCTTTTGTGGTTGAACACTGGGTCTTTTTCTCAGTGTTCAGTGTCATCTTCACATATGTTGCCTTTGGGGTGGGCACAGATCTTTCTTGGCCATGTCCTACCGACTCCTACCGACTCTCCCAGATCCATTTTGTCTCAAAAGTCAGTGTAAAGCATAGAAGTCTCTTCTCCTTACATGGATTAGTTTAGAAGAGTCCCTGTACTTGGTTTGCTCCATACAGAGAACAGCTGGTAGATTTCATAAGAGACTGCAAACCTTTCCCACTTGTGAGAAAGACACATCAGAATAGACAGCCTTCTGTCTTCATTTCTGAATATAAATGTGCATACTGGTCTATGATACTATGATATGGAGATGGAACATCGGAAGAATTAAAAGAAGCTGGGCCTTTGATGAAGTGTCTAAGTCTTTTAATGTCCTCAACTTAGGCTCTTTCTAATTACCTGAATTACTTCCATTTCCTTTTGGCTTTTCGTTCCTGCAGCTGAAGATGTCCTTGAAACTTGCTTTTCGGCTAATCACATTGATGGCCCCTGACCCTCTACTGTTTCCCCTCCTTTCAGTCTCTTGCTTTCTTCCCAATCCCTTTCCTCTCCTTCTTTCTCATTCTATGCGATCCAGGTGTAACTCTACATTTACGACAATGCTGTTGCTACCCAGCCTGCCTTACAATGTTCCTGTGTGGTCTTTGTAGCCTCTGCCCTCTATTCACTCCACACCTGATCCTTATTAAGCCTCCAACAAGCATATATTTGTCTTTTTGAGGACCTCCGTTGTAGGAGCTGTCTTCTTGTTAATTAGGCGAGCTTATAATTAGGCAACTAGCTTCCACCAAGAAGGAACGGCGTGTCTTTGACTAGGTAGTGAGGCTCTTTTGGCCTCAATTTGCCTATCTGGGAAGTACAAATAACAATAACTACATCAAGAGATTGGCAGCATATTCATCAATGTAAAACATGAGAGCCAATTTCGGAAGGAGAACTCCGTGGAATCGTTTCCCCAGAGAAGCTCAAGTAGAAAGGTTTTCTTCTTGCCTTTTGCCTCTTGGTCCTTGCTCCTTTCTCACCCTCTTTAATGTGTTCAGATGGATTTCAGAGGTTATAACTCATGGCCATGTTCTTCTCACTGGCGTCAACATGGGATTTATATATTTGTAAATTGGCAGTTTCATTGCTTCCTCTCAACACATCCAACAGCAAAATTTTTCCAATATGGACCTGCCCCTGAGAGACAGTTTCAGTAAATAATGTGTCCATGACACACTATTCTTTCAATCACATAGATGTATGTGTGCACATGCATGCATTGAGTATATTCTTTGTGTATATACCTATATGCACATAAAATAATTAAAAATGATTATATATTACTCTTGATATAAACACATACATGTTTATGTGGCATGCAATTTTCGTTCTACTGAAGATCAATTATTTCTGCAATCAGCTATGCAGCTGTAATAATTGCATTGTGAGTGTGAGAAAGAAAGTTTTTAGAATCCCTGGCTAATAAGAATTATTTGGATTTTCATCTT
Organism: Rattus rattus; assembly: GCF_011064425.1. Classification (NCBI taxonomy): domain Eukaryota; kingdom Metazoa; phylum Chordata; class Mammalia; order Rodentia; family Muridae; genus Rattus; species Rattus rattus. The sequence continues at coordinate 139,276,874 of NC_046158.1, read as the reverse complement.
CATGAAACATGCATCGAAGTGGTCTGAACATGCATATTATCTCCCTGTGTGTGGATGGAGGCTACAGGAGTGAGAAGATGGGGGTGGGGAGAAGAAAGGGTAAATACTGGAGATCAGAAAAATATACGTGATGGTAAGTGCCTCGTTAGAAACCTAAAAATCAAAGAGAAAAGCACCACGATTTCCCAGTTTGTTTGTTTGATGCCTGTAGTTGATTCTCTCAGGAGCTGAATGTCATCCAGTCCTTACCTGCACCAGCTGGGTCACAGAGAGTGGTTTCCAGACTTGCTTTACATGCATGCACGCATGCACACATGCACACACGCACATCCTTGGTAGTCAGTCTAGCAACTATCAATACTGGAAAGCATGACTTAGAAGCCAGAAAAGATCTGAATTTGCTTTTAGGCCCCCTTGTTTTTTCTTGTTTTAGTCTTCGAACATTTCCTTATAATCTTTGTGGCCCTGTTTCCACACCCACTTAGCAAAAATAGTGTCCTACTTCATGATAATTTGCTGTCAAATCAGTGACATCAATGGTCTGGTGTGGATTCCTGCACAAGGAAGATACAAACCAGTCAGTGCTGTGCTTGCTTACGTGAGGCTATGACTTCTGATATCACTTCTGCTTTGCAAAAGAGGAAACTGAGCTATGAGCAAGTCAACTAAACTTGTCTAAGATTTTATGCCAGGGAAGAGATGTAGATTGTATTTGAAATAAGCCAAATATTTGTCTCCATCATTCATTTTCCTAAGTATAAGACATGTCACTTCTAGAGAAAAACATTAATGTAGGGGGCTGAGCTATTTTGCAACCTAAAAGTTTTAGATCAAATACTCATCGTGTAAGTTAGCCAAACATGTCAGGAATGCCTTGGTCTGGCATTTAAAGCTCTTAACATTTTTTCTTTAATCTGTCTGGTCACTTTTATTCCCTGAGACATCTTATAATAACCTTCCCCAAACGCTTAGTTGTTTACAAACACATCCTTTAAACATGTGAGATCTATTCTTGTTGAAGCTTGGATCCAGTAGAATGTATTCAATATAGACCAAATGCTTGTGGCTGTCACATCTAAGTCTGTGAATCTATTTCTGAAAAGTCTAAACCACCAGCCATCTTCAGTGGCTGGGACTGCTTACGATAGCCTAACTGGAGCTAGAACTGATGTGAAGTCAGCTCTGGTGAGATGAGGCCATAGTTCAGGTCTTCCATTTGACTGGTCTGTTTTGAGATGATCAAAGTCAAGCTATAGGTCTGAAGAGATGGTCTAAAGGTCAATGCATTCATCATATAGCCTCAGATCATTGGATGTGGGAGACTAGAAGGCTGATAGAACAGCCTGTAGAAAAGACTCACGGTAAGTTGTAGGCATAGAGAAGTCCCACCCATCCCTGCTGTAGATACTGGGTTTGTGCCTCTTCTGTATGATTTCCTCCTGTCCTACTCTATTTTCTGTTACTGTCACAGCATAGCTGTGCCCAAGAATGGATAGTTTATTAAGGGAAAGAGATTTATTTTGGCTCATGGTTCCAGAGGCTGGGACACTTAAGGATACAGTGCCAGATTATCTTGGCTTCTCATGAGACACTTTCCATTCATGGTGGGAAAGGGAAGGGCAGGCGTGTGTGAAGGAGAGAACATGATGAATACATATGCTTTATTGGGACTCACCCTTGAGGTAGCTATTTTAGTCCTGCAAGAGGGTTAACTCGCTGAGTACTAGAAGAGAAACAGTGTGAGCGACATAATGGGCATGAGATGTTGCTCATTTCATGCTGGAATTAAAGGAGATCTCTGTGCTTAAAAGTCAGTGTGCAGATGGGTGTGTGCACACAAATAGTGTAGCACAGTTGGAGGCTAAAATGACTCATTCCTTCCATAAAGGCGGTAGAGAGGCTGCAGGACACAGAAGGAATCATTACAGATATTGGGGGCATGGTCCTATCATTGTCTTATAATATTAGATATACACACAGATGACCCCAAATTTTTGTTTAATTAAATTACCATAGTTCAGGAAAGAAATCTTAGTTTTATTTGTCACTGAGTTAAAACCTCTTGTCTAACGGATAATCCTCTCTTATTCTGAGCCAGAGACTGGAAAGCCAGTCCTTTAGATTACATCAAGAACATTTCAGACTTAGTAGATCCTTAAGTCTGTGTTACAACTTCCCAGCTTTGTTGTAGTAGAACAAAAGCAGCTAAAGACGATGTGAAAATTCGTGATTATATAGGAACAACTGTTTTCCTGTAAAAGTTTGTTTTAAAAAAAGTGGCCTGCGTTGCATAATTATAATACCTCACAATTCCTAGCTCATGATTTATGATCACTTTAATTTTAGTAATTCAATACATTAATGCATTCTAATATATAATGAATGCATGTTATATTTTAATAATCTATTTGAATAAAGTAGAAAACATAAAAATATATACAAAATATATGGTTCAGGCATATAGAAAATACTTTTTTGGCTTCTATCTGGCTGAAAGCCACCCATGAGCTTATGCAGAAAGGCGACTTTCTGTGAATTGGCACAGGGTTATGGAATTTAGTGTAAGCTTTGCGACGAGCTCTTACCAGCAAATGGAAGGAAGCTATGAGCAGCTGGCTTGGCATTTCCAAACTGGAGGTTGTAACTGGGGAGACGGTAAAGTAGAAACCTTGATTACAAATGAAGGAAAGTTACCCTCAGTGCTGCTTCCTTTCCTGGCTGAGAAAACTCCAGGGCTCCTTCTCACAAAAGAGAGGAATCTCTAGAAATAGAAAGTCTTTTCGGGATGAGTTTTAGCACTTTACACTGGGAAATGAATGTGTTTCTGATTGTGTATTCTCCAGTTTTCTCCTCCACATCTAGCTGTCTCTAATCTAGCTCCGTGTGTTCTTCACAACCCTGACAATACAGCCACAGTCACTTGCATGAGAGTGCCTGGCAGCTGGCTAACTGTGCAAGTGCAGGGACACAGGCCAGAGATCTATGCCTAAGAGTGCTAGGGGCATGAGAGGATGCACTCCGGTTCTTCCTTCTCATTCCCCCTCCTTAGCCTGAAGGCCACATCAGATGACATGGATTCAGTTTGCTGACCCATGGACAGGAGGAGGCTTGGGTTGAGTGCTAGTTAACAGCCTGGCTTTATTCCCCCAAATAAAATACTTTGAATTAGGAGTGCTTGAGTCTGTCTCTGTACCTAACTCATAGACCTCTTAAATAGGAAGATGTAGCTGGAAATGTCCTTTGTATTAAAGGAGATAATGAGTACAAAGCCTGAAATCTAAAATATTGTGGGCACCAAAAAAATAGCTGGTGATAACCAGTAAAGTAGTGTTCCCTGTATTGTTTTAGTTAGAAGTTTAACTCCTATATGTTCCTTTAAAAATATGTGTATATATGTATAAATAATGTAAGTGTGTGCACATATGTGTGTATGTGTATTGTGTGCATGTGCTTAAGAATAGGCACATTTATGGTGCACTTATGGAGGCTAGAAGACAACCTCAGGTATTGGTCCTCGCCTTCTGTCTTCTGAGAGATGCGTCTCTTGTTCCCTGCCATCCCATGAGAATCCAGAGAGTCTCTTTTCTATGCATACCATCTCAACTCTGTAATGTCAGGGTTACAGATGGGCACTAATGTGCCCAGCTTTACATGGGATCTGGGGCTCTGAATTCAGTTCCTTGTACTTGGATAGCAAATGCCTTACCATGAGACATCTTCCCAGCTTTCTATAGGTTCCTTGACCATTTTTTTTGTCAATTCAAGAAACCTGGCTGAGGTAAAAACCCTTTGGAATGATTCATACCAATCTCCCTCCTTTGTGTCTCTGATTGTCACTTGTCTGTCTTACCTGCAGAACCTTTATCCCACAGATAGCCAAATCTTACAAAAATCTCTTGTTCCTCTGATCTTCTGGATGTGAGAATATTCATGCAGGCTAGCCCTGAGACTCTGTGATGAACTCCAGGGTTTCCCTAGAGCAGAGAGCCCATGTTATGAGTCTTCTACTTTCTCCCCGAGACCTCTCTGTGTCACTCCTTTCAACAGAGAGTGTCCATGAAGCCAATACTCACCACCAGCAGACAGGCATCCTCTTGCTTTCAAAGTCACTTACTATAGACTGAGCCTACTGAACTGTGGGTACTTACTCTACACTTTTTACCTGTGTGCAAATAGGAGAATCAATGCCCCCATAGCAATTCCTCTAGTCTTTCCTCTCAGTGGTTCACATAGCTGATGTTCCATTCCCAAGTCTCGAGTACAACTGCCAAATAAAATGTCTCAATATATTGATGGGCAGCCAACCTTCTCTCTCTTTATTTCTTTTCTTCTTCTTCTTCTTCTTCTTCTTCTTCTTCTTCTTCTTCTTCTTCTTCTTCTTCTTCTTCTTCTTCTTCTTCTTCTTCTTCTTCTTCTTCTTCTTCTTCTCTCTCTCTCTCTCTCTCTTTCTTCTCTTCCCCCTCCCTCTTTCTTTTTTTTCCTTCTCTCCCTCCCTCCCTCTTCCTTTCTTTCCTTCTCTCCCTCCCTCCCTCCCTCCCTCCCTCTTTCTTTCCTTCTCTCCCTCCCTCCCTTCCTCTTTGTTTGTTTGTTTGTTTGTTTGTTTTTTCCTTCTTTCTTTCTTTCTTTCTTTCTTTCTTTCTTTCTTTCTTTCTTTCTTTCTTTTCCCCTAGCCTCCCCCTTCCTTTCTTTTAAATAGATCTTGTCTCGTTTATTTGTAAAATGAGCATAGGACACTGGTCATCTGCAAATAGTGTGTAGATAGATGTGTCACAGCAGCCCATATGGCTTCACATTGGCAGATATAAATCCTTTCTATGGGGCCTTCACAGGGACCTGGGCACCTTTGGGAGTCTGAGCTGGAGCTGAAGCCTGGGCCTTAGCTGGAGCTTTGGCCTTTCCCTTGGTTTGAACCTTGGGCTCAGTTGGCAGAGCCTATGACCCTTGGCTTTAGGTTGGCAGAGCCTATGACCCTTGGCTTTAGGTTTGCAGAGCCTATGGCCCTTGGTCATGTAGCTTCAAATCTGCTTCCCCAAGTTTGGTGAACAATGAAAGCAAGAGGGCTGAGTTTGTGGCTCTTGGGCTTAGCTGCCTTAGGCTTCACAAGGGCCTTGATGGCCTCTGTGCATGCGTTCATTGCCTTTGCATTGATGGCCTGCTTCTTCTTCAGGGCTTTCTTGTGCTTCTTGGCAAAGCACGTATTCATTGGGTAAGTCCCCTTCAGAGATTCGTGTCTTTGCGATCAGGTTTCTTGATGCCACCCGTTTATGTGCCGTTTGCGGGACTGGTTGTATGTGCTGTGGTTCTCAGAGATGGCCACGTCTGTATGTTAACCCATGGCTTCCGCAGTGGGACTGGAAGAGAAAGACTATCCAGCATTTCAACTTTGGATTTTGAAACATAAAATTCAGCACAAATTGAGCCCCTTGCCCTCCTCCAACCTACGCATGTTGTACATACATAGTGTGATGTGTGATTAGGGTGATTTCAAGGGTGGGGATGTCTGTATGGTTTAATCTGTAGGTTAAAGGCCCAACTTAAATTACAAGGCAAATCCACCATAGTAAATGATGGCTCTGCACTGTGGGCCAAGCGATGATCTTGGAGCATGCAAACCCTATCATTCCCAAAAGTACTCGTGAGGACTAATCACGGGCATGGTGGAAAGTGCGTCGTGTTTCTTCAATTCTTTAAGTTCCAACAGGCAGAGAGGGGCTGCGGTTGCTCCCAGCAATGCAGTTGTCTCTCAGGCAGAGTTCCTCAGTGTTGCCATTGCTGGGCACATCACTGCCATCTGGTTCATGATTACCTGGTTAGCAGAAGCCTCAGCCTCTACCACTGGATGCTGGAGCACCTTAAAGAAGCACTAGCATGAACTGGCTCCAAGCGATGCTCAATGCCTCATGGGGACCAAACCACTTATGACTGAGAACCTTTGCCTAAGGGCTGCAGGTAAATATATCTAAAGCAGGCATCTTGTTTTTTGTCTTTTTTTTTCTTTTTCTTCGGAGCTGGGGACTGAACCCAGGGCCTTGCACTTGATAGGCAAGCGCTCTACCACTGAGCTAAATCCCCAACCCTAAAGCAGGCATCTTAACATATGTCTGGGCTTCACAGATCCGAGGAGACAGTGGATGGCCTGGCTTCCAAAGGGTAGGACCAGAGTAGAATTAGTGCCTGGGATTTCTATATCCTATGTGCTTTGTGGAATCTAGGTTGATGGTCTTGACATTGGGAGATTTCTAGTCTTTATAGTAGGAGGTTTTCTGACACAGCATCTGCTGGGTGCTTTTCTACTTCCTGATGACCTCCCCACAGACCGGCCATTTCTATTCCCCAGTTGACTTTTGCAGGCTTTCACCTTTGTTTCTCTTCCCTTGCTCCTGGTTCCTGTCCATTTTATAGTTCACAACAGAAAGAACTGTAGAGGCTGCAAAGAGAACTCAGTCAGTAAAATGCTTGCCATGCAAGTGTAAGGACCCTAATTTGCTCCTCTGGATCCACAGAATTGAGTCAGGCGTTACAAGCTTGTAACCAAGACTTGGGAGGCAAAGACATGAGGATCCCTGGCGCTCACTCACTAGCTAATCTAATCTGGATTAGTTCCAGGTTAGTGAGAGACGCTGTCTCAAAACCAAGATGGATAGTGTCCTGAGGAATGGCCGTCAAGGGCAGAAGAATGGTTGACCCATGACCTCCACATACACATGTACACATTTGACTGTGTAACACACACACACACACACACACACACACACACACACACACACACGGGTGTATACTCAAATACATGAATACTCACATGCACATTGTATCAGTTCATTTGGCGACTCTTTCTATCTGGGGTTTCTTTCACTTCATTTCGAAAAGCTCCTAAGACACAACCAGGCGTGGCTATCTGTGAGGCAGGTGCACACCGCTAGTTTCACTATGAAGAATTGGGTAGCATCATGTGCCATAGAAATGCATTATTTAAACGAGGAAGCGAACATAGCTGGTGCCATGCTTACTATGTAAGAACTTGCCCTTTCTGGACATCAGTCTGGAACAGGGTCAATGGAGAAAGGGAAACGCCACAGTGGCCACTGGGATGCTTTAAATCTTACCTGTACAATTCATTTTCTCTACAGTTCTTTAAGACATGTTGCATAGATGTCACCTCCCCTCCACGATGCCGATGAGGAAGAAGGCAGGAGAGTTGAGTGGGGAGGCTCAACCCGCACACCTGGGAGGAATCTGGGATCCATAGCTAGAGCTCTTTCCAAGCCCATGGCTCTGTTCTGTGGTGTTAGAATGTGCGTCCCCACACACTCACCTAACCCAAGCCCACAGAAGAAATCCACATGCGAATTAATATAGCCAGAGCTATGGCAGAACGGAAGCAGGATAGAGCTGGCGAACAGTTAAGGAATGATGGACAGCTGTTACAAGGGAAGCGGCATTCTTTACCCTGCAGTCTTGAATCTCGGAGCACGCCAGCTCCTCTCTCCAGTCGGAATTACTCCCAAGCTCAGATTTATACAAAGCCCCTTTATTCACATGCCTTTAGATAAAACGTAAGGAGCACATCCTAAGTCCTACACTGGCCTGAGGGCTTTATATTTATTAACTTCCTGAGTCCTCATAAAAACCTCATACGAGATTCTATTTTTGGCTCCAATTTATAGATGAGGGAACCGAGAGGGAGAGGTTAAGCAACTTGCCTAGTGCGAGCGAGCTGGGAGACGGCAGAGTCAAAATTGGGCCAAATAGCTCTGAAGCTGGTCTCATTAGATTCTCTCCTCCTTGGGTCCACGGTGGGAAGCTATGCAGATTTCACAAAGAGCTTTTCTGCCTGCTCCTTTTGAATTTTTCATTTTCGATAGTTTCAAATCCTGTTTTGGAGTTTGAGCTCACTCTTGGTGCACCTGTCCTGTTACAAGTATCTGAAAGTTCTGGGTGCTCTGGGTGACGCTCTCCCGGGGAGACAACTGGAGAGGGCCCTCCAGCAGCTGCGGGACCAGCTCATTTCTCTGTCTGAGCACTTGACGTAAAAAGACTTCAATCAAATCCTGAGGAGATAGCTACCTGAAGGCTCTGAAGAGGTCGAAATGGAAGCAGAGTCCTTGGAAGAAAGTGTTTGAAGGTGGGCCTCGCTGTGGCTGGGGGAAGGGCACACTGAGTGCCAAATATGACTGTACAATCACAGAAACCATTCAATGCCTGTGTGCCTGAACCCTATCCTGCAGGCTGTATTCTGCTGTCATTGTAGGTGACTGCTCTCTAACATTTACAAGTGCCTCAAGGCTCACAGCCTCCTGTAGATGTAGGTCTCCTGGCTCTAGCCTCTCTCTGGCTACTCCGAATCACAGATCTTCCTCAGTCTGGGTAGCTGTCCCCTCCCACTAAGATACCTTCTCTCTCCTGTGTGTCTCTGTAAATGACTCCAGCAAACTCTTTCTTATCGCAGTTCTGCTGGACCATACAGGTGTCTACTGGGAACTACCAATCCACAGACCCCTGTCACTCTGCCCCTGAGCTTAATTCCTTGACTGTGTATCCAACAGCTGTGAATCTCAATCCCCCACCTCTCTGTGAGATGTTATCAAATATTTATTACTCAAGTAATTTATTACGAATAGATTACATAGTGAAAACATCACTTAATGAAATATTTGCTAACTTACTGATACTAAATCTCACCTTAGTGTCCCTAGCCTCTACCCATTTAAATATATTAGCAACGCTTCTTACTCAAAGGAACCAATGCCTGGTTTCCTCCAGGCATAGAGCAAAGATGTGTGGTCTTGGTAAAAAAATAGTTCATTAAATAATGAAAGGAGTGATTCTGTATAAAGAGTAGTTCCTAGCTCCATGCCTTACATTTGCCAGGATCTCAATAAATCTTAGTTACTGGTGTCATTTATTATTATTATTATTATTATTATTATTATTATTATTATTAAATTTGGCATGTATTATACAATATCAACAATGATGTCTATCTTCCCCAGAGTGCCTCTAAGATGCACGTGTGGGGGTAGGGAGAATATGTCTTATCCTAGGAAATAACACCGTGTAAAGATCAATAAATGAAAAGACCAAGAGGCCATAAGAAGCAAAGGCCCACCATGTTGTACCTCTAGGGACTGAGTTCAAGACTGCATTAGTGGATTCAATGGAAAGGACGTTTAGATGCCGAGTTGCTCAGGTAACTAACTTCGGCAAATCATGCAGTCTTCTGCCCATTTTAAAGCTGAAGTTCATTTTTCAAAGCATATTCACAGGGCTTCCAGTCTGTGGAGATCCGTTCCTATTGGTTATAGGCTGTTTACCTTGTGTCTCCTGCTTATGAAGGCTCAGTTGCTTACACCTTACAAGTGCCCTTCCACCCAAGGTACTGACCCTGTTAAGTTAACATGGGATGTAGCTCAGGTGTGTTCAGGGCTCCACACTGAACACCTTATTCTGGCCCAGAGGGCTTCTAAAGGCAGAGAGACTCAGGCAGCAAATCTCATCTGGAGATATATATATATATATATATATATATATATATATTTACTTCATTTTACAAAGCCATTCCAGTGCCAACACCACATAAATGAGCCACCACTTGTCACTAAATACTATGCAACAGTGCTTTGTCTAAAGTGAATCCCTTCCCATTGGGCTATACACTCCCTGGAAAATTTGTTGTTAATCCTGGCGGATTGTGGATAAGTCAGCATGAAAGGCATCCTTTCTCAATTAGAATCCCTCTGTGTTATAGGGATCATGGGAAGTGCCATCCATGTTGTGATTAAAGTGGAATAATTCATCAACAATCTATGAAGATTCCCTACAAAGAAAAAAAAACAAAAAACAAAAAACAGAAGCCAATGAATGAGCTGTTGCCTTAAGAGGCCTGCCTCCAGAGAAGCCATAGGCTGAGGGAGAATATTTAAATATGGCAGTAACTCCATGAGCTCACTGACATGTTTTTAAAAGGAACATTTTAAATCCAAACCGGGCTACTGCAACTTTAAATAAGAGTCTATCCAAGCCACCTTCTCTTATTTCTTTTATAACACTAACCTAATTGCCCCTTCTGAAATTCCCCTGCAGCAACCAGTGCCTTCCTAGCACTGTGCATGGTTTCTGGCTAATCATCCACATGTCACACACCCAGTTAGATCCTCTTTGGACCTGTATTTTCCTGGGCCAAGCAGTGCAGTAAACTTCCTGAGGTCATAACATGGCCCTGGTTGGCTCATGGGAATACAGATGGGCGCAGGGGCACCACCATGCCAAAATCTAATCAGGAGCCTCTGAAATCAAAGGACCATGTGATTTTATTTTGGTAGTTTTGCCCTCTACTGAATCTGATCTCTTCCAGGCTGACGGTTTCCAAAAAAAGCAAACATGTCCCATTTTGAGGGGAAGTGCTTATAATGTCTCTTCTCTCACTAATGGCTTTCTCAGATGGGCAGAGCCATATTCTGTGGGCAGGAGAAGCGAAGAAAACTAAACAACGAGTGGGATCTATACCCCGGTCCTCGTACTTCCAATGTTTTGATTTCCACCTTGGCAGCCATTAGAGAAATCCTATGCCCGCGCTAGGAACCATGTTCAGGGTGAGCTGGAACGAGGAAAATCCTTATGCTGGTTGTAAGGTGAGTGGGATCCCCACAGGGGCCTGCTTCATGTTCCTTCTCTTCTCTTCTTTGTCCTTTGGCAAGAGCGCAAGGAGGTTTTTGGGGAGCAGGTATCAGCGTGAATGGTGTAGCCAAGATTAGCTGGGCCTTAGATTCTTGAACGTTCTGTGCAGGCAGTAAAAGCTGCCTTCAGTATCTTGCTTCAGAAACATTGCTTGTGTAAATGGCCATTGATTTCATAGTTGGTCCCATTAGGTAGCTTTCACTGGCCTGGAACTGGCTACATGAATCAGGCCAGACTTGAACCCAAGAGATCTACCTGCCTCTGCATGTCTAGTGCTGAGATTATAGGCGTGCATCATAACGCCTGGCTCTGGAAAATATTTTTAAATATGAAAAATGAATAATGAACTATAAGAGTAATAAATCTCTGGCGAAGGAGATGAATTTGCTTCATTTTGGTGCCAGTGATTTACATTTTAGCTAAATTTCTTCAAACTATTCGGGTATTTTAACATATTCAGTTATAATGTGCAGGATCCTCCAGGGCCCTGAAAGCTTGGTTACGACCGAGTTTCCCAACATCAACATGGATGATCTTGACAGTGTAAAACTTGGGGTTGCGGAGGGCACCCTCTGGGTTTGTTTAGCAGGGTGCCTTGCATCTGCCCAGTAGGTACCAGAAACTGTCCCCATTGCAGTTGTAACAACCAAAAATGTCTCCGGATACTGCCAGTGTCTTTATGGGGAGGCTGGGTGACCAAAACTACCTCATGACTAGAAGCAGTGAACAATGGATTTAATATGATTCGATGTGTGTCTTAGCTTTTTATCTCATTTCCTTGGAAGACATGGCTTAGTAAAACTATTTAGTTTACTATAAAGCACATTAAGTGCCCACTGTCCACCCACTATTAAAACTCAATTCATAGGAGTCTTTGGAAAACTGTCTCCCAAATGACTACCCTGTTTACTTTTGTGAGGTGGGGCATGTTTTACAGCAGTTGCCCATGGAAAGAGGAGGAGGTCGAGATTAACGGTGAGCAATCGGTCTGGACCAATGGCAATTATGTGTTTGTTTCTCGTTGACTATTAGAGGCCAGGAAGTTGGTAAAAGTTGAGAAGTAAAACCTACCCCTATGCCAGAAGTGATGCTGCCCATTTGGTCTTTCCCCTCTGGTCATTCCCTGTTCCTCCTGCTACTACAAGGGAGGACTGTGGTCAGGTCCTTGCTCCAAGTTTGTGGCATCATCTCATCTTACCCTGCACATAACCCTGTGAGGTAACTGCTACTAAAACATTTTATCATGAGGGAGCTGCGTTCTCCGGCACATGACTTGCCTAAGGTACTTTTGGTGGTAAGGGTGTGGGCCGAGATCCAAATTCTGACCTGGCCCTTGCCCATTCTCAATCAGCACACTTATCCAAGCATCACCCTAACAATAGACTCCTTTCAAGACTTAGACTATGAGACCCTGTCCCAAACAAAACAGAACAAAACAACATAAAATAAAGCTACCTTTAGACGGGGCGTGTAGTTCACTTAATAGATTGCTTACCTAACATGCACGGGTGGGATCCTGGGCATAGAGTATATACTTGTAATTTCAGCACTGGAAGAGGTGGAAGCAGGCAGATAGGATATTCAGGGTCAGCTTTCAATACCTAATTTTGAGGCAAGTCTGAGTTACAAGAGCCCTTATCGTAAAACAAAAGCAAAACTTTAATTAATTTAGCTCTATCATATATGCTTATTGTATATGCTAAACATTCCACCCACGTGTTCTTTTAAAAAAATGGCAACGTAGTGAGTTCTATGAAAAATGATCTACTGAATGTCGGGAGTGTTTTCTCTCCTTGATCTGTCCAGGAGTGAAAATGTTAGCTTGTTGTTCAACGCTGCCTTTGCTGTCAGACTAAACAATGGTGTCTATTAATCATGGGAAGAGCCTAGGCAAACAAAAAAGGTTATTTTTCCTGTGAATTGAGTCTTATGGTTTGTATAATGGGGCTGCAAGGTTTTATGCCTCATCTAAACAGGCCTGAGCTGCTCGGACTCTGATAGCTTACAGAGCTCCTGGTAAATAGCCGGGAATCTGGTGTCTTTAATCACCACAACAGAAGTGAGAGGGAAGGGCTGAAAGAAGGGAGAGCTGGTGGGCAGAAGAGTGGAACTAACTTAGTTAGGTGAAGTCTTGGAGGGCAGGGCTGTGGAATGCCCACCTCAGATGAGTTCCCAGGGCTACAGGATCCCTGGTTTATCAATAGGGGACTATGCAGGGTCTAGCCTGGTCTTGTTGAGAAACTGTGTCTCTAACTTTTCTAATTAGGGTCCTGTTATTAAGTCATTGATGATCTCTGCTGCAAAAGAACTCTGTAAGTACCAGGGCCCAGGAAGCCTCACTCTTCCTTTTTATTCTAGTAAATAACAATAACCATAATCATAATAACCCTTCAGGATCATCCTAATATCTGCAGCTGCAGTGCCCCTGGGACCGTGGAGCATAGAAACCCTCCACAGTTTAATGTGGCAGAGCCATTAGGAGGTCAACGGAGTTTAGAACCTTCCTTATGGCCCAAGACAGGCCCAGACTCCCAATTTTCTCATCGCATTATTAAATGTAGCCACCATCACAATGCGTCTCTCTGAGCTCTGTTCTCTCTTTCCCTCTCTAACAACCTGAATCTGGCACACTTCCCTTCCCCTTTAACCCTCACGAGCTAAAAATAATATCCTCTTGGAACCAGCCAAAAAGTGTCAGTTGGAGGAGTTTAATTAGCAGGAGTGGGCAGGAGACAGTTCTAGCTTTCCCAATTTGCTATAAACTCTCCAGGGAGCTGGAGCCAAGCTCAATTGGAAAATCCAGGTTCATGTGCACTTGTGACTGGAGTCTTAACTTGCAGGCAAGGTCTGCCTTCTTAGAAACCAACTGCAATTCCAGTCCATAGCATCGAGTGGGAGCTCTGGGAGGAAGGAGTAGGCGCAAGGACTTGAAGAAGTGTAGGGGCTCAGGAAATAGACACTAGACCAGATTTAGGGGCGATTGCTTCCTGCCTTCCTGTTTATTTTCCTCCTTCGCAAAGTGAAGGTAGATAATCCTAGAACTCGTTTCATATGCATTTTTGAAAAATAAATAAATGGAGCTGGAGCCCTCAGAGGGCAGCCTGGCCCAGAGAAAGTCCAATGTTTTAGTGCTTCTAATATGAATATTATGTGTTGTCCATTTTTACTTTGGTGTGTCCAGATCTACAGACATGGATACATTTTAGGTCCTTCACTGTTTTATTTCTAGGACCTAGAGTAACAGCTCAGAATGAAGAATGAGGTTCAAATAAAACAATAATAAAGATTCATATGGTATTTTACCTAATTTGCATATACTTTGATTAGCTTTTCAAAAGGAATGGGCATGTCCTCAAGGATTTTGGATTATTGGATCTGAGCGTTTCATTGGCCAGTCTCCTTCTCAGGTTCCATCTATAGAAAAGCATCTCTGCCAGGTAGGAAATTAGAATAATAACCCTTGAGACCTGGCAGAGTACTTACTACTTTATAAAGATTGTTTGCCTAAGCCAATTCTAATCTCTCTTCTCTTCGTTTGATAAAATACCATGACAAAAGCAACTTAAGGGAAAATGAGTTTGTTGGCTTCGAATTCCAGGTTATAATTCATCATTGAGGGAAAGCCAAAGCAGTAGGAACTTGACGTTGCTGGTCACATCACACTCATAGTTAAGAACATAAAGCCATGAATTAATGCATGGCTGCTTATGCTCAGCTCAATTCTCTACCCTGATAAAATTCAGACTCCCCTACCTAGGGAATAGAGCCACCCTAGTGGGCGAGTCTTCTAAATTTATTCAATGTAATCAAGATAATCCCTTGTAGACATGATCATACACCAACCTAAGATAGGCAATTCCTCATTGAGTCATCTCCCAGGTGATTCTAGCTTGGGTTAAATTGACAATTAAAAGTACACACCACACTGGCCTAAACTTTATGTACGTACTAGTAAGATATGCTAGATTCTCATGGTTAAAGGAAGGAATTGTGGTTGTCAGAGGTGAGGTTTCACCTTTGTGTTTTCTTTTGAAAACTTACCTCTTTAGCTAGTCCGATCATCATACTAAACTGGGTCTCTCATTATATAACTTCCTTACTTAAATCTCATCTCCTCTGCTGCCTCTTTTTTAAAAAACCAACCAACCAACCAACCAACCAACCAACCAACCAACCAACCAACCAATGTCTTTGCCAATGTGCACATGGCTGACTTTTATCTCTCCCTCCCCCCTCAGATCATTCTCTGTTTGCTTCTATTCTCCCTACCCTTGAACTTACTGACTTAAACTAACCCCTTACCTCCTAATGTTTGTTCTTGCCTCTATGGATTAGCTCGGAAGTTCTGATTCTGAAGACCAGGTTTGAGGCACATGAGTTAGGTGACATTGCTCCTATGTGAGGTCAGCCACAAGGTTGGCAGGGCGATAGAGATGGGATGAATAATCTAAAATGGCTTTGAGTTGAGCCAATCTTGGATGGACACCTTCTGTTAGGTGTAGACTTGATCATATGGATCTGTGTCACAGCTGACACCTGTTGCTTCTGCTGGATCCTTAGAAGTGAAGTCATAAGGCCAGCTTGGGAGACAGACTCATCTCTTGACCATAGCAATGGTATGAGTATAGGGAGGGAAATAATAGCAGTTACTTTCCAAGCATCATTCTGCCACTTTTTCTGCTCCTCTCAATACTGCATGGCTACTTCAGTGAAGTAAATACCCCGAGTTGGGCACTAGGCAGTCGACACCAAAGACAATGCACATGCTCCTCTTTCTCTCATGGCACATGTTCTCATGGGGAAGAGGAAAATGAACAAAATCATCTCAGAATTAGGCATCAATGACAAAGTGAGCAGAGTGCTAAGGAAGGGTGTGAGAATTTCAATAAGGGATACTGACATAGTTGTGGGGGCAAGAGTTTAGGAGAGAGGGTTCCTAAGTTAGATCCCCGAGGTAAGGTCTGAAGAGAAGGACAGGGAACCATAAGGGCAGGTGGATAGATATAGGGACACTACAACAAAGTGTCAGGAACAAGTGCTAGGAAGGGAGGAAAACCAGAATAGTTGAAGATCAGAAAGCAATGGAGAAGGTAGGCCAAACAAAGGCTGGAGAAGACAGCCATGGATAGACTGACCTTGGAGGCCACTCTGAAAAATGTACTTCTTATGCTAAAAGTAATTATAAATAATCATATGCCCTTAAGCATGGGGGCGGGATGCATGGTAAGGAAGCAATATGGTCATCAATTATTGTGCTTATACATCTAGAATGGAAAAGGACAGCAAAGTAACAAATCTGAGCTCAAATGCTTGCTGGAGATGGAGAATTTACTTTCTGACTTACAAAGTGCTACAGAATCTTAGACAGGTGCTAGAGGTGCCATAACATGGTGCTGTGAATTCTCATTTCAGAAGAAATCGTTTGGAGACCTGTCCCTCCCAACCTTACACCATCACTAAACACTAAAATTATATGGCTGCACTTGGTTTATAATTTTTTTTATTAAGAAACAAATTCAGTGATTAAGAACAGAAGAGCCTAAGCTGGTCTAGGTCCACTTTGGGCTTTCATACCACTTACTGTCTGTGTGCTCCTGGACAGACTTATTGCCATTCTCAAATTTTCCCCATTGGCAACATGGAAAGAACCACATTGCCTAATTTCAATTCACTTAAATGGAAGATAGACTCATACAGCTCATTGTGTGAATCTGCACTGTAAGTTAATTATTAAAAATAGTGCTATTTTTATGAAATGCCTGTCTACTTGCTTTTAAAAATGTTTAATTTATAAAAGAAAGAAATAAACAAAGATAATACTTACAATTTTTTTCCTTTTGTCCTTTTTTTCTGCAAAAACATTTCTTTTTCTAGGTAGTAACAGAAGGTACTTGTGTATGAATTGATTATTCTTTAAGAAACACTTAAAATTTCTAGTGTATGCTGTGAAATAAAAATTTAAAGCAAATTTCAGATATAATTGTCATCACTAGAGATTGATATTTCTTGCAGTTATTCTGTGAAAATGAATTGTCTTTTCATATAACTTTAACATTATTGGAATAATGTTCCTTATAATGATTTTTAAATATCAGATATATTTCTCTTTTTTTTGATATTTAGTGGACTTTGATTTTGTTGTGTTTTATCAATCTTAACAAATCTTTGCACGTTTTATTGATCATCTAAAGAATTAGCTCTTAGTTCTATTGATCTTGTTTTGTTTTTCTAGTTTTCTAACTTCTCTGATTTTGCTATTTTTAACTTTCTACTCTTTCATTTTAATATACTATTCTGCAATTTACTGCTCTGAACCTTTAACTCATTACTTTTCTAGTTTCTGAATGTTTGATCAAAGTTTTCCATGTCCCTCCAATATTCTTCCAGCCATTTTTGAATTTTCACAAACTTCAACTGTGGCATTTTTCTTGATAGTCAGGTCTGCAGTACTTCATAATTTTCATTTTCTTTCTTCTGTTTACATTTTTGTTTACATCTTTTAAAAATGTGGATTGTTATTTGAACATTTATTTCTCACTTTAATGTTATCCAAGAAACGAAGTCTGTGGTAGTGGTTATTTTTGTATTCTAAAGTCTTGTTTGTAAACATCCCATATGGTTTAAAAAATGATTTTTATGCATTACTATATTCCACCTCAATGATATAATCTTCAGATACAGCCAACTTTTAAAAACCCATCTATTCTCTTAAAACATCTAACGAACTACAGACTATTCATTTCCAGAAATTCTGGTTGGTTCTCTTTCAAACTCAGCTCTTCTTTTCCATGGAATTTTGTAATTTTAGTTATAACAAATACTTTCAATCATATTTTGGCACTTTAGTATTTCTCCATAATTGCATTACTCCTTCCATTTCTTCAGTTATTAATTTTTCTTTTGTTGGGTCATCTGGACCTTTGGATCTGGATCTGATAGACCTCCTCCTTATTTTTTCTTTTAACAAATGTGTCAATTCTGAAGGAATTAATTAGTGTGTGGAAGTCTTACATGTCTTCCTTGCAAAATCACTACTGCTACATAATTCTGAGATGGTTGACGATGTGAGTCTTTGGTAGAAATCTCAATCATTTAAGTGATTGCAGCTGAGTTTTAGGCTAATTTCTGGGCTTCTTGTCTTCCAGCTAAATCAAGTCTGGGACACACGTCTACCCAGTGGTTGGGGCTGGAGACTTTTATTTTGCCAGTGACTTTTCTTTCCATTGATTCAAGGCCAAGCACATAAGATTTACTTCTGAACTGGTGGGAAGAACATTCTGTCTCTCCCTCTCTCCCTCCCTCTCTCCCTCTCCCCCTCTCTCCCTCTCTCCCTCTCTCCCTCTCTCCCTCTACTTTATATCTTATTTTATTTATTTTTTTATTTTCGAGATAGAGTTTCTCTGTGTAACTCTGGCTGTACAGAAACCAACTCTGTAGACCAAGGTGGCCTCAAACTCATACAGATCTGCCCACTTGTGCTTCCCAAGTGCTAGGATTAAAGGTATGCACCACCACTGCTGGATTTGTTGGACAGAACTTTTCTGATCCACAATTACCACATGACATTTGGATTCCAGCTGTACTTATTGTACTGCTCTTGAAATTCTAGGCTGTGAACCTCTTCTAGAACCCGAGCTCTGGGATTAAGTTATCTTTAGATTATTCTAGCAGTAATTAGCTTCTTCCCATGCTCTCATTCTTGAGTATAAATATTTTCTTAATTTTTAAAAACACTTGCCACTTCTTCCAGGTTGCCTGTGTTCTATGAAATCCAACACAACTTATCAGTTTGGTTTTCATATTGCAAAATGTCTTCAGTAATCGTCTACATAGAAGAATTAAATTAAGAAAGGCAAAAGAACACTGATAATAGTGTTCTCACGCATATAAAGTATGACCAAGTGTTGGATCGAGCTAGAATGTCTTCACCAGAGCTGAATGCCAGGGAGCATATTACTTCCTTGAGCAAAGCCACTATCTAATCTTAAATTATATATTATCAGAATTAGACAAATTACTTAAAAGTGCTTGACTCCCTACTACTTAGTTGTTTTGCTACATGTTAGTTTATCAGTGAACCTAAAGTCATTTTTGTCTATTTTACATGTATAGTCTAAATGTCCATAGTGTGTGTGTGTGTGTTTGTGTGTGTGTGTGTGTGTGTGTGTGTGTTTGTGTAGTATAAAATTATGTTTGGTAAATAGTAATGTATTCCTAATAATCGCTTTCCAATTCTGCCTTTGCTGATGTCATAGTGACAGTTCGACATTAGCTAAGGTGAGGTTATTTCAAGAAATTCTTCACATCCTAAAACCAATTGTGTTTTTGTTCCATCCAAGTACTAGTTGTTGAACATTTGCTCATATTGCTAAATAAAAAATACCATGATTAACGTACAAAAGAGACATATAGGCTCAGATATTGAATTTAGAGAAAAAAAGAATTCATTAGTCCCTATTGGACAAGAGAATCAATAATAAATCCAAAGTAATGATGAGACAAATATAAAACAAACAAACAAAAAAGATACAATTGTAGGTGTAGCGCTCTGTCTCTCTTACTCTCTGTCTGTCTCCCTGCCTCTCTGTGTCTCTCTGTCTCTCAGTCTCTGCATTTTTTTAGTTTCTGTCTGTGTGCCTGCCTACCTGTCTGTCTGCCTGCCTGCCTGCCTGTCTGTCTGTCTGTCTGTCTCTCTCTATGCATTTGGATGCGAAAGGTTGGTGTTGGTTATCTCCCTCCACGTTGACTGCCTTCCTCAATTGTTTCAAAACCATGATTTTGAGTCATGGTTTCTCATTGAACCTGAAACTCTCTGAGTCAGACTGGCTGGCCAGGATGCTCCAACAATCCCCCTGCCTCCACTTCTCTCACACAGGCCCTCATGTTTGTGCAGTACACACTTTTCTTTCTGAGACTCACACAAGTCCGTAGCCTTCTATAAGTTTCTCCTGTCAGGTATTTTTTTTTTTAATTCGCAGCAATGAAAAAAATAAGTATGTTGCTTAATTGAACAATTTAGAGCAATGTAAAATGTACATTTTATTTTATGTAAAAGAGGCAATCACTTATCACGTTCAGTGAGTCTGTTACAGATCCAGGCAGGGCTCAACATGGAGGCTGGCTAGTCTTTCTTTTCTCCTGGGTTTGCAACTGGGATCATCTGAACATTCACTCACTTTCCGTGTATGCGGTTAGATTCTGGGCATCAGTGGGCTCCCAACTGGCTCTAATTCTAGAACAAATACCCTCTCCACACACCTGAGGCTTTTCTCAACATGATGACTGGCTTCCAAGGGTGAGTATCTCAAGACAGAGCCAGACACTGGCTATATTGACATTTAGGTCATGAATCTTCAAGTTAAAACATTTTGGGAGGTCCTATTGATTTTCGTAGCCCATGCTCAAGTTTTCTCTAACTCTCTAGGTCATTTCTACGGATTGTTCATTCTTCAGTAGTAATCTGAATTCTCAAGAAGATGGGGATTGCAGAACACTCATTACTCGTGAACTTTATCCCACATGTTGTGCATACTATTACCTTGTCAATATAACAACTTTTAAATATTATTCATGCTTCCCTTCTTCCTTCCCAATTCTTGAAAAATAATGTCATTTAAAAAATGGCACTGTTTACAACCACCGTGTGCTATGGCTCTGTCCTTTCAACTCTTAACAAGACAGCAGTAAAAATAAACATGATTTTTATCCAATACCATCAATTATTGTCCCAATGTCCTTTTGATAATTTTGTTTCTCTGAGGTTTAATTTTTAGTAGGTTCTTTAGAAGCAGCACTGCCCGAGGCCTTAAATGCTATACAGATCACCTATAGCCTTCATATATTGTCTTCACTTGGATGGACACCAAGCCCTTCGTTTGCTTTGGTTTTCCTGAGCCTTGACAATGACATAGATCCATAACGTTCTTTTCATGTTAAAACTTTTGTATCTCTACATAAATGCCAAAAATGTCACTTTTCTTTCAACTCCAGTAATTTTACTAGAATGTTCCAGCATTGCTTCTTCCAGCTCAGCACCTTTTCAATGTATATTTTGGAATTTATATTATATCTAATCTATTATATGCTATAATACAAATTTTAATTTTCAGAAAAGTTGCCTTTAAATATTCTCATCACATTTCGCTATGTCTTGCTTGTATCCTTTTCATTGGAGACCAATATACAAAGGCTTCTTTGGTTCTATTCAGTATATTATCATTTCTTATAAATCATTTTATCTTTTTTGTTTTTAATGTTCTGTTCTTTTTGCTTCCTGTTCCCTATAACTAGTTATTTATATTTATTAGCAGTTGCTTGCATTTTACTCTAGATTTGAGTTCTGAAGACTCATAACAAATGAGAGTGAGACAGTTGTAAAAAAGCTCATGACTGAAAAAGGCCCAGGTCTAGATGGATCCATCGAAGTATTCTACCAGAGAACTGCAATCGGTACTTCTTAAATTATACACACAAGAGGGAAGGGGGTGGGAGGAGGGGTGGGGGGAGTGGGGCAGGATCAGGTATGGGGGAGGAGACAGGGCAGAAATCCAGAGGGCCAGGAGAATGAATGGAAATAGCTGCGGAGTGTGGGGGGCAGAGGCACCTCTAGAAACTCCGAGAGACCTGGGATGTGAGAGGCTCCCAGAACTCAGTGGGAGATTACCTCAGATGAAATGCCCAACAGTAGAGAGGTAGAATGAAGAGACCACCTCCGGTAGATAGACAGGGCCCCAGTGAAGGGATGGGGCCACTCACCTACCTTCAACATTTTTGACCCAGAATTGTTCCTGTCTAAAAGAAATGTAGGGACAAAAATGGATCAGAGACTGACAGTAATGCCATCCAATGACTGGCCCAACTTGGGATCCATCCCATGGCCAGGTACCAAATCCTGACATTATTACTGATGCCATGTTGTACTGGCAGACAGGATCCTAGGCATGGCTGTCCTCTGAGAGGCTCTATCAGCAGCTGACTGAGACAGATGCAGATACTTATAGTTAGCTATTGATCTGAGATCGGAGACCTCTATGGAAGAGTTAGGGGAGGATTGAAGGAGCTGAAGGGGATTGCATCCCCATAGGAAGAACAACAGTGTCAACTCTCCTGGACCCCTCAGAGATCCCAGAGACTGAGCCACCAACCAAAGAGCATACAGGCCTGGTCTGTGGACCCTGGTATATATGTAGCAGAGGACTTCCTAGTCTGGCCTTAGGGGGAGAGGATGTACCTAATCCTGTAGAGATCTGATGCCCCAGGGAGGGGAAATGAGATGGGAAGGATGAGGCAGGGGTAGGTGGGAGGGGGAGAACCTTCTTAGAGGCAAAGTGGTTGGGGAGATGGGGTGAAAAACTTTTGGAGGGACGACACAGAAGGGGGGCAACATTTGGAATGTAAATACATAAAATAATTTAATAAAATAATTACACACAAAAATCTGAAATAGAAAGTTCACTGCTTTCACAGAACAAGCATGGGAGTGGCCTTTCTAGTTTTGTTTTTGAATATGTAAACAAGTTAAAGACACAGCAAAAGAAACAAAACTGTAGAATAATAATGAACATATATGTTCACATATAGACAGACATAAATGTAAAATTCTTCACCAAAATCAAATCTTCACCAAATTCACTGAAAAACTGAATACAGGAACATTTCAAGAAGACCATTCACCACAATCAATTTGACTTTATCCCAGAAATGCATGGTTGGTTAAACATATGTAAGTCGATGTATATTGTTGTCCTATAAGTTATATAAATTAACTTAAATAAAGTCACATGGCCCTCTCAATAGTTGGAGAAGATGTCTTTGACAGAACACAATGTGCATTTATGAGAGAAGTCCCATAGAGAATAGGACAGGAAAAGCACTCAGCATATTAAAGTCTGTTTGGGACAAAGCCACAGCCAAAATTCTCCTATTGGAGAAAAACTAGAAGTAATCCCATTACAGTCAGAAACAAGATGGGCCTGTCCACTTTCCCATCCCTTCTCAAGACAGCACCTGAGCCTTAGCAGAAGCAATAACACAAGAGAAGAAAATTAAAGAGATACAAATAAGAAAAGAAGAAGCCGGGTCATCCCTGTTTGTAAATGCTATGATCTGATACATCCGATACACCAGCAATTCCACCAGATAAGTTTTGGAAACACTCGGTGATCTCAGAAGTGTCTCGGGGCACAAAATTAGCTTACAAAGATCAGTAACCTTACTATACACCACCACGTAACACACGGAACGAGAGCTCATGGCCATATTCCCATTTGCAGTAGCATCCAAGACAATAAAGTTCCTTAAGATAAATATAACTAAGGAGGTGGAGAATCTCTACAGTGAAACTCTCTTCATTTCCTTGAAGAGAGAAGTTGAGAAAGAAACTACATAATGGGAAAATGTCCTATTCTCATAGATCAATAGAATTAATATTCTGAAAATAACTGTCTTAGCAAGAGCAATTTACATGTTAAATGCAATCCCATTAAAATACCCAGAACATTCTTCATGGATACAGAAAACTAAGTTCTAAATTTCATGTGGAACCAGATAAGAACTCGGATAACCAATGCAATTCTGAGCAGAAGGGATAAAGCTGCTTTTTCTTACCTTAGCTGAGTCTCTGTGGGGGTGTTTGGGTTTCTCCTCTTCTCTGGTTTTACATGTCTTCTCTCCTCTGCCTCTCTCTACATTGATGTTGATACCACACAAGTACCTTTGTGTCTTGACCAGTTCACTTTTCATTTGGTGTTTTCAGAAGTTACCCAGCGACATAATTTGATTTTATGTTGTTTCTGAGACTTAACTTTTACTGTTACGGATTTTCACTGCCAGTTGTTATGTTGGGGACAGGTGAGTAATGAAAACACATGATCATTATTAACCAAAGCTGGCAATCTGCTAGGATAGCTTGCTAATCATCACATCATGCATACTTTCAACAATTGTGATAATTGGTTGATTAAAATATTTAATAAAACATATAAAATAAGAAAATGTTTTAAAATATTAAAGCCATCAAATTTCCTAGATGTCTTGGCCATTTTCTGAATTTTAATTTTTTTATTTTATGTACTGAGTGTCTCCCCTGCCTGCATGTATATGCACCATGTGTGGCATCTGGCTGCCCTTGGGAGCCAGAAGTAGGCATTAACTGGACTTAGGTGGTTATGATTTGCCACATGGCTTCTAGGAAGTGAACCTGGGTTCTCTGGAAAAATAAGGAATGCTCTTAACCGTTGAGCCCAATCTAGTCCCAACGTCTTGGTTATTTTTAACCACGATTTTAAAAATCTGCCTTCCAGTAAAAGTCACCCTCATTAACAAAGAACCACTAAAATCATTCTGGTGTATCGGAGAGCATTATGGCTAACTCTGCTCCTGTCATAATTAGTGGTGTTATTTGCAGATACGTGAATCCTACCTTTCACGATCACAGGTCTTTAGCTCTAAGATTACAGGAATGGTCTCAGAATCTGCCTAATGCTGGCACAGCCGGTAAGCCTATTTCTTGACTTCTGTGGTTTGCCTCCATAAACAAGGTAGACAAGACCAGGAGAATGTGGGCTCTAGAATTCCAGCTAGTGGGAGCTGATTCCGGTAATTCCAAAAGAAACACTAATTTGTGCCTTACTTGATTCTCTCTTGGCTCCGCGATTTCAGAAAACAGAGATATTCATTATGGTGTTTGTTTATTTTCATTTCCTATGGGAAGGTAAAAGATCCGTGGCTGAAATGAACTTGCGTAGATGGATACAATCAATGCTGAAACAATCCCAAATGGATCTTAAGGAGAGATACATTAAGATGTTAAAATATGAAAAGTTACTTCCAAGAGAGGACCAAAAAACGTAGGCAGTTCCCTATTAGATTCATCGAAGTGAAAGCACTTCATTATTTACATGGCAGAAACACTTTGGCCAGTTTTCTATGTTTCCCTGGACAGGCAGGAGGCTCAGGGCACTGCCTGTGACACGCCTCTCTGAATGTGTGCTCTGATGTGGTGTCGGGATGTTTGGCTTTACAGCACAGAGAGAGAGATCTGCCATGTACTGGAGCATACACGGAGTACTTATTCCCACTTTTTCCGCCATCTGTGTTTCCTGCCGCCAAAGTGCCATATCAGAAAGAGTTGAAAGGATGGAAAGCCTTCCACCTGAGGAACAGAAACCACAAGGAACGGATGGATAGGAGGCCACGGGCTCTGTATCCAATTACCTGAGAGGCTGTTATGGAAAAAGAAACTTGTTTGACATTATCCCACAGGGAGCAACTGCCACTAGCAGACAAACGCTCTAAAGATGTGATTCTTGGCTCTGAAGTGGAGGAAGCCACTCTCCATTTCTGGAGTCTTGCTTGGCGCACTCCAATGCCTACTCAGATCTTTCCCACCCAGAGTCCTGGTCTTTCAGTAAAGAACTCTTCCAGCAGCTCTCTGCTCCCAGACCCCCTGGAGGGGAGTTCTCGCCGCCTGGTCGGGCGGGCACTCCTGAGGCAGCAGAGCAGAGGAGACCACCAACGCTGCCCACCCCTGCCCACATCCCTGGCCCAGGAGGAAACTGTTGCGGCCTCTGGGTACCCCCGTAGAGGAGGGCCCAGGGCAGCAGGTCCACCAGCGTCTGAGACACCGCACCTGAAGGGACCGACCGGATAAACAGTTCTCTGCACCCAAATCCCGTGGGAGGGAGAGCTAAACCTTCAGAGAGGCGGACACGCCTGGGAAACCAGAAGAGACTGCACGCTGCACACAGTACTGATCCCAGAGGAAAACACCAAAAGATATCTGGAACCCTGGTGCACGGAACCTCCCGGAAGGGGCGGCGCAGATCTTCCTGGTTGCTGCCGCAGCGGAGAGCCCGTGGGCAGCACCCCGCAAGCGAACTTGAGCCTCGGGTCCACAGGTAAGACCAACTTTTCTGCTGCAAGTGACTTGCCTGGTGAACTCAAGACACAGGTCCACAGGAACAGCTGAAGACCTGTAGAGAGGAAAAACTACACGCCCGAAAGCAGAACACTCTGTCCCCATAACTGGCAGAAAGAAAACAGGAAAACAGGTCTACAGCACTCCTGACACACAGGCTTATAGGACAGTTTAGCCACTGTCAGAAATAGCAGAACAAAGTAACACTAGAGATAATCTGATGGCGCGAGGCAAGCGCAGGAACCCAAGCAACAGAAACCAAGACTACCTGGCACCATCGGAGCCCAATTCTCCCATCAAAACAAACATGGAATATCCAAACACACCAGAAAAGCAAGATCTAGATTCAAAATCATATTTGACCATGATGCTGGAGGACTTCAAGAAAAGGCGTGAAGAACTCCCTTAGAGAACCTACAGAGAGGAAAGTAAAAAATGCCTAAAGAGAGGAAAATATAAATAAACAAAAATGCCTGAAAGAATCCCAGGAAAACATAAATAAACAAGTAGAAGCCCATAGAGAGGAGACACAAAAATCCCTGAAAGAATTCCAGGAAAACACAATCAAACAGTTGAAGGAATTAAAAATGGAAATAGAAGCAATCAAGAAAGAACACATGGAAACAAACCTGGATATAGAAAACCAAAAGAAGAGACAAGGAGCTGTAGATACAAGCTTCACCAACAGAATACAAGAGATGGAAGAGAGAATCTCAGGAGCAGAAGATTCCATAGAAATCATTGACTCAACTGTCAAAGATAATGTAAAGCGGAAAAAGCTACTGGTCCAAAACATACAGGAAATCCAGGACTCAATGAGAAGATCAAACCTAAGGATAATAGGTATAGAAGAGAGTGAAGACTCCCAGCTCAAAGGACCAGTAAATATCTTCAACAAAATCATAGAAGAAAACTTCCCTAACCTAAAAAAAGAGATACCCATAGGCATACAAGAAGCCTACAGAACTCCAAATAGATTGGACCAGAAAAGAAACACCTCCCGTCACATAATAGTCAAAACACTAAACGCTCAAAATAAAGAAAGAATATTAAAAGCAGTAAGGGAAAAAGGTCAATTAACATATAAAGGCAGACCTATCAGAATCACACCAGACTTTTCGCCAGAAACTATGAAGGCCAGAAGATCCTGGACTGATGTCATACAGACCCTAAGAGAACACAAATGCCAGCCCAGGCTACTGTATCCTGCAAAACTCTCAATCAACATAGATGGAGAAACCAAGATATTCCATGACAAAACCAAATTTACACAATATCTTTCTACAAATCCAGCACTACAAAGGATAATAAATGGTAAAGCCCAACATAAGGAGGCAAGCTATACCCTAGAAGAAGCAAGAAACTAATCGTCTTGGCAACAAAACAAAGAGAAGAAAAGCACACAAACATAACCTCACATCCAAATATGAATACAACCGGAAGCAATAATCACTATTCCTTAATATCTCTCAACATCAATGGCCTCAACTCTCCAATAAAAAGACATAGATTAACAACCTGGATACGCAACGAGGACCCTGCATTCTGCTGCCTACAGGAAACACACCTCAGAGACAAAGACAGACACTACCTCAGAGTGAAAGGCTGGAAAACAACTTTCCAAGCAAATGGTCCGAAGAAGCAAGCTGGAGTAGCCATTCTAATATCAGATAAAATCAATTTTCAACTAAAAGTCATCAAAAAAGATAAGGAAGGACACTTCATATTCATCAAAGGAAAAATCCACCAAGATGAACTCTCAATCCTAAATATCTATGCCCCAAATACAAGGGCACCTACATATGTAAAAGAAACCTTACTAAAGCTCAAAACACACATTGCACCTCACACAATAATAGTGGGAGATTTCAACACCCCACTCTCATCAATGGACAGATCATGGAAACAGAAATTAAACAGAGATGTAGACAGACTAAGAGAAGTCATGAGCCAAATGGACTTAATGGATATTTATAGAACATTCTATCCTAAAGTAAAAGGATATACCTTCTTCTCAGCTCCTCATGGTACTTTCTCAAAAATTGACCATATAATTGGTCAAATAACAGGCATCAACAGGTACAGAAAGATAGAAATAATCCCATGCATGCTATCAGACCACCACGGCCTAAAACTGGTCTTCAATAACAATAATAAGGAAGAATGCCCACATACACATTGGAAATTGAACAATGCTCTACTCAATGATAACCTGGTCAAGGAAGAAATAAAGAAAAAAGAAATTAAAAACTTTTTAGATTTTAATGAAAATGAAGGTACAACATACCCAAACTTATGGGACACAATGAAAGCTGTGCTAAGAGGAAAACTCATAGCGCTGAGTGCCTGTAGAAAGAAACAGGAAAGAGCATATGTCAGCAGCTTGACAG
Organism: Rattus rattus; assembly: GCF_011064425.1. Taxonomy (NCBI): domain Eukaryota; kingdom Metazoa; phylum Chordata; class Mammalia; order Rodentia; family Muridae; genus Rattus; species Rattus rattus. The sequence continues at coordinate 139,248,893 of NC_046158.1, read as the reverse complement.
CACACCTAAAGCTCTAGAACAAAAAGAAGCAAATACACCCAGGAGGAGTAGAAGGCAGGAAATAATCAAACTCAGAGCCGAAATCAACCAAGTAGAAACAAAAAGGACCATAGAAAGAATCAACAGAACCAAAAGTTGGTTCTTTGAGAAAATCAACAAGATAGATAAACCCTTAGCCAGACTAACGAGAGGACACAGAGAGTGTGTCCAAATTAACAAAATCAGAAATGAAAAGGGAGACATAACTACAGATTCAGAGGAAATTCAAAAAATCATCAGATCTTACTATAAAAAGCCTATATTCAACAAAACTTGAAAATCTGCAGGAAATGGACATTTCCTAGACAGATACCAGGTACCGAAGTTAAATCAGGAACAGATAAACCAGTTAAACAACCCTATAACTCCTAAGGAAATAGAAGAAGTCATTAAAGGTCTCCCAACCAAAAAGAGCCCAGGTCCAGATGGGTTTAGTGAAATTCTATCAGACCTTCATAGAAGACCTCATACCAATATTATCCAAACTATTCCACAAAATTGAAACAGATGGAGCACTACGAATTCCTTCTATGAAGCCACAATTACTCTTATACCTAAACCACACAAAGACCCAACAAAGAAAGAGAACTTCAGACCAATTTCCCTTATGAATATCGATGCAAAAATACTCAATAAAATTCTGGCAAACCGTATCCAAGAGCACATCAAAACAATCATCCACCATGATCAAGAAGGCTTCATCCCAGGCATGCAGGGATGGTTTAATATCTGGAAAACCATCAACGTGATCCATTATATAAACAAACTGAAAGAACAAAACCACATGATCATTTCATTAGATGCTGAAAGCATTTGACAAAATTCAACACCCTTCATGATAAAAGTCCTGGAAAGAATAGGAATTCAAGGCCCATACCTAAACATAGTAAAAGCCATATACAGCAAACCAGTTGCTAACATTAAACTAAATGGAGAAACTTGAAGCAATCCCACTAAAATCAGGGACTAGACAAGGCTGCCCACTCTCTCCCTACTTATTCAATATAGTTCTTGAAGTTCTAGCCAGAGCAATCAGACAACAAAAAGGAGGTCAAGGGATACAGATCGGAAAAGAAGAAGTCAAAAATATCACTATTTGCAGATGATATGATAGTATATTTAAGTGATCCCAAAAGTTCCAAGAGAACTACTAAAGCTGATAAACAACTTCCAGCAAAGTGGCTGGGTAAAATTAACTCAAATAAATCAGTAGCCTTCCTCTACACAAAAAGAAACAAGCGAGAAAAGAAATTAGGGAAAGCGACACCCTTCATAATAGACCCAAATAATATAAAAGTACGGTGTGACTTTAACCAAGCAAGTAAAAGATTTGTACAACAAGAACTTCAAGACTCTGAAGAAAGAAATTGAAGAAGATCTCAGAAGATGGAAAGATCTCCCATGCTCATGGATTGGCAGGATTAATATAGTAAAAATGGCCATTCTACCAAAAAAGTGATCTACAGATTCAATGCAATCCCCATCAAAATACCAATCCAATTCTTCAAAGAGTTAGACAGAACAATTTGCAAATTCATCTGGAATAACAAAAAACCCAGGATAGCTAAAACTATCCTCAACAATAAAAAAGGACTTCAGGGGAATCACTATCCCAGAACTCAAGCAGTATTACAGAGCAATAGTGATAAAAACTGCATGGTATTGGTACAGAGACAGACAGATAGACCAATGGAACAGAATTGAAGACCCAGAAATGAACCCACACACCTATGGGCACTTGATTTTTGACAAAGGAGCCAAAACCATCCAATGGAAAAACGATAGCATTTTCAGCAAATGGTGCTGGTTCAACTGGAGGTCAACATGTAGAAGAATGCAGATCGATCCATGCTTATCACCCTGTACAAAGCTTAAGTCCAAGTGGATAAAGGACCTCCACATCAAACCAGATACACTCAAACTAATAGAAGAAAAACTAGGGAAGCATCTGGAACACATGGGCACTGGAAAAAATTTCCTGAACAAAACACCAATGGCTTATGCTCTAAGATCAAGAATCGACAAATGGGATCTCATAAAACTGCAAAGCTTCTGTAAGGCAAAGGACACTGTGGTTAGGACAAAACGGCAACCAACAGATTGGGAAAAGATCTTTACCAATCCTACAACAGATAGAGGGCTTATATCCAAAATATACAAAGAACTCAAGAAGTTAGACCGCAGGGAGACAAATAACCCTATTAAAAAATGGGGTTCAGAGCTAAACAAAGAATTCACAGCTGAGGAATACCGAATGGCGAGAAACACCTAAAGAAATGTTCAACATCGTTAGTCATAAGGAAATGCAAATCAAAACAACCCTGAGATTTCACCTCACACCAGTGAGAATGGCTAAGATCAAAAACTCAGGTGACAGCAAATGCTGGCGAGGATGTGGAGAAAGGGAACACTCCTCCATTGTTGGTGGGGTTGCAGACTGCTACAACCATTCTGGAAATCAGTCTGGAGGTTCCTCAGAAAATTGGACATTGAACTGCCTGAGGATCCAGCTATACCTCTCCTGGGCATATACCCAAAAGATGCCCCAACATATAAAAAGACCGTGCTCCACTATGTTTCGTAGCCTTATTTATAATAGCCAGAAGCTGGAAAGAACCAGATGCCCTTCAATAGAGGAATGGATACAGAAAATGTGGTACATCTACACAATGGAATATTACTCAGCTATCAGAAACAATGACTTTCATGAAATTGTAGGCAAATGGTTGGAACTGGAAAATATCATCCTGGTGAGCTAACCCAATCACAGAAAGACATACATGGTATGTACTCATTGATAAGTGGCTATTAGCCCAAATGCTTGAATTACCTAGATGCCTAGAACAAATGAAACTCAAGACGGATGATCAAAATGTGAATGCATATCGCTCCTGAGAGACACAGCCAGAATACAGCAAATACAGAGGCATATGCCAGCAGGAAACCACTGAACTGAGAACAGGACCCCGGTTGAAGGAATCAGAGAAAGAACTGGAAGAGCTTGAAGGAGCTCGAGACCCCATATGTACAGCAATGCCAACCAAACAGAGCTTCCAGGGACTAAGCCACTACCCAAAGACTATACATGGACTGACCCTGGACTCTGACCTCATAGGTAGCAATGAATATCCTAGTAAGAGCACCAGTGGAAGGGGAAGCCCTGGGTCCTGCTAAGACTGAACCCCCAGTGAACTAGACTGTTGGGGAGAGGGAAGCAAGGGGAGGGTTGGGAGGAACACCCATAAGGAAGGGGAGGGGGAGGGGATGTTTGCCCGAAACCGGAAAGGGAATAACACTCGAAATGTATATAAGAAATACTCAAGTTAATAATAATAAAAAAATATATAAAAAAAAGAAAGGTGTATTTGTATAATACATGTATATATGTGTATTATGTGGACATCGAGTTTGTATTTGGTGAATGTTACTAACTTAATTTGTACAGATCAGAAGCGGACAGTGTTATCTTTTTTTTTCCAATGAGGCAACCAATATTGGATACAAGTAAAAGAAAACATTTTCTAATATCTATTTGTATTTCAGAGTAAAGTAAAATGCAAAAATAAAAAGTAGAAAATTAAAAATGACTTGTAAATCCTATCACTTAGACTAAGTAAAGCTTTTGGCAGAAAATTTAAAAAAAAAAAAAAAAGAACTCTTCCAAAGACTCCTATTCCCTTCCCGAAACCGTTCTCAGACAGATCGTCTTGTCTGACTCTAGGGATGGACGCATGCTTCACTACAGAAATGTACTATATTATTTTCTGTGTCTGTGTGCATGTGTCTGCAGGGGCTTGCAGAAGCCGGAAGTGCCATCAGATGCTTTGAAGACGGAGTTCTAGGTGGTTGTGAGCCACCTGATGTGGGAGCTGTGAACTAAGTTCCTTTGAAATACCAGCAAATACTCTTATCTTCAGAACCATCTCTCCATCCTTCGTTCTTCATTTTCAAGGATGCATCCAAGACAGCACTGAATACAGGGAAGTCACTTTGACGTGAAAATTGCTAGATTCAGATATGATTTCATGTTTGGCAATATGGTGATTCTTCTTAAGAAGAAATGGAAGCCTCTTGTCCCTAACTAAGCCAGTCTAAACGTTGCAGCTACTGACCAACCGTATATAACTGTATATAACCTGCCTTTCAAGTTGCTCTCGAGAAGTCAGACTTGGTCCTGTCATAAGAGGCTGGTGAGAGAGAGGGCAGGTAGATACTGTTTCATTTGGGTCTGTCCAGGCATTATCCAATCTGCCTGCCTCTTGGTTTTACCCCAGATGTTTAAATAAAACAGTGCCTACATGTTTAAGGTCTTGGATGCTCTCTTCTGGGGTCAAATGTGATGGCTCCTCCAACACGAGGCATGCTGAAATATAGAGTCTCTTCACACTGGCAGACCTCCTCCTCAGCTGTCATGTCTGTGCAGCTTGGGCTATGGCCAAGAGGGATGGAGAACTGGAAGCTTAGAGTAGAATGGAATTTTAGAAAGTAGGTCACCTCAGCCCATGGTGACCTTGTGTCTTGAAAGTGATAAGGAGTTATGTACTAATAGCCAAATGTCTTAACTCTCGCTATGATGGCAAGAGAATAGCTCTAGGAAGTCTGGTGTAGTGTTATAAGGGGTTCCCACGAGCATTAAAGGTTTGCATCTGCTTTTGGTGGGCAACGAAATTCAGCTTTGCCTCTTAGTATGAACAGCTAGAACCACTGAACAGAACAGTATTTAAAATCAAAGCTTCCAAAGGCTGGCGTTCCAGAGAGGAAGAGAGTGAGAGATGGACTCTCTGAGTCCCAGAATAAATGGCTGGGAGGGAAAAACTTGACCAGAGCTTTCACAGCTTAAGGTAACCAAGGGAATTCCACTTGAAGTCCAGCTGCTGTAGAACATGGAGAGCTCTAAGAACACCCAACTAGGATGAGGCTTGGACTCTATAGGGAGTGAACTCTAACAATAAGAAAATCCATTAGAAGGATCTCAACATTGTATAGATTAGTCTTAATTCATTGGGTTAGATTGTAATTTCTTTGTAATTGCTTATCTCCTTAGTTGTCTAATATGAGTAAACAAGATTTTTCTTGCACAAGATATCTTTTCTATAACTTTCATAGATAGTATACAATTCTAAATTAAAAAAGAGAGATAGCATTGCAAAAAACAAACCAAACCGAACAAACAAGAGAAACAACCTAAAATAAAACCAGACTATCCAGACAGTTAACTTGGACTTAGAAAATAACTTTTGCTTTCCCCCTCTTCATGGTGTACCCTACACCTCTTCCTTTGCTTTTCCTCTTTTCTCTCTGCCTCTTTGTGACCCTGCCTCCTTCTTTCAGTTTAACCAAGGGCAAGTCTCTCACGTTAGCTGGAAACGTAGTCTCTTAGTTTAATCCATTTGAAACATCATAAATAATTGAAAACCTTTCCTGGAAACATGTCATCTTCTTGATTTGACCCTGCACCTTCTCAAGTTCAAACTAGCTCTCCACACTCATGAGTCTTCTCAGAACTATGCTCTATTAGCTACTGATAGGAATCTGTTGACTCTTCCAACACAGCAAGCAAATCTCCATGTTTGTGGGCTTCGTCGTCTCTCACTTCTGTTTGTGATCTAGTCGATTCTTTTTTGAGCCCAATTCTTTCTTGCAACACTTTGTCAAATAAAGCCAAAGCTATCCAGCACTCTCTACTCACATTCTGATTTCCATTATTTTCCATTAGAGCTAGAAGTTTGCCAAGTAGAGTCTGAATTCCAAATTATTTGAGGGATAGCTTTTACCAAATGTTTTACATCTAACCGACACAGATTCAGATCCCACCAACTTATGTACCAACTTCTTTATTTCTTACTTCTAACCATCTGGGGCCCAGGCCTTTACTCTGTGCTGTGCTTGGTGGCAGCTGTTGTCTTTGTTACTCCTAGTAGCAGTTGGAGTAAGCCAGCTCTTGCAGTAGTAACAAACAGACCCCTGATTTTGAAGTGTGAAGTAAGGGTATTTTTGTCTCCTGCCACAAGTCCACCTGAAGTTGTTCGGTACCCTTCTCACTATTCACTGGAGTATCTGGGTTTAGACTTGAGTCATGCCTTTTTACCACTGACTAATAAAGAGATCTCTTTGGCCGTTTACACTGGCCATTGGGTGTGCTTGTCAGTTCTGCTCTTAGCACATTGTACAGAACCAGTCCATGGCCCCAGTGGAGCACAAAGAGGTCAGGGAGTGGAATTTTACTGGGTACTTAGAGGCTGTAGAATAGGAACATGTGGTAAACAACACTAATGACTACCACGTAGACCCCTGGGGATGGAGGAGGTTGGTATGCAGAGTGAGAGGCATACAAGCGAGTGGTGGAAAGAAGAATTCCACTCGCGGTTCTGAGACCTTAGATTATTCCTATGGAAAAAATGCAGGTGTTAGGTCCCTAGTGTTTACATTCTACAGAACTACATTCTACAGAATTTAAGTTGAATAAAAAAAAATGGGAAGGAAATTTTCACAGTTCCAGAAGAAAACATTGAAAACATTCTTTCCAAACTAGGCTAGGGAAGAAATTCTTAAGCCAAAAATTTCCAAGCCAACGGGGGAAGGTCTAACACATATAATTAAGGTACAAGCAAAAGGCAGTAATAGTAGCACCACCATAAACAGGAGTCACACCAAAGACTGGGGGTGGGGGAGGGCTGCTTTCAAGCCATACCAATGGCTATGAAGCAGACATTTGAATCTAGAATGTGTTTCAGTAGGTCAACCAAAAAGAAGATGTCAGAGTGGAAAATAGCACAGATGAAAACTGGGCTTCAGAAATATAAGTGGATAGACTGCAAGAGAATTTTTGATAAATACAAAAGAAATATTATACAGCACTTTTAATTGACAAGCATTACTTAGATTAGCATGGATTTAAAGGTCAGACTCAGTCGTTAATGTGTAGAGCACGGTGTCTGTTGTTGAAAACTGACAAATACACAAAAGCATGTTTTCTATATATGTAAAGATATTAATAAAACTATGAACATTTAGATAATAGAAGATGTTGAGATACGTTAGCTTAAATTTTAGTCTTTCGTTTCCTCTCATAAATGAGAGATGGCAAGGTTTGTAAAGCAAATGAAACAGAATATTAATGTCTGCCTAGTCTTGCTTGTAGACAGAAAGCAGAGCTATTGTGTAGTGTGGTGGAACTTCATGCGTTTGAGTTACTTAAAAATTAAACATAAGAGTGGAAACCTAAAAGTATGAGGTACATAGGTGACACAGATCTGTGTGAACATGTGCTAGAGGACACGTGATGATCCTATCAGGCATTTTGTGTGTTGATGGTTACACTTCAAGCCACAGCTAGTGCCTTGTAGTCATAAGGCTGCGGACAGGCAGTTCAAGACTTGGGGTCTCAGTCACATCCATGTCACATCCCATGTTATTCAGGTCCCTCCTTGTAGACTTTACTCTGCTTTCTTCAGTCTGCTTTCGTATGATGACAGTGGCTTTGACCATTAGATTGGCATGTGTATATACACACACACATATTCTTCTTTGAGGGAGAGCCATCCATAGAAATGGTTCCTCAAAACAAAACCCATTATACTTCCCTGCCCAGAAATAGGTCAAACACCAGATAAATTATTTTGAGCAAAAAAATATGGGAATAGAATCTCGTCGTGTAGTTTTCACAAACGATTCTTCTGTTAGTACGAAAGGAGACCTGTGGCTCAGGAAGGTACATCTGTAGGCACCCGGTAGCCACTGTTGCTATGTCTCTGCTTCCGGGAAGGCAGTCAGATCCAGACCTGGATCCAATGTGTCCTCATCTGTTTAGCTCCTCATCCTAAAGTAAAGGCCAGCCATCTGGGAGGGCAGCACAGTTAAGCCTCCTGCTCTCAGTTGACAGCCTGGATCACACATTTGCGAGCCTTGAAAGTACCACTTAATAGGACCTCCAAGTGCCTCTGAGCCAGCTGAAGAGAAAGTGCAGCTGAAGCACTGGGTTGGCAGAGTTAAGTTTGTGCAGATGGAAGCGTTAGCGGAGACCACAGAACAAATACCAGCAACCAACCCATTTCACACTTCTGAAAAAAAGACAGAAAGGAATGGCAGAGGCAGGCCAAAGCAAATAGGCTTTGGAAAACTCGAAACTGTGGGCTGGAAGGTCCATTTCTTCCTCTTCTCTTCACACTCATTCTGAGAAGTTTGTTGCACTTAGAAAAGCAGAACCAGGAGCATGTAGGAGAGCAGAGCCTGGAGCACTTGGGAGACAGAGCCTGGAGCACTTGGGAAGGCAGAGCCTGGAGCACTTGGGAGAGCAGAGCCTGGAGCACTTGGGAAGACAGAGCCTGGAGCACTTGGGAGACAGAGCCTGGAGCACTTGGGAAGGCAGAGCCTGGAACACTTGGGAGACAGAGCCTAGAGCACTTGGAGAGTAGAGCCTGGAGCACTTGGGAGAGCAGAACCTGGAGCACTTGGGAGACAGAGCCTGGAGCACTTGGGAGAGCAGAGCCTGGAGCACTTGGAGAGCAGAGCCTGGAGCACTTGGGAGACAGAGCCTGGAGCACTTGGGAGAGCAGACTCTGAAACACTTAGGCCCATGCAGAAAGGGGTTTCTAATCACAAAGCAGATGTTGATTCTGGCATCTGTAGAGTGGGTTTTCTGGTTCTAGGGTTTCTATGTAACAGAAAGCATGAAAGGAACCATTCTTTCCAGAAGAATCTATGTTTCTAGGATCCCCTTAAATTGCCCTTTTTGTGGCCTATACTCACTCTTAATCTTTTATTTTGTAGCTTTTCTTTTATTCCAGAGAAAAAAAACCTTTTCATTTTTCCCTGGAGTATGTTAGTGGATGAAATTTTCCTCACATGCTACCTCACATAAATACCCTTTAGCTTCAGCCAAAGTACTTGGTGCTTATGAAAAATGTATTCTAAAGTCACTGGATGCCATAGACACTCTGGAGAATGTGTAAGGCACCCGAAGTATGAAGGACAATATTAGAAGATAAAAATTAAAGAGAGATTTAGCCTGCCATCCTGAGAGACAGGAGGTGGGTGTTTCTCAGAATTTATAGATGGTAGCTGGAAGGAAGTATTCTGTGAGCTGGCATTTGTGTAGTTAGTTGGTGGCATAGTAGCAACTCCAGTGCTTCCTCTGAGAACGGAAATGATGTGCACAGGAGACCAACCGTCCTAAAATCATCTGAGCTCTGGATGGGTTGGAAAGTGGCTGTCAGACAACCTTTCACAGCTTAGTCAGGTTACTCAACTCGCTTACCAGAATGTGTGGACATGTGTCTAGGAGGAAAATATTTGCAACTGTGTTTAAAAACAGTTCCATCTGTTCGTATGTACTTTAAATGCTTAGATGAAGAAAAAAAAAGTTAGCAAAAAGTAAAGAGTCAGATGGTTTGTGAGACAGGCTAGGTTATCCCGCTTTGAGTTGGGATGCATGGGTAGAGTGTTGGTCAGTAGGCTAAGAGCCAATGGAAATAGGTCCTGGCATGGGGAGGGGCAGGGAACAGGGCAGTGAAAGTGAGTGGGGTTTCCCACGGTTGCTTCTCCAGACCAGATGAGACCTCCAAAGGCTGGCATCTGGACATACGTGGACACTTTGTTTATGAGAAATGGGGCCGGGCCAAAGAAAAGCTCATTAGAGAAATGGGGCTGGCATCTTGGTGACTCTGAATTCAAAGAAGGAAAAATCCTCTCTGGAATTGGCAGAGTAAAGAGATAATAAAAAGTCATGCTGGTGCCGGAATCAAGGGGAAAGACAAAGCAGTAAAATGGAATGGGCGTGTGGTTTTCAAAGCTTTACAAACCCTTTGAGAGAACAAGCAGGCACAATATGGGCAAACATTCTTGTAATAGAAGAAGGGCCCGAGTAAGCAGATGCATCATGGGAGCCTCATGAATGGGGATGCTTTCAAAGAGCAGTCTGTATTAATTATCCTTGGTGAGAACATATCCCAGTGAGACACGTGTCATTCAAACTGACAGAGAAAATGTAAGTATGTCACTTTCAGATAGAGCAGCAAGCTTGGACCATGGTCCTGTACTTCTGTCTATGAAAAGAAATGGAGTCTACAAATTAAGACATTTGAGACTGCTTATCATTGACCAATAAAAGAGTAGGAAGTTTAGGAGTGACTCTTAATTCTATGCTTGGCCTCTTCAGCTTTTGATCAACCTTGGTAAACATCATGTTCTTAATCTGAAAGCTGACACTGGAGTATTTCATCTCCATTACTCACAAGACAATGTGTCCCACCCAGCTCTTCCTGGTGCTCCATACAGGCAGCAGATGGCGAGGGTTGATGCATGAGGGGTAAAGGCAACAGTATAGTAGTGGTTGCCAGGCAACCATGGTCCCACTGCCTACCCTCAATAAACCAGTCTCTGGTGTTGGAGGCTGCATGAAACAGTTTTGTTATCGCTGGGCTAAGCCATTCTTCACCTATATAATATTGAGTTCCTTTGACATCAGACTACTTTTGACTAAGTCACAGAGAGTGAGATGGGCACAGAAAACTGGGAGCAAATTGCTAGCAGGTCTGGGTGGCTTCTTCTGTCCTCCCTGTGGAAGGGGATGAGGAGTACCCCCATCACCTCATTCCCCACTGTCAAGGTGTTCCCTTCTTTTATCCCTATAGCTCTCAAAACAAAATCTGTTCTAACTTTGGTAACCACTAGCTCAAATATTACCTGAACCCTAGCAAATTGGGTTTGTGATTCAGCCCTGTGGTAAGGTCAAAATTTGAAGTCCCTGACTGACAGCAATGGTAGAAGACCTGAATAGAGTTCATAGCTCCACGTGGATTTCTCAGTGTCCCAACCTGAATACACTAAGTCCAAGGGGTTATGTAATAGGTATTCTCATGTGCTTCCTGCAGTCAAACTCATTTAAAGACCCCTTCCATGGAAAAGCTCCCTTTAGACGCCAGGCAAGGCTCCTGCCAACACTGGCCTTGTAGTTGTAGCTCGGCCAGTGTTGACATGAATTCCAAGACAAGGTCCACATGCGGCCCAGGCACTCCTGCTTGCTCTCAAATGGGTTAAGGCTAAGAATGGGACCTTGACTGGGTAGAGCTGCCCTTAGGCTTTGGTCATCAAGAAAATTGCAAAGAAAAAGAAATGTGTCCTCATTACCACAAGAAGAACGGGTTTGTAATCCTAACCCGAGGCCCATCCAGCAGGTGTGCCCACTGACGCTAACCTCCTGCACTGATTGCCTTCTGATTGTTTTCCCGGGTGGCCACCTTCTCCTAGGAAACCGTCCATGGACCTGTTTATCCACCGCTCACATTGGTTGTGGGTGAGTAAAGACAGCGGGGCACCTGGAGGCAGAAGCCTGCTTTGTTTTCTCAAAACGCGCCTTTATGATACACCACGGCGATGTCATCTCCCGAGGGGATACAACTGTGTCATCCAAATGAGTCAGAGGTGGTCTCTGTGTGCTGGCCCCAGGTTGCTTAATTCTCCCCCCTTCAGGACAAGGCCCATTAGCTCAAGCACCTACCAGGACCAAACCCAAAGTTTTACACATATAATTACTTTAAAAATTGTCTGAGCAAGCAGATTTTTAGCCAATTAGAGCTTACCTAATTCACAAACCCTACTAAACCTCACCTAGCAACTGTCATCTATTGATAAAATAGGCCCTGGGAGTTAGAAGGCTCTTAGAAATTTTCTCACCTACTGGATCCCCACTGTGCTGCCCAGTAAGTGATGTCACTGGGATAAGAACATTTCTCAGACCCCTTTCCCATTGCCTTCCAGTGCCTCAGGGCTTTTCATCTTTTGTGACTTTGTCTAGTAAAGCTTGTCATATGTTACTGACAAGGTATATTTTTCCTTGATTAACTTCCAAGTTATTTCAATCACCCACACAGTTTTCTACCTCTGAGCGACTGAGGAAAAATGCAAATAGGGTAGGCTACCAGGAAGTGTGTGGGTTTAGTGAGTCTTCTAGGGTGGTCTCTCCTCCTCCCTCCTCCCTCCCTTCTCTCTCTCTCTCTCTCTCTCTCTCTCTCTCTCTCTCTCTCTCTCTCTCTCTCTCTCTCTCTGTGGGTGTTTGTGTCCTTATCCATAGCAGCATTAGAACTCAAGAAGATTACTTTTGATCCTTTCCTCTGGCATGGGTTTCTGACTTTGGGATATGCCATTTCACTCTCTGAGCTCTGGATTTTCTCCAAGACAAAGATGATGATGCCTATGTCTGTGAGAGCTGTGAAGAGAAAACACAGTAGTCTGTAGAATTAGAGAAAGGATTCCTTGTGTGAGATCTGAGTCTTCTGGTCTTAGCTGATGTTCTTTGGACCTAGTCCTTGCATTCTGACACCTCCCCCTTTTTTCATACCAGTTGGAATCACCTGGGCCTCAACAGTGTTCCAGTACCCTTAGAAATCTTATTTTGACATATTGCTGGGCCTACCAGGTTCAGCTTCTTTTAATTTTCTTGTCCCTGTGCTATTTGGTCTGCCTGTAAGAAAATATTATCTAATGCGATACAGGTCTGGGTGCTGGATTGAGATGACAAATGTTACACAAGGTACATTTGTGTCACCATGTTGCAGTCCTTATCACTAAATTCAGATGGGACCCAAAAGCTATTTTTATATGAGATTCTACTCAGCTCCATCGCACGATCTATAAGATGTTTCTAGTTTTGCTAAATACAATTTTTCTTATCTTGCCTAGAATCAGCTATGGAAATATAATTATTTCTTAGCAACTTTGATGAGTTTTTTTCCAGTTTTATATGTAAGTCTTTGCTCTCCAGGGACATGATAAATACATGGCCCAGTGTCTCAGTGCATTGTGAGAGAGATGTGTGAAACCAGGGTGTGATTCCTCTGGGACAGCTGTTAAATGAGATCATTTACCAAAGGTGTCACTGTGCACCATGGGGATCTCTAAACCTAGTGTCTTGATTCTCTCAACAGTAAATGCTTTTGTCTGAAGAAGATGCCCCATTTCTTTTTAAAATCCTTAAAAGTTTATTTATGTCTTTATTTGTTTTTTTGGTGTGTGTGTGTGTGTGTGTGTGTGTGTGTGTGTGTGTGTGTGTGTGTGTAAGTTCTCCAAGCATGGGTTTCAAGGATCAAACCTGAGTCCTTAGGTTTTGCTGTGAGTACCTTAATCGAAGAAACCATCTTGCAGGTTAAGAGATAGCCTGCTTCTTCACTTCTTCACCTCTACTCTTTGTCCTCTTTTCATCTAAGTATTTAAGGTCTCAGGATGTATCAGACAAAGATACCAACAATAGTTATTCTTTTCTCCAAGGTCCAGGGAAAGGATAGATGCAATGGAAGCACAAAACAAAAACCCATGCAAATTTGCCTGCAATTCCACGTGGCAAGCATTAGGAAATGATGACACACCCCTGGTTTCCTGTGTTTACATTGGTAGCGAGCAGCTAGGTGACGCACATAGAATGGGGCTGGTAGAATTCCATTTGTTTGGCACTAGGGGTCGGGTGAGGAAAACATGGGTTTGGGCAATGATAATGGTATTGAATGAGGTCAGAAACACACAAAGCACAAACATTTAGAACAAAACTTAGAGAAAAATTGGGTAGCCAATGATGCTAGCAGTAAGACAAATACAAACATAAGTGTCACCAGTAAATAGTAAAGCACTTCCCGTTGACTCTGCAAATGGAGACCAGATGGACCATTGGTTTCTAAAAGAGGTGTCTACTGCACATCTTTTTGTATGTAACATCTCAGGAATCTAGAGAGGAGGAAACCAGCTTCATAATGTTGACAGGAACAAAGAGGAAGAAAGAATTTAATATGATTTAGGAAAACAGCTGAAATTTATTGAGGCTATACTTAACTTACCATTTTGGTTAGCACATACATGGAAAAATAATATTTACTCTCATGCCAAGTGTAATGGCTATTTTTGGTTGTCAACTTGACTGTATCTGGAATGAACTACAATCCAGAAGTGGAAGCCTCACCTTTGATCCTGATCTTGAGGCTGGGAGATACAAGTTTCTGACTGGATCTTGGCATGGAGATCTTGAGACAAAGTGGCTATGAATCCTAGGAGCCTAGGTCAAGGAGATCTCTGAGTTCAAGGTCATCTGGGACAAGGCAAGTCCCAGACACAGGTGTGGTGGTACAAACCTTTAGTCTGGGCCACACCTTCTGCTGGAGACTACACAAGGACATTGGAAGAAGGAAGAGTTTCTCTTTTGCCTGCCTGTCTAGTGGGACTGAGCCACTGTTAGATCCTTGGATTTCCATTCACAGCTGCTGCTGACCATTGTTGGGGAGTTGGACTACAGACCATAAGTCATCAACAAATTCCCTTGCTATATAAAGACTACCCATAAGTTCTGTGACTCTAGAGGACCCTAAGACACCAAGTGCTTTGTGTAGCATTGTGTTTAAGTCACATATCATCCAGTTTGCACGTACTGTTGTGCTGTAACTATTTCCATTTTTCTTCACAGAGCAATTGAAGCCTATAGAGGTTTACCTGCTGTGTCTGTGGAGACAGCATGCTCGGTAATGTACTTGTGGATGAAGTACAGGGACCTGAGTTCAGATGCAAGAATCCACATAAAATCTGAACATAGAAATACACATCTTTAACTTCCCTGCTGCGAGGCTGAGACAGGAAGAACCCGCCACAGTCGGGCTGAAATAAGCTCTACATGGCCCCAAGACCACGTATTAAGAACACCAGCCAGACAAGTTGTTGATAAATAGACATCAGCCTCTAGCCTGGAAAATGCCCATACAAACAAGTACATCTGTGCACGCGTGTGCGTGCGTGCGCGCGTGCGCGCGCGCACACACACACACACACACACACACACACACTACATGGAGATAAAAATATTTTTAAATGTTCTGTGTAGAGTTAGAGATTTAGTGAACTGCAAAGCCATGCGCTAAATCCATGTTCTCTGAATTTTGGATGCCTTAGAAGTGGAAATGTATGGGGGAAATGATCTGTGTTATAGATATAGAAGGCTCCCATGTGTGCATAATAAGATGTTCCTGAGCTTTTCTTAACTGTTTATAATATATTCCTAATAAATCTTTCCCTCATCCTAAGGAAGATCTGGTATCAGTTTTGCCATACATGGGCATGGGACGGCTTTGGTCTTTGGGGAATTATCAATCCATTTTGGCCTTTAGTCTTATTTTTCACATCAGGATACAGCAACATCCACTGGAGTTAACCAAAAAAAAATCGAGAAAGCTGAGAATAATAATACGTCCAACAGGAATTTTCAGAAGACTAGAATCAGAGGATGAAGAGATGTTTCGAATAGTTCTGTATTACTGCCATGAGAGAAATCCAAGTTCTAGCATGAGGCAAGGGGAGAACTAGGCAGGGCTTATTAGATACAAGGAGAAGGTTAGGAGCTGAGAGTTCAGAAAAATCTTAGGGAATAGAGAGGTTGCTAAGGCTGCTAGGAGAATAAGAACTCTAGGGACCTGTGCAGGGTTTCCCCTAGCACTAAATGGAAGGCCAATGAGTCTCTCCTTCCTCTCTTCCGATCCCTTAGCCCCTCTCTTTGTGTGTCTGTGTAAACTACTTAAGGGTAGAGAACGAGCCTTTGGAAAGACTTAGAAGACTAGTGATATTAATGACTCTTATATGGTAAAACCTTGACATAGCAAGGCTCACAGAAATGCCTTGCTTCACACATGGGGAGCAATTATCTCCACAGAGAAGAGTCTTCAGCTCCTGCAAAATTTAAACTCATTTTCAAGTAGCAAACTTCCCCTAAGTAACTCCCAGCATCACAAACGAAAATTGAAGAATATGTATGAGAACACACACACACACACACACACACACACACACACACACACACACCCAACCTAACTCTCAACCACATAAACTACACAATGCCCAAATTCAAATTCACAAAGCATCTGGGAAGCAAGGAAAAATGGTGAGGAAATAAACTCGTCATTTGAAGCAACCACGGGCAGCCCCATGAGCGCACAGACACAGCAGCAACAGTTGTTCTGTATCAGAGATTCCAACACTGAAGAGAAGATATGTAAACAGGGCAAAACCGGAACATTTACAGAGGAAAACAACTGCGTGTGAGATAAAGACAGACCAAATGGCATTAATTAACTAGATGGAGGAAATACTAGTGGTACGAAAGGCATATCAATAGAAACCATCCCAAACAAAAAGCCACTAACAAAGAAGAAAATAACAAGAGAAGCAGAGAACTGAAGGGTGGAGGAGAGAGGCCTGATCTGTATGGATTTGCCGTCACCACAGGCAAAGGAGCAGAGCAAGAACATAAAGACAAAATGGCTGAATTTTATCTAAACTTGATGAAATTATAAGCGCTCATTTAAAATATTAAAAAAAAAACCAACCCAAACACAATAAACATGATGAAAATTACCCCAAGGCAAATCCTGATCAACTTTCTCAACTCCATGGATTTGAGAAAGCAGATGGGCCTGGAGGACAGACTATATCCAAACCAAAATGAATGTCGATATCAGAGCCATCAGATGAGACGCCAGTACCAGGATGGCAGTGGAACAGCATCTCTAACCGGTGTATGTATGCTGGGAGTGAAGGTAAGTTCAGTGAAAATTTCATAACTACCTAGCATATATTTTCACAAGGGGGTAACAAATGAAAAATTTCTAAGACAATGGGAAGCTAAATTAATTTACCACCAGCAAGTCTTCACTATGACAAAGGTTAAGGACATTTTTTTTTATGGATAAAAGGCATGGATAGGAGATAGACAGGGGTTTATACACAGAAGGATGATGGACACTGGAAAGAGCATCACACGAGCAAATGCACAAGTTCACTCATTGCTTAGACCTTTTAAAAATCGACTTGGAATGCCTTAACAAAAACAATAACAATGCGTTGTGATATTCATTTACACATGGAAAAAATCTCTATAGTAATACTGCAGGTGATAGGAACAGAAACTTTTAGGCAAACTCATTCTCACTTATTTAGGGCTTATAGTTTTAGACGGTTAGTCCATGACCATCACAGTGAGGGTCGGTGGGATGGCAGCAGGCAGACAGGCAGACAGGCAAGAGAGTGAAGCAATAGCTGAGAATCTACATTTGATCCACAAATCAAAGGCAGTGAGGGAGCTAACTGAGACTGGGCTTTTAAAAGCTCAAAGCCAAGCCGCTCCCCAGTAACACACCCTCTGTCAACAAGGCCACTCCTCCTAATCCTTCCCAAACTGTTCCACCAATTGAGGACCAGATATTTAAACATATGAGCCTATAGGTACCATTCTCATCCAAAGGACACATTGTGTGCGAAAATATATAATATTACAGACACTAGAAGGAAGTTTTTTGGCATATTCTAATATGCCTCACACTATATGAACAGTGTAGAACATACTTTGAGGGTAGACTGTGGCATCATAAAGAGGTTATCATAGTAAAGATGCATGCATGCCATGCCATAAAGCAATTATTAAATAACAAGACAAGGAATGTCAGCTAAGAGTAACTCAGTGTCCAGGAGGAGGTATAGTAACAAAAAATTCAATATGTTTGAGGGAAACATCATGAAGAAAACAAAGGGAAGGAGGAATATGTAGAATAAACATGCAATTAGAAAATAGTTTTGAGCCTTGTCACACCAAAAAAAAAATCAATGAAAAGAAAACCATTTACAGTGGAAGGCAGTCATTGTCAGATGTATAATAAACAAAAAGCCCGTATAAATTGATCACAAGGAATCAAACTATCCTAGTTTGGTTTCTACTGCTGTGATAAACACCACGACCAAAAACAACTTGAGGAGGGAAGCATTCACTTCCGCTTACACCCAAGGAAACAACTCATCACTAAGGGAAGTCAGAGAAGGAACTTGAGGCAGGAACATGAAGGGGCCAAGGAAGAGTTGCTGCTTATGGGCTTGTTCCCCATGGCTTGCACAACTGGCTTTCTTATAGCATCCAGGACCACCAGTTCATAGGTGACACCTCCCACAGTGCGCTGGCTCCTCCAACATCAGTTATCAGTCAAGAAAATCTACCACATGCTTGCCCACAAGCTAACCTTTTAGAGAGCATTTTCTCGTTTGAGGTTCCTTCTTCCAAAAATGATTCTAGGTTGTGTCAAGAGGATATAAAACTATCACAATGATCAAAAACAACTTGCGAAGAAAGGATTTTATTGGGTAACCAAGGACAGTCCATCATTGTGGAAGCCTAAACAGAAACCCGAAGACAGACCCTGAAGCAGAGACCATGGAAAAGGTGTTTATTGACGTTCCCCCTGGCTTGATCAGCTATGTTTCTCATAGATCAAGTCCATCTGCCCAAGGATGGTACCACCCACAGTAGCTGGACATCCTACATCAATTAGCAGCTAAAAAAATCTCAGTCAGGTCCAGGTAGTAGTCTGATCAAGACAGATTTCAGTAGAGGCTCCCTCTCCCCTCGGATGTCAGGTTAACAACTAAAGCAATAGGGCTCACACTTCTAACAAAAGAACAGGAAGAAGTTCACATAAGAAAGATGCATAAGGATGTGTTAACACTAATCAAATGAAACCTGGAGAGACTATCTCAGCATCAGACCAAGACAATTTCAAAGTTAAGCATATTATCAGAAATACACATTTTTAATTCATAATGGCATCTGAATGAATTTGCTAAGAGAATCAATGATTCTAAAAGCACTTACAATAACTTCAAAAATATGGAATGAAACTAATCAAGGACATCACAGGAAAATAGTCAAATATGCAACTATATTTGGGGATTTCATTTAGTTCAGAAACTAATAGAAAAGCGTACTCATACAATCAGAAAGTCTGTAGAAGATTTTAATAACATTATTGAGCCACTTGACCTAATTAGCATTTATGGCACACTCTACTTAACAGATCTAGCACATGCATTCCTTTTAAAAGTCAGAATATTTACTATAACATACCAAAAGTAAGTTCCATAATTCAAAAGGCTTAGCTCACACAGTGAATGCTCATACACAATAGGATGAATTCAGAATTAAGGACAGATTTTTCTTTCCTGAGAAATAGGTAATTGACACTATGATTTCTGTACAATTCCCAAATATTTTGTGGAATTCATTATTCACTTTTTGAAAGACTCCATAGACGACAGAGGAAATGGTAGATGAAATTAGAAATGTCTGTATTTATCATATAATGTGAAAGTTTTTCAATCAGCTCTTGGATTCCAATGTAAGAAAATGGCAAAATACTTGAATTTAGCATATATAGATAAATAAAAAAACATCTAGTAGGAGTGAATAAACTTGACTATAAGAAATAATAGGGAAAAATAAATAAAATTTTGGTTCTTAAAATGAAACCACAAAGTTAGTATATCTATTACTAGGGTGAGTAGAAGAAACTATCGAGGACTCTTATTAACAATACAAAACATAGCATTGATGTAACTGAAAACTCTGTAGATATTAAGATTATAAAATATTTTTGTAGTTTTATACTAATAAGTCTGATAATTTAGATAAAAATATATAAGTATTTGGAGATATAATAATCCAGATATCTCTCTATATAGTAAAATTATCTCATTGGAAGTTGAAGTCTCATAAAGAAAGTTGTTGATCATAATATTTTTTATAGCTTTTTTCTTTTGAGACAGGGTCTCACTATGTAGACCACACTGATTTTGAACTCACAGAGATCTGCCTCCTTTGCCTCCCAATTGTTGATATTAAAGATGTGCTTGGCACATTTTTTTCTTAAGATTTAGTTATTTGTACTTCTGTGTATGGGTGGCTTTTTTTTTTTTTTTTTTTTGGTTTTGTTTTTTTAATTCATGAATGTGCATGCAGTGTCTGCAGAGGCCATAAGAGGGCATTGGGTCCCTTGGAACAAAAGTTAGCAGGTGGTTGTGAGTCACCATGTGGGTGCTGGGAACCCATACTGGGTTCTCTGCAAGATCAACATGTGCTCTTAACCCAGAGGTTCTCAACTTTCCTAATGGTCTTACCCTTTAATACAGTTTCCTCCACTGGGGTCCTCATGCTCAGTCCGATGGTTAGCTGCGAGCATCCTCATCTGTATCAGTAGGGCTCTGGCAGAGACTCTCAGGAGACATCACACCAATGGAAGAGTTAGAGAAAGGACTGAAGGAACTGAATGTGTCTGCAACGCCAAAGGAAGAACAATATCAACCAACCAGAACCCCCCAGAGCTCCCAGGGATTAAGCCACCAACCAATGAGTACACATGGAGGGACCCATGGTTCCAACTGCAAATGTAGCAGAGGATGGCACTGTCTGTCATCAATAGGAGGAGAGGCCCTTGGTCCTCTGAAGGCTCTTTCCCCAGTGTAGGGGAATGCCAGGGCGTTGAGGTGGGAGTGGGAGCATCTTCATAGAAGCAGGGGTAGAGGGAGGGGCATGGGAGAGGGGAATAGAAGAGAGGGGAAACATTGGAAACATAAATACATAAAATATCCAATAAAAAGAATAAAAAGAATAAAGTTACAGTATATTACACCAAGTATATTTTTCTCCTGTGGCCTTAATATTAAAAATAAACCAGCTTAAAAATACAATTCCTCATGTTGTTGTGACCCCCCAACCGTAAAATTATTTTTCCCTATTTCATAACTGTAATTTTGCTACCCTTGTGAATCATAATGTAATATCTGATATGTAGGACCTCTGATATGTGACCTCCAAAAGGGTCATGACCCACAAGTGGAAAGCCACTGTCTTAACCACTGAGCCATCTCTTTAGCTCCATTATTTTTTAAAATGGTGAGCCCTATGTCAATTACTTAAGAAAACACTAATAATAATTGAACATGAAGTCTTCCGTAAATGCAAAAATGAACGTCTCAACTTAAAATATGAACTAACATTACCTCAATATCAGAAAAATACATTAAAAACTGGAAATAACAAACTTTATCAAAATAAATATGGAAATTAAAAATATAAAGCTATTTTATTTGTGCTTGTGCACATGTGTGTACGCATGTGTGTGTGTGTGTGTGTGTGTGTGTGCAAGTTCCTGCATGTGCAGCACACATATGGGAATCAGAGGAAAACTCATACCTTATAGAACAGGGTCTCTTGTTTCTGGTATGTGTATTCCAGGATAGCTGGCCTCTGTCTTCCGCGGGTCGTAGATGCTCAGGTTACAGAAGCTGGCTTTTAAGCCTAACTTCCAGAGTTCAGTCTCAAATGCTCAGTCTTGTATCGCAAGCACCTTTACTCACTGACCCACTGAGCCATCTTACTGGCCCAGATAATTATTATTAAAGAAAATAAATTTGATTTTAACCACAGTCAGTGGGACTGCTTATGGAACAAAATATAATGAATCTACATAAAAGCTGCTAAATCTCAGAAGAAGTTCTTCTTACTGAGGTTGAAGGGGAAAAAACATGTTAGAATACATTGAATTTCTAAATACTAGGAAGAAAAGTCATAAACGTAACTAAAATAAAATAATATTCATATCATATATAAGCAATGCTTGGGAATAAATATGACAGATGATATGAATGACAAATATAGGTGACAACTATGACAGATGATATGAATGTCTTTCCAGCCTAAAACTAGAACAAGAATAACTGAAAGATATACTATGGTCATAGGTCAGAAAACCAAATAATATTATTATATTAACCATCCAAAAATTGAACAAAAGTTTTCTGGAATTCCAATAAAAATTCCAGCAGGATTTTTCTTTTAGAAATTGATCTAAACTGATTTAAAGTTCATTTAGAAATCCCTGCACTCTCTATTTTCCAAAATAACATGAAAAACAAGTGGAAACTAGCACACTGTGCTATCATCTCATGCTGTAAGCTCCAGAAACCAGGACAGTGTACTGTAGACCAGTGGATCAGGCATAGAGGTCAATGTACCAAATAGCAAACCAGAGGAAGACATTTTGAGGGGAAAAAAAAAACCAAAACCAAAACCAAAAAAAGATCATATCTTATGAACAGAGATTTTTTTTAAACAATTCTCAAAAATCTAAGTACACCTATACAGAGAATTTTACAATACTAAATATACACTATACAATCTAAGAACATCTATACAGAGAATTTTATACCATAATCCTGTGAAGCTTATCTCAGGTGTCCAAGACTGAATTGAGATTAGAAAATCAGCCAATGTAATCGATAGGCCAAAGAAAGAAACCAGGTACAACATCAACAGATGCAGAAGAATTTGAGAAAGTCTAGCAGGCATCGCTGATGAAAATCTAGCAGGCAACGTGGAATTGTGACATTTGCTTAGTCCCAAGAATGCCGTGGCTTCTTGCAGAGGTCGTGGACAAGGCTAGGATGCTGAGGTCATAGACAAGGGGATCGGCTTCCCTACTGCTACATTTTTCATATCCTACTAAAGTCCCAGTTAATTCAACAAGCAGAGAAGGGGGGAAAAAGAAATGGGAAAGAGAGGACATACAATACATAAAGGTGGGGAAGGAAGAAACAAAACTGCTTTCTTCACATTGGATTATTTATACAGAATATCTGAAAAAAATGACCCAAGTAACTGCTGGAACTAACAAGCAATTACACCATGATTAACAGACAAAGGATGCTTTCCTATATACTAGTAATGAATTAGTGGGCTTTAGAATTTACATTTAAAACTATGCATAACTAAATGTGAAATATGCATCACGGCCTGTATAAAATATATATGAAAACCCTACAAAGTTCTAATGAAATAACTGAAAATATTACAAATAAAGACCTCCCATGCTCATGAAAAAGATGACAATATGGCCTTTGCTGCTTTTTGTAAGTTGATTTGACAATTGTAACTATAATGAAATTTTAAGCAATCTTGTATAGATATCAGTAAAGAAATTCTTAAATTGATGAGATGTGAGAGACACAAAATCTAAACGGAAGAACAAAGTCAAAGAGCAAAGACAGAAGACTGTGCTTCCAGTCCTCAGACTTTGAAAGCTACAACAATTAAGGAAGGAGTACTGGCCCTAAGGGGATGGGAACTCCATAGAGCGACCAATAGAATCTAACCTCAACTCTTGGGGCTCTCAGAGACTGAACCACCAACCAAAGAACATACATAGGCTGGACCTAGGCCTTCCCACATATATGTAGTTATATGCCGCTTGGTCTTCATGTGGGTCCCAAACAACTAGAGCAGAGGCTGTCCCAAAAACAGTTGCCTGTATGTGGGATATGTCCAACTACCTGGCCTGCCTTGTCTGGTTTCAGTGGGAAAGGAAGTGCCTAGCTTCACAGAGTCTTGATTTGCCAGGATTGGTGGATACTCAAGGGAGTGTCCACCCATCTGCTCAGAGGAGAAGGGATGAAGGGATGGTGGAAGGATTGTGAGATTGTGGGAGGGGAGACTGGGATATATATATATATATATATATATATATATATATATATATATATACACACACACACATATATAATATGTGTGTATATATTTGTGTATATTATATATATACACACACATATATATGTATATGTATACACACACACACACACACACACACACACACACGTATATATCATACTAGCCAAAGAATAGGCAAAACTACTATGACAGAATAAGGAGTTCAGAGATAAATCTTTGTGAATATATTCTTCTGACTCTTGACAAAGAAGGAGAGGCAATATAATAAAACAAATGATGTCTATTTAAAGCACATTTGGGGGACAACTGTAATAAACATATGCTAAAAACCCCAAATAATTTTTTACTCAAAAATTAAATAAGAACATATTACATCTTTCTTTTAACTTGTAGTGATTTTTTTTTAAGGACTTTAACTTTAAAGAGATATTGAAGTCTTTTCAAAGGCCCCTTTTGCCTCTCTAGGGATAACCTTGACCTTGTGCCCTCTGTACTTGAGACTACTGACGATTGTATTCCATTCCTTCATGTTTGCTTTCCTTTAATAACTATTTCCAAAGAACGAAACTCATATATCTCAACACAGTAGAGGAAATATATAACATAACCAACACTGTATTAAATGGAGAAACATGGGAGAATTTTCTCTAAAATTCAGAAAAAAACCAAGAATATCCACTCTCTTCACTCTGACTAATTGTATTACTCAAATCATTTGGTGCACTATAAGACAATCGGAAGAAATAAAGGTATATGAATAGGAAAGAAAGGCTTCAGAGTACCTCTGTTTGCAAACATCATGTCCCTGTACTTAAAACATTGTAAAATGACCAGAAAAAAAATACCATTCACAAATCTTAAAAAAACAAAACAAAACAAAACAAAACACAGGAATAAAGTTCACCAAGATTGTAAAAGATCTCTACAACGAAACCTTTAAGACACGGAAGATAGATCGAAAGAAAGCACTAGAAGGTGAAAATCCGATCATTCTTATGGACTGACAGAAATCACAGAGTAAACATTGTTATATCACTGAAAGAAAAACAAATTCAATACAGCATCAATCAAATCTGATTATTTTAAATTCTTCAAAGAACCGGAGAAAGTGTCCCTAGGATCTAAAGGAATCACAAAAGCCCCTAAAGTCGATCTGGATAGAAAGAGAAATCCTAAACTATCATAGCACCTCATCTCAAATTATACTACAGAGCCAGAGTAACAAAGGCTGTACGTACCTGCACAGAACCAATAATGTAGGCTGGTGAACTAGAACAGAAATAAACCCATACAGCTACAGTGACCTAATTTTTGGTAAAGGCATTGAAATAAATTGTGCTGTGCGAATTCTATGTGCAGAAGAAGGAAATTGGAACCATATCTCGCACTCTGCATAATGACTGATTAAAAATGGATTAAAGACCTTAAGACCTAAAACTCTGAAACAACTGAGGAAAAACAAGAAGAAACAACTCAAGGTATGTGCATGGGCAAGACATTCCTGGCAAGAGCTCTTGTAGCTCAGGAAGGAACCCGAATGCCTTACAAACAGGGTTTCATGAGATCAAAACAGAAAGTTTCTGCACAACCAAGGAAACACTCACTGGAATGAAGAGAAAGTTCATAGAAGGGAAATATGCTGACAACTATAGATCACACATGGGTGACGTATGTAAGCCTTCATTTGTCCAGATTTCAAGGAACTGAAGATGAATATATAATGCCATAAATGGATGGTGAGCATGGGGCAGAGGCTAGGACAGGATGAATGGTTGCCAAAGACTGAATTGGTACCTCATAGCAGGCTGTATGTCAGAACCATCTCATAAACATACGGACATAAGCCTAGTCCAGGCCTTCAGAGGTATGCACCCATTTCGTCTGCACAGAAGTTTCATAGGCTCCTCCACAGTCGCTGCAGGTGACTCTGATACATGGTTAGACATGAGGACATTCATGTACATGGCCTTGTATTTTTTCATTTGCTCATTTATTTCCACAACACAGAATTGTCCCAACTTCCAACTTCAGTGAGTGGGATTCCGATGAATACTTACTTCTCTATAGTTATTAAGTAGAAGAATCTAGCAATGATTCAATGTGACTATTCCTAGGATGCTCCTGGTCACCAGGGTAGGCAGGCAAGGGTATCCTACCCCACCAAAGGCTCCCTTGCAGCTCCGCCCTGGCCCCCTTTTCCTATATGTATACATGTCACCTTCATCCTTGGCATTGAATTAGTTACAACTTAAAAAGACTTTGGCTTAGAAAACTCAACTATTTGCTTAATGTTGCCAACTGAAATCAATAGGATTATCTGGTCCCCCTTTCTCGCCTTGCCTCACTGCTCCTTGGCTAATCTTTAAAGTCCTTCACTTTGCCAGTTAGCCCAATAGGCCTCATGATGCACAATTTCCAGGGAGAAAAGACATCCCTTTCTGTCCAAACTCCATGCGCTTTTCGACGAGTGAAATGCCATAGGTATGCGAGAAACTTGAGCCTCGCATCTGGGTAAAGCCAGGTCTTGCATAAAAATCCAGTGGGGATTACGGAGCCAAATTATTACTTAGGGAGGATCTGAGAAATGGTGTTATGATGTCATCATGACTCCTCGTTCTGCCTGTAAGCCATGCTGGGCAGAGTGGTGCTGCCTTTCTATAAAGCAGACTGTCATCCTACCAAGCATTTTTCTCTTCTTATGGACCATATTGAATTCGTGCAAGCTAATTTCTAGGGGAGTAAGAGGTCCACGTGTGAGCAGGAGGATTGAGGTGGTTCCCATTCGGTGTTACAAGTCCATGGGTAGGATCCTACTTCTCAAGTCCAGACAAAGGCAGGGATTTTCTCTGCGAGAAGGAAGGAAAGACAATGGGGCTAAAGAAAATTACACAATGACTGCGCTTAATGCAGTGCTGGTGGTGAACACTATGATGCTTTCATATTTCATATTATTCACATCTCTTTGCATCTATGGGTCACAGGGTCCAACTCAATCCACAACTTTAGTTGTTTTAGACAATGTCTGTTTTTCTCCTCCATGGACCCAAGTTTTGGAGAGTAGTAATTCTCAGTCAGGGCTTAGAAGGAAGAAAGAGTATTCACATTTAACAAAAAAAAATATGGATTCACAACTAATGACAGATGCAGAAACACAATGCTCATCACCAGAAGTGGATAAAAGTCCTCAAGATCTGTGCTCCTCATCCCTCAGGGTGAGACAACGCCAAAGCTATTCTCTTTTCCAAACCTATAGACGTGCCACGCACAAGTATGGAGGATCACTGTCTGCTGCCTGCTGGGGCAATGGCAACAGAGTTAGAGATACAGAAAACTGAGTTCTTGAGTTTGATAACCAAAGGAGGGTCCTTTAAGAAAGGGAACACAAGTCCAGCTTAGCATCATACAATTCTCTCTCTCTCTCTCTCTCTCTCTCTCTCTCTCTCTCTCCTTTTTGCTTTCTCTCACCTCCTTTCCTTCCTTCCTTCCTTTCTTCCCCTCCTTCCTTCCTTCCTTCTTTCTTTCTTTTTCTTTCTTTCTTTCTTTCTTTCTTTCTTTCTTTCTTTCTTTCTTTCTTTCTTTCTTCTCCCTCTCTATCATCTATCATCATCTATCATCATCATCACCATCATCAACACCACCACCACCACCACCATCATCATCATCACCACTACCACCACCACCATCATTACTGTTATTTTGCAATGGCAGGATGGCTTTCCCCAATCTATAGCTGAGGAAATTATATTCTGTCAACCAAAACAAATAGATTACATAAACTGGGGTTTGGTAACTATAACAATCTCAGTAATAGCTAATATTTACTTAAAATAACAACAAAAACCATGGCATTTGTTGTTTGACCCTCTCCAGCAGTGTCTGACAATTATTCTTGTGGTGCCCATTTTCCATGTCAAGAAACAGGTTCAGAGAAGTTGGACAATCTGAGCAGATGCAGCCTCAATTACAAATACACCTCGCAGCAAAAATCATAAATCTCCTTCACCACAAACCACTATAATGGCTGGTCTCATAATTGCGGGCAGGGAGCTAGGCTTAGTGTCATTATTTCCCTGAGTATATCTGTGAGAAAAGCCAGCTCAATCAGGAAAAGCCTGGGATTGTGGGACTTCCCGGGGAACCTTGGTTGATCAGAGGATCCTAGGGAATTCCAATGGGCTAATTATCGCCTCCATTTGGGGGCCCCTTGGAACATTTTGTCAGGGGGGGTCATCTTGTAAACTAATCATTGTATAAATGCTTGTTGGAAAAAGTTAAACAATCCAAGGGGCTCCCTTCACTGAAAGTGCAGGCGGCATTTCCCTCCTCAGAGACGACTTGTAAGTTTGGGCTTTTAATTATTATCATTCTCCCCTGAAATTACAGGCAAAGCACTCAGTGATATTTGAAACATCAATTACTGGCCTGCAGCCCTCTGCTACTGTTTCTCTGCCTGCTTCCAGGGCTGCAAATCCATTTTCTGCATTTCTTTCAGATTTTTCTGAACAAAATTATGGAAAATCGCTGTTGGCACATGACATTTTTCCACAATGGTCAGAGTTATTGAATTGTGTCGTTATGTGCTACTTGGAGAAGGCATTCTGACTTCAAATGCCAGCCTTAAAACTACCGGGACATTTTCCCCAACCCGGACTTCATAAATTTTCCACATAAGGCGGCTAAGAAATCTGTCCTGGCTTTGTGTGAGGCACCCGCAGAATGGAAGCCCAAACTTCCATGGCTCAGGTGGTTGTGTTTCCTTTCGCTCATGGCTTCTTCAGGTTCCGTTTTCTAGACATACTTTTGCGCCGTGAGACAATAGATTCAGTGTCTGTCTTTAATGTAGGCAGACTCCACGACACCTGGACTTCCTGAGACCTTCACAAAAGAAGGCTCTTCAGCTGCTACTTCAAATGTGTTGTCTTCTTTCACGGAAGGGCGTCTCATACCCAGATTTGTGCCTCCTGTGCTCCCCATCAACGCCCACATACAAACAACAATCCTGGAATTCTGTCTCCTTGAGGCTGTATGATCGTTAGTGACTAGGATCTGTCAGCTCTACCCAGGTCTCTCTCACATCAACTGCTTTACCATTCCTGGATTTCCTTCTTGAATTTTTCAGCAAATTATGTATTGGTGTATCCATCGGTTACTGGAGACGCTGAAGTGGGACTCGGGAAGACAGATGTAGCAAGTGTGGTTCCCACCATCTACGTTCTGTGGACCGTGGTTATCCTACTGTTGAACAAAGCTAGTAGCTCTTCTTCATTAAGGGGTGTAATCAGATCTCTTTGAGAGGCTGATCTTCAGGAACAGTGGCCTGATTCTAATGAAATTTTCTGGTCACATCTCTCTCAATGTCTCTTCTCTTCTGCTTGTGCTAATATCTGTGCCCTCAAAGAATGGAAACATTTGCAATGCTCATCGTATGCCCCTCTGTCTACCAAAGGCCTGTTACTCACTGCTTAGCAAATGTGAACTTACATTTTTAACTCTTAACTCAAGTCTTATTCTTTTATCAACTTTTCTTCCTTGCTCGTCAAGCTCCAGTCGCTCCATGATCTCTTCTCACAATATATTCTTTTTCTAAACACCCACAGTGGGTGGGAACAAAGGAACAAGATGATGGAAACAGGGCCACAAACTCTGGTGGCACATGGATCCAAACATTGTTCTAAGTGTGAGCTTTTCTTTCTCTATCTTTATTAAATTGGGTATTTTTTATTTGCATTTCAATTGTTATTCCTTTTCCCGGTTTCCAGGCCAACATCACCCCAACCCCTCCTGTTCCCCTTCTATATGGGTGTTCTCCTCCCCATCCTCCCTCCAACAATCACGTTCACTGGGGGTTCAGTCTTGGCAGGACCAAGGGCTTCCCCTTCTACTGGTGCCCTTACTAGGCTATTTATTGCTACCTATGCAGTTGGAGCCCAGGGTCAGTCTTTGGGTAGTGGCTTAGTCCCTGGAAGCTCTGGTTGGTTGGCATTGTTGTTCATATGGGGTCTCGAGCCCCTTCAAGCTCTTTCAGTCCTTTCTCTGAATCCTTCAACTGGGGTCCCGTTCTCAGTTCAGTGGTTTGCTGCTGGCATTCACCTATGTATTTGCTGTATTCTGGCTGTGTCTCTCAGGAGAGATCTACATCCGGTTCCTGTCAGCCTGCACTTCTTTGTTTCATCCATCTTATCTAGTTTGGTGGCTGTATATGTATGGGCCACATGTGGGGCAGGCTCTGAATGGGTGTTCCTTCTGCGTCTGTTTTAATCTTTGCCTCCCTATCCCCTCGCAAGGGTATTCTTGTTCCCCTTTTAAAGAAGGAATGAAGCATCCACATTTTGGTCATCCTTAAGTTTCATGTGTTCTGTGCATTAAGGGTAATTCGAGCATTTGGGCTAATATCCACTTATCAGTGAGTGCATACCATGTGTGTTTTTCTGTGATTGGGTTACCTCACTCAGGATGATATTTTCCATTTCCATCCATTTGCCTATGAATTTCATAAAGTCATTGTTTTTGATAGCTGAGTAATATTCCATTGTGTAGATGTACCACATTTTCTCTATCCATTCCTCTGTTGAAGGGCATCTGGGTTCTTTCCAGCCTCTGGCTATTATAAATAAGGCTGCTATCTTTGTTATATGTTGGGGCATCTTTTGGGTATATGCCCAAGAGAGGTGTAGCTGGGTCCTCAGGTAGTCCAATGTCCAATTTTCTGAGGAACCTCCAGACTGATTTCCAGCATGGTTGTACCAGTCTACAATCCCACCAACAATGGAGGAGTGTTCCTCTTTCTCCATATCCTCGCCAGCATCTGCTGTCGCCGGAGTTTTGATCTTAGCCATTCTGACTGGTGTGAGGTGGAATCTCAGGGTTGTTTTGATTTGCATTTCCCTTATGACTAAAGATGTTCAACATTTCTTTAGGTGCTTCTCAGCCATTTGATAATCCTCAGCTGTGAATTCTTTGTTTAGCTCTGAACCCCATTTTTTAATAGGGTTATTTGTCTCTCTGCAGTCTAACTTCATGAGTTCTTTGTATATTTTGGATATAAGCCCTCTATCAGTTGTAGGATTGGTAAAGATCTTTTCCCAATCTGTTGGTTGCCGTTTTGTTCTAACAACAGTGTCCTTTGCCTTACAAAAGCTTTAAAAACAGGTTGCTCATATCACTTTAGCTTTGATTTATCCAACTATAAACTGAGGTTATGAATTTGTACCATGTAGAATTGTTAGCAGCATTTAACAAGGTTTGACATAAAGGTTAATCTTGGTATGTAGAGCAAATTATAACAATCATTATTCTCATTGCTGCTTGATAATATCATTGACAATTAGATAATCCCTCCACATGTTGTCACGGTTACCTTTGTCTCTTCCTATCTCCTAAGCTGTTGGATCTCATGGCACATGAATATTTTTTTCATGTGATTCTGGTTCTAGGATAGCATATCCAGCTCATCATAGATTCTTAGTGATTTCTAAATGACCAAATTCATCTGTGTATGGAAACTCACAAGTATGGAAACTCAAACTGAACGTACAAGGAGTCTAAAGCTACTGGCTTACCTCAAAGCATGCATGGAATCTCCAACTGTCTCCAGCTATCACGGTTGTGGAAATCCAAGTCAGATTCATTGCAATTTGAATTAATTCATCAGAGTGCATGGACAAATCACCTTTTGAACCATATACAAAAACTATTAATATGAATTTCTGCAGGAATTAAGACACTATTTAAACCATTTAAGCCAGAGATTTTTCTCGATGTCTCTTTGAAATCATAAATTACATATCCTCTGGGTTTGTTTCTCCGAAACCCAGACGAGGCAGCTCTTATTACTGCAGCTTGGTTTTTGCTATCTCCTGCCTGGAAGGTCCGAACACAGAAAGGTTATGGACTCTACTGTTTCAAGAAAACCCTCTGGTTGATTTATGGATACTTTGAGATCTGGGATCAAATGTAATTCTGATATTCTATAAATTGCAGCTGCAAGCATATACTGCAGCCTCTTCCTCTCCCCTCATCAAAGCTTGTCCCTAAACTCTGTACTCCTAATCACAGGCTGCTGCTGAGCTCAGATACCTCTTTATTTCACCGACTGGTCTGCAAACTGTACACTATTATTTTCTCTATCCCACATATACTAATTATATTTCCCTAGGAGCCACTGCTGTAGGCGTGCATCATCCTCCAAAAAACTGTGAGCTTTGCGCTGGGCATTTCTTGACTCATCCTCTTGGTAGTTTCGAAAGAGTATCTTTGAAGTTGTGAGACTGGGGCGAGGGGATAGCTCACTGATTAAAAGTGTACACTGCTCTTGTGGAGGACCCAAGATCAGGTACCAATACCCATGTCGGGAGGCTTACAGCCACCTATAACTCTAGTTCAAGGAGGATCTGACACCTCTGACTTCTTTGGGCACCTGCATCCAGGCACACACACCTGCATGTAGACGCACCTACAGTTTAGAATAAGTTAACATCAAAAAATAAGTAAACTTGCCTTTAAGAGTTGTGAGACAGCTGGAAATGAAGGTTATTTTGAGTCATGAAAAGGGAGAAGACTCTTATCTTGTTCCTGATATACCAGGAAAAGAACACACATGTACACACACCACCACCACCACCACCACCACCACCAAATAAAACAAAACATAACAAAAGCCTACTAGTTTCTCCCTGAAAACACGTTCAGTTTCCACAGTTAGTAAATGAGCCTGGACTTGGAAGGAGAGGGAGCACAAATAGCTCTTCAGTTGTTATGTTTTGATTATGAACCGTTCTTCTAACAGTTCATGTATTGAAGGCCTGGTTCTGTAAATACAGTGGTGTTCCTGGGAGGTGACTAGATGCTGGCAGTGCTAGCTATCAAGAGCAATCTATTGGTGATTTTATGATCACTCCTCTATCACATTATTGGAAAGTAGTGAGACTAGAAGGTGCAGCCTTATTGGAAGAAGCTGGTCACATGGAAGGACGTATGCTGGAAGTTGTATCCCATTCAAGGACTCTTCCTTCTCTTTGTTTCTTGGTTGCCAGGAGGCGAGCAGCCTCTTCTGCCATATACCTCCATTGCCATGGCGTTTTGCCATACACTTACACTGCCATGGCGTTCTGCTCATTTCGTCTTCACAACGATGGAGTCAGCTAGCCATCAACTAAAACTAGTGAAAGCATCAGCCCAAATACACCTTTCCTCTTTTAAGTTACTTTTCTCTGGTGTTTTGTCATAGCAATGGAAGCCTAAAGATTTCTACTTCTCAGTCTTCCTTTTTACGTGCTGTGCTCTCTACCTGCTGTCAGAGAAAGCTGGCTTTGGCTTCTGTCCCTGCCGTCCAAGAGTATATGATGCTGGCTGAGAATGTCTCCTTCCCCAAAATTGAATTCCTGGATAGAGGACATGATCTTTAAACTCTGCAGGTAGCAAGATACCAAAATGAAAATTTCACATACTGATAGCCTGGGAAGGTAATATTTTATGTTTTATTCAGGATCCTGAAAAGAGTTGCAGATTCTTTCACAGCTGAGGTTTTCTGGTAAACTTTTGAAACACCAGTGCGGAACAGAAGGTGATACAGACACAGTTCTTTTATCAGATTCCAGGACAAGGACGAACAACCTTTAAAATATAACTGTTTGTTTTATGTGCATGTTGTTTTGCCTGCATGTATGTCTTTTCAACACATGTTCTCCCAATACTCATTGGGGCTAGAAGAGGGCATCGGTCCTTGAGAGCTGGAGTTACAGTTTTGAGCTGCCATGTGGGCACTGGGAATTGATCCTTCGGAAGATCAGCAATACTCTTATTTGCTGATCCATGTCTTCAGCCCCAGACAACCTATTAGGTAAAGTGCTACACAGCAAATAGCAGAGGCTTTACAGACTGTGTCACATTCATCACCGCCACTTAGCTCTGCAGTCACGCTGTAAGATAACCACAGACAATATGCAAATGAATGTGCATTATTGTCTTCCAATAAACATTGGCTACCAAAGCATAGTGCTTGGTCTCAGTCTTCGGTCTACAGTTTATCAATCCCTGGTTTGGGAAGCGAGAAAGAAGAAACCTTAGTAAGTACACTAATACATGAAAGAACTTAGCTCCAGGTCAGTGAAAAACCAAGGAAGTCACAGACTGAGACAGAGTGATGTCTGGATTGAGGAAGAAAGAGAAGAAAAAGTATATGTGACTTATGAGAATGAATAACTTAGAAGAACACAGAACAGGACATTGTGAGTAAAACAAGGGTCATGTACCCTCTGTGACATGAGTAGCCTTTAGACTGTCCATGCTTGCCCTTCATGCTGCATCTAAATGTTGAGGAGACCTTTGCATGAAGATAGCTGATCACATATGTTGTATTCTCCGAAGCTTGAGAAGAGGAGGAACAAGGTCCATCACCATTCCTGTGGCATCATTGCAAGTCAGAGAGAGGGTAAACTCTCTCATCTTGCAGGGTAATGGGAAAAAAATCTCCAAGCAGCCTAGATTTTAGTGTTTCCTTCTGGAGTCATGGGCTTCAGAACCAAATGCACTTCCTTGGGATCTCTTTCTCTCTTTTTCTCTCTTCCGCATACAATCTTAGCATATCAACTGATGGAGCATTTAGTGTCACAAGCAGGCATGCATTGAGCTATTCTCTTGCTGTGCTCACTGTTGACACGATCACGGACTTCTATTTATCTTTCCCTCTTCCAAGTGCCACAGCTGAATTCAACAACGAGCTTCTTACGTCATGGCACTAAAATGAGGATGTGCAAAGACCCTGTTTGCAGAGGTGGGGGTGGTTGATGGAGGATGGGGAGGCAAAGCATGAGGAAACAGTGAGAGCAGGTGGAATGGGTTGTTAGCCTAAACTGCTCACTTGTGGAATAGGTTCTTGGTTGTAGACCTATTTCAGTTAGGGGATGATATGAACCTTTCCCAGAAAGACTTTCCAGTCAAATGAAGGGAGAATGCCATTCAAAGAATGCTCACACAGGTTACATTTTTTTATGTAACAAAAGAACGTATCACTAGCAATCATGATTAAGAAAAAGATGCTGTTTGGTGTACGTGAGGATGACAAGAAAGGAAAGAGTTAACACAAATGGTATTTAAATAGAGATTGAGTATATACTGATATGAATTACTTTATCCAAGTGAAGAGTATATAAAACTTACATACAACTGTCCCAATAGAGAAGGTTATGGGCAGGAAGCCCTGGGGGATGGATAAGACTGTAGTATCATCAATGCTGATAGAAGCCAGGAGAACATGCTTCTGATGTGATTGAATGGAAAACCATGTCATGACCTGGTAGGGAATGGCCTGGCAAAGGGAGAGCACTGGGGTGGACAAGTCATGGGGGACTGAGGCGGTCATACTAGTGAGAGATGATGCTGGGGTCAGGACCTGATGCTGGCAGGGTGCAACTGGGGAAATGGACAGAGACACATTTTGATACTGAGGCCAATGGGCTTCGTTAAAGGCTTGGATGCTCATGTGAATAAAAGAGAGAAAAGTTAAGGATGACCTCTCTACGTTGTCTGCATTGAAAATGGAGTGGATGGGGTATCTCAAATGGGAGAGATCAAGGAGAAAGTGTACCCATGCCCATATGCTGTCACTGGATTGAGGAGGGAAGAAAAGAGGGAAGAGGAGAGAGATATTGATTGAAAGTAAGCTTGTAGAATAAATATTTGGGTTCAGGGGATAGCTTTTCATTGAGTAGCTTGTATGAATTACATGGATGGATGTTGGTGCCGGGAAAAATAGTCATATTCTGAGTAGCTGATCTTGCTTTCTGAGTAACAGTATGACTTCTAGAAGCAGATGGTTGAAGTCCAGCTTTTACCTGCCCTCCACACTCCATCAGGTAGGATAATGACCAGCAGGATGTTCACAGAATTCCTGGAAACAGTATTTTCATTACATACATAAGAGAATTGAGCTGCAGTTGTGTTTGATGTTGACAGTTCATTGCCTTTGATATAAAGAGATTTCCTTGGGTGATCCAGGCGAGTTTAAATTATAAGGAGCCTCAAAAGAAGGAAGAAGGGTGGACATGAGGAGCCTGGAAGTGTGGGCATCTCCACAAAGCTGGAAGAGATGTGACAGTCACACAAATTCATCCCAAGGGTCTCCATGCAGAAATGGAGCTGATGCTTTGGTTTTTCATGCATGGAGATTCTCTTACTTCTACTACACCCAGTCATATGGCAGTAAATGCAGCTACTATAAACTACCAGTGTTGCAGTCATGTTGCAGCAATGAGGAACAGATACACCTACTCAGTAGAGTCCTGGGGAAGATAGCTAGCTTTCCTGGGCCTAGGTTTTCTAATATAGTAGATGGGGGGGCTGTGAATACTTTACGAAGGGGAGAGCAAGTTGGGTAATGTTTGCAAAACTGTTAGCATGAACCCTGCATGTAACTCACAAGTATATTAGTGCCCTCTCTGAACTTGAGGAAAATTTACCCGCTTTTCTCAATAGCATGGGAGGTCACATATGTTTAGCAATGACTTGTTTGCAATGTGTTCTGATTTTTCTAGGTCACCTAGAGAACTGGGTCACCTTCTTCCTCATCTTTCCAGTAGCTCCACTGTCCTGAAACCTAAAATAAAAACATTTCCAGTCCTTGAGCGATGGCACACCAACACATCCTCACTTCTCTGCCACCCCCTTGTGAGAGTGGAATTGGGGGCAGCCTGGCTTTCTTCTCAGAGTGAGGTGTCTCCTTTCCTAGGAAGCAAACCAGGATGAAACTCCAAGTGAACTCATATCTACAATTGTAAATCAGTATTCTTTGAGGCACGCTGCGTTTCATACTATTCAAATTATCAGCAAATAATGATTACTATAAATTATTAACTGTTTGAGAGTGGGATGATTTGCATATTTTAAAAAGCATCCCTTTCATATGAAATCTTCAAAGCACCAGTTCTCCTTGTGAGTCTTGAAGGATTATTGGGATGACAGACTTTCACCTGGCTCCACAATGCTCATTTGAAGGAAAGGAGTAATTGTCTCAGCTTGTGCTGGGTGTCTAGCTCCCCGTCCTAAAGCCTGCTTTCTCCTGCAGATACATCTGCATGCTCTGACCTGTGGCCTCAGACCTGCCCAGGCACACACACTCTGCTCAGGCCTGGAGCAGACGGGAGTGGTGTCTGCTGTGGTTCCCCTTTCTCCTGAAACTGGTCTGTCCTGCCCCAGTGTTACTCTAACCTTTGTGCCCTTTGACTCACTGTGACCTTAATGTTCTCCTGGTCAAGACAAGACAAGAGCTTTCTGAAGCTGAATTACCAAGATCATTCCTGATACCATCCCCCTCACATACCCCATGCAACACACACATAGCTCTTGGGCTACTGGGTACTTATATTACCAATCCTGGGCTTGATAGTTCCTGAAAATTGATCTTTTGATTCTGTCTCTTTCTGCCTGAACCTTCCAAAAGCTCAAGTGAGAAGAGAGACAGATTCGGCAAGATGCTGTCCAAAAGGGGACCTTGCCCAAGTAGTTATTTGGGGGACAGGGGTGGGAAGAGGAGAAGCCGAGCCTAAGGTTGATTACATGACAACCTCTCTTTAAAAGGATAGCTGTTTGGTTTAATACTTGACGTGTAATAAAATGTTGAAGGTCACAGCTCACAGTTTTACTCCTAAAAAGGAACTGCTCTTCCAAAACCCCAGAGGAAGGCAGAGTCTGGCTTTCTGATTATACGTTTCATTGCAAGGCAGTGATGTAATGTTATAGATGATAAAACAAGGGAGCTGGGCTTGAATTGATGTCAATTGAAGCTTACAGGCTTAATCCAGGTTTGGGTATTTCAAATTTGTCCAGCCATGAGTTCTGGGGTAAGTATTTGAGGTTAGAATAGCTTATGAATGACATGGTCCATTGGTTGGTTTCACTTGCAATTCAATGGGCTGCTGCAAAGGAAACTTTG
The DNA here is from genome assembly GCF_011064425.1 of Rattus rattus. Lineage (NCBI taxonomy): Eukaryota > Metazoa > Chordata > Mammalia > Rodentia > Muridae > Rattus > Rattus rattus. The sequence goes on along the minus strand of NC_046158.1, from coordinate 139,211,583 downwards.
CTCATATGGGTTTTAAAGTGTCCTTTTAGAAAGGAAAATCGAGCTAATGTTTGCATCCTGAAAAGTGTTGGAAGCAGGGTTTTTAGAGTCTAATGAGTGGGTACAGGTAGAGGTGGTGTCAAGGATTAGAAAGGACTTGGCAGGTTTGGTTTTGTGTGAGTTTATGGTAATGTCTTATTTGTTTATCTCTGTGTTTCTAGGTCAGGGAGTAGTTTATACAAGAATACAAAGGCACATTTACAAAGACAGGTCCTGTACCTTGGCCTCCAACACAGGCAGGAAGCTTCTGTGTGTTTCCACTCCTCTCTGTCACACCATGGCCCTGCCTTAAAGATACTGTTCTTGGAAGAAACTAGCCTTTTTACCAATGCTGTAGTCCAGAAAGTTTGTTTGGGGGAACATATGGTTCTCAGAACATCACCCACAAAGTCACAGGAAATTTATTCAAAGCCAAAATAGTGTTTGAGGTTCAGGAAACTTTTTTGCTAAGGTAAGAATCAGATTTTGTGCCTTGACAAAACTAAAATCTTTGTGTGTGTGTGTGTTTGTGTACATGTTTTCTCACTTATATAGGCATATACATACATATACATTTGTATGTATATGTCAATTGAGATATGAAAGTCGTAAATAGTTAATGGTGTAGAGTACAGTGTATTTGATAAACGTACAGAAAGTGTAATAAACACATCAAAAGGAATTATTGACATTTTCATCTTGTCCATCATTAATTCTTTGTGTTTTGAAATTTTAAACTCCTTTTTTCATTATTCTTTTAAAACCAGCCACCCATCTTATAAACTATAGGCACTGCTTTATGTTGTGGGGTCCTAGGGCTCATCCTACCTCGGAGTAATTTAGTGCCTGTTAACCAACTCATGCTTTCCCTAAATTCTAGTCAATGCAGTCATACATGTAACTTGTGTGGATTCAGTTGTTTCACTTCCACATCTAAGTGAGAATGCAGGGTTTGCTTTCCTCTCCCTGACTTATTTCATTTAACAGAATGCCCTTCATTTCTATCCATGCTGCCACAAGGAACTGAGGCTTTAGCAAAAGTGATAAGTTGTTGTGTCCCATTTCCTTGGGACTAGTGACCTGTCAGTTACAAAATATAATGGAAGGATTGAGTCATGCACGTCCGTCAGAGAGTGGTCACCAAGCTGAAACAGTTGAGCTTGAAGAAACAGGTCAACGGCAGGCTTGCTTGATGCCAGAAGGAACATGTGAATCTGCTGTCTGTCCTGACACACTTTTTTTCTGGACATCGAAGGGTCAATTAGATTAAGGACATCAGGAGTGCAGTAGACACTGAGAACCACCAGCAATACCTCAGAAAAGGAAGACCAGAAAGACCTTCCAGCAGAGGCCTTTCTACCTCCTGCCCCTGCCCCTGCCCTTGCCCCTGCCCAGCACTCTCCCTCTGGCTGCTTCTTCCCCTAATTATAACTGGGGTTGAGTCATCTGGATAGTGAGTGGTGGTTATGGTTTAATGTCTGCTCTAATAGTTACTTAGTCTTCAGGGAAAGTAAGGAAAGTGGTTGGTTTGAAACTGCCTAATTCTCCTCTGGGCTGAGGTCATTCATAGGGATTCGTTAAGAAGACGCAGGGTATCTTTAAAAGCCACTAAAGAAACAGTGCTCAGAGTTTCCATTTAACCATCCTCCAAATATCTGCCTCCTTTTAATTCAGATAAGTATTCAGAACACAATAAAGCCACGGCAAACACTGTTTAGCGTGAGAGGGAGATTTATTTTAAGTTTCTCCTTGTGATTTTTGCATATCCTTCTAGGGAAACATTCAAATCAACGATGAAAAAAATCCTCTCATGTTCAAGGTTTATCTGAGGGTACTTGTAAAAATGCAGATTTCTGGGCCACAGTCCTGAGTGGTTCTGGTTGGTTCCTGGCAGTTGATGGTAGGTCTCAGAAACTGCATGTCTGATAATGGGTTCACAATGATTTGGAAGGAGGAGGTCCCTGACTCCATTTTGAGAGCAAGGTGAGGGATGTTTACGCTCCTTTTGTGAATTTGGCCATGGAGACATGATGTAATCTAAGTGAATTAATATTTGAGTTGAAATATCTTAGGTATTGTTGGGAGTCACCAGGGTAGAGGATCTAGTTAGCATGATAAACCCACAGAAGGAAACAGTGCAAAGTGAACAAGCCCTGAAATGAAACCAAAGCCAGAAGAAATAAGTCAAAAAGAGGGGAAAAAAGACTTAGAAAAATATATGCGAAGTAAATTACGGGGTTTTATTAGTGTTTTAGCTAGGGCAATGTAAAACTGCAAGCCTGCTGTTGAAACCCAGCTAAAACAAATATATCTCAGTAGATAACTCAGTCTGTAACTCTCATTTTTATTATTTCAGTGATTTTCCACTTTGAGCATTTCTTCTAAGAGAACAATCATGCACAGGCATGACCATGAATGGAGAATAGCATTCACTGTAGCATTAAAACCCTGAAAATAAAAAACGAAAATCAATACCTATGCTCTGCCGAGTTAAAATGCACACATCTATAACATGAAATACTCGTAAGCCTTGTAAGAATACAATTAGAGACATATTGAGTGTTCTATATTTTTCTTGAGTTTCTCACTGTAGAGGAAGAGCCTGGTTATACAGCACATGCATACTTTATCCCAAATAATAAATCAGTGAGTGGGCTTGATGGCACTTTATAATATCTTATTTTCACCCATATTTCTAAACAAAATTTTCCCCCCTCTAAACAAATTTTATGATTATGATTAATGCATTTTTGATAAAAATATTTTTAAAAATAACAATGGGATGTTTGATTTCAGCATGCCAGTAAGATAAAGTTTATGTAGCTGCTTTCTTGGTATAAATAACCAGTTAATTTTTTATGAAGAGGGTCATTCCATATCTGTTTCAGTTTATTAATTTCCCTTGTACTAGTAAAATACACCATAGATAAGTAATACACATTGTAATGACATGTATATACATATATATACATATATACATACACATGCACACACATACACACATACACACATATACATGCATACACACACATACACACATATACATGCATACACACACATACACACATATACATGCATACACACACATACACACATACACACATATACATGCATACACACACATACACACATACACACATATACATGCATACACACATACACACATACACACATATACATGCATACACACACATACACACATATACACATATACACACTTATACAAATATACACACATATACATATACACATATATACATATACACATACATATACATATACACACATATATACATACACACATATACATATATACATACATACATGAACATACACACATATCCACATATACATATATATATATACATTCATACACCCACATATACATACACACATATATACATATACATACATACACACATACACACACACAAACACACACACACACACACACACACACACACATACACACACACACACACACATGGCTATACTCCCACCCTGGGTAGTGCCTTAATAGAATAAGCCTTATTTTTGCTGCTCAAAAAAATTTTTTTAAAAAATTTCTACCTATCAAAATATTTTCAAAAGACAGAAATACACAAGGATAAAGTTTTGTAAAACTTAGGGATATCTACCATAGATATTTATTAGGAAAAATCCATATTAAATCCAGTATTTAAATGCTGGCTTAAAAGAGCTTAAATTATGTGCAAACATTCAGTTCTAGAGTGCGGTGGTTTAAAAGAAACGGCCCCATAGGCTCATGGAGAGTGGTACGATTAGGAGGTGTGGCCTTGTTGGAGTAGGTGTGGCCTTGTTGGAGTAGGTGTGGCCTTGTTGGAGTAGGTGTGGCCTTGTTGGAGTAGGTGTGGCCTTGTTGGAGTAGGTGTGGCTTGTTGGAGTGGGTGTGGCCTTGTTGGAGTAGGTGTGGCTTGTTGGAGCAGGTGTGGCCTTGTTGGAGCAGGTGTGGCCTTGTTGGAGTAGGTGTGGCTTGTTGGAGTAGGTGTGGCCTTGTTGAGGGAAATGTGTCGCTGGGGCTGGGTTTTTGATGTCTGACATGCTCTATCCAGGTCTAGTGTGACAGGCTCTGCCTGCTGCCCACAGATCAAGATGGAGAACTCTCATCTCACTCCAGCCCCATGTCCATCTGAATGGCACCACACCTTTTGCCATAATGGGTTAAACCTCCAAACTGTAAGCGATCTCCCATGAAATGTTTCCCTTTGTAAGAATTGTCATTGCCATGGTGCCTCTTCACATCAATGAAACCTTAACTGAGACACGGAGATTGATCCAAACAGGTCACATGTCAAAAGCTTATATGTCTTAAAGGAAATGTTTGTTTATTCATTAATTCATAAACAGAATTTAACCTTGTATTAAATAATACTATCTCGGACATACACACATACACTGGTATGTGGCTTGGCCTCCAAAGGCAAGGATTTAATGGCAGTCAAGGAACATACTCTCGACATTATATGGGCCGTTTTAGTATTTGGCCTCAGCTGGAAGTCACTAGGAAACTCACAGAAACACTACTGATAACTGTGTCCTAACATCAGATTGTGTGGTTCCATATCGTGAGCTATGGTTTGGGTATGAAGAAAGCTTTACAAAATCTCCCTTGGTGACTCATCCTGAAGCAACAATGGAGGCTTTCTGCTCTAGAAGGATTGTCAGAAACAACATCTGTGCGTCACCTTAACTCTAAGTATCTATTGGCAATATGCTCAAAGTTTCCATTCCTTTGACTATTCCGTTGAAGACGGAATAGGGACAGGTTATGCTTGTCTAGTGTGCAGGAAGCCCTAGGGTCCATCTCTAGTACTCTATAAGCTGGCTGTGCTATGGACACCATGCCTATTGTCTAAGGACTTGAGATGGAGGATGGAGAATCAATGAAGAGTTTGAATTCATCTCACATAAGCCAACCTCGGGTACACCAGTCCCTGTCTCAATAAAGTGAGGTGAAATGTATCCACCATTCTGCATGAGGTAATTCTCCTATGTGAGACCGTCTCAAATACTGGAAGGAACACTTCAAAGCCAGCTTAGTTCTTGCCATTTCTTTGTAGAATGTAAGCTCTATATATTTATATATTTTTAAGAAATTCTATATATTTAAAGAATATAAGGTGGCCTTCCTAATCTTTCCTAGACTAAGGAGTTTCCAAGAATATGGGACTTTCAAGACGAATGCCAGAAAAGCCCTGGGGGAAACTGGGCTAATAATGTACCCATGGTTCCCTGCTATTAAGTGACCTAGTCAAATGTCCAAAGCAAGTTTGTGTTCTGTTCTGTCCTCTCTAGTTTACTAAACACCATAGTCATGTGGGATGGATAATAAGAAACTACTAGAGCCAGAATCCTGGTAAGTTTCCATTACAAGGCCAGGAAGAAGGGACTGACATCTAGGAATGGGCCCTTAGGCACAGCCAGATATAGTCAGTCCAGAAACACCGAGTTTTCTACATGAAATAAATCATAGCGCTGATGGAAGTCAGTCTCAAAGCGAGTTCCAGGAGGGGCCACAAAAGCACAGGAGACCTTGTTAGAAATGCAAACTTTTAGGCCCTACCCAGGTTCATCAAATCAGCAACTTTGTAGGTGGAGCCTGCGACCTTTCTACGTGAACCCATGAAGCCTACAAGTTTAAAAACCTGGGAGATATTCACGGTTCTGCATCCGGGTGTTAGAACCACACCCATAGACATCCAAAATGCTGTTCTCAGGAAATGGTGCACATGAAGATCACCTAAGAGCTTTTAAAAAGCCCGACGTCCAGGCTGCCTGGGTTTAAAAACCCTTCAGGGTTCCCCTGACCACAATATACAACCAGGATCAGGAGCCACTGCCTACTCGAGTTTGAAGCTGTGACATTCCATTGTGACCCTAGAATTTCTTCCTGTCATTCTGAGAGGGGTGTGTGTGTGTGTGTGTGTGTGTGTGTGTGTGTGTGTGTGTGTGTGTGTGTGTGTGTGTGTGTGTGTGTATGTGTGTGTGTGTGTGTGTGTGTGTGTGTGTGTCTGTGTATGTGTGTCTGTGTATGTATGTGTGTGTGTGTGTGTGTGTATGTGTGTGTGTGTGTGCATATGTGTGTGTGTGTGTGTGTTCTCAACAGCTTCAGCTGTTCTGACAGCATGAGATCCTTGATTTGCAAATGGAAAACAATGTTGAACTAGTGACATTCTGTAGTAGTCGTACTTAATCTGCCCAGAGCATGCCACTTAAGAGTATCTCCGTGGAGCTTTCAGAAAGTCCTGGGAAGCCATCCTTTGGGGAGATCATTTGGATGCCTCAGAATCCCTTTAGGGTGAAAATTGGAAACCAATAGATGCCCGTGAGTGGGGAACACAATTTTTTTCTTTTCTTTTCTTTTTTTTTTTTCGGAGCCGAGGCCCGAACCCAGGGCCTCGCGCTTGCTAGGCAAGCGCTCTACCACTGAGCTAAATCCCCAACCCCGAACACAATGTTTTAGGGAAAAGCTGGTTGTGATAAACCTAGAGCTAGCCCTGCAGCGAGGAAACTCCAGAGTTTAGATTGCTGGTTCGAATACAGTCAGGGGTCTTACCAGGAACCAGTCCTGCTGGACAGTGGGTTTATTTATTTATTTGTTTGTTTGTTCTTGGTAAAAATTCCACTTTGAATTTTTAAAATCAATGTCTAAATTTTCTTTAGAGTTAGTAAGCAGGGACAATAGGGAAAATGACTTTATTATTTTTCCTTCTTTATTTTTCCTTCGTAGATCAAAAACCTCAAAAATAGAGAACTGCTTGAAGTAACTCTTGTGTTAACAAAGTTGCAGTGGAGTGTGGAAGGTTCTGGAACTGAAACTTTCATTTATTTTATTATCCAAGCTGTGAATTTCAAAAATAACAAGCCATTATGAGAGCGAAGCAGAAGATGCTTAACTCCCACTGTTTTAATCATTTAAAAGCCTTCTAAACTGAAAACAACTCAAACAGCTTTTCGGTAGTTAATGCTCACTGAAGTTTTAGTGCTTTATGGGCATAAAATAGCGTGGATATTATATTCTAGGTACTATGGTAGGTAGTCATTTTGTATCCACTCGTTCAGCCTTGTCTGTATGTTAGGGCTGTAAGGATTACTAATGATCTGAAGACCACTGTTTTCAGCTTCAGTGTGTGTGTGTGTGTGTGTGTGTGTGTGTGTGCGCAAGGAGTGGGTCAGCACACTGCTTTGTCTGGCTTGATTGGGGCCAAGAGTGGGGCAGACGCCAAAAGAAACTTACTAGACAAGGTGACAGGTGACCAGAGTCATAAGATCAACATCTATCAGAAAGCAACATGATTTAAATGTGTTTCATTGTTTAATCTCCAAAATGATTCTAAGACATGGATATTGTTACTCATACCACACAAAACTATTTACAAAAATACTCAAATAACAGATATCATGAAACAGTTTTATAAGAAGACATCTATGTTAGTTTAGCTTATATAAAAATTTATCTATCTATGAATCTATGTATCTGTGTAACTATCTATCTACCTATCAATCTATCTATCAATCAATCAATCATCATTTCTGTATGTGATCTGTCTGCTATGAACTAAATTGGGTCTTCCCCCTAAATACATAAATTCATGATCATCGAGATCCAATGTGACCCACAATTGGCAATAGGATGTTTTAGAAGGTAATTAAGGTTTAATTAAAGTCGGGACAGTGGGACTCTCATGATAAGATTGGAGCAAGATAAGAAGATACCAGGAAAACCTCTTCCTATTCACTTAGAGAATGGGATCTGAGGGTAAAGAGAGAAGACAGCTACCCATGTGCCAGGAAGGGACCCTCACAACATACCAACTTTGATAGCGTCACAATCTTGAACTTTTAATCTCCAGTTCTATGAAAAGATAAATTTCTATTCTTATTTTGTGTGTGTGTGTGTGTGTGTGTGTGTGTGTGTGTGTGTGCATGTGCTCACAGGTACACATTTATATATGTGCACTTTGGCATGATGGTCAGAGATTGGTATCAGGGGTCTTCCTTAATAGCTTCCCACCATTTTAGAGCCAGAGCCAGAGCTCACTGGCTCAGCTAGACTGGCTGACCATCAAGGTCCTGAGATCCTGCTGTCCTTGCCCCTCAGTGCTGGAACTGCAGACACATACCTCTTTGATGGCCTTTTTCTATTTACCTGGGTGCTGGGGATCCAAACTTGGGTCTTCCTGTTTGTGCAGCCAGCATGCTTGTGACTGAGTGTCTTCAAAATCCTGCGATGTTTTTTATTTTTAAGTCACACATTCTGGCATTTTCCTGTAGCACCTAGTAGACTAATACTCTGTTATTGTCTACCTCCCTCTCTGTGTATCTCTCTCTGTCTCCAGCTATATAAAAATCGAATTGATGAGGCTGTTATCTGTTTATGAATCATAACCTAATAGTAGTGTACTATAGTTTACCAGCTACATGATAGGGAATAGCATTGGGTTCTTCATAGCAGTTGTGAGAAAGGCTTTCCCTGGCTCCTGACTCTGAGTTCACCTCTCCCTCTGAAGAAAGGTGTCTATTTACCAGCATGTGTAAAGACCTCAGCTTGGAATGACAGTGACAGCTTAGTTGATATCCTACTGGTTAGCAAAATTTAACATCACTGGATTTAGGTAATTCGAATCCTTAGAGTTGGAGTAGCAGAGAAAGTTGGAGATGCCATGGGTGTAGGCACAAAGGCCACATGGATTCCAGAGTTTTCACAGCGTAACTCTGAGCGGTGTGCCAAGTCCATATAAAGGTGACCGTACTGTCTTACATATCATTGACTTTATGCTCAGCTTAGAGATGTTTTTTTGATTCAGTTAAGGTGTTACTTTGGGACAAGTAAAAGGCTGGAAAAAGCTCAATATGCATTCATGAATTGCACCCTCATATCTCAAATATTCATATAGCAGGCAACAAAAATTTCTGTTTTATACGGAAGAAATTGGGTTGCACTTACTAACTAGTTTCTTGCAATGCATCCTAAGGAAAAGACCCCCTAACCTGCTTTCTTCACTCACCACACGTTTCCTTATCTCCATGAGAGAGGATTACATAAACACCGAGGTAAATATTCTTCTATGGTTTACATGTCTTCCCAATTTTTCCAAGCATGGGGAATCCCTATAACATTCATCTTTCCATGTCTTCCCAAGTTTATCCTGAATTACACTAGTTCATTTCAAATGTGTTTTGTTCTTTATCTCTGTGATTCGGTCTTGGCCCTTGGCTAAGCTGAACACTTCAAGTAAACGTTGCAACCAGGCCAAGCAGTAATTAGACTTATTATGGAGATCAGTGAATTATTGACTTCTTTGTAAAAATCGGCAATAACTTTCAGAAGTGAGATGTTGCTCTCAGACCTTCACCTCAAAAGCTGGCATTGAAGCAAAACCCAAAGCTTTGAGAGAAGAGCGAGTCTTTATAAAAAACGCTGTTAATCATACCTCTTCCCAGAACACAGAGCACATCACCTTAGATGCTGCAAAACTGGAGTGGGAGGGCTTGGGACTCTTCTTGGCTCGCTCAGGGTTCTGAATACACAATGTGAGTTGCTCTTATAACTCAGAATTTCAAAGGTCTATTTTATTTCAAAGAAAACCTCTTAGCCTAATTTGGGGTGGATGGAAAGGAGACCTGAAGCATGCTTTATTCTTGCAGCATTTCTATGAGATGTTTTCCCCTCTCTTCCAAATTTTGTGGAACTGCCAAGTCATTTTCTTTTAAAACTAAATACAATTTTTGGCTCAGAAATTCAAGACACAGAGAATAGGATATCAGTTATTAAATTCTGCACCCCTCACCCCAGACTAACCTCTTACTGAAAAGTTTTCTATATAGAAAGTGTTTTACTTTTTAATTTAGGGGAGCTCTACCCAAAAACACCCCTCTATTGTGCTGCCATGTACTGCAGTATGCCCAGGTCAAAACTACTTCCTCTCTGAAAAAAGCGTTCGTTTGGTTCAGCTAAAAGAACAGGAGTGTTTGCCCTCAGTTCCCACTAGAGGGGAAAGCTGTTTTCTGAAGCTAGCCCAATCCACCTTTGAGGATTAACAGAAAAGATTCCTACCTACCGTGACTTTTGAGAAGTCACCAACTGTAAGTTCCTATTTGCAGCTTAGCCTGGGTCATAAACTCTTGTTGATATATTTCCGTTTGATACTTGTGGTGAAGCCAGTGGTATGATCCCTTTGGAACAGCCGTGTGAAGTCTGAGAAACACCAGGCAAATGTGAATGATTCCCAGTCCTCTTAACCTCAAAAAATTGGGACCCCTCTGACCTTGCTACTTGGAGTCCATGATGACCAAGTAGTACGTTTAGCAAAACTAAAAGCTACCTGTCAATGCCATGTTTCTTCCATTTTCCTCCCAACTTTCTTGACTTGGATCTGGCTCACGACTTCCACTTGGCATCCCTGGGCTGTACATACCCTCACCTTCAAAACCGGGAAACTTATTATTTGATATGGCAACAGAAATTTAGCAGAAGTGATAAAATTAAGGACCTTGAGACACAAGATTACTCTGAGTTCCCTAACATAGTGGGTCCTGTGTATTCAAGTGGCTTGTTGTAAATGGAGGAGGGCGACTGGAATATTTAACACATATGTGTGAAAATGTCACCATGAAACCAATTATGTTGTACAAACAGTACATGATAATTAAAAACAGACAGGGGGCCAAGGATATTTCTCAGTGAGAAAAGTACTTGTGGTGCAAGCTCGGTGGCCTGAGTTTGAATCCCCAGCCCATGTTAAGAGGGATGTACTGGTGCACATGTGTAATCCCAGTGCTCAGATAAGGAGACAGATGGAGGAGAGAGGAGAATCCCTGGAAACACACAGGCTGGGTAGCCTGCTCTCCTCAGTGACCAATAAGAGACTCTGTCTCAAACACAGTGGAAGTTGGAAATGGCAAGGGAATGGAATTTGTCCCCGAAGTCTCTAGAAGGAATGTAATCCCGCGAGGTCTCCGCTTCAGCTTCTGGACCTCCAGGCCTATCAGATAATAAATTTGGACACATTTTGTGCTTGTTTGTCACACCACAAACAGGATATGAAATTGCCTTGTCCCAGTCATGCTTGCAGGGACAAAAGCTTTGGGAAACTGTGGGGCGTGGTTGTAACTCCTCACTGTCTAACTCCTTAAATGATTCACGAGTGGCTGACGTAGCCAGGCAAATGCTGGACCATGTCCCTGTCTTAGGCAAGAACACTTAGACTTCAGGGTTGAATGAATGTCTTGGTATAGGCCACCATAACATGTACCTTTTACTTTTTATTATTTATTTTATTGAGTGTCATATTTACTTTTTATTTAATAGTTTCATGAAAGCCGTATTATCTCTTCAAAGAATCATGCAAATATCAATTATTCCTACAGCTATGACTCTAAAGATACGGAAGGGCTTAGCTTTTAGAAATCTTAGCCCCCTTCCTGTCCCACTTCAACTCATTATTTTGTGTCACTTTTTGCAACAAACATTGATCCCAAAACAAATATTTGGAATATTTTGCCCCTTTGGTGGTGCTCTTTAATACAAATGGCTATTTCAAGATGCTTAAGATTGGTCTAGCAAAATCTCATTGTATTCTCATTAGAGGGAGAGAGAGGAGGAGAGAAAGGAAAGGAAGGAAGAAGAAAAGAGAGAGGAAAAGAGGGAAGAGGGAGAGAGGAGAGAAGAGAGAGAGAGAGAGAGAGAGAGAGAGAGAGAGAGAGAGAGAGAGAGAGAGAGATATCTCATTTTTATTTGCAATTTGGATTTGGTTAGAGGCTTTCCCCCCAGAAGCAGCCAGAGGGAGCATCTGGAGACAAGCTTGTTTGGACACCCCATCACTTGGTCCTGAAACATTTTTATGAAATGCACCAGAAAGTGTTAGAGCATCCAATTAGTAATGATACAGTGGAGCTGGGAAACTGTCATTTGTCTGGGTGGTCCCTAAACTTTTCTGGTTTCTTAGCCAATGGTATTTATTTTAATAATAGCTCGGAGACCACAAGGCCTCTCTCTTCCCCCTTCATGGAGAAACTGCAAAGAACTCCCCTCTTCCTTGCTTTCATTTTCAGGATTTGCGTGTGGCACTTGCAAATGACTATTTCCCAGTGAGGATAGATTTAAAATATCAAGTCCTGTCTACAGTCCTCCAAAGAAACCTCGTGGAGCAAAATAAGCAGACGTTTTTCTCGGTGGCTCTTGAGAATGACAGGAAAGGAGTAGAAAGAAGCAATGGCTGGGTATAAGGCTCAACTCTTTAATATTCAGTTTGAATGATACGCTGGGTTGTGGGTAACTTGGGTGGAACTGAGGATTCTGGGGCCCTGCTCTGATCACCTCACCCATACGTGCAGCCTGTATAGTTACCATGGAGGCAGAGACATATTTGCTAATTTGAGATGGTTTCAAGCTCCCATAGATTGGGGGATGCAAAGAGTGGCTCTTCCAAGGGTTTATCAGTGAGATTTCCGAGACAATTCGGAATATCGATTAGGTGCCTGGGCTTAATTATTTATTCAACTTTTCACGACATGTTTACTGAGTCTCTTCCATTGAGTCTACCACATATAATGCCTTCCATGGGATATTATGTGCATTCTATGAATCTACCTCAACTGTGTATTGCTCTGTTCTACCAACTTCAGTGTGGGTATCAAAAGAGAGCTTGGGGTACATCCTCCAAGATGCTGGTAATGTCTACCAGGCATGACATTATTATTATTATTATTATAGCAGTTATTACCAGTGGGCCAGACCTACACACGTGCTAGATGATTTGATCTTTCAACAAAATTAATTACCTTTACTTTCTATTTTAAAATGGTATCCCAGACATATGGTGTAAATTCCCCAAGATCACAGCATCTGTAATACCTGGAGCAAGTATTTTCTCCAGTTCTGTGTAACATGTGTAAGTCCATATCTGAACCTGATGCCTTTTGGTAAGACTTTTAGGGGGATGGAAATAGAAATTCAACAATTACTCTCAACATATTTCTTTGAAGGCAAGTGGGATCCCACCCCCCAGTGCTGCCCAATACTGTGTGTTTTATAAATGGAGACTGGCAGACTCACAACTGGGTGATCTCAGACACAAGTCAGCTGGCACCAAAGATCTGAAACACGTAACTTCTAAAATCTTGGTTCACTGCAGAAAGTTACTTCTCGATGCTGACTTCGCATTGATGATCTAAGAACATTTCAAGCAGTTAGGGTTCGGACTGTGTCTGAAGTCTCAACGTACTGGGACTTCTTGGAGGAGGTGAAAGCAGTGGTAACTGTACAAAGACAACACAGACGTAGAGTCAGGCCAGGCAAATCCACTTTCATGCACTGATTTAAGCTCCTCAGTGATTGTAGAGGGTGTCCACTAACCTTATGTTTTTAGGAAATGACACAGCAGCAAATGTCACCAAGATGGTTAGGACACCAGAAGCTGGCTGTTTGATCACAGGCTATACTTTTTGTGTAGCTGTGTATTTCATACTGTAGTGTCTCAAAATGTTTATTCAGATTTGAATCGCTCCATAGTTATTAGTCATTTTTTAATGAACATTTATAGTCTGAATTCAAATTAGAACCATCTGAATTAGAATTTTTAAAAAATGAAAAATTTGTTGCCAAGTAGATCCAAAAAGTACCTCTGTACTGAGGAGTATCAACCACAATAAACTGAACTGTTTGTCAATGAATCAGTGGAGAATGCCCAATGAATATTAAAAGCTAGATATCTTGATTGGGGAGCTGAACTCTTCTCATTAAAAACCATTCTTTCATGGTCATATTCTACTTCTTTACAGTGGCCCAGGGATGAGAAGGTAAATCATCATCAGTTGGCAATGAAAAATGAACAACCTAAATTTGTTCTACTCTAAAAAAATAATGTTTATGAATTCTTTGAGGATTTTACAGGTGTATGCAATGTATTTTTGATCATATTTACTACCATTTCTGACTCCTCCCAGACTCACTATCCTCTCTACTACTGCCTCACCACCTTTCTTTCTTTCCTTCTTCTTCTTCTTCTTCTTCTTCTTCTTCTTCTTCTTCTTCTTCTTCTTCTTCTTCTTCTTCTTCTTCTTCTTTCTTCTTCTTCTTCTTCTTCTTCTCTCTCTCTCTCTCTCTCTCTCTCTCTCTCTCTCTCTCTCTCTCTCTCTCTTGTTTCTTCTGTACTGAACTGAGTCCAAATTACATTTCCCATAAACTCCTGGGTATGGGCCATACATTGGAGCATGGCGCTTCTAACAGGGGCTAAGCCCTTAAAGAAAACTGACTCCCAGCATCCACACAAAGAAGCCTTTAACTATCAATAGCTCCTGATTTAGGGGTGGGAGCTCTTGATCTCATCCTCATCCCAAGCAGAATGTTAACTGTGTTGATCTTTTGCAGGTCTTATGCAGGCAGTGAATCCACGTGCACAGTGGTATAGTTGTGCTGAGATGATACTGTCACTCTCCTCTCTGACCTCTGGCTCTTCCAGTCTTTCCACTCTTTCTTCAGCAGTAATCCCTGCTCCATAGGTAAAGGGATCGTGGAATAGATATTCCATCCACACAGAAGCACTCCACATACAGTTATTCTTTGAGCTATGATCAGTTAAGTTTCAACATTAACCGTTGTCCACTAAATGAAAACATGAAAAACTTCTCTGAAGTGATCTGAGAACTGAACTAATCTATGAGAATAAAGATACAAATTTATTTTAGGGCTATATGCTATTATGTCCATTCAATAAAATATAATAAGTTCTATTCTTGGGCCTGTGAGCTCCCCAGCAATGGGTTCTTGACTAGAGTTACAGTACCAGTTATGTTTCCTCATGTGGATCAAGCCTTAAATTAAATCAGAAAGTGATTGGTAACCCCTATAACATTTGTGCCACCATTGCATCCATGGGTACACCTTGATATTACTGCCATTACTGTGGCTCTCGAGGTTTATAACTGGGTAAGACTGCTGTCAAGTAAACCCCTTCCCTCCAACCTGTATAGCATCTCCTTGTGCAATGAAATATAGCCAACAGTTAAGAAAATCCAGGTCAATACTAGCTTGATTTGCTAAGGTCCTGTGACCAAAGTGTGTGATGTTGTCAATAATAGGCCCAGTAGTGGGCAGCCGAGTAGGTCTAGATTTTTGTGTTAGGATCTTTTTCATACATGACTTTGAAGAATAGCTATTGGGGACACATGTAAGAAAGAAAATGCTTTTCACCCACATTGATTGGCATGCCAAGTATTCTTTACATTTTTGTTCTTTTCTAAA
Source organism: Rattus rattus (assembly GCF_011064425.1). NCBI lineage: Eukaryota > Metazoa > Chordata > Mammalia > Rodentia > Muridae > Rattus > Rattus rattus. Next base: position 139,196,300 of record NC_046158.1, on the reverse strand, counting down.
ACTTGAACTTCACTGGGGGAAGGGACTTGGGTCTCTGTAGCATCTCTAAACCCTGAGAAAGCCTAAACCTAGATAGAGCTTAAGGGGATGTGAAGTCCTTGACCTTGATTGTGATGTCTTTGCATTCATTCCTGTGTTTCTGCTTCCCAGACCCAGTGCTTCCTCTGGGCCTTCCAGATCCAGGGGCAGCATTCAAAACAACAGAATAGATGGACTTGAAGACAAAGACAAAGACAAACAAATAAACAAACAAACAACCCCACAAAACACACACACACACACACACACACACACACACACACACACACCCCACAAGGAACTAAAAATAAGACTAAAAAGACTTTTGAGAAGAACAAATTTCAAAGCAAAAAGATCCCGAATACCACTTGTAATGGGACACACAGTAGGTCAGGAAATCAAACTGAAACTTCAATCAGGAGCTAGCCCTATCCTCTTGGAAATGGGTTTTCCATTAGTTTTGTTCTAGTAAAAGCTCTGACTTGGTTCAAATAAGAATACTTGGTGAATTTCTTCTTGTGAAATTTAAAAGAAAAAATGTATTGTCTATATTTCCTTAAATATTTACTTACATTCACACTGATTTTATTATAATTAAATATATTTAGTGTAATCAAATTTATTGCTATTATTATTACCACTACTGGCAATAGTTCTTGTTGAAATATGTTATAGATTTATAGTCAACTCCTGGTTTGGTTTCTTCTCATAGTGAGATAAGTCGGAACATATTTAAGGGATGTGAAAGTAGGTTAATATAGAATATTATATAGATATATATGAGAAGTCTTACCCTAAGATCCCACTCCAACTCTACATGAAAACATTAAAAACTACTATATGAACATAAAATAAAATAAATAAATATAGAAAATATGTTGTAAGACCTGGGAACATAGGTCCATGATAGGTCACTTGACTAGCATGCATGGAGACCAAGATCCACCCCTAGGACTTCACAAACACAGAAAAAAATGTAAAGTGGCTACATTATGGCCAATTTCTTATCCTCATACATAAATGTTATCATCATTTTTACACATATTCTAGTCTATCAGGTGCCTAGTGACCTTAGCAAACAGATCCCTTATTATCCATTAGATCATTTATATATACACAGATTGCATAATAGAGGTTATTTTGCATCTTATGTTCAACCCACTAATCAACTCTAGATACATTATTTATCTATGTATGTATATATATATATAGTGCATGTTATTTATGTAGTTTATATTAGTGTAAACTTAATTTTTAAAAGATTTTATACACCATGAGTATGTTTGCTTTTATAAATACATGTATTAATTAATGTCTAATTTTTGATACTTTTACAGTTTAATTTGCAAACAGAATCCACCAGTCTGCTGTCCATGCTGATTTTCCGAAGACTTGCAGCAACTGCATTGATGTCTTTTTCATTTACCCATGATTTAAAGGGCTTTACAGCAAAAGTTGCTAAAAACCCTTCCTTAACCAAATTTTCACTAAAAAGACTGTTAAGAATGGCTCAGTGGTTAAGAGCACTGTTCTTCCAGAGGTCCTGAGTTCAATTTCCAGCAACCACATGGTGGTTCCCAACCATCCGTAATGGGGTCTGATGCTCTCTTCTGGTGTGTCTGAAGACAGCAACAGCGTACTCATACACATAAATAAATTCTTAAAAAAAAGAGAATGGATACATTAAGGGTTTCATTATCCAGAAGGACCCCAGTCAACATGGTGAGCTTATTCCTCTCTGACTCGGAAAATCCCTTCAGGAAGAGCAATAACTTTTTAACCTCATCTTCAAAACCTTTCTCCAGGTATTTGTAGTGCCTGTTTAACTTGTTAAAAACCTGAGTGAACGCTTGCATGGTCTCTAGGTCTTCTTGTGCTGCAAACACACAGACATCTGTGCTCATCATGTCATCTACCAGTGTACCACCTGGGTCCAGCACTCTGCCAGAATGTCAGAGTGTTTCCGCATAGCGGCAATAGTCAGCTTTTGCTCCAGAAGCATCAAGAAACTTAGCTACTGCTTCCAAATCAGCACCAGTCTCAGTTAAGCCTTGAAGAATGCAATCTTGAAACGAGTAGGGTCAAACCTCTCTTTTTCATCTCTTTCTTTGGTTTTAAAACGCTGGCCTGATAGCATTGGGTTTTGTTGTTGTTGTTTGTTTGTTTGTTTGTTCTACTGCCTTTGATTATTCATAAAAGACACCCGATTTTTTCCCCCTGAGAATCAATGAGTTTATTAGGGACAATTATGGAGCATGGATGCAGGGTTACAGGACACCCGAACTTAAGGCAAAGAGAAAAGCGTCAGAAATCCCCGAGCTGGGGGCAACTGCGGCGCTCTCTGCTCTGCATCCCTGACTTGTAACTTTTATTTATGCAATCTGAGGTGAAAAAGTTGTCTAGAATCTTCTTAGTGTAGTAACCGAAAGAAACAAGATGATATTTATCCTGCTTCGGAGTGGAAAAGTCAAGAAAGCAAATGAGGCCAAAAGGGGTATTATGAGTTGGGTCCCCAAAGACCAGGACGAAAGGCTACTGAAGCTTCGTCTAAGCACCTTATCATGCCTCTGACTCCTGTTAGAGACCCTAACTCCTGTTCACAAGGAGGAGACAGAGAAACTCTGGGGTCATGGAAGTCTTGAGCATTCCCTACGACTTGAAAATAACAACCTACAGAACCTTTTGTATAAATTAATTTTTTAAAAAACAATAATTCCATGCAAAATATATTTACATTTACATCTTTCCATCCCTCCTCCTCCAAATCCTCCCATATCCCCCTGACTTCATCTCAAATTTCTGACCTCTACAATTCTTACTCTTTCACACGCACGCACGCACGCACGCACGCACGCACGCACGCACGCACGCACGCACGCACGCACGTGCGCGCCCAGGCTCTACACCGAGTCCAGTATCGCTCAAATATATACATGTTCAGGGCTGATTACTGACTACTTGGCTCTGAATAACCTATCAGTGGTTTGTTCCTGGAGAAAATTGATTTCCTTCTCTCAGCAGCCTGTAACTCTTCATACAGTGGGGGAAGCTTGTGCAATCTGCCCCATCCATTTTGGCATGATGACAGGCGTCATCATTACACAGGTCTTGTTTAGGTAGCCATGCTGCTGAGATTCCGTAGGTGTGGCAGTCCTGACCGGTGTAGAGGACAGGATCCCACAGCTACCATCCTGGGCCTCTTACAATCTTAACAGTGCTAAAGGACATTTTATTTGTTTATTTTGAGAAAAAAAGCTCCCTGGTTTAGAAGAGCTCGTCACATGCTTGCCTCTTTCTCTGGTGTCTTGATTCATGGGCACACATTTTTACATAATTGCAGAGATGGCCTCGACTCAATTTTGTATTCAGCTTTTTTTCCCACTTAATATTATATAGTAAATGTTTTTCCATGTGGCTACATAATCTTTCTAATTACCATTTTAATGACTTCATAATACTCCATCCAGTTCACGTACTGTAATTTATTTAACCACTCCCTATTGGTGGACATTTTAGATTGTTTCCAGACTTCTACTAATATGGAAAATGGTGCATACAATATCTGTTGTTTCCCTTCGTTTGGATGAGTTTGTAGATTAAATAGTGAGTCATGGGGCAGGATTGATTTCACAGCTCTCAATATTTTTGGCCTTGTCGGTTCCAAAGGCAGCAATACTCCAGCCGAGGGGTACCAAGACACTGATAGGAATTGAAATTTTTTTTGCAAATATAATAATATTACCCACCACCCTCTCCCATTGTTATAATTCTTTTTTATTCCCCACATAGATAAACTCATGCATTTAGGCCCGGCTTGATCATTTATTCACTTCATAACTTTTTGAGAGACTCATATTTACTAGAGATTTGCTCTGCAATCCCGTTTCCTTGGTAACATTGCAATTCTTATAGAAAATGGGGAACAGGATGAAATGCGTGGCATTAGTGAGCTTATTCTGTGAAACTCTAAAACAAAACAAGCCATAACTTTGCACAACTCATGGGCTGGAGAAAATTTAGCAGCATTTCTTAGCTCCATGAACGTGTGAGGGCTGTAGTAAGAAGGGCCGAGGCAAGCATCCTCCTCCAGGCACGTCTGGATGAGGAGGAGTTCTGTAGCAGGAAGAATTGGGGATGGACTTCCAGTCAGATTGCTGGGTTGATATATGCCCACCCTGTGTCTCACAAGCCATGAGGACCAAGCCATAACTATTTCTCTTTTCTTTTAGGTTCTTCTTATTTTTTTTTAATAAAACCTCAAACAAATTATTCCATGTGCTTTTACTTTTGCTAACTTCTTCAGGGAAAATAAAATTCTTTCTTATGGACCGTTCCCTTTTAAAGACAAATGCATACTTATAGCATCTATTACGTGAGATCACATTAACTAGAAAACAAGCTCTCAGGAAGCAGAGGCCATGTCTTCCCCTGGTTTGTGCACCTGCCTCCTGGCATAGTACCTGATGTACATTAGAATATGCTTGGCAAATGCTTCTTGAATTTAATGACTTGAATTGAATGTTTAAGTAATTATAGAGCATCAACAGAAGGAAATATTATGCAGCAATTAAAAGGATAATTAGGAAGACTTCATAGCTCCATGGAGTATGTTTATGATATGTTTATGTTAACATTCAAAATAGTACCTGTATTATAATTCTCACTGTGTAAAAAATCTCCAGGCTAAATGCTAAGGAGACTAAGAAGAATGATTATCAAACAAACCAAGAAACAAACAAACAAACAGAAACATTGATTTCTAAGAAGTTTATGTTCCTGGATAAGGTTGGTGCATGACAAAGCGTAGTGTAAGATCAATGAAGAAGTACATGGGAAAGGCTGAGTGTCTGGAGGAGGTGTGACAGAGACACAAGTCTATGTGGTTTTGGAGTCACTGTGGTTTTAGAGATGAAAGATTAGTTAAGAGTGAAGATGGTTGAGGAGGCTCTGTCCTAAATGGATAAAAGGGAACACAGGAGAAAGAAAAGGCCTTGGGTGTCACAGAAGCCATTAAAAATTTCTTGGAAGCATTATGAGAAATGAGATGAGGCTAGAGGATTGTGTTGAGTTACTTATGTGCATGTGTGAACACTATCATGGGTGTCTATATGCATGATGTACACGTGTGTGTGCATGTGGGTTCACCTGTCTATGGGGTTAGCATCAGCTGGTGTTGGATATCTTCTGCATCACTCTCCACCTTATATTTTGAGAAAGCGTCCTTCATTGGACCAGTTCATTGACCCAGCTAGTGTGGTTGTCTCTGGGGACCCATCTATCTTGACCTTCCCATTGCTGAGATTAAAGGTATGTACTGCTATACCCAGATTTTATGTGTACACAGAGGATCAAACTCAAGGTCCTCATCCTTGGGAAACAAGCACTTTACCTACAGAGCCATTTTCCCAGCCCCCTTAATGTTGGACTATATTGTAGGTATCTCTTGGGGTATTTGATCTTGGACATGTGACCAGTGGGGTATCCATAAAAGTCTTAGAACAGACGTGTGGTAATTTATTTTTATGTTACTGAATTTGACAGAGTGAAAATAGTGGCCTGGAAAGCAAAAATATTGAGGACAATGATGCCATAAAGAAGACTACAGGAAAGACATGATTATCATATTTAATGGATGAGCTAGAACAGAGTTACCTGTGACATCTTAGTAGACGGAAAACAAGACCCAGGGGCTTATGAGATGCTGGGAGTGAAGGAAGGATTCAAGGATGACTTATGAGAATAAGCAATGACTTGTAAAGTGGGAACAGCTCTTTAATAAGAGATAATAAGGGAGTAAAATATTGAGTTTAGTTACAATGTGTTGAATTTCTGATGCTATTGGTCCTCAGATTTACACAGAGCTAAGTATCCAATGAGGAAAAATGTAAAATAGTTCTAGAGTCTTATGAAAACACGTCTGCCAAAAGGTGACCGCAATACAGGACTCACACATAGTCCCACATTTTCAGTCTCCATGACAATCAAGATCCATGTCACCAAATGAACGAATCTAAGCAAGCTGCCTAGAAACTTTGGCTCTTGTTCGTTGGCTGTGAGAAGTCCCTTCGCTCTGGACAGTCTCACATCCTCATCTGCAAATTGAAATAATAAGTCTCGCTCCATGGGACAATGGGGAAAAATGAATGAGACAAAGCCAGAAAATATTTACAGGAAAGGGAACCAGTAAGTGGCACGTTTTCCAAAACCTTATTTTACTCTCCCACTTCTCTGCGGAATACTTCAGAGGAGTCGGGATCTAGAACAGAAATTGTCATAGTCTGTGACTGGTTAGTGTCACGTATTGGCTAGCGCCAGAAGTCAGGTGTGCTCTTCAGAGACAGACAGGTTATTTGTGCTTAGAGATGAAGCATGGGCGGTCAGTTATGATCCAGTCTGTGCCGGGCCGGTGAATCCAGCTCTGCTCCTTTGTTTCCTCTCTGCACACAGCGATGCCTGGGATTCAAGTCATGTGCGGCCCAAATTAGGACCCAATAAGGTGGGAACAATAAATGAAGAAAATACTTCTAGTTTGAAAGCTTGGTGGAGGTTAGCACATTAGACAATGGCTATTCTTCCCTACTTCCCACACACCCGTGTAACCTTCTGTGTGACCCTTGTTAGAAATGATGAGGCTGGTGATGCAAAGGTGAAGGGACCAAAGTGTCCCAGAAAATAAGCTAATATTAAACAACAACAACAACAACAACAACAACAACAACAACAACAACAAAAACCCCAGCAAACTGTAGCAACTTAGTCTGCTTCCTTGAAAATGTCAACATTTTTTTTCCAACTTAGGGGAAGAAGAAAGAATTTAAGAAAAGCAAGAAGTAAGGAGTATATAACGGTCCGTTTTTGTTGCTGGGGTTCATGAATGTAAGTCATTATTGTTTCTCTATCAAAGGAAGCACAAGGGCATAGAATGGTATTAATCAATAATTTAAACATTATGAGCATTTATATGCAAATGAGGGGCTGGCCTTGAGCTTTGGGTGGCTGGGTAGGACATAAATTTGGGGTGCTTCTTCTTTTTTGCACATTCCTAGAACAAGCATTAGAGGTCCATCAGCATCCACTAGGGACGCTGGGAACACGATCCCTGACCCTGCTTTGTTTTATAAGACAGAACCACGAAGACGCTTTTCATCCAGGCTCCTTCGTGCTTTTAGCCTCAGCAGCCTTCCTGACCGAACGCTGCCTGCTTTGTGAATTCTTCAACATTAGGGGTTCAGTTTCAACAGACTTGGTTGTGCTTTTCAGGGCTCCGTAATGGCATGAACCACACTCGTCCTTTCATTCATGCACTGACATTCTGATGCCAGGCGCACTCACAGACACGAGGACAGCATTCTCACGGAGTTTGAGAGCAGAGGACAAACGATACTGTCACTGTTCGCTTCGGGAGTGCACATTAACTGCAGGAGGCAAAAAGATAGGTACGTACAGAAGAACCAGATGCACATGGTGGAATTCCAAAAAGCGATAGATACAGAGAAGATTTAAAGGGAAAGCGGGTGGATGGGTGGCCAGCCAAAACCCTTCTGGGAGGATTTCTTGAGCCATGACCTGGATCAAACTGGGTAACAGTAAATACCGGGGAAATAAATATTAGTGCGACTTCTGCTGCTAACATGCTCACCATGTAAGGCTCCGAAGAAATACAAAGGTTTCTGACGCTGATACCGATGAAGATACTGGTGATTAGCCATGGGTATCCGTGAGGGCAGTTCACTCGCAGTCACTGACTCTTCACGGTAGCCCTACATGTCAGCTTTTGCTGGGTCTGAGCTGCAGATGGAGCAAAACCTTTGTTAAAGTAGCGACTTGCTCAAGATCACACAGCTAGATGGCATTAGCAGAAACACAACTCTACTGTCCCTTCCCAATCTGAAGACTTCAGTGCCTCCCCCCGCCTTTTGTGCATTTTTTAGCATCTAACCTTGTCTCATGTTGTAGTCACTTAAAGTTATTATGAGAGGGTGGATGGATACATATGAGGTAGGTAGGTATGAATGTATGCATGCATGCATGCATGGATAGATGGAGAATTTGATTATCTCCAGTGACTATACAAGAGGACTATTCATATTTCTAGTCCCAGGCTGGAGGGTGTCTGGACATCTCAGCAGAACTGTGTGTCTGCGAGAACCGTGGGATATTGATTTACAGAAACCTCCAAAGCAAGCTCATTGCTGAAGGTCTAACGCCAAGGGTAAATAAAGCATGGTGACCCTTTCACTCATTTCGCTTTGTTTTAAATTTATTTCTACCTGCACGCGTGTCTCACCTGCAAGAATGGAAATGAACCATGTGTATGCAGTGCCCCTGGAGGCCAGACTAGAGCATCCGATATCTTGACAGTAGAGTTATGGATGATCGTGAACAGCCGTATGGGTGCTAAGAACCAAACCCAGGTCCTCTGCAAGAGCAGCAAACCCTCTCAAAGGCTGAGCCGAATTTCCACCAGTAAGAGTTGTAAGCAATAATCCATAAATACCTTTCTTTTTATCAGAAACTGATTATCATAGCATGTATACTTTGGCCTGTGAAATGGAAAATACTATCACTACCCTGTTTTGCATATAAGAAATGAAGTTCAGAGAAGAGGACCAGTTTAAGGCCATGGACCATACAATTAGTCCACTTCTTAAAACTTTTTCAATATGGGGTGCACCCATTCTCCCATGATGCCTCTGACCTCTCTGACATGCTTACCTGCTCAGGCTAGTGGGAAAGTAGGTAAAATCATTCTATTTCATTTACTTTCAGGAAAGAGACAACTTCCCTTCTTTCTCACCAGGGGCACTCTGGGAGCATTTAGGGGACCCTAGAAGAAGGTATACCTTTTTTGTTGTATTTATATTCTCATGACCATGGTGCTCATTTGGTGGTAAGGAATTCTCTTTCAGCCTTGTTTCCATTAGGCAATTTTTGAATCCAACCCTAAGAGTTGAGCCACACCCCATTTTCGGAGAAGAAATGCCTAACAGCCCACAGGCTTTCAGGGAGCTGTTAATCAGGCATTCTTGTGATTTTGGAGATCTGGGGACCTCCATGCTCCTTCTTGATTGTTCCCAGGCTAAGGTCCCTGAAGAGGGACTTCTGGATCAAAAAATTTTGGAAGTTCCAGAAATGCTGTACAGGGTTTTTTTCCTATTATTAATATTCCTCCCTTCCCAGGAATCTCCTCATATTTTTGTCACAACTGGAATGCTCCCAAGCTCATAGCTCTCTCCCACTTAGCATATCAATTATGAAAGTGACAAGTGCCCGCATCCCATGCCCATTATACAGCCCTGGACAGAGTGGGGTGTGGTCATTAGAGCCAAAGAAGAAAATAAACTAAAGTTGGAAGGCTCTGAGCTGTAATGGTGCCTCTGTGTCGTCCCACTGATCTGCAGCCCTGTCTTCCCTGCTTGATTCTTTGCTCCAGAGCCCGGGACACCACCACCGACTGCCTCTCCAGTTCAGCTTTCCACCTCTGTCCTCGCCTTTTTTGTATCTTCTTCAGATCCCAGTTGTCCATGCTCTTCTGCCCACCATTGCACTTCCTATTTCGTCCCTGCACATGTACTCTTCTACACAGGCTCCTGGCCTCCAGATGTGACCCCTTCATTTACAAATGGAGGGATATCTTCTACTAAAGTTCTCAGTCTCACTGTTGTCTTCCAAGTAGTGCCCAGGTCCTTTCCCTTGGATCACAAGGCCTTAGATCATCTGACTCTCACTCCCCTCTCTAACTTCATCTCTCTAGTGCCTCCAGGGTTTTCAATACCCTACCACTTCATTTCCTAAACATTCTTGTCATGTGCCTGTTCTGTTATTCTTTAATGACTGTTTCCTCTTACATGCACCCCTGTACATTCTGTCTAGCTAACACTTTTTGCTCAATTTTTTTATCAGTCATGGGACTTCACATCTATTGACCTGTCCAGGCAGATGCCATGATAGCCTCCAATGCATAAACGATTATGACTTTATGTTCTCATCTCAGCTAACCTTCACAATACCTCCCTACACATAGCTCTGATGTAGCTCTCACTGAGACACATGTCCTGTTGACTCTGTGTGGAGTAGAGCTTCTGGTCTTTCCAGCAGTGTGGGCTCTTTTACAAAGCTAGAGAGTATGATACGGCAATTAAGTAGTTTCAATGAAATTCTAATAATGCATCAAGAGGCAGAGCTAGGGCATCATGGGTGACATTAATTCTCTCTATCTTGTACCCTGTCAACTACAGATCAAGAGATTTTTCTTAACAGTATCACAGGACCAAATCTCCAAAACAGCTCTTCCAAGAAAAACAAAATTAGGGAGTGCAGGACTCACTGGGAAGATATCCATGCTTCTGTAAGTGGCACCTATGCATTCTTCTGTAAGTAATTCTACCCAACGTCACTGGATCACACACCAAGTGACACAAAAGTAGACTGGAAATTGGCAGAGAAGAGGAAAGAGATCATCAAGAACAAAAGGAGTCAGGAGAATGACAGTCAAATAGTACAACTATTATTGTCTTGTATCAAAATATAAAAATAAAACTCATCATCATGCATAATTAGCATATGTTAATAAAAAGAAAATAAAATACTCTTTTTTTCTTGTCTGTTTTTAATAGGAATCTGTTATTGAGACTTTTTACCCAAAAACTCAGGAGTAACCAAGAGGACATGATGACTCTTAGGTATATCGTTGAGATATTCTACTTATTTAGAGGGTGATAGAAAGGCTACTTCATGTCTAAGTGTCACTCTTGTCAGCATGCAGTATCTTCAATGGTGTCCTTCTTCTTTGGAGATCATCACTTTGCCTATCGCATGTAGATGTCCCTTCAAAGTCTACCTTATCCATGGGTTCAGCCCCAGCACCTCTCTGTCACCAAGGACACCATATTTGATGTTGTTGCCTTGATATAAGACATCAGGATACAGAGTAAGGAGATCCTCTTGAGTTCTAGGAATTTGAACAGGTCCTGCTGGTGGTATGAAGGTTATGATACTTTGTGTTATGATTTTCTAGAGTCCATCTTATTTTACATGTAACCCGGGAGTTCAGTAAATGCAGAGTCCCTCTGGGAAGAACCTTGGTGGTGTTCTTCTATTCCTTTCCCCCATTTATGTGAAACAGAACATCTCGTGGGGAAAAGGCAGTCATCTCAGTGCTTTGTTCTAATGAGAAGGACAACATTAACTTAGAAGCCATGTGTTTGAGTGTGGACCAGTAAAGGTGGCCCATTCAGACTACTCTGGTGTCACTGGATCTGCCTCTGTGATTCTCTCCTGATTTTCAAGTTTGACAATAGAAATTGCTAAGAAGAAATTTCTCTCACTGTCATAAGAAAGAACATTTAAGAGTCATCTCACCCCTACATTTTTCTCTGCTAGAGCCAGTATTATTGCCTTATTTATGTCTCTACCACAAACCAGAGAGTGTCCCTCAAGACTTGTGGCTTTAGGGGTTGGGGATTTAGCTCACGGTAGGCGCTTGCCTAGGAAGCGCAAGGCCCTGGTTCGATCCCCAGCTCGAAAAAAAAAAAAAAAAAAAGAAAAAAAAAAAAAAAAAAGACTTGTGGCTTCTAATCTCATCTTGTTCTTCCTGCCTAGGATCACTAAGGATTTAATCATCCATAAATGATGTTGTTGGTTGACCTAATTCTGACACCTATGCAACCTTCTCCAAGTGTGGTCAGATGAACTCTCAAAATCAAGAAGATGTGGTCCTTCACAATCTTCTGATACTGGTATAGACTCAGTATAGCTGAAGACACATTGTAAACCCTGTGTCCCCTGAGGACCAGGCTGGTTGTGAAAGTCTCTTCTTCTCTTTAGGAGTTGTTTTGGGGAGGACTGGGCCTGTCCTTACCTGGATTTGTATGAAATATTCTCCCTAGCATTTGTGATTTATGTCTAAAAATTTTCCATTTGTTTAAATTTTCTTGAAGATTCAAAAGTCATCTAATCTATTCCCACAGGTCAAACCAACTATACTAATAGTCATTATTTACTCCTTAATTAACAACCAGATTTCTTTCACAGACAAACTGTTCCTGACTATCCCAGATACATAATTTACATGATGTTTTCTTTCTCAGCCATCCAAAGCAGACTTAAAGGATGCCTTCCAGAATTAAATTCCTCTAACATCCTTGCTTCTCTAGGATCATAAGAGCAGACCATGATGTGCTCCCAAGCAAACCATCACAGACTTAACCCACACCACGTACCCTATGCAGACATTCCCTGCTGGGGTTCTGCTTCTCTGTTGTGATCACCCTCAGGTTTATCTACACTGCTGCTGCCACAGATCCAGTTGAGACTGAACGCCATCTCCTCGAACCTGCCTGGGACAACAAAGCTGTCTTCCTCCAGATACCTCCTCTGACTGAAGACTCCCAAGACACTGAGAGTCACAGATGACAGCTGAGAACCACAGAGGGCAGACTTGGGACCTCCCAGCCACAGATGAACTTTCTTGCCAAGGACAAATGGCTACTGAACTTGGGGAAGTTACATGATAGTAAGGAAAGCATGATGTCTAGATAGATTAATCTGATGTTGTTTAATACCAATGTTAATACCCTCAAACTGTACAACCCATAGAACAATTACTTGGTTCAATAATCCTGTGTCCTCCAAACCCCCACCCTCATTCACTGTTACCCCTCTGGTTTAGTTGCACTACCCCTCCAGACTGTTTAGTGGTGTTTTTTTTTAAATATATATTTCAGTCTCACCCAAAATTTTCACTACAAATGATACCTCCCATTTAAAAAAGTAAAAAAAGGAGTTGTGGGACTGTGGGCTGTGAAAGGTATCCTGATCCCTCATTAAGATAGGTTGAAGCCCTGGAGACCCAAGGGATGGCAGGAGCTCCCCAGTCTCCCAGGAGGTCAGACCCCCACAACCCCCTGTAGAGAGGTTTGAGATAAATCAGTCAAGTAGGAAAAACGCCCCAAGCCCCTCCTCCACAGGTCACATAGGCTCAAGATAGACCAGTCACAGAAAAGCAGAACCACGCCCCCAAATATGTAGATGAGGTCTTCCCAATTTCTCAGGTCAAACCAATAGGAAGAATCTGCTGTCAGATCCTGCCCCATCCCCAAAACTGTATTTAAGAATCCTATTCAGAAGGATTAAAGTGTGCAGGAATTACTCCATCATCTGCGAATTTCTGTCATAAGAGCTGTAACACAGTCGCTTGGGGAAGAGAACTGATCTCCTGAAATTGTCACCAGAAGCTCCCCTGCATCCTCACTGGCTAGTCAGTCTCCCACTAGCTCAGCCAGGCCCTAACTGAAGTGACAACATGGAAACAGAGGCAGAAGCAGTTCCCCCTCTCTGCCAGGGTTCTCTCCCCTTCACCCGAACCCACGAACCTAGCCAGACCGGAGATCTCCGTGGAAAGCCTCCAGCATGCAGGCCGACATGAAATCATTTCCGGGATGTACTTGACAATGACATAATAGGCATGAAAAGGGAGGACCATTAAGGTGGAGAGACTAGCAGCTCGTCCTAAAACCTTATAGTGATTTAAGGATAAGCAAAAACGAACTAGAGAGGATCAGGTCCAGAAACTGGCTACTGATCATGACCGGTGAAACTTACACTGGCAGGCATAGAATTAGAATGTAGAAGGAGGAAGTGTCACGGAGGAGATACCTCTGACCGTGGACTTGCTCTAATATAGCATCTCCCTGTCACCAGCACACATTATGCCATTTACTGTTAACTGTTCAGCACAACAACCCTGGGATGTGAAGAGAGATACTGGATTCAGGCACTTGAATTCAGGTCTTTGTAGCCCCTGAATGAGAGCTTCGTATTTCACTCTCCTTATCTCCTTTGAAACCCCAAGTTAACATTTATTAAGCTTGGTGCTTATTACACTCCCTCTCTCCCCTCTCTCATAAGTGCTACAAATATCAATTCTTATAATAGAGAGAAATATCTGCTTTCCCTCTATTAATAGCATCACTAACCATTTATTGATTTTTTTGGAGAGGAAATTAGAGAAAAAGTGATATTACAAATTATTGTTATTAAGTCTCATTGGGGAGTTGATGTATACACTCCTGTGGGGTGAGGGTGCCCGGAACCATGAGTCACATGGAGTACAGGACATCTTGGTATTTGCAACGGAAAGGTCACAAGTGACAGCCACAGCAAATTAAGACTCACTTTTCAAGGCTTTAAGCAACCTTTATTTCTCCTATACCTAGCCTGAGCAGGGAGTACCAGAGAAGCTGAAGTTGGTTAAGTGCCTAGTCTGTTACTAGCTAAATGTATAACTTGGGAGAACGTGCTTATTCCAGGGATCCCCGATGTCATGCAGCCATACTGTTTGGATGAATTTCAATCTAACTGTGCTTCCTTGAAGACAGATGATCAGGCATGGATCTAATTGGTATTAAGTGGACGGGGTCAATATCTATTGGCTTTTGCTCATCTTCCTGGACTTCTCTCCATTTGTTCGAAGCAGAGTGCTTGCTTTCTATTGAGAGATGTGAAAATCATGGAATCCAAAATTCGTCCTGTCTACAAGATGTGCAGAGATAAAGGGGTAGAGGTTGAGGGGACAGCCGACCAATGACTGCCCCATCTTGAGACTCTTCCCATGTCAGCCAACCCAGGACACTATTAACTATACTCTGTTATGCTTGCAGACAGGCTAGCAGAACCGCCTTCTGAGAGACTTCATCCAGCACCAAATGCAGGCAGAGCTGAGACCCACAATCAAACGTCAGGCAGAGATCTGGGAGTTGTCTGAAAGAATGGAGGATACAAGTGAACAAGCCTGAGGGGTCAATGACACCACACGAAGATCTACAGAGTCAACTAACCTTGGTCTGTGCGGGCTCACAGAGACTGAACCACCAACCAAAGAGCATTCAGGGGCTAGACTAGACCCCCTCCACATTTAGCAGGTGTGCAGCTTGGTCTTCATGTAGGTCCCCTAACATTTGGAATGGGAGTTGTATCTGACTCTGTTGCCTACCATTGGATCCCTTTCACCTAACTGGACTGTCCGGTGGGGTCTCAGTGGGAGAAGATGTGCTTAGATGTCCCAGAGCAGGTGGTACCCAAGGAGAGCTTTCCCTTCTCTGAGGAGAAGAGGAGAGCTAATGGGGGAAAGGATTTGTAAGGGCAGGACTTGGAGGAGAGAAGAGAGAGGGCTGTGCTTGGCATGTAAATTAAATAAACAAATTATTAAAGAACATCATGGTTAGTCTTGCATGGATATTACATATCTTGAAAATGTTCCTTCCTAAAGCCTCCCTTGCATTACTTTTTATGAAGTTGAGAAAAATGCTTATCATCACCCAGATGACCCCAAGTCTACCTTTGGAGGAGGCTCTGGGAGATTGAGGTTAGATTACTCGGCAGGTCCAGGGTTAGACATGGAAGGTGAAACCTCAGGCCAGCTGCTGCAAAAGCCATGATATAAAAATGAGTTAGTACTTCTTGAAGGTGAAGCTAGCTGAACTTTGGAATTTCTGAGAAGCAGGTCGGGGAAAATGTAAGAGGAGAGAAAAGATCTAGGAAGCCTGCCAGCTGTGGCATGCAACACTCCCCTCGAAAACACGACCCACTTGGGTGACTTCCAATGTTCAGTGTTGCTTAAATAAGCACAACAATCACCAGGTATTTTAAGAATGCAAAATCGTCAGATCCTGGGACTTACTGTTAGTGTTAATGGTATTAATGGTGATGTTATGACCATTAGCATCTGTCCTCCTGTTAGACTCATAACACAATGGGGAGTGATCAAATTAGGGGGTGGTAGGTAGTATTTCTACAAGAAATATTGCCATGTAAGAAACTGGATTAAGCAGTTAGGATATAAGAATGTCAGTGCAACTAATTCAGCAGAATCAAGAACTGGCAGTCTAAACTGCTTGGAAATGTCAAGACCTTCTTAACACCCAACCAGTGGAAGGGACCTTGGCTCTCTCATCCTTTCATCTGTAATCATTCAGAGTACTTTTTCTCGATTCTCACAAAGTAGGATGGTGGGAACTGAAACAGGGACACCCATATCCTGGGGTATAAGAGCTTCCAAGATGCTCACCTGAAAGGCTGATGCCAAATACCTCATGCTGAAGCATTTGCTCCCGGTGATCTAACTTGCTTCCATGCTCTCTCCCTGCCTTGCAGCCACTCTTGCTAAGCTACACACAGTTCATCAGTCCTGTACTGAGACCCAGTAACTTTATGTGTTTAACTGCCCCACCACCACCACCACCACCACCACCACCACCACCACCACCACCACCACCACCACCACCACCACCACCACCACCACCACTACCACCACCATCACCACCATCACCATCACCATAGAGGACACTTTGGGTACTTTGCCTGGCCCAGCCCAGGCTCAAGCTCTGTTATCTGCACTCTGAAACCCAAGACTGATTCTCTCCCTTAGACTTTCCAAGATCTCAGAGGGTGCTTCTTCTCATTCTAATGAGGGCAGAGTGGTGTTCCTCACTTGCAACACACTGCCTGTCTACAAAAGAATCAGAGGGCTCTGTCTTCCTTATTTGAGTCCTGGTTGACTGGCACTAGGAGACTTGTGTTCTTATAAAGGTATCTTTGACAGGATCCTCTTTTATGAGAGTCAAACTGTTGAGATTTTACTGTAAAGGGCCGTTTGTTAAATATTTGGGCTCTATGGGTCACATCTGTGTGACAGTATTTGTTCTGAAACTGTGAGGATTTCCATAGACAGTGCAAAAAACAAATAAGGGGGAGGTCTATTCCTCTTCTTCTTCTTCTTCTTCTCTTCTTCTTCTTCTTCTTCTTCTTCTTCTTCTTCTTCTTCTTCTTCTTCTTCTTCTTCTTCTTCTTCTTCTTCTTCTTCTTCTTCTTCTTCTTCTTCTTCTTCTTCTTCTTCTTCTTCTTCTTCTTCTTCTTCTTCTTCTTCTTCTTCTTCTTCTTCTTCTTTCTTCTTTCTTCTTCTTCTTCTTCTTCTTCTTCTTCTTCTTCTTCTTCTTCTTCTTCTTCTTCTTCTTCTTCTTCTTCTTCTTCTTCTTCTTCTTCTTCTTCTTCTTCTTCTTCTTCTTCTTCTTCTTCTTCTTCTTCTTCGTCTTCTATAGATTCCCCCCTACAATATATTTTGTTATGGGTTTTCCTTCCCTCACTTCTCTCAGTTCCTTCACCTCCCTTCTAGATCCACACCCTTTTGCCTCTCATTAGAAAACAAACAGGCATCTAAGGAATGACAATAAAATTAAATAAGAAAAATAAAAAAAATGAACAAACTGGAATGTAAAAGAGTAACAAAATAAGAAAAAGATCCAAAGAAATAGCACAAGAAATGCACATAGATGCAGAGACACAGGATCATACACTTAGGAATCCCATTAAAATAAAAACAAAACCAGAAGCCACAAGGTAAAAAAACAAAAAATGAAAAGAAACAAAACAAAACATTCCAATTTAATATTCTCAGAAAGAAAATCCTAAAAATGCTGTTGAGTTTGTCTTATGTTGGCCATCTACTGCTGGACATTGGGTCTGGCCTTAAGAGTGTTTTCTTTCCCTAGTGAGACTCCTTGAAGAAACCAATTTTTCATTTGCAAGTGGCTGTCAATTAGAGAGAGCTTCTGATATGTGTCTACGGCTCTTTCCAGCTTGTGGGCCCCACAGACATGACAGTTTATCCAATGCTTTGCTGCACTCTGAAGTTGGCCAATTTATTGTAGAAAATGACTTGACTCAAGGGTGGAAATCCCTTCTCTTTCATCAGAACCTTATCTTCATCCTAACTTGATTTTGATTTTTTTCACATTGTAGCCCTGTCAAACAAACTTATCAAAATAAAAAATAAAAAAAGACACATCTGTTAGGGTGAGTATTATTAAAAGGAGTAGAAACAGAAGAGTGCTTCTGAGGTTGTGGAGAAATTGGGTTCCTTGAACATTGTTGGTAAATGATTTATTTATCCAGAAATTTCACTTTTAGGTATATCCCTGAAACAGATGGAATCAGAGTGTGCTCATCGATGCGATGCTCACATCCCTGTGAGGGAGTGCCTGACAGCAACAACTTAAGGAGAAGGAATGCTTATTTTGCTCACAGTTTCAGTTCTTCCTGAAGAAATGCCATTGCAGTGTTCATAGGAGTGGGAGAGGAAGATAGCTGTTTTCCACATTTTAAAAAAAATTGGATATTATATTTATTTATATTTCAAGTGTTACCCCCCTTTTCCAGTTTCCCCTCTGTAAGCTCCCTATCCCCTCTCCTCCGCTTCTATGAGGGACCTCCCACACCCACCTATCCAATCCTCCCTCTCCACCCTAACATTCCCTACACTGGGCATCTAGCCTTCACAGGACCAAGAGCCTCCCCTCCCATTGATGCTAGATAAAGCCAACCTATGCTACAGGTGTAGCTGGAGCCATGGGTCGCTCCATGTATACTTATTGGTTGGTGGTTTAGTCCCTGGGAGCTCTTGGGGAGTATGGTTGGTTGATATTGTTCTTCTGTGGGGTTGCAAATCCCTTTAGCTTCTTCCGTCCTTCCCCTAGCTCCTACATTGGGGTCCCTGTGCTCAGTCTGATATTTGGCTGCCAGCATTCCCATCCGTATTGGTAAGACTCTGACTGTGGCTTTTGGGAGACAGTTATATCAGGCTCCTGTCAGCAAGCACTTCTTGGCATCCACAATAATGTCTAGGTTTGGTGGCAACATATGGTATGGATCCCCAGGTGGGACAGTCTCTGGATAGCCTTTCCTTCAGTCTCTGCTCCACTTTTTATCTCTGCCTTTCCTTTAGACAGGTGTAACTTTAGGTTAATATTGGTGAGATCAGTTGGTGGCCCTATGCCTCAATTGCAGGCTGTGCCTAATCTCCAGATATAATCTCTACTGATTCTCTCTACCGTTTTTAGGTATTTCAGCTAATGTTATCCCTTTGGGTCCTGGGAGCCTCTTGCTTTCCTGGCATCTGAGACCTTCTGGTGGCTACCCCTAATTCCCCATCCCCTATTGCTACACACCTCTGTTGAATTTCCTGACCTTCTCTACTTCTGCCTGTCTCCTCCCATATCTTCCCCCTTTCCCCTCCCCCTCACTTCCTCCCAAGTCCCTCTCACCTTCTACCTCCTGTGATTAGTTTGTCCCCCCTTCTAAGAAGGACTGAAGCATCCACACTTTGGTCTTACATCTTCTTGAGCTTCATGTGGTCTGTGAATTGAATCATGGATTTTCCTCACTTTTTGCCTAATATCCACTTATCAGTATGTTATTTTGTGACTGACTGGGTTACCTCACTCAGGATGATATTTCCTAGTTCCATCCATTTGCCTGTGAATTTCATGAAGTCATTGGTTTTTTTTTCTTTTTTTTCTTTTTTCTTTTTTTCGGAGCTGGGGACCGAACCCAGGGCCTTGTGCTTGCTAGGCAAGTGCTCTACCACTGAGCTAAATCCCCAACCCCCGAAGTCATTGTTTTTAATGGCTGTGTAGTACTCCATTGTATAAATGTACCACATTTTCTGTATTCATCCCTCTGTTGAGGGACATCTGGTTTTTTTCCAGCTTCTAGATATTATAAATAAGGCTGCTATGAACATAGGGGAGCATATGCCCTTGTTATATGTTGGAGCATCTTTTGGGTATATGCCCAGGAGTGGTATAGCTGGGTCCTCCAGTGGTACAATGTCTAATTATCTGAGGTACCACCAGACTGATTTCCTGAGTGGTTGTACCAGTTTGCAATTCCATATTTTGATGAAAAATAAATCAAGGATCAGAATCAGAAGCAGGCTGGATGATAACCCCACCCCTACCCCCAGGCCTCCGGTGGCTTTGCTTACATTCTCCACGAAAGCATGATGTTCTAGTTTCCACAGTCTCCTGTACTACCAGCTAGAGACCAAGTGTGTGTACAATTTTATACTCAAACTGCAGCAGTGGAACTCACAGAAGTATGTCCATACCGATGATGTGCATAGTAGTAGAATGGAAGCATCCCAAGCACGCATGCCCTGAGGGATGAAGAGGTACAGTGGGATATCCTGAGAGAGAGAGAGAGAGAGAGAGAGAGAGAGAGAGAGAGAGAGAGAGAGAGAGAGAGAGAGGAGAGGAAGAGGGGGAGGGAGAAGAAGAAGAAAAAGAAGAAGAAAGGAGAAGAGGAGGAGGAGCAGGAAGAGGAGAAAATACAAGTGAAAAAGGAAGAGAAGCCTATCAATGTGACAACATGTATATGAACCTTGAAGACACTGCACTAAATAAAATATGGTGGTCTGCACACAGCGACTCCATGAATCTGTTCAATGAGGTGCCCAAAGTTATCAAACATGGTGAAAGAGAGAGAGAGAGAGAGAGAGAGAGAGAGAGAGAGAGAGAGAGAGAGAGAGTAGATTGGTGCCAACCAAAGGGCAGGGTTGAGAGGAATAATTAGCCATTGTTTAATTGTTAAAAACTAAAAATTAAAAAATTTAAAATTTAAAAAACGTTCTATATAATAGTTGAACAACACTGCAAATATACTTAGAATATTAGCTTTTCCTGAAAATAGTCTATATTTGTAAGTTTTGATGTTATATGTATTTAATTAAAAATTAAAGTTGGTTGATTTAATATTTTTCTTGGAGAAATGGTTGCACCTTGATTTAGCTTTTTTAATCCCTGCTTTACCCAACAGTTCCCTTTGCTACAATGGAAACAGACAATTGGAGAGACAGGAAAGACACAGAGACACAGAGAGTGTTCTTTCATAGAAGGAACACACACACACACACACACACACACACATATCACTACCACCCCCACATACTCTTTGTACTTCTAAACATTCACAAATACACATATGTCACACAGCAAACATATATTCAAGTCTCCCAAACATTCACATACCTACATAAATCACACACACACACCTCACTACCACCTGCCACATACACTCATATCCCAAAAAGTTCACACACATACATATACCCCCCACACCCATATACCACATACATATAACACACACACATAGCACACACACACACACACATATAACACACACATAGCACACACACACACACACACACACACTCATACCTCCTAAACACTCACAAAGACATATACCACACACACAGCGCGCACACACACACACACACACACACACACACACACACACACTCCCCCCACCACACGTAAACCATCAATCTCAAGCTCACGCTAGAAAGACAGAGTGTCATTTCAGCCTGGTTCAATATAGCATTTAATATAGCTCTCTACTCAGCGGGAGGTGATCCTCCAGGAGCTTGGTCAAGGTGTCATTTGGGGACCTGTCATGTCCTATAGCCCTGTGCTGGGGCTGCTCAAGTGCCCTCTCCTGCTTAAGTTATTTATATAGGTGGTTGAAATGCTTTGCTTGTACAAACTAGAAACTATTAGATTAGCCAGCGGAGGCAGCCAGAGGCAATCATTTAACAAAGTGAGTGGGATTCAAAGTAGGCATGGAAAGCAAATATTATTTCATGGGAGTCGATTAGAAGCGCTCTGCAGATGAGCGGTAACTGCTTTGTTAACTTAGCTAGGGGAGGTAAGCAGGGCAGGGGAGGCACCAGCTGGGTTGGAAGGTGAGCGGCCTGGAACAAAATGGTAATTCAGGGCAGGGTGGATGCACCCGGCAGCCCTCCACACACACTCCCCCCTTCTCCTTATTTAAAGTACATGATGGAGCTTAGCAGCTGAGAAGCCTTGGTTTGCTCTAAAATTTCTCATTTTAATTCAGGCAAACACTCTATAAATCCAATGTATCGGAAAGCAAATATTGAGGCTGAGTACGGAGGTCCATTAGGTGGAGTGCTTAGCTCTAGCCTGAGTGTGTGGGAGGGTTAGGTGAGGAGGCCTGGAAAGAGGCTGAGCTGGAACGGGAAGGTGGGATGTGGGTACCACAGAGAACGGAGGGCTGGTGGGTGCTACAAGGATTGCACAAGAAACGGAGGGGATGGGAGGCCTCAGGACTCACAGAGACTGGGTCCCACTGAAAAAGGCTGGCTGGAAGGAAAGCCTGGAGCTTTTCCTAGAAAGAGAATCGGCGAGGATGCTTTAGATGGAGATTGATAAGTGGGGCGTCAGGAGAAAGACTTGGGCTTCACAGAGGCTGGCTGGATCTCACAGGCAAATTCTCAGAGAGGGATGGAAACCGAGTGGGGCTTTGAGGGACAGCTCACAGTGGGGTTTATTGCAAATTCTGGTTTGAGGAAAGTCAAACTGGATCAGGAAGAAGTGAACGTCACCTGAAGCTCTCAGATTCTGGAGACCAAGGAAATGGTACCCAGGGGCTGGGGTCTGTGATGCTTCTCGGGGTGCTTAGTTCAGGAAGAGGGTCTATTGCATCTGGGTTGGCACGGATTATAGTGACGGATTTAGGCTCTATAATGACAGAAATATGAATTAAAATCTCATCACTGCCGTAAGCTAGATAACCAAGGAAGAGTCATTTGTCCTGTACGAGTTTTGGTTCGTCTCTCTGTACACTGGGGACACATGCTGGGAGGTAACTATCTTACCTTTCATTCCTGGGAAAACAGGATATGATATTTATGTATTTTCAGCCACGTGCCAAATGCAAGGACAGATTAAAATTGGCTATTTAAAAATGGTGTTACTGTGAGAATAGATTTCAAAAGCAGATACGTGAAACAAATCCAGGAGTTGTCTTCAGAGTGACTGGGCTGGATGTAACCTTCATGATTTTTCCTTTTCTGGCCGTAGGTCTTGGGGAATCTTCGACTTTGAATTCATCCTGGGTACTTTGTATTCTTGCTTTACAAGAATTTTACAGAGAAAGAAGTAGCCAGGGATAATGATCCATCCCTGGAGTCTCCTTCCGATCTTATTAATGTCAGCAATTTTCCCTTTCAGCAAAGTTAAAGATTAGTTTAGGCAATCCTCTCAATGCTGCTTTCCAATGCCAAAGCTTCAGGAAGAGACATTAGCCGTCTCTCAGATCACTCATGCCATAGAGTGAGAACTGCAGTTCTTTGGGGGGTGCTAAGCACTTAGCCCAGTGGTCCTCAACCTTCCTAACGCTGCAACCCTTTCTCATGTTGTGGCATCCCCAGCCATTAAATTATTTTTGTTGCTACCTCATAGTGTAATTTTACCACTGCTATGAATTGTAAAGTAAATATCTGATATGCAGGACATCTGGTATATGAGCCCCGTGAAAGCATCCTTCGACCCTCCAAGGGGTGGAGATCCTCAGACTGAGAACTTCGGACTGAGCGCCTTCCACATTTAACAGTCACACATCTCTAAGGAGATATAATCCCTTACCCACACAACACGGAAATAGAGTCCCGTCAAAGGCCATGCTGGGGTCATCACGGTGCCGCACCGACCTGTCTGAGGTGTGAGCAGATTTTACGGAGTGTGAAGCCAGGCTGGCGGCTGCCATCTCCAAGTCAGGTTCTATGTTAGGATCCCAAACGGGCAAACCTGGAAGCTTCCATTCCCAGTCACGGATTATTAGGAAAAGTGGTAACTGACCTTCAGGTTTGAGGGCAGCGCAGACTTAGAGATTTGCTCCAAAATGAAGATGTCCTGGCTGTTAGTGTCCTGTTCTGGGACTCTTGATCAAAGAGGTAAGAAGTTTTCAGTGTGAATTGAATTAATATAAATTAATCTGCTGGTGAGAATATCGGATGCTTGCTTGGTGTTCTGTGCAGTATCTTATCAGGTCACAGGTCAAATGGCCCGTAGTCACAAATTCTCAGAAGAACTTTTATCAAAGAAGAGTTAAGTGGATAAATGCTGGCTTGGAGACAGGCTTTATAAAAACCAGTATCAAAACATTTATTTTGTTATCGTGTCCTGGTTTTAGGAAGATGTGTGGTGAGGGGACATGGCTAGCTCTACCAAACAAAACAAAACAAAACAAAACAAAACAAAACTGAACTGAACTAAACTAAACTAAACGGAACTAAACTAAAAACATTCACGTGGGTGAGCTTGCATGAATGAACTTTTTCCATAAGTAATGCCCGATCAGCATGGAATATCCAGGGGTCACGTCTCTTCAGTGAAGAAGAACCCCGAGTTTTTATTTCTAGATTCCCAAGGGAGTAATTTTAAATGGAGGGGGAAGCTTTTAGGTTAATTCTGGTTATACAAAGAAGGAAGGGTGTAGATAATTTCTGGGACAGGAATTGTTCTTGATTTCTTCTGTTCTCGCTCTTCATGGCCTTGGCATTCGAGTCTTCAAAGCTCCTGTCTCCTTACACCGATCTTTCTTTCTTTGAGCTAGTACCTGTACGTGGATGTACAGGTGCAACCAGAGGTCAACCTCATTCCTGGGGTCATTCCCCTGGGGTCATATTGAGATAGGGTCTCTCATTGGTTTGTGTCTTGATGACCAGTCTCCCTGTTTCTCCCTCCCCAGTATTGGGATCACAGCCATGCCATTTAATGTGGGTTCTGTGGGTTGAACTGAACTGAAACTCAACTGGGGATTGAGCTCAAGTCCTTGTGTTGGCATGCCAAATGCTTCACTTACAGCATTTCTTATTTGGTAGAATAGCCTTTAAAGTATATTCCAACTCTTGCTTTGTGCTGTAAAAGGCTTTCAGGGCCAAACATTTAATCCCAGCCCCCATCTGTCCACTTGACACCCACTGGCCTCAACCATCTGAAACCCAAACATGACCTTGCCATTAGCATCTCACCTTCTTAAGGAGTTTTCATGACCCACACAATAAAGTCCAAACACTTCAGCCCAGCGGCTATGGCCCTTCATGGCCTAGTCCACCCTCAAACCTCCAACCTTGTCTCTGACAGCTAGGGGCTCATCCATGGTTTGTCTCCATATTACTACTTCACTGAACATGCTACTCTGGTTTTCGTCATTGTTAACTTTTCTTCCATTTTTGTGGTTTTGGTTTTTCTTTTCTTTCCTTTTTTCTTTCTCTAGAAATACTTTTCCCCATTTTTGCTCACACAGACTCTAAGAAGTCAACTATTCATGTTTTCCATCTAAAACTCAGGATATCTTCATATATATATATATATTCCCATGCAACTAGTATGGATTTGGTGCCTGTAGAGGTCAGAAGAAAGCACATTCTGAAACTGAAGGACAGAGTTGTGAACCACAATGTAGGGCTGGGGAGGTGAAACCAGGTCCTCCTTAAGAGCAACAAGTGCTCTTAGCTGCTGAGCCATCTCCTTAGCCCCAGGATGTCTTCCTAAGACTCTACATGTAGATGTTCTACCCACTCGCTATCTCTTTAAGGTCTGATTAATGTATCTGAAACTCCTTATAGACTGAACTCACTGAAGCCAGAAACTGCGCCTTGTGTTTTTAATCATGAACAGCTAGGACAGAGCCAAGCAATTAGCAGATATGCACCATATGTTTATTTCACACATAAATTAATGAATATTACTGAATAATTCATCCAAGAGCAAAAGAAGAAATTTCACCTTACCCTTGTCTTCTTATTTAAAGTTGTGTTATTTTTATTATACCTTATTCTCTTGTCTAAATATCAAGCTGGGCCTTGCTTCTTGCCTTTAGAATTTGAGTGTGTGTTTGCATTTTCTCCAGTCACTACGGAATATAAAATAAAGCCAATCTTAAAGGCACAGACACACATTCACGCACAGAGGAGGAAGACTACCGAAACGGAAGCACAGAAACAATGTGGTTTAAGAGAAAACATATTCTCAAGACCATTTGCCAAGACACAATAGGAATTGAATAAAATGGTAAACGTGCATATCAATATAAACATTAATTGTCCCTAGAGAGTACTGGTAAGGTGAGACCTAATTCGTGTTTAAATAGTCGGAAGGACGAGCTTCTAAACTGATGGACAGTGGTTAAACTATGTGAATTCCAAGATCATTTCATTAGCTGCAAGTCTTAATGTACATGCTGCCTTTGTTATTTTTTACATTTTAAATAAATTAATTTGTCAATTATACATACATATTTGTTTTCAATTTATCTCAAACCATGTTTGCTGCAGTATTTCTAGTTTTCTGAAAATTATACTAAGTATGTTTGATTGAATATACTATTTAGTATTTAGAGTTCTTTGTCTCAAAATGTCAGTACTCAAAAAAAATGCTAGTATTCATATTTGTTAGGAAAATGCACATTTCATTCTCTTTTTTAATTTTTTTGGATATTTTATGTATTTACATTTCAAATGTTATTCCCTTTTCCCCTTCCTATAACCCCCCCCCATTGCTTCTGTGAGAATGTTCCCACTTCCACCCACCCACTCCCAACTCAATGCGCTGGCATTCCCCTAAACCAGGGAAACAAGACTTCATGGGCTTCTCCTCCTATTGATGCCAGACAATGACATCCTCTGCTACATATGCTGCTGGAGCCATGGGTCTCTCCACATGCTCTTTGGTTGGTGGTTTAGTCCTTGGTAGCTCTGTTTGGCTCTGGCTGGTGATAGTGTTGTTCTTCCTCTGGGGTCGCAAACCCCTTCAGCTCCTTCAGTCCTTTCTCCAACTCCTCCACTGAGCTCCCCATGTTCAGTCCAATGGTTAGCTGCAAACATCCTTATCTGTATCAGTAGGGCTCTGTCAGAACCCCTCAGGAGACATCCATATCAGGCTCCTGTCAGCAAGCACTTCTTGGCATCAGCAATCGTGACTGGGTTTGGTGACTGCGTATTAGGGTTTGGTGGCTGCCTGCTACCTTCGCTATTAACACAATTCTGTCTATGTATGCATCTGCTTTTAAGTTCAGTTGGTGGAGTGTTTGGTTGGATCCTTGGGTTGCAGAAACTGGGTATGAGTCGTAGAACCCTGTACTTCATGCCATTGGGAGGGGGAATCTGTAGGATTTGAAATGCCAGCTCATCCTTGGCTACATAGAGAATTAGAAACCAGCTTGGGTCATTCGGGGAATAAAGGGGAAACACATAAAAATTCATAAACTGAAAAAGATTGGAAAACAAGAATAATAAAGGAAAAGTTATAAAATTGCTCAGAAATATTCAAATTGGGCTTTAGGGGACAGCTCCGTTGGAGGAAAAGTACCCGCTGAACAAACATGAGGAGGTGACGCCATGCCAGGCCGGGTGGCACATGCCTCTAATCCCACTAAGGGGGAAGTAGAAACAGGTGGATGCCAGCACTTCTCTGGCCAGCCAGAATAGTTTAATTGACAAAGTCCAGACCAATGAGAGATCCTTTTGCACAGAACAGTGAGAAATACGCCGGAGAAGGAAGGTGCCAAGACCAGATCTCTCACTTGGATTCTTGCTTTTAGAAGTAACAGCACAACTTTGCCTTTGGATAATTTCCCATGGGAAAAGATTCAAATAGATGGGTGCCAGGAGAGTGCCATACTTGGTGGGGAAGTGCTTGCCTCATGCGCCTTAGGACCTGAGAGGTGGTGATAGGTGGATCCTGAGCACATTGACCAGCCAACCCAGTCTCCTTGGTGAAGTCCAGGTTAATGGTGGTTACTGTGTGGAAAAGCTTAAGAGTACAACCCCTAGGACAGAGTGTACAGTTACATAATACTTTACTTCAGTACAAGTCTGTGAACCATTACTGCATGTGAGAATGGACGAATCATCTCTGTAGGTTCAAGCAAAGAGTAAAACTAATATAATTATATATGTATATATTGTGCACTTGTATAATAAGTTATGTAACAGCTATATATACCTATCCATCTATGTATGTACATACATAGGCACATACATCTCTATATATGATTATATATGTATATATGTATGTGTGTATTTGCTTATATATGACACCAAGATATCAGTAAACACAAAACTCAAAATAGTTGTTGATGTTTGAGGGTAATAATTCATGGAGAATGTGGAGAAATTGTTCTATAAATCCATGTCAAGAGTAATACTTTTATTTATTTAGTTATCTATTTAATTTACACTAATACACTGTATCTGTCTTCAGACACACTGGAAGAAGGCATCAGATCTCATTACAGATGGTTGTGAGCCAACATGTAGTTGCTGGGAATTGAACTCAAGACCTCTGGAAGAGCACTAAGTGCTCTTAACTACTGGGCCATCTCTCCAGCCCCCAATGGCAATATTTTACTTCTTAGAGGAGTAAGATAACCAGCACTCATTGCTATTACTCTGTAGACATCTTGTTAATGTATACCATATAATATAATCAAATATAGCATAAAGAAAGGTAGAAGTTAGAAATAAATAGGACAGGTTGTGAGCATGGTGAGGTATGACATATGAAAGGACCATATTACCTATAACATGACAAAGATGTTTCATGTATCTTTTGTGAACTATGAGTGGCTACAGAGGGGTTACATGCTGTTCTCACTATGCTCAATTAGTGATGTCTGCATAGGCATGGAAATGAGATCCGTAGTGTATGTATGTGGCAGATAGATTATGCCTATACTAAGTGATGCACTGTAACAGAATTACGCTTTAACTTTATGACTGGCAGGAGAGCATGAGAGCATCCTGAACATACTCAAGATGCAGAGAGAGCTGTGTGCTTTAGCTTTCTAAGGAAAGATCCGAATAGCATATTGGCCCTGGTTTGTCTGCCCAGTGTATGGGAGTCTCACAAATTGCTTGCAAGCAACCATCTAATGGAGAAATGGACATCATGACCATGAACTCATCTTCTTGTGCGTTTCTTTCTTGTCAAAGCCTGGGCTCCTGTATTCACCAGTTCCAAGACCCTTTGTCTCAAAATTCAACCAACTCCTTTCAAGTGAATGAGAAAGAAAAGGGGCCTTGAATGAGGAGAGAGAAGAAAGATGGTAAGGAGGAGAAAGCCGGATATTATAGGAGACAGGGTGGGGAGATCTTGAAATAAGAACAGAACAGAGAGCAGGGAATGGGGAGAAAGGGGAGCATGCAAAGGAATTATTGATTGGACCCCTTTGGGTGGCATATATCAGACAGTTAAAAATTGCTTACACTAGTTAACCTCTGGGAGGTGCTTTGAAAGCAGAAGTCGGTGTACAAAACCTAACAGCAGCTATGAATTCTCCCTGCTGGGCAGAAGCTCTTTATCCCAAGGCTCTGTTGATCCACAAGGTACTCAGGAGGGTGGTGACCATTTTTCTCCTCTGTTTTCATGTCCCCACATTGTCCCTGACTTGAGTTGGGGCTAAGCTTTTTGTCTTCCTTGATGACTGATCTAAGGGTGTTTGCAGAGCAAGGGGATCCCCTGTATGAATCAGGTAAGTCCCATCTGATGAGGATTTGCCCTTTGTTGTGTCTTCAGCATTTAGCTCTGAGTTGTCATTAGTTTTCACATTTCTGGATCCTTCCGTGTTCCTGTTAGAAGACAGTTCTAATGGGCAATTGAGTGAGAAAGCATTCCGACTGCCACTGAGGTGAGTGACGAACTCCCATTCTCCAACAAGGTAAGGCTTGGTGATCTTCACTTCTTGAAAACTTTTCCAACCAATGGCTAGCTGTCCATGTCTCATAGAGCCACCCTACCCGATTCGTGGAGAAAAGGAATAGTCTGTTTCTCCATACATAATTGACCAGAACTTTCCTAGGTTCAGACAGGACTTTGATGGAGCCTTGTTATGGTTTGATACAAACTCAAATATTTCAGAACTACCCAAAGTGCCCATCATTTTGGTGTTTCCCTTCCTGCTTTGGAACAGGCTAATCTGATAAAAGCAATTTGAGAATAGAAGCTGGGCAAGTTGCTGGGTATATGCTAAAATCCCACAGATGATTCTAAGTTACAGATGATTGTAAAAAAGGCACCGTGTGAGTGCAGACCAAAGGAGGAGTGGTTAGAGGGAAACTTTCTTGTGCATTCATGCATCTGTGTGAGAGACGCACCAGAGCTAGGGAGTGACTTGAGACGGTGGGAGCTTTACCCAGAGCTAGTAAGAAATGCTCCAATAAGCATGATTCTGCATATGACTAAGGCAAATGCATATTGCTGTCCAGCATGAAATTTACATGTAGAGAGCAGGACAATGGTGGCACATGCCTATCCATTCATCAGTCCAGAGCTAGAGGCAGGCAGGTCTCTGAGTTGGAGGCCAAAGCTATAGAACAAATTTCAGGACAGCCAGGGATACACAGAGAAACACTGTCTATAAAACAAAACAAAAACAAAAAAACATGCAAACAAAAAAACCTAAAATTAAAAATTAAAGAGAATGTACATTCTACCTCTAAGCCCTCTCCTGCCCACTCCCATGACCCATGGGAGATTCTCTGGGGAATCTATAGGTGTGACCCTAGCTGAGATTCCTATCATAAATTAATATGGAGACTGAAGTGGCCCCCTCTGTAGCCAGGCAGGACCTCCAGTGGAACAGAGGAACATCCACCCACCCATAAAACCTTCAACGCCAAATGTGTCCTTCCTACAAAATGCACAGGGTTAAAGACAGAGCAGATTGAGGAAATAGACAACCACTGACTGCCCCAACTTCAGAGTCTTCTCATGTGAGAGAGCCAGCCCCTAACACTCTTAATAATACTCCTCTTTGCTTGCGGATAAGAACCTAGTATAGCTATCATCTAAGAGGCCTCATCTAGTAACAGATGGAAACAGATACAGAGACCCACAACCAAACATCAGATGGAGCTTAGGGAGTCTCGTGAAAAAGTAGGGGACTGAAGTGAGTAAGCCACAGGGGTCAAGGACACCACAAGAAAACCTACTAATCTGGGCCCATGGGGGCTCACAGAGACTGAACCAAGCAAGGAACATGCGTGGGGGCTGGACCTAAACTCGCTGTACATTTGCAGCAAGCATGCAGCTTGGTCTTCAGGTGAGTCTTTTCATAACTGGAGCGGGCACTGCCTCTGATTCGGCTGCCTGCCACTGGATCTTTTTCCACTAACTGGACTGCCTGGTTGGGGCTCAGTGTGAGAGGGTGTGATTAGTCCTGCTAGGACTAGATGTCCCAGGGCAGAGTGATACTGGGGGAGGGGAGTCCTATCTCTGAGGTTTGTAAGGGTAGAATTAGGATGAGAGAGGGGAACTGTGATCCAGATACAAAGTGAATAAATAAATAAATTATTGAAAAATGTACACGCAGACATTGCAACATAGTTGGAGAAGCATTTACACAACTGGAGAGCTGTTAGGCTGCTGGTTTAACTGGGGAGATTTTAAGAATGAAAGCTAAAACAGAAACTAAAATAGTCCCCCTCAAAAAATAGGGAATAGAAGGAAGGAAGGAAGGAAGGAAGGAAGGAAGGAAGAAAGAAAGAAAGAAAGAAAGAAAGAAAGAAAGAAAGAAAGAAAGAAAGAAAGAAATGAAAGAAAGAAGAAAAAGAAAAACTCACTATCACTGAGGAAAGATAAATCCTGTCCTACTTCACTAAAGTGCTTTTCACTGAGGGCAAGACCCAAAAATAGACAGATCTTCCTCAGTGTCTTTTAAAGACTGTGAAGGAGCTTTGCACGTCGGCATTGCCAAATTTGGTACAGAGGCTCTGAAGATTTCTTGTGCATCAGTAGCACCTGGAAAAGAGGTTAAATGTGCAGGTGCAAGAACAACATCATAAACTCCTGAGGCCCTAAGCTTTGGGGTCCAAGGGAAGGATATTTGTAATAAGGCTCCTCACAAGAGGCACGTGCACATGGTAATCTGAGAACTGTGAGCCCCGGGAAACATGTCAAGTTTGAAGATGACATCTTTCTGCGCTGGCGCTTTCTGTCTTTGCTCTGAGTGGTTTTGGAGTTACCGAGACAATCCCAATGTCCAAGCAAAGAGAATGAATGTAGCCATGGTGTCTCTGATAAACCCCGCCCCCAGTTTGTTGTGGGAGAGTCAGATGCCCTAGAAATTTTAATGTGATGCAAAGCTAACAATCTGTCTCCACAACGCTCATCAGATAACTTATTGTTCATAATAGTCTGATAAGAGATGCATAAAGTTGTAAATTGGGGCTAGGTTGCTGCTTGGTAAGAAAAGTACCTCCCACATATGCACGAGGATACAAGTTCACATCTACAAGAATGCACATACAAAAGCCAGGCACCACGTCTCTGATCTGTAATCCCAGACTTGGAAGGAGTCCCTGACACACATTGGCTGGACAGCCTAACTGAATCAAGGGGCTTCAGGATCCCATGGAAAACCATCAAGAATGTCCACTCTGGCCTTCACATGCATGTACACATATGCCTGTATGCCCACATGCAACACACACACACACACACACACACACACACACACACACACACACACACACACACACACACCCCATACACACAGACCCAGGGAGATAATTTTAAAAGGTAAAGAAGAAAGTTCTAACCACGAAGTTCCTTGGTAAAGCTGCTACACTAACCTTTTCCTCTTGAGACTACGATGGCTCAGCAATTCTTCTAGAAGACCAGAGTTCTGTAACTCTAGCTTCTTCTTCCCTGTTGGACCTTGCTCTCATGTGCATAAATTCGTACATGTACATATGCACGTGCAAACACACACAGACAGGAAAAATTGAAAACAAAAGTAAATCTTAAATTATTGCTGTTTCCGCAGTATAATTTGAGACCTATGTCTATTTCTGCCATCTTTGATTAAGTGAAGTTCACTGCTGACACCATGCATTTGCATCCTCCCGTCTTTTAAGAGGTGAGCCTAAGGTGTGGCTTTAAGTTAATTTGATGTCAAGAGCTACTATTGTTCTGCATTGGCAAACTGAATTGTCTGAGTATTCTTAGCAGATATTCTAAATGAGAACCTGTATATAAAAGCACTCTGGGAAGGTAAGAAATGCCTGATGTTACCGTAAACTCCTTAACAGTAAGTGATGCTTTAGTGAGCACCACACACACACACACACACACACACACACACACACACACACACACACACATACACATGCACACACACATATGTTTTCACACACACATACTTGTCAGAAACTTCCTCGTTTAGAAAAATAAAAGAGGAGAACGAATTTGGTTCAAGCCTTTCTCTGAAGCTTTCCAAGCACCCCACGAATGAAATTCTGCTAGTGTGGGGAGGGCTGACCAACAAAAATAAACATATATCTTCCTAACACATCACATCACTGCATGTCACATTCTACTAATAAGGCGCCTCTCTTCTGGGAATGAAAGATTTACAAAAATGAATGCATAATTTAAAAATTGAATTTACGGTAACATCAAGCATTTCTTACCTTCCCAGAGTGCTTTTATATACAGACTCTCATTTAGAGTATCCACTAAGAAGACTCAGATAATTCAGTTTGCCAATGTGAAGGCAAGGGGGTGACTTTGTAAATATTTAAATATGCTCGTTTCTGAAAAAGGAAAAAAAATGATCTACTTATCTGTTGGCTTCTAATTCTGTCACTAGGAATATACAGCATGGACCCTGTCATTCCCATGAGTTTTCTCTCTCTCTCTCTCTTTTTGCAACAACTAGGTGACACACATACGATTCTCTAACTCTTAGGTCACCACCACTGCAAGGTGTCAAACTTTAATTAGATCTAACTCAGAGCTTCTAGGAAGCAGAGCCTACTAAGTAGACAGAGACCCAGTTGCTCTCTATTAACTTCTATGGGGAACTCACAAGCACATTTAAGACAGTGCTCTCAGCAAGATATGGGGGGGGAAAGGAAACCACAGAGTATGTTTAAATTCAGACTATTGCAAGGTGTTCATTTTTAGTGAGTTGATACATAGGATTATACAATTTATCACTACAGGAATAAAAATGTGTTCCCTGTGTGTTTTGTGCTCTGGGACAGACAGTAACAGAGAGGTAACTCAAGTTACCATTAGTCACACACGGAAAAACATGGAAATTTTAAGGCTGAATTATTAAATATTTAGTAACTTTGAGTCCCTTCTTCTGAGTAAAGACATTTTGTCAATGGAGACTTAATATATAAAGGTTCTTTGCCAAATGAAATTGGAGTTTGAACAGACTCCATTTGTAGAAGACATTTTTAAGTTAGGCAAAGTTCATCATGGGATGGAGGAAAGTCTTTATCCCACATATCTGATACAAAGGCAAAGAAGAACTACTAGAAGGTTGGAGAATAAAAGAAGGGCCATCTGTAAGCCAAAAATATATATAGCGAAAAGAAAAGGGTGGGTATTTACACTGCACTTATCTTTTACAGTCTCTGTAACCAACAGCCATGATGTACTAGCTTAAAGCAACATGGGTTAATTAACTTTGCTGGAAGTTGAAAGTCTGGTTGCAGCTACTGGGCTGAAATCCTGTTGTCAGCAGGGTGCAAGCCTTCTGTGGACTTTAGGGTGGGGCTCTTTGTTGGGATTTTCCAGTTTGTAGAAACTGACCTATATTTTCTGGATCCTGGTTATTTTCTCTGTCTTTGAGCCCATGACAGTGCATCTCTGTCTAGTGGCAGCCAGGAAATAAGTGCTCTCTTGTTTTAGGAGTTCACAAGATTGGACTAAATGCATCTAAACAAACCCCCATCTCAAGATAATATTGCTTGTCCTCCTCGTCCTCCTCGTCCTCCTCGTCCTCCTCGTCCTCTTCCTCCTCCTCCTCTTCCTCCTCCTCGTCCTCCCTCGTCCTCCTCGCCCTTCCTCCTCCTCCTCTTCCCTTCCTCCTCCTCCTCCTCCTCCTCCTCCTCCTCCTCCTCCTCCTCCTCCTCTTCCTTTTCTAGATCTGAACTCAGGTCATCCTGCCTGGTTCCCTCCATTGAGCCACTTCTATAGTCCCCATCTGAAGATTCTTAACAATAACCACAATGCCTCTTTTGCCTTGTAAAGTAACACATTCAGTTACCAGGACTAGGGTGTGGACATCTCTAAGTGTCTATTCAAAGGACTCCATAGAGGGTGAAGGAAGGGTAATATGGGCAGATA
This sequence comes from Rattus rattus, assembly GCF_011064425.1. NCBI lineage: Eukaryota > Metazoa > Chordata > Mammalia > Rodentia > Muridae > Rattus > Rattus rattus. The sequence continues at coordinate 139,161,501 of NC_046158.1, read as the reverse complement.
ATGAGGGCCTTTGAGGGAGATCAGCATAGAGAGGCACATTGATTAAGAACTAAAATGTATGAGAGAAGTGTGTGTGTGTGTGTGTGTGTGTGTGTTTTGTGTGTGTGTGTGTGTGTGTGTTTGACTTAAGTAATTTACTGACATTCTTTAATAAAGAAACTACAAGATTATGAACATGTATACAAGTTTAGTACAGAATTTGATTAAAATCTCTCTTGGTATCAGTCTTTTGAATGTTACATACACCCACCTATGAGCCAGGGAGTTTAGAAAAGTCAGCAGGCATCTTCGTAACACATCCTCTCAGTCAGGGAAAGCTGGCACAGGGCTTGAGTTAGAAAACCTTGAAATCAACACAGGAGCAATCTGAAGCCAAGCTGGGTGATTCTGCATTCTGTTCATCCTACATCCTGACAGGCATGGAATAGAAATCTTTAGCTTCCCTTGAGCCTTGTATGCTCCAGACAAGTGAGCATTTTCTTTGGGCCTTTGTGAGTCATGGAACTGTCTTGGAGTAAATCCAGGTCATGTTCTGTGTCATAACCATGAAGATGAGGAAGAGGTGGCCTGGAGCTTGGCTGGGGAAATGGGAAGAGAAGGATACAGTGGCAAATTCAATGCCAAAGAGCCACTTGGAGCTTACAAGATGTGATAGAAATGTAGCCTAGTGACTCTAGGATCAAACACAGGCAAGCACAAAATGAAGTTTACGGCTGCTGTTTTAGAAATAATATGCTTTATGCTCCCTTGTCAGAATGTTACCCTTCCCATAGGTGATCAAAATAGCATTTGGTATTTTAAAGACTCCATGTTCAGAAAAAGAATCTTAGAAACCTGATGTGAACTTTGTAGATGTATACATTAATACATCTAGGTAGGCTGAACCATGTTGCTAGTGCCCAATGCCAGTGCATGGGACAGCATAGAATATATTCTTCATTAGACTATGGCTCTCGGATTTTTCTTTTCCTTTCGTTCATTAGGATATAGGGAATGATACAATTCTAATAGACATCCATGAGCATCATTGAGGATCATTGCTTCACTAAGCCTTGGCCCCTTCCATTTATTTACCAAATGTAGGTGCAGTTTTCTGTAGCCTTTCATAACATTGATGCAAGGAGAATGTGAGGGCTCCGAGAGAATGAGGGTGGAAGTGGGCATGAGTGGTGCCCAGACGCTCAGAAAGTCTGCTCTAGAGCAGAAGAGAGATATGGGGAGATGAGTATGTCTCATGAGGAGTGCAGAGGTATGACATAGCTTTAAGAGGACCATTCCATGGATTTATTTGTTGTTAAAATCATGTGTGATATCCACGTGAGGCGGATGTGTACAGGAGAGCAGGTGCCCGGGGAGGTTGGGGAGCCATGGGAGCTACTGTGATGAGCCTGACATGGACACTGGGAATTGAATTCGAATCCTCTGGAACAACAGTATGTGCTCTTTACTATCCGAACCAACTCTCTAGTCCCAGCATCCCACTCCATGAATGCTTGACATGAGGAGTAGCATCATGATTTCACACAAATTGACCATTTATTTGTTGTAAAATGCTAGGTCTTTTCTCCATGCCGAGCAAGAAGGAGACACCTCATTACTCTGTTCTGCTCTATGGTCCGCAGGAAGGAAATGGTCTGCGGTTCAGGCTCTCTGGGGAATTGTTTTGGATTATCCCAAAGGGAGAGGGGCTTTAGGCTCTGCTTTGAGTGCATCAGATTTCCATTTGAAGGTTGGCATGGAGACGAGGGAAATGTCGCTATCTGGGGGTGATCATGAGAACTGGAGGTCCAGGCCATTATCTGCACATGAGTTCAGTGCCTTGGACTTGGTGGTACAAGAGGAAACCTGGACACACAGCTTTGAGAAGAGTGATCTAGACCTTAAAGTTGGGCTTGGAACAGGAGGGCAATCCAGGTTCTGGAGCCCAAAAGACAGCAAACACCTGAGTCAGACTTACCACCCATGAGACAGGAGAGGTTGGGTGACAATGGCAGATACTGCGGATTAAGAATTGAGAGAAAGGGGGTTGGGGATTTAGCTCAGTGGTAGAGCGCTTGCCTAGGAAGCGCAAGGCCCTGGGTTCGATCCTCAGCTCCGAAAAAAAAGAACAAAAAAAAAAAAAAAGAATTGAGAGAAAGCAAAGGGTTATGTCTGTGCATGGGGAAGGGGATGAAGATTGAAATGGACAGGCAAAAATGATGTTATTACATTTTAATTACAAAAATAGTAGAAGGGGGCCACTGTTCCTTTTTCTAGTTTGCCTGGAAGTACAGAGGTTTCTCTTTACTATAGTTAAAAATACAGAATATAAAGCAAGACTTTCTCCATTTACTCTGGGAGCTGGGACTGAAGATTTTTGCAATTCAATGTTTTGATCAGTAAAATGGATAAAATAGTAACTTTTAACCCATGATATTATTGTTCTAAGTTTCTAACTTTGAAACACTAACATTATCCAAGACAAAGCAACTGTTGTGAGAATGATCCTATTTTTTTTTAACTTTATGATCTCACATAGATGTAGAGGGGCATTGAATATAGTAAAAGTTGTTTTGTATCTTAACCGTATGGAAATAAACTTAATTTAACAAGGACAAATTAATATTCGTGTGTGTATATGACCATCTCCTTTATGTGGACTAAATTTATGGTTCTATAACATATTACTTAGAAATATAACACCATTTTTAAATTTTACTTGCATATCAAAATTGCTGGATTAAAACTGTTCCCTCAAAGTTTTGTTGACTTGTTTACTAGAATGTTTCAGTGACTGAAAGGGACCATTTGTCAGCATCTAGGGCAGAGTTACATCCGTGAGGTTCCAGATATAGATTTAAAAAGTATTGGGCAGGGTTGAGGTAGAAAGATTGGCCAAATAAAAATACATACAGAGTGATTTTGAAACTCAAAGAGTATTCTTCCAAGAAGGGCTTCCATCCCAGAACAGATGAGGCAAGAAGGTAGAGAGAAGCAAGCACTGGATTTTCTATCATGGGGTTGAAAAGCAGAGCATTAGATAAGGAAATCACAGCCCAGGACATGGTTCCTAGCCATGGGGCTCTGTTCCTCTATAACACAGCCTCAGAGCTGACTTTTACAAGGTCTTTGGAGAATTCCATTTTGACACTAGTTTTTAGTAATATCTGCATGAAAGGGTAAAGAACCGAGACCATGCCACGGGAGGGTATTAATGGTGATATTTAAAAAGGACAGAGGGAAGCTCTTAGCGAATTAAGGCAGAAGACCCTGATTCACACAGATGATTTTCCCTCCTGTGAGTTCCTGGGGAAAAAGAGAAGAGGGGAGGAGGAGTGGGAGGGGGGAGGGAAGAAGGAAGAGGACAAGGGAATGTCAATGCTAATCCCCCATGCCCACAGTCTAGCCTTGGTTCAGATGGAGTTGAATATGTGCCCCACAATACCAGCTTGATTGTTTGGGATTTAGGTGAAAAGATAATAATACAGTTGGGGAGGTGAATGATAGATAGTAACTGTAGACAGAAATCTGACTGTGTCTAAAGGGCTGAGAAGCTGCTTCAGTGTTTCTGTCAGCTACTCTAGTGTTTTTCTATGGCTAAAGGTATACAGGCATGCTAGCTGTTCCCGTAGCCCTTGACCACGTTCGCCTTTAGACCTGACCTCAGTTCTAATATTCTTGGCTAATCCCCTTGGTTCACCTGGAATCAAATGGCCACTGCCTAGGGAGCCTTGCTCGCCTGCCTGTTTTCATATGACTCTGCCAAGTCCTCAGAAAGTTATTTTCTAATCATAATACAGTAGCAATGGCTACTTGATGCTCTTCCCAGGGGCTCTGCTATGGTGCCCCTGGCTTTGTCTACTTACACGCTATCCTGCCTTCCCTGTCAGATGTATCTCTTTCTGGTTATTAGGTATTAAATTGCTGGTCTGTACTTGCTTCCTCATCTTTCTGAAGAATGGGGGTGAAGGTTTTCCTTCATTTGGTCCTCTTTAGGGACAACATTTATTTATGATCCTTAAATGTTTTCTGCTCCTCAAGAAACGAGGTGGCATCTGATGATTGTTAGGAAATTAATCAAATATACCACATGCATGCATGTACACACGCACATACAAACACACACATACATATACACACATATGTACATGCACATGCACATGTGGGCACACACTTAGATAATAGAGAGAGAGAATATTACCCTGAAAGTTAAAAATAAACACAAAATTTGAACCCAAAACGTGATGGCTCAGATTGTTTTCATAGTTTGAATTGAGCACAAGCTGTAGCCTTTCTCTGGTGTATTAATATCCTAAATTATCAGGAAGACAATGGTGGACAAACTCAGTATCACAAAGTAAAAAATAGAGAACAGCCAAAGATTAAATTGTGTATTGCTGCACACAACGACCCTTCCCTTGCTTCCCCAAAACTCAGGGTCTTAATAGCAATATATCGTTCTGGGAAACATGCCCCTTTGTTCTGCATTTGTGTCCTCACCTGGGACATAGAGATTCAAAGACAAGTCCCATGAGCCATGCAGAGAAATCCAGGATCTTTTGGTCTAGGTTAGGGGAAAAAATCAATCTATGAGATGATCAGTTGGAAATCCCTAGGGAGAGGTTGTTCTTGAGTATTTTAGGAGACAGGTGTTTTCATGGTTTAATTTGGGAGTGTGAAAACTCTCTCGTTGCTGAACAAACTGAAAAGTTTGTGACTATAGAGACAGACGCGATGGCTGCCTAGACTACGAGACACGAATGGGCTTGTAGCTGTGAGAAATAAGCACATTGGAAGAAGAATGGATGGTAAGCAGACAGTGTGCTGAGAGGAGGAGGATGCTACGTGGTCGAAGAAGCGGGATCTACTGGAGAAGACAGAGATAGGACCACAAGGAAGATGGGGTGAAGTCACAGACCATCTCGCGTGTCACGCTGAGGAGGTTGAGTTTTATCCTGGAGGCAACAGAGAGCCATTAAACTGGTAGTGATTTTTGCATATTGGGAAGGTCACTCCCACAAGGTCTGGACGATGGAAAAGAAGAAAGCAGAGTCAGAGAACTTCTGGAAAAGAGCAGGCTGTGTGTGTCTGTTGAGTGGTGAGTGACCCCATTGATACGGTAGTGGAGGAGCTGAGATGTGCTGAGCGCAGCTATGCCATAATGATGAAATTAGTAGCTCACGCCTACCCTTCCAGCCCTCGGGAGGCAGAAGCAGGAGAGTAGACATTTTAGACTTGCTTGGACTACATTGCAACACCCTGTCTTAAGAAGAAAGAAAAGGAGGAAGTAGAAGATGAAGAGAAGAAAGAGGGGAAAGAGGAAAAGGAAGAAGAGGAGGAACTTCATTGATTGGAATAATGGAATAGATATGCTTGTGATATGAATATGTGATGTGGATGAACATGCTGTGTGATAGAAAGCAGGGAGAAGGGGCTTTGATGAGGTAGCTCATTCATCCTAAAGGATGTGAGAAAGCTACTGTGTTATACCCTAGGTTCATGGGATAAGTAAGAAGGCTTCCTGCCCTGCTGGGACTCACAGCTTGGATGTAAATTACACAGTCATTACACTTATAATCACAAAATTAAAACACTCAGCAGACATGTAGTAAGGAATCTCAAGATGGAGAGGTCAGTGGTCTGCTGTAGGCAGGATGATGGCTGGAAATAGTTCCTGCAGGGCTGTGCAAGGGTGTGCTTAAGTTGATAGCTGAAGACCAAAAACAACCAGGGAAGGAATGGAACAAATAGAAACAGGAACAAACATGAAGTCATCAAAGTCAGAAAGTAGCTTGTTTGAGATGGGGGAAGGGAGTCCTTGTTGCTTCAGAGGACTCAGTGAGGAGATGGAGAAGAAGAGGAGAGATGGGCAAGCATTGGGGATCAGAACCCAGCATCTGGCAAAGTGCTAAGCTTAGTTGCAAAGCAAGAAATTAATAGCTGTGGTAGATTGAATATGCTTGACCCACAGAGTGGCATTATTAGGAGGTGCGACCTTTTGGGAGTAGGTGTGGACTGGTTGGAAGAAGTGTGCTACTGTGGGAGTGGGCAATGAGAATTGCCCTCCTAACCATGTGGGACCCAGTCTTCTAGTGGCCTTCAGATGAAAATGTAGAACTCTCGGCTTCCCCAGCACCATGCCTACCTAGATGCTGCCATGCGTCTACCTTGAAGATAATTGACTGAACCTCTGAACCTGTAAGCCAGTCCCAAATAAATGTTGTCCTTATAAGAGTTGCCTTGGTCATGGTGCCTGTTCACAGCAGCAAAACCCTGACTAATACAGTAGCTTTTATCTTCAATCCAAACTCACTAGCTACCAAAATAAATTTCATTATGCAAACTCTAGTAGACAACTGAGTTTGAGACATCTGATAAATTATGATGAACATTTTGAATACAATTTGAGTAGATATTAGGAACTAATTTAGGAGAAAATATGAGTTTAGAAGCTGGAAGTTTGGTAAGGCAGAGTCACTGGAAACCTGAAAGAAACCAGGCGTCTGTTCTTTGAAATGGAGGCAGTGCTCCTGAGCGGAGACATGGGAGTTTGACTTGTAGCCCTCCTGCAGTTGGTATCATAAAGTTTTATCTATGTGACAGTTGTCCCTTGTGGCAGGGAGAATTGAGTCATAGAGTTCAGGGTAGATCTGAATAAACAGCTGACTGGTGGAGCTGGTATCAGACATTTGCATTCAGAAGCAGACATCATCAAAATAGAGGCTTGTTAGAGACCAACCTTTATGAAAGAAGAGGGGTGGGAAGAGGGAGAACTCAAACTCCCATAATGCATTGGTCTTGAATGGGTAAGCATTTATCGCTTAACTTTGCATAGCCATTGAATGGGCCTGAACTAGGAAGGAGTTGCCTTTGTCAAAGCTACTTGTTGCAACTGAGGCTGGCCCTGGTCAGTAGACACTCTACTGTCTGAATTCTCTGCAGCCAAATAGAGGGTTTCTTTGAAGTGGAATCTGGGTGGAATCTTTTCATGTCTGTAATCAGCATCAGTGAAGTGGGTGATAAAGGGTTTTATGAAAGACTTGAGCAGCTCTCTGAACAACATCTTCATTCGTAAAATAGGGTGTTGTGAAAACCATATTTATGAAAACTCTCTATCTGATACTTGTTCCAGTTCTGGAAGCAATGGATTTAGAAGATCCCCATCACCTTGCAAGAGTGGATATCATCGGGGTGGGGATTTAGCTAAGTGGTGAGGGGGCTTGCCAAGCAAGCGCAAGGCCCTGGGTTTGGTCCCCAGCTCCGAAAAAAAAAAAAAAAAAAAAAGAGTGGATATCATAAAATGTGAAAATGAATTCTAATGCAAAAAATCAAACATCAGTCTTCCCATGATACCATAGATCATGCCTCAACCATTAGAGGCAGAGCTAACAAGGTCAAAGATCTGAGTTTCATGATGCTATTAGATGGCGGTAAAAGAAGTGAGACAAATGTTTCAGAAAAATGACCTATAGTTTGAGCATGCCTACCCTTTGTCTGTGTTCTGGAAGCATGGTTTCCAGTATAACACTGAGAAAATCTTTAGTAGGTTCTAGCTCACTGGGACTTGGACACTAGGAATGTGCCCTCAGCAGCAATTAATGGGGCTCTTGTGGGAACCTGGTTAGTTCTTCTGAAAAGATATTATCCATAAAAAGAAAAACTGGCCTTTCCCCCCAATCTCTTTCTTCTTCTCTCTCCTGTTGACTTCCACCATGATGCTATCTGCCTGCTTGTGTTGTAGCCAGAAAGGCCTCTATAGAGACCAACCCAATGGATCACGGAAACCCAGACTTCCATCCTCAAATGCTGTGAACTGAACAAATTTCTTCTATCAGCCATTCTGATCACCGTGATAAAATGCCCTGCCAAAAGTAACTTAAGGAACACAATATTTCTTTCATCTCACAGGTCTAGGTTACAGTCAGCTGTGGCAAGGAAGCCATACCAGCAGGAACATGTGCACCTTGTCCCATTGCTTGCACAGAGAGAAGAAAAGAGAGTTAATACATGCATCTCCATGGTACTCATTAATATATACAATTCTCTCGCACCCATTAAATATCAAGATAATCTCTTGTACATTCTCACCTGCTAAATTTAACCTAGACTTCCTTCATAGGTCTGCCTGGAGGCTTGCGTGGACAGTTAGTACCACAGCAGAAAATGGGCTAGCATCATGATGTGGTGGTCAGTATTCACACTCCTGAGTCATACAGGGTTACAGGGTCTCAATATTCACATAGGTTTTCAGCATTTCCTTCTAGATGGCTGAATGCTAACTTACATGGCTGCACTCCCACAAGCACATTTCCCATTTAGTCACTTTTCCTCTCTTCTCATAGACCTTATTGTGCGTATTGGCAAAGTGTTTGCAAAGAGAAGTCGTGCAAATGAGACAGGTTCATACAAAGTCAGTCCCATAGGTTCCATGTCCTTGTCAGTGCTCCAAGCTGGATTGTTTTGATATCACCTCTTTCTTTTGATTCATCTGTTCATTCCACCACCAAGAGTGTCTGGGCAAAGGACAGAGACAATGAGCTGTGAGTGGAACCGTATGGGAGGGCGACAGACTTACCTATGCTGCGGGATCTACCTAATGGGAAATACTGTTGATGGCAGAGTTGTTGCTATTTCTTGGGTGGGAAAAAGATGCTCTTTGGAAATGCTGGACATTTTTAGATTCCCACAAATCTGATTTTGTTTTCCTTTTCCCCTTACATTCTTCAAGTACAGACAACGTGATTGCAATTATTTCTCCTCTACTGCTACAGCAGAGATGATTGATATGAGTGACATCTGAACAATGATTTTTATTTAAATTTTCCCCAGTAAACATATTCAGGGCATTTATGAGCAAATTTTTAAAGTGGGAAATGACTAACTTTTTGACTTTTGGAAGACTGAGTAGAAAGAACATGAATGCAAAGTGGGAGACAAGAGCAGCAGACGCATTGCCAAGCAGCCTTGCTGGAGATTATTGCTCTTGGCTGATTATTCGTCTTTGTGCATTGAACATCTATTGAGTGTTGTATGAAGAGAAAACTAAAAGGCAATTAGAAGATAATAATTTTTCTCCTGATTAATGCAATTGGAGAAAGACGTCAAAGAAGTGATTTCTTAAAAAAAATATTGGAAGGTATGTCACCAAACTGACAGCTCAACCCATGAGTCTAAGAGAAAGAGGGCAGGTAAAACTCAGATGGGTGTTACAGGTGTCTCTCATTTATACAATCAATTCTTCCATAGAGGTCTAGTAAGGACATAGAGGACTTTGAGGTAACAGTGAAGAGAGACCACCTGGTTGTCTCCATTCCAAAAATCACCTCCCCAGGCTCATTCATACCCATGAGATAGAGAGATTGGCTATGGGAAGTCTATGTTGCTTTCTTGCTGACATTTGTGAATTCACAAGGCATATGGATCTTCAGAGACATTTTCAGGAGAGACTAATATAGAGGAGAGAGAGAGAAAAGAGAGAGAGAGAGAGAGAGAGAGAGAGAGAGAGAGAGAGAGAGAGAGAGAGAGCTCAAGCAGAATGAGGAGATGTGGTTTAGGATCATTGTTTCTAACCAACCCAGTTAACTAGTTAGGCTTTTGAATTCTCAGTCTCTCATTTTCAAAATGGGGAAAAATCAGGATTATTGAGAGAGTTGTTCAAGAAATGCTACATATAATGCAGATGGCACAATGCCCAGAACTTAGCATAATAGCCACTTGATAAATGGTAGCCAAGTCAGAGGGCAGGAGGCTCCTCTGACTTTCCACTATTTTTAAGAATTTTCCAAGCAGCTCAGATAACACAACAGTCCTCTCGGCCTCTCTCCCCACTGCATACTAAATGCCCATACTTCCTTATCTTCTATTAAAAAAAAACAAGCTAGCTTTCATGTGTCCCATTTCTTCTTAAGTGATGCGATCTCTGTGGAAGTTGACAACCGCATATGTTTGTTAAAATGTTCATCTCTTTAGATACTATGCCAAGGCAGACATGATGGGAAGAAAACAGGCACAGCAATGATAAAACATATGTAAAACTTGATCAGAGAGTCACAACACCCAAAGAAATAAGAAATCCCGGATGGTATCACGTCAAGGTATAAATTAGAAAGCAAAATAAATATGTCAATCTCTCCCATTTCATAGATGGGAGCCCACAAAGGTGATTTCTGAGGCTGAGAAGGCCTGGTCTCTTCTCTTAATTGCAACTTAAAAGTCTTTTATGTTCTCTTTTGGATCTTTGTGGAAGAATCTTTCCTTTATTAACACTTGCATGATCCAGGTGATCTCGCATGATGTTTTTTTTTTTTGTGTGTGTGACTCTTCAGTGCATCAGAGATAAACTGAGGACAAGAGAAGGAAAGGGCTAATATTGGGAGGTCTAGAAAACAAAGAGATTCCTAGTTCTGTGGTAATCAAGCACAATCGGTTTCTCACTTGGATAGCTGAGGACACTACTCTAGCATCACACTGACAGGTATTCATCTTTGAGTACATGTTTTGAGATAGAATCTTGCTTTATAATCCAAGCTGATCTTGAGTTCACAATCCTCCTGCCTTAGTCTACCCAGTGCTGGGATTGTAGCCTGCATCACCAAATGCCTGGCTTGGGCAATCTTTGCATTAAGACGTATGTGCTGAGCGAGTTGCCGTATGGGCTCATATGACCCTTTTCTGAAACACTCCCTCATTAGAACATTTTAGGGGCCAGCATTCTATTGATAATCTAAGATATGCAGACTATTTCTATTTAGATACCCTATTTCTTTGCCTGGTTCTTGACAACTTTCTAGAGACCCTCACCAGTCTGCTTATGCACTCAACACAGAAAGATACCCTGATGCCATGGACCTATCTCTTGGACTTGCTGAGACTTTTACTAGCAAATGCCAGTCAAATACATCAACCTTTATCCTTTTAGCTTCATTTATTCTGTGTTTGGTCTTCTCCTTTCATTCACGCTAGTCAGAAGCCTGAATATATTAACTTCCTTTTTAACTAGGTGCATAGTGAACTACTGCCTATGGTCCATCTACAAAAGAAGGTCCTTCAGTGTTCCAGAGGGACAATATGTTTCACTGATGAGGGCATGAGACAATCCTCCTGCCTCAGTCTACCCAGTGCTGGGATTGTAGCCCGCATCACCAAATGCCTGACTTGGACAATCAACCCAAACACGAATATTTATGAGGAAAACTACAATTTGTCTGTTCTAATTCAAATTATGTGCTTATAAACCTCAATATATTCTTATATGTAGCATGTATTAATACTTACATTTTTTTTTCTAATTCAGTTTCCTTACAAATGGCTGTCTGGGTCAAACATTGTTTAACATTTCTTTTAAAATAACATTTTAAAATGGAATGATTTTATCCTGGCTCTCAGGTTCCCCATTCCAGTGTAGATCAGCTTCGCATGATACAGTAACTGTACCTAGTGTTTAAAGAGCTGGCTGTTCTACACAATACCTATTTAAGTTTGGAAACTTTGCAATCCGAATGAATTCCCCCTGAACTGAAGGCAACACCGTGAAGGCACTTCCCTCCCCATGAGTCTTGTGCGAACACTGGGAATAGGAATGTAACATATATGGAAGTGTTCCTTTTCCTTCTATTAAATGGAAAAATTTGTCACCAAACTGAAAAGCATGACCTCCCAGCCCTCGCTCACACCAGGTTAAACAATTTCAGGACTTTCCATAACAAGTTTGGCTCATGTATCACGTAATGTCAAGATCCTGGGCTCCACTGATCACTTTCTTTCACATCATCATCAATCATTTTACGTTTTAAATGCATTCTCTGATGAAATAAGTGATTACTTGGCTCAATATTTCTTTTGACTTGTATAAACATTTCATTACTGGCTCTTAGTTTGCGGGGTTGGCAATTCAGTTGGTGTGTTTGTGTGTGGGATGGTTCTTGGCAAAGATGGATTAAGGGATAATTCAATACTTTGTATTAAAAATATAAAGTGCACAATGTTTGGAGTTCAAACCCCGTATTTGTGCTTTGCTTTTGTGTGACTTGGATCAAGTAGACGCATCCCCTGGCCAAGGTTTAAATCTGTAATTTAAGGATCTTTATATCTGCCTCATAGATTTTTTTTATTAAGATGCAATAGATGGGTGCATGTAAAATATTAAGTGTAATGCCTTGCACAGTTCACAAATATGATCGTTTCCTCATACACCTTTGGTTTTCTTGAATAAGTGCATTTTTGGTTCATAATTGTGAATAGTCTATTATTTGAAGACCCCTTTACTGCCTAAGCTGTTAACTTCAGATAACGAACTTGCCAAGCTCATTGTTTTTCTTATATACCCCTTGTTTGGAAGTCCTTAACCCTGAGAGAAGGATATATTTTTATTGGAGAATAATGGAAATAACGCTAATCCAGATCCACTTTTTCTTATCTTAAAGTTGTTGCATGTATTAACAAACAGTTATTTGTATTTTATTTGATCAGTAAGTTATGTGTCAATAGTCCTTTTAGTTCATTTAATGATTAGTTTTTGCCACATCTCTAATTTGAGCACATGTACTGAAGAGAATGCTAGCATAGTTAGGTGGTCAAAGTGTTCCTGCAACATTTTGTACTGATTCCAATTTTCATTCACTCACTGTGACTCAAATTCTCTATGGCTCAGGGTTTCCCCAATTGTCACATTAATGTCAACTTGGCTTTCTGGTTTTCTGGGGGAAAAAAAAGATCTCTGAAGGAGGCTCGGCACCTGTTTCTGGGATTTTTCTCTAATTACTACACACATTCTGGAAACTCTGATGAGCAGGCACACGCAATAACGCCTATGTTCACTCTCTGGCTTTACTGCACACCTGAATCCAAGGACATTTCCATGTGAAGCAATCAAGTTGATGTGGTTGTGTTTTAGGGTCATGAAATAACAATTGTGATAAAAAATGCATCTTAAGTTAATAAAGATTGATTTTGTGTTTGGAATTCATATTTAAGATTCTCACATAAGGAATCAGAATCAAGAAACTGACTGAATGCAGACTGTCCCAAGCACCATGCTCCTGAGTGATCAGAGGGCTTGGTAATATTCAAAATTGACTTTCTATGAACATCTTCAATGGACTCCACAAGGCCCAGGAACAGTAAATTCTGTATTAACAGCAGGAACTGTTCTCTTCCTCCTGGTTGCCAGCTGTCTTTAGGGACACTTTGCCTCTTGGGAAGGCAGGAGAGAATAAAATATTTGATTTTATTTAATACCTATTAGGTATCTAGAGGGAAAGGTTTTGGAGTTCAGAGAAGCTATTTACCAGTGAACTTGGATGTTCTATGGAGGACTTTTCTGACATAGCAAAATCACACGCAGAAGATATCAAATGGGGACTACAAGTTACTCTTGCCTTGTTGATTAGAAGGCTGTAATGAACAGCAGATCTCACAGGAACAAAACTTATACAAACTCAGATGCGTCTAATGCACGGTGATAGCAATGAAGGGTACCATGTGAAATTCTCCTGTTCTCAGGATATTTATTTTGTTTCTAGTTAGCTCCAGGTATCATTTAATAAGATGCTTTATTTAATTATTATTAGACCCTATCGCACATATAGCTTCAGGAGTGATTAGGACCAGGGAAATTCACTCAGATAGACTTAGGTAAGACAGTATGAGTGGGCACCATGATTGAAGCGGACTTCTGCTGAGGAAACCTAATGAGGTGGAGATGGAAGGGTTAATACTGTCAACTTGACAGGATTTAGAGTCACGATGGGTTATCTAGATTAGGTGATGAGATAGAAAATCCCCAACCTAAGGATGGGGAACACCAATCTATGGGCTGGGGATCTCACTCTATGAAAAGGAAGAGACGTTGATTTGCTCTGGTAATGTCTCTTCGTGCATTGTCCCTTGATGACCTCTCCCTTTTCCTAGTCATATTCATCTACACATCTTTGGGACATCAAAATTTGCCTACAGTACAAAGGAAGCTGGAATTAATGATGTTTAACTTGGACATCATTGGAAATACACGATATGTCTGCTCCAAACCACCACCTCTGTGGGTTGGAATGGAATGCTCTCACCTATTCTCAACAGTGCTCCTTCGAATATGAGCTCCTCCTCCCAAATCATCTAGAATGTTCAGTGAAAAGGAACTGTGGAATCCTGTCCATGGGGATATTCTATTTTGTCATCTACACCATCATATGCTTTCTGGTTCTGGTGAACTGTACATTGCAGTCATTCTGGAGAACCTGTGTGTTGCCAATAAAGAAACAGCAGAGACCCTGCCCCCAAGAGTGAGGACAACTTTGAGATATTCTATGAGGTCTGGAGAAAGTTCGACCCTGATGTCCCATGGTTCATAGAGTTCTGCAAGCTCTGTAATCTTGCAGCTGCCCTTGGATCCTCTGCTTCTTATCCTAGAGCCAAACAAAGGGACATGGTCTACCCACAGTGAGTGGAGACTAGGTGTGTGGCCTAGACATTTTATTTGCTTTCACAAAGAGGGCTTTGGGTGAGAACAGATGAATAAATTCCCTTCGGTCACAAATGGATGAGAGGTTTATGTCTGCAAATCCCTCTGAAGTGTCCTCTGAAGCCATTGTAAGTACACTAAATGAAAACTACACAAAGACGATGGATCTGCCAGTCATTCAACATGGTTACAGATGCCACTTATGGGAAAAAAGCTCAAAAATCATCCAGTATATACATAAAGGAGGGAGATGAGATGATTTTCCCAATAAAGAGATTCTAACTTCCAATAACGTTAATGAGAACTTGTCCTGAAAACAAACAAACAAACAAACAAACAAACAAACAAACAAAAAACAGATGCAACTTCTTCCATCTCTCCACCTTCATACAATAGCAAAACCAGAAATATAAAATATGCAAAACAGGAAAAGAAAAAGGGAAATACGGAGACAAAGGTAAAAATGGAGCCTCATTTTGAAGCCTGGAAAGTGACTTACTTGTGTTAATCAGACTCTTTCAAGTAGGTCTATGAAGAACTGTTTTTGTCAACTATTCTCCAAGGCAGCACACGAGCTCTGACCCACAGGTAGGAGAGCAAACACCTTTGACACATGGCTGTTTTTTTTTTGCACTGGCAAATGATCCGATAAGAACTCTGTGAGTAACTCTCAAGGGAATAATCACCACCACAAGCAAGCATGATTCCATCTTTTAATCTATCAGAAAAACATGTAGAAAAGAGGAATCTCACTGAGCAGTGGCATTTGACAACCTCCGCTTCCTAATCTCAGATGCAATGTTCCCGGAAACTCCCTCATGCAGCTGACGCCATGCCTTCCAGCTAGGGTGGTCTGTGTCCTAAAACTGTGAGGCACAATAAACTCTCCATTCCTTAAGTCATATTTGTCTGAGATAATAGAGAGGCAATTGATGGAGCTGAGCTCTACAGGATAAGAACATTTGGTACTCACAATGGGAAGGAAACAAGATGGTCCGCTAATGTTCAGCACCATGGTAATTGCTGTACATCTGCTGTCTTTACACAGTATTTTACTTATGCTTTGAGAAATGGTCAGACAGATCAAATCCAGGTCTGTTTAACCAAATCTGCTGATGACAAATCAATTCTGGAAAAATGGTGATTATTTAGATTCACATAAATGTATAAAACCAATGAAATGACAATAGTAAAGTTTATTGGAAAATAAACTCTTTCTTAGTAATTTCTAAGACTTGAATAAGTAGCTTTGATTTTGGTGAAA
This sequence comes from Rattus rattus, assembly GCF_011064425.1. Lineage (NCBI taxonomy): Eukaryota > Metazoa > Chordata > Mammalia > Rodentia > Muridae > Rattus > Rattus rattus. The sequence goes on along the minus strand of NC_046158.1, from coordinate 139,145,803 downwards.
TCCATCCAGGTCTTATGTACGTATTGAATCTATTTTCAAAATTTTGACATCTACATCCTGATTTTCCCTTCATTTCACAGAGAAAGCATAATTTCTCACCTATAACAAAAACATTCAGAGTAGTAATGTTTTCTCATGGCAAACACGTCATGAGTCTCTAATTCTTCTTGTAGAGAAAGGGGCTTTAGTTTCAAACTCTAGAATTCCCATGAGGTGTACATTCCATAAATCTCAATGTTAGAGAAGGTCCCTGGAAGCATGGTCCTCCCTCCCATCCCCTGCTTTTAGTTCACAAGCCCCATGAGCTACATGATCCTCACTCTACTGTTGGTGGAATCTCTGGAGGAATGTTTGGAAAGCTACAAGTAGCTTCAGTTCTGAAAGCTTGTCTATGAACAGAGTACCATTGCTCTTTCTGAAAAAGAAGAAGGTATTTGTCATTTATTCAAATATTTTTCTCCTAAGCTTTTGGTTGTTTTCTTAATTATTATTGAGCATTTTCACTGAGAACATTGAATCGTGAAATTTCCAAGTCACACAGTCCATTGAATCTCTAATTATAAATAAATGATTTCAACTTCCGCCCCTCCGGGGCACTGATTCTATAGATTCATCAGCAAGCTCATCCACCCCTGACTCCCTCTCTGTCTTTCCTTGAAGCCTGCTCATCCTTTGTTGTTGGACACAATGTCCTGGGACCTCATACAAAGTCTGGGCAGAATGAAGGACTTTGGAAGGCTCAGTTGAAATCTTTCTGGAACTCTTCCATAAAATATAAGGGCTAAGGCATGCTGACCAAGATTTAGCTTCCCCTGTTCAGATCCATCTTTGGAGGTAGATGGTGAACATTTCTATCATGTTCTCATATATTAGTGTTTGATCACTTAATCTGTTGTACCACACAGTGCTTTTCTTGCTCAGCATGGTGTGAGAACAGAAGAGAATAAGAGCAATATTATTTTGAGATCTCTCTCTCTCTCTCTCTCTCTCTCTCTCTCTCTCTCTCTCTCTCTCTCACACACACACACACTCACCTTCCTCCTTCCCTCCTTCTCTCCTTCTCTCCCTCCTCCCTTCTCCATTGTCTGTGGCATCCACAGAGCCTTGACTTAATTGCATATTAATGGAAAATAGATTTTCTTAGATGTGCTTGTACAGAAGGACTAAAGTTTGGAAACAATAGCAATTGGATCATAGCAAAATGGATGCCGTTTTTCAGTTGCCAAATTTATTTATGATTTCTCTACCTCGACACATCTTACTCTATGAGGTGAATGTCTCATCTTCAAACCCTAGGTGACAGAATTAATTGCACACCAAATACTGTTTATATGTCCTTATTGCTTTTGATTTCAGCTCAGAGTCTTCATTTAACATTCATGATCTTCTATATGTGGTTCCTGACTTACCTTTCATCACCATGCATGGGACCTTCCACTTGATTTCTCCTCTAAATGCTTCTTGTTGGTCTGTTTTTACTCTCTTGCTTTTATAAATCTCACATCTCAATCCATGGATTCTGCTTTCCTAGTCTACCTCAAACTTCAATTCTTGATCTCTTGTGTGGGTCATATATAAGACCAGAAATCTTATTTTTTCAAGAGCTTTTAGCCTTGTGGAAAATCATCTTAACTTTACCTCTGACTATGCCTTTCATCAGCTTCCAGACCTTTAAACTATTAAGTTTACAATGGCTCTATGGTAGCATACAGTGATGTCAAAGATACAGAACATCCTAAAAGTTATCCTGCTGGGCACTTGTGGGTGCACATAAACACTGACACATAAGGAGCATGATGAAATCAGAATTACTGATTGACATTCCCCAAGCAGCGATGCAAAACCTTGCTTTGTTTTGTGATATCATGGGGTTGTAAAAGTACCTGATAGTTAGCAGATATTATTGTTGTTGATTTTTATTCTAAGATTGATCAAGTTAAAAGTGTTCATTTCTTGTATTGAGACTACCAATTTTAAGATATTTGCGTTATTTATTTTGGTGCTTAATGTAATATATATTATATGCATTATATGTAATTTATTTAATTGTCTGTGCATAGGAAACAATAGGTGGATGAGTACCTTCTGATCACAGTAACAAACTCCTACAATGTGCATGGTTAATATATTGTTTTTATTAAATAAAAGAAAGGGAGAAGGGGTGAAGGAAAGAAGGGGGAAAGGAAAGGGAAGGAAAGGAAGGTAATCAAGAAAAGGAGAGAGGAAAGGGAGTAGCTAATAAAATGAGACTAACTCTGATTGAAACTGACATCCCCAGACACACAGTGTAGCTCTGAGGAGCTGCATGCCGCTAACTAAGATTGCAAGGGACAGTTAGTCATGTTGAGGTTAGATGGTAGAAAATGAGCCTTGTGTCCCTAGCTGTGAGTTAGCATTTGAGTCCCCAGCTGTGAGCTAGCATTTAGGGTCTGAGATCAGGGACTAACCCTAAGTGAAATGTGAGTTGCTAGGAAATAGATTAATGAAAAGTCAGACATGGGTAGCAAATTGTTTAAGGGACAAATGAAAGAAGCATGTAGGGCAGACGTGAGAATAAGCTTACTGTAAGCAATCTTGTTTCAGGGTAATAGTCTACACTCCTATGTCCCAGAATATCTGATGAAGGCCAAGAACTTCTAACCATTTATACCCAGAAGAAAGACTGCCTTGATCCTATGAAGTATCCCCATTCAGCCTTAAGTAAGGAGAACAAAGTTACATATAGACAAGTGGGTGTTGGTTTCAGTGTATAAATTTGGGGCTGTTAGTAACAGCAAACACACTCAAACAGAAATATGAACAAATTTTACAATGATAACCTCAGCAGCAGCTGCTTCATTTAGCTAGGGCAATGTCCATCACATAAATCCCAGATGACAGTAGTTTGCCTAATCATGCATTTGTACAGTTCCTATTAAATACAATGTAATTCTCCTGGCATTTTCCTTTTTTTTTAATTTAATGCTGAGATTTCAGAGTAAAACCTCCAAGCTTTGAAACATAGCCCAGCGTCTGCTAGAGCACAGTGTGTGTCAGTGCTTTGGATGGGATGGAATTGGAACTGAAGACGGAAGAATGATGGACAGAGAGACAGGAGTGGTAAGACTCACAAGGGAGTGAAGGAGCCATCGTTCACACTGAAAGTCCTATTTCCAAAGCCCAGGCACTTACTTTAGAAGCTGTGAAGGATTTTCGAGAAATTTACCACAAGAAATTGGTTCTAAGGTAGACAAGGTTCTGAAAAGCTTTCTATCAGACCTCATGTAACTCAAGGAAAAAATATTATTCCCCTGAATTGGGGGTGAGACAAGAGATGGATTTGTAGAGTGACTAACTGCTTAAATATGTTGAGCGTTGCTGCCTCCCCTTTACTTTGAAGAACAGGAAATAATAAATCAGAAAGAAGGGGATTTACTTCCATTTCAAGGTGCCAATAGTCAAGCAAGTGAGCTGGCTCCGTGCCTAAGCCTTTCTGTGTGGGAAGTGGAGCTGGTACAAGAGAGGCCACCAGCAAGCACTTGGTGTGGTGGTGGGGGCTATGACCGATACCGAAGGAAAACCGAATATTTCGCACTGAGGTCTTCTGTTCCGTAAAGGGGAGTGGACTAGAGAGAGTAGCAGACAATGCAAGCTTCCTATCTCCAAGCTTGTCTCTCAGATTCAGATGCTGAAACCGTGTTTTCTATATAATCTAGGTATCTAGGGAAACATCTCTTATATTGTCTGTCTGTGAGTGCGGCAGGCAGTGAGGTTGGGATATTTGGGATGGACCCATTGGGATGTTTTCCGGTATGGCATTCCAAGAGCTTTTGAATTTCCTCAAGTTGTAAGTGAAATTCCATATTTCCCCCATCAAAAAACCTATCTCCTACTGTCATTCCCCCACCCCCTACAGGCTCTCTATGTGTTCTGTCATTGCCTTCCTGCAGACAAGCACTAAATCCAATGACTGAGACTTAAGACAAAGGGGTATAAGAAGGTTTAATTAGTGAATTATTCTTTTCAGGCCATCGAGGATTCAAGAGAAGGAAATCTTTCTATGTCGAAAAGCCAAGGTCCATCCTTTCCTCATGGAGTTATCAATGCAGCCTGCCAGATACTTGTGGGGACGGGACTGTGGGCAGAATTATGTAAGTGAGCGAGGCAACCATCCTTTCTCTGGGGTTAGGAAAGTGTGGTGTGGTCGCGAGTTCCAAGTCCTGGTTATGTTAGTTGCCAATCTGGAGTTCTCAGGAGCCAAAGGTCTGCGGTCCAGGATGCCTCTCTCTCCACTCTTGGTTCCTGTCATGGAGCAGCTTGCTCATCTGAACATCATTATGTGTGGAGCTCATCAGAACCCTTAGGAAAGGCAGGGAGGCAGCCAATCCTCACTCCAGCCTCACTACCCGGCTGCTCTTCTCTCTTTCCGCAGGGGCCTTCCAATCTCAGGGTTTCGCAACCGGCTCCCCGAGGCCAGTTGGATTTTCCTGTCCAGCATCCGAGACTTGGCCCTCTGCCACCGTTCTCCGGGCTGCACACATCTGCTCTGCCTTAACCCATTTACATATCTGGGCAAGAGATGCTTCCCCTGACGACTCCTGCCTGCAACCCACATCAGCAAGGGTCAATCTCTGACCCTAACCACAAAAAATCAGATCTCTCAGGTCAAGCACATCATGCACCGATGTCCAAGTTTCAGAAAGCCCTTTCACCAACTGGAACTAGAGCACACTGAGTCAGACAGGAGCCCAAGGAGAAATAAAAAAAACTCAGTAATAGTGATTCTGCCTTAATTGAAAATTTTCATAATTTTTTTCAGTGCAGAATACTCATATTATGTTTTATGCTTTAACCTTCATTTGAGAGATTGTTGGTATGACCTATAATTTGCATCCAAATGAAGTCTGTGACTTATCTCAGTTCCAGGACTGCTGTTTCTTCATAAGTGGGGGATCATATTATCCATTTTGCAGTTTCTTTAAAAAAACGAAGAAAACTATATGTACAAAATTAAAAGAAATTATATGAAACAATGTACCTGACCCATGTTTTGTGTTCAAGAAATACATAAAAAAGAAAAAAGAATCATTATTCTCTTGACTGCTAGATTTACTATTACAGTTAATATTCTATATTTCTTAAGACTATGGCTTTAGATGTACAGAAGCAAATGTCTGGGTGGCAACCCCTGAACACTTCTTTAGTGGTATCATGTCTGGTTCCCAGACCTTTTTCCATTAAAACGGCTGCTTATTCTTTACCAGTTGCAATGGATTATCTCTGAGAATCACATGCTCCATCGTTTCCTAATCTTTCCACATTACCCAGCAAACAAACTTTTATGCCTATGTCATTGTTATCTTTTTCATGATTTTGTAACATGAAGTCTGTGTTTCTTCTGTATGTCTGCCTTGCCATCTCCCTACGTACAGGGATAAGCCCTGCATCTGGGGAAGAGTTCCAACTTCCAGCTTCTTCAACCCACTGTGCTGGCAGCGTTCCATGAGCTCGTCTTGGGAAACTATAATTGATTACTCTGGAGGGAAAACTCCATCCTAACACCAGCTGGTAGCCAGATCTGCCCTAGAGTCCCCTAAATTCATCTCCAGAGCAATTCTCAGGAGAGACAGCGTGCGCACAAGCTGACATTATCTTAAGACCAAATCATGGCTGTGTGAGAGCATTTTCTTCGGCAACTCACCATCACCAACCATTGTCTCAAAGCGTTGAGTTTTCCATTGGCAGATCTGAACAGGCAAGAGTGTTTTTCTATCCAGCATCACGGAATCAAACAGCAAATGTGGCAGATAACAGAGAAACAGCCTTGGAGTGGAGATGTGTCTTGTGTCAGAAGTAAAAGGAGAAAGAGACCAGCCTTGAAAGGCAGTAGGTGGAAACAGACATCAGATGTCTAGAGTCTGTGGACACTCTCCTCAGAGTGGGGCTGACTGATGTGTGAGGCTCACCTAAGCTGCCATCCTACCTTCTGGGATATTAAAGGAAACACAGATGTTGATTGAGTGTCCCAACTCACCAAATGAAGGTGTTTATAATTTTAGAATAATGAATGTAATTCCAATCCCCAAAAGTGCTTTCAGGTTGCCAAAGCCACATTATGGAATCATTACCCTTCCGTTGAATACAATTCTTGAGCATTCTCCATTCTACACAGAATTTAGACTCCGGACTCCCTTGTGTAGCATATAACCAGTCAGGAAAGGCTGTGTCCACCTGCATTAGCAGCAAGAAATAAAAGCTATGACAGCCAGCACACCATGTGTCTTTCAAACACAACTCTAATTTGTGATGATCTCAAGGACTTTGATACTCTATGTGATAGTCTTTATCTATAGGGTCATAATTTCACATATTTTCAATTTTTTGCCAACCTTTATGGAAGTTACACATGGGAAGCACTCCTCTCACCAACTCTAGATGGAGTTATCAAAGCAGGAGCACAAAGGAAGAGCTCACCTTGACGGGCCTTATAAGTAGCTACGTGTTCTCTCTCCTTGGTCTTGATTGTTGTCAAGGTTGTATGTGGTTTCTATTTTAGGCCCAAATGGCAGAAAAGCCTTTTCTGCAGCCAAGAAGCAGCATTGTAGGGTGCCAATAAATTCTGGGGAAAATTACATTTTAAAAAGGAAAACTTTGACATACATCTGGCAATAGAAGTATTCTGAACATATGGCAACCTGGTAGGTCGGGAGCCATTGGAACATGTGAAGTTGAGCTGAATGCCGCCCCCATTGTGTTCCAGGGTGCGTTTGGGGAAGGCCTTGTGGTGAGACCATGTCTTTTTCAAACTGATGTGGCACAGTCACAGGAGAAAGGAACTGGGGCAAAACCCATTCTTTTGTGGCTGACCTTTTCCTGGCAACCTCTGAATGACTGACTCCAAAGAGCTACTCTTAGTGATGTAAGTGAGTGAGAATAAGACCCCGCTGGGGAAGCTAGGCCTGTCATCACGACTCCAGTGATAGATAAAATACTGAAAAACCAGAGACAAGAAATTCGGCCCTCAGAACTAAAGACACCAGTGTTGAGAGCTGATGGTTGTTCAAAGTCAAAGGCTTCTTAGCCCTTGGATCTTGCAACTCAACTCCATGGGCAGCCTTCTGCTTGACCGCATCTCCTGACCGAAAGGGTGGCATCTTCATGGTAAATCATGAGTTGAGAAACAAGTCTTGTAAGGAACAAACTAAAGCTGCCATTACAGGAAGGGACATAGATGAGTTGACTTCTGGGAATCCATGAGGGTGCGCCTGAAACTGTGGAGCACCACTAAGAAAGAAGGCAACCCTCCTCCTTCCGGATCTCACTCTTACTTTCCTGGACCAGCAAGTCTCTCAAGTGTTCTGTACCACTAACCATGCATCAATTGTAATGATTGCAACATTTCGGTATCTCAAACAACAGCGATTGCCACTTCTATTTTTAAGATATGAACACCTTAGCTCAGTAAGCAAGCTTGTTGACCAAGAATTGCAGTCCAAATAAAAGTACAAATCAGATCTGTGTGACTCCAAATAGTATTGTTGCCGACCAACTCACTGAGTATCAAAACCATTACTTCCTTTACATGGAGGGAGAAGGAATCTTGAACTCGGTTCCTTTGAGGACAGAAAGGCAGATAGTAGGAGTGAGCTGGCAGGTCCCATCCCTCCCTGAGGATCTGTGGGCAATTAGTGGCCACTAGGAAAGAAGAGTTAGGTTCTCCAGTGGCATAGCCATGAGCAGGGAGCACATGCTCCTGTAAAGAATTCATCAACCAAGACTGTAAACAACTTCAATAAAACTCAATGGATCATTAAAATAAATAAGTAGAGAGTAAATAAATAAATAAATAGGTGAGGATAGAGGAGGGTCAGCAGCGAAGGAAAGGAGAGGAGATAAATATGCTATATCATATGATATATATATGAAAAATATGATATATGTATATAATTGAAAGTGCCATATTAAAACTTATCATTATAAAATTAACACATGCTGAAGAAATGGATATTTATTTTATAGCCTCTGGATCATAAAGTAAGCAATCATGGCAGTTGCTTCTTACTTCTATCTGATCCTTTGGCTTTATGTAGTTGGGCTGTAAACATTTAGTTTCAGAGAAACTGGGTTTTATATCTTTCATTCTGCTAATTGGGTAATTGAGCCTTGTGTGTCTTGGTGTGCGCTCTTTTTCCCAGCATAAGTGTTCACGTAGGACCACACCATGTGCACCTAGGCTAGACATCACCCAGCACTACAAACAAATATACATGTATTTTCTTCCTCAGAATTAGAGTTAGGGTTCTTACACTTCTCTCTCAAAGTTTAATTTTCACTTCGGAACGATGACTGTGGGAAATCATTAAACTGTTATTGCATTAAAGGTGTATGTCCAAAGTCTGCATTTTTCTCACAAGCATCATTGATTCTGATCAGAGTCTGTACACTGCCTCTTGGAAAACATTGTCTTCACGGTGGAGTTCTTAAAGACCGGAAGTGGTACTTATTATACGTCATGTGTCCCAGGTAATATCACATGACCGAACCCAAGGTAAATAAGACATTGCTGACAGTAAATTAAATAAACATCACTGTCATTCTGTCTCTCACCCAGTCATCATTTAAAGAAAGGCAAATTGTCAAGTGTCCGGGATGTAACAAAGTTTCCCTGAATTTGTGGGGACAGTTGTCTGGACTAATAGCAGTCCAGACAACTAATAGTGTCTGGATCTTTAAAGATTCTTGAGAATCATCATAATTTATTTCTTGTAATAAAGCAGACTTTATGCCTAAAAGCAGGGATGTTATTTTATAGTGTCGGTAAAGTTTTCTCTTCCACTCCAGGAGGCTCACTGCAAATGTAATCATTGACATGGTGCTGTGGCCCTGGGAGAAGTGTTCTATTATTCCACTTGACCATCACACAACTTTCCCCTTTCCCTTTATTTTCTCCACTTCTCATGTTTCTCTCTCACTGACCATATACCGTTTTTATCTATTTCTGATTTGTTTTAACATCAGTGTGTAACTCCAATAGTCAAGGTCCAGACTTCTTGGAAATGCTGTATTCCTTGGGACTAACATTCTCTGATGTTCTCTTCCTGAGAGTCAGTCTTCTGTAGGACTTTGTGGAAGTATCCTGATGCCACTTGAGGTGATCCCACTTATAGCAAGACATACATGTATTTTTTGGCACCCTCTAAGCATGAGCTCAACCAAATGAAATACCATCCTATGTTCATAAGGGATTTTACAAAATATTGTCCTGAATTCCCCAATCTTCTGTGTTTATGGTATTTTCCTGGTCTGCCAGTCTGGTAATGGCACGGAGAAAGGAAATGTGGTTATCGAAGGATGGCGTCGCCTCAGTGACCTCATATTGGTGCCTTGTTACTAAGTGTTCATGAGGACTCATTTCACTCACCCACTGTCAAATTCTTTCTGACACATGATATCAGGTCTCCTGGTCTATGGTTGGAGAGTCTCTCTGACCATTTTCCTTCTGGATGTCCTCTTATTCACCACTGGAGACATCTCTCTTCCACTCCCAAAATGAGCAGTGACATCTAGGGTAGAGCAGATTTTGTGAGCTAACCGAGGCTTGGCTATGCTACCTAAACAAGTTTTCAAGCCTTATTATGAGCTCCCAGTTGTGAGTTTGGGTAACCCCAGATGGCAGGGCACTTGATATATCTTTTAGCCATCATGCTGTTCTCTCCTTGTTTGGTGTCTGTCTCACTATTCTGGAAACTTTCTGTAGAGTAAGGGGGAAATTGACATAGGAGATAATGAAGTGATGTGAGCTGATGGGTCCCAAGGATACAGCAGATTGATTTCGGGAACACATGGAAGGCTTTGGCTTTGCATTGGTTGTTTGTGTTAAGAAATATATTCATTTTATTAAAATGCTATTTACTTAATAATTTAGTATGAACATGCCTGTGTAGATGTGCTGGCACACATATGCCACGGGTGTGGTTACAGAGGCCAGAGGACAACTTTTGGAAGTCAGTCCTCTCCTTCCACCATGTGGGTCATGGGGATCGAACTCAGATCATCAGCCTTGGAGGCAGGCATCTTCGCTCACTTAGCCACCTCACTGGCGCACAAGAAAGAGATTTATATCAATAAGGATCCACCCTTATTTGGATAAGATCCATCATTCATTAATAATTTATAAGTATAGAAATGGTGTCAGAGAATGAGAAGGAAAGGGGCTTGACAACCTGGAAATAATACAATGATAGGAGTGTGCATTTGGAATTAAAAGAGAACATTTGGTTTAGGCTATAATTTATCTCAAGTGAGGTGGTTACCCAGAGTAAATATTGTAGATTCTATCCATGCAAGCAAAATGTATTTCTAGCTACCCTATCCAGACATTTTTTTAATATATATTTTAAAGACATTTCTCAAAGGACATCAAAGAAAATAAAAATTATGTTTATCTTTGGTGAAAGGGATTCAATAGAGAAAGTGCTTTCAAATTTTACCTCATAAATCGGTACTATTTGGAAATGTTCGTCTTAAAATGTTATTTCTACCTCACATATTTACTCTTACTGCATTTATCAGAAAATGAATGGAGGTTGGTGTGCTTAAGGAAAGTAATACCTTAAAGGATTTCCCAAGTGGCTGCACCCTGGGGTGCTCACTCTTCACCGTTGGAAGTTTGGGAGCTTGTATATCTCCCAAACCGAACTGTTCTGGAGGGAAGCCTAGCCCACTGTCAGGCCAGCCTTTCCGCACTCATTTCCAAATCCACAAAGTTCAACCAAGTTCATTCTCTGTAGAGAATTAATTATCCCCTCTGAATCCAACCACACACCCTGGATCACTACTTCAGCCTGTTTGCCTGGTCATCAGTCAATTCTCCACCCCATGTCTTGGAGAAATCTGGGATGTGTGTTTAACCACTGGGGTTCAACCTTCCATGGGGTTGAGGGTGGACGAGACTTCCAGTTGATTCAGTGGTTGGTATCTGTCTTCCATCTTCCAGTCTGGAAATCTTGATTCCATGGGAGGATATGGGGAGCTCTTTAGGCAGTGAACCCTGAAGTTCATGGGCTAGGAAACCATCAGCTAAGCATTTTAAATGCTTATTCTCAGGGCATAAATGAACAAATTGGGATAAGGACTCAGGAATCTGCATTTATGACAAACAGAAAATCACCAGGTCTGTAAGTCTCAGGAAGCCCATAGAAAGCCTTCCTTGAAGAGGGACAAACCACTAGGATATAAGGAATGGTGGCCACTAAACCAGGAGAAATAAAGTGTAGGAAATGGCAACAACTAGCTCTTGCTGTCTGTGGACCATGTCTCAGTGGGTTGACAGTTACATTCCATGACAGCTTTACCCACTTCACACACATGAGAAAGCAGGCACAGTGAGGTTGAGAAATTGGCCCAAGGTCATGGGGTTGTGATAGGACAAATCTAGAATGTAAACTCAGGTGGTCGGACTCCACATCTGTCCTTAACCATCTGGTCCTGGGACAAGTAGGCAGGCTCCAATCCACAGACATGTCCAGCTGTTTCTTTCAGTTGTTAGGAAGAATGGGGAAGGGGGAAAATGACTTTGTAAAACGTTTTAAATGTAAAATTAAAGCATCCTTTATTAACAATGGTTGTTTGGTGTGTTGAAGACATTGACCATTGGCTTGTGAAAAGAAGCTGCATTTACAGATAAATTGGAAGATTTCTGACTGAAGGAGTTCTTAAGGCTCTTTTTTTCCCCAGGGACAGACATATAAAACATACAAACTATTCCACTAGATGGACTGTATATATATATATTCATGAACCTGAAACCTTGCTACCCTGCACCCTACTCTTAGTTACTACCATCCTGTGATGGGGACTTCTTAGTAAAATGACAACAGCCTTAGATGACGTCATTATTCTCCTTCAGGAGCCCTGATGTTGACAATATACTTTGGCCACTTAAATAAGATTCTCTCAAGTGATAATGCATAAGTTGGTTATGGTGAAGAATCCTTTGTGAAAGGCAAAAGTCATGCAAATGTGTCTCATTCTGTGTGTGTGTGTGTGTGTGTGTGTGTGTGTGTGTGTGTATGTGTGTGTGTGTCCAATGTTTTATGTTACTGGCAAGAGTGATAGTGCTGCTGAAATAGCTGGACTTAAAAAGGCCAAGTGGATTCTTCAATATCACATCATCTACCTCTCATGAGGACAGATCTCAAAACCTGCAGACTGAGTGACTGCCACAGAGGAGTCCCAAGAAGATCCCTGGGAGTTAGTTAGTACAAATAAATTAACTATGGGAGCACTTAACAACAAGTATGGAAGTCATTCCCTTCTTCAGCCTACCAGAGTGAGAGTTGATAGAGCCCAAATTCTAGGCGGCTCTAATATTTCACCAGATTATAAACATGACCCTCAAGGGCAGTCCTGGTCTAGTGGTCAAGCCCTGAACGGCCATGTCTGGAATAGATAGCTTGCCATTGAGGAGAACCACAGAGCATCTAAGAGGTTTTTTTCTGCCCCCAGTCCATCTGGGCTCTTGTTTGCAATCTGATTCATTCACCCACAATCACGAGTCCCAATAAAGAAGACAGTGTTATCATAGAAGGTCTAGTTCAAAAGCCACAGGACCTTGCACCAGGGAATTAATGTCTGTCTCTTGATTTCCTCATCTGTAAAATGGCAACACCCATAAGAACTATTTTACATATTAACTGGAAAAGTTTAATGAGAGAATTCATGTGAGGTACTCAGCAGTTCACAGCATATGCTATATGCTTAAAATTAGCAAATACTGCTGTCACTGGATGGAAGAGATTGAGGCTATTAGATTGGAAACCTGGAGGGAACAATAAAGTAAAATGCAGTGGGAGTATATGACCTGCCAGGCACTGCATTAAGCTTGTGGGTCTGATTCTTTCTGAAGTTTTCAATTACCTATAATTACCCACATGTGGCAGAGAAGCAAACAAAAGCATGCTCAGAGAGGGAAATTTACCTTCTGTAGGCAGCACAGTAAGGGGTAGACTTGAAGGAGGGAGAGCTTTTTATTCTAGAGTTTACACTTTAGTCACAGCATTGTGTCAAGCCACTCACCAACCTGGTCAAGTTTTAGCTCTATCTAGAGTCCAAAACTGTAAAACAGATTCTTCAAACAGATGTACTTTAAGACAAGTTATGATATCTGGGCTAACATTTATCAGACTTCTATGTGAAGAAGCATTTCAGCAGAAGTCTATTTATTAAACACGAGCTTGGATAATATGATGAATGAAATAAAGCACAATGCCTCCCACTGTCAAGACAAAGATGGATTAGGATGTGTTGGATACAGTGCTTTTATAGTCATAATCAAGGATAAGGGTTGGAGGCCATTGTGGGTCTTAAGAAAGGACTCCATAGCACTCACTTACAGAGGATTTATTAGAAATAAATGGAAATTCTTTCAAGATTTTGCTAAGAGATATAGTTCTTCTGCATGACTTTTCTCTCTCCTGGACATTTATGCGTGTTTGACTGGAAGGGTAGTCTGGGAGCTGAGTTTTGATATATATGGTTCCTACAAGGATGTACCAAGGGAGATATTTTTCTATCAAAAACCATATGCACCCCAGGTGTTGGAAAGTCTTCCAACAACAGTGGACCCAGGCAATAACGATAAAACATGTCAGCCTGCAGCAATGGCTGCTGTTGCTGGAGGAACTAGCGGCCGAGTAAGTAAAAACATGGAGAAATTTGCATGGAAAACAGGGACAGTTCATTTCATCTTCCTACCCGGCTTGAAGCTTTCCAGAACCTGGCATTAACCAGGAAAGTGCTCTGTTAAGTTAACCTCTGTACACTATTGACCCCCGCAAAGAGAGGAAATAACAAAAGAGGTAAATGACTTCATGGTCATGGTCGCCAACCCTGAAAGGACTATCCCTTACTCCAAGCCTAGACTGAGTCTCTCACACTGCAACCAGCAGAACAAACCACAACCTTATGCCCAGTGTGATATCATAGTACATGTGGCTGCCACTCATCTTGAGGAAACCCTGAATGGGATACATTAGTAAATACAAATACACAGCAGCAATCCACTGGCATTAACACCACTGTGCACAGTTGAAGAGATGATGACTTTAGTATATCTGCCTTTTTTCTTTCCAAATGAGTGTTGCGACATGCACCCCCACCTGTTTCCTGAGCTCAGTGTTCACTGGACAATTCCAGCTTTTTAGTGCTCCTTCTTACCACAGGACTTTTACATGAGCTCTCCTGTGCTTCCCTTCTTTTGTTTACCCACCAGACACCTGTTTAAATGGCACCCTCTCTGGAAGCCCATGACACATCTCCTCCTGAATTACACCCCACATTCGGTCATCTGTCTCTGTGTCCCTTTTCTAAGCCATTTACTACAGAGAGACTCTATTTATTTTGGTGATGACTGTAATATCTGTCTCCTGGATAGGACTCTGAGCTCCTAAGCAAACAACTGTTTTCCACCACCTTAGTTTTGGCATCGTCAACCAGCATGTGGGCCAGAGCAAGCACCCAATAACTACTTGTTAAGTAGCCAGCTAAATAATGTCAATATGTACAATATAGAGGTTACTATTTATGAAAACCCCAGTACTTGCCTGCCCATGTGCCAAGCCCTATTTGTGTCCTCAGACAAATCAACAAGGCAGCTTGTGTTAGTACCTTGCAATTTATACATGAGAGAATTGAATTTGCAGTGAGCGAGCTCTGTAAATTTGCTATATTTATAGATAGCCTGTAGTAGAACTAGGATATAAACCTAGGTGAACTTGACATTAATGCTTAACTTTCATCAGTATACACCCCACCTTTAGAATGCGATTCTTTACCCCTGACATGATTCCTACGTACAAAAATGATATCAAACTGCACGTTGAGTCACGTCACTGTGACAGGAACATCTCATTTACATCTACACTGATTCTAATCCACACTGGTCCCTTTTCCTTTCTATCAGTAGGGAGAAATTCTGCAGAACTCTCTCTGTCTGACAGATATCTCAGTAAACAGCCTCTAACACAGCTTTGGAGCCCCTCGCCTCCTCCAAATGCCACAGACTCAACACCACCTTTGTCAGAGTAAATATTCATTACTTTTTCTGAGGAAGGAAGGCAGAGAGACTTTCTTGAAATAGCCCTGCAGGAGAGGTAGACTTTAGTTTCCTGCCCTCATCTTGCCAGGCAGTAGGAAATGCATCATCAGCCCCTCTTGGCGTCCCTTAATGAGAAATTTCATTTCCTCTTCCGTGGTAGCCAGTGTCCCACAATCGTAGTATAGCACTCAGTGGTAAAAGGTATCAAATTGTGTGTCTAGATTCCAGAACCTTGTGCTGAAACATGTCCCGATGTTATATGGAGCTCTACAAAGACAGGATGCTCGACCTGCCCAGAACATTCCACCCAGTAGCTCTTGAAAAGAGCCTGCCAATCAGCTCTTGTAGCAAATTTACTGTTGATGTTATAGAGACAAGGCAAGCACTGATTCTACACCCGGGTCATGCACTATAGAATCATCTAGAAAGCTTTATATAAAAACTCCTGCTTGTATCACACTCCAAATTAATTAGAAGAGTACTGACAGGGTTGGGACTCAGGAACAGATATCTTCCAACCAGATGACTCTGGAGTTGAAAGTCATTCTATGACTTAAAGGGCATTGTTGTTGCTACTGCTGCTGCTTGTTGCCTTTGTGCCCTGCGAGAAAGTAAGAATAGGTTGGACCCAAAAGGGAACTCTTTAAGATGTGGTTGTTCAGGCAATATCCATGCTGTCACATTTCCATATCAGCATCAATAAGGTTTTTATAACTCAAAGAGACATAATAATAAACTCTGAAGTCAACTAATGAAAGCAGCCATGCTATACAACCAGATGGCCCTTGACATTGTGACAGGAGCACAAGGCATGTCTTGGGCCATTATTAGAGTGCTGGGGATATGTACCCAACATCCGGAATAATTGTATTCACAGTCCTTTACTTTGCATGGCTAGATTCAATCCGTGTCGGATTCTACCTTAAGCTTTGATGTTTTTCTGCCATCGCAGTCCTTGATCCCCTCATGCTTAAAGAAATTAGTCCTGTTTGGGCTGTTAGTGTAGGACTAAGCATAACAGTCTACCGTGCAACTTTGTGGTTTATATGGTTTGATGTTTTGAATAACATTCTCCCTTAGAGATTCCCAATCAAACAAAGATCTTCTACTCTCCAAACAAGGACCACATCGTGTTCTCCCTAGAAAAGGCCACTTGAAACCTTTTCTCCTGATAGGAAGTAAAGAAGTTTCACAAAATAGATATCCAATAATCACCAACATGTAATATTGAGAGACTTAAATCCCAGAAAGGAAAATGAGGTAAGATAGAAAGAAAGCTAGAGAAAACTATTGGAACATGGGAAGAGAAGATCCCCATCTAGAGGTCTGGCTGAAGTTTCTAACCAGCGAAGAACTAAGAATTATTTTTTCCCATAAGCCACTTGGAGAGCACCCACTGTTCTTGCAACAGAAGGGCCAGGTCTGCCTCCCAGCATTCGCATTAGAACAGAAGTGTTAGTTTTAGCTTTTGGTTATAATGTTCCCAGGAAGAACAAAAAGGAGGACTTGGGAATTAGCTTCCTTTTCTTGGGTCCTGTGAGAGACTCCAGTCCTCAGCACGGTCTTTTCTGACCTGTATTGAGTGTGGTTGGGTCTGGTCGGCTGGCCTCCTGGGAGGAAGGTTTCTGTGGACATTTGAGCTCCCATGGCACAAAGCCCCAGAAACCCAGAACTCTGATCCAGAGGTTTAAAATTTCCTACCACCCAAAATGGTTTTCCCAGAATAGGTTAAGACTGTGGTGGGTATCTAATTTGATACAGTCTTTTAAGATGGCATTTTAACAATATTTATTAAAATCAACAGTGTGCTTATCCTGTAACCCAGAAACTGTACAGTATAGTTTATTCCCTAGAAAAATTATATGCCCAAGGGTTTGTCCAGGAATTTTCACTACAAAGTTGTTTATTGTAAATGGATAGTAAAATGGGGTGGGCAGACTTCTTTATGATTAAGGGAATGGTAAAAATAAATTATGACATACTGGGCCAAAAGATTTAAGAATTGTTTTTCAACATTTAAAAGCAACATGTATGCGAATGGTTTCTCTAATATATTATTTATGAAAAACTGTTAAGGTACAGAAAACTCTACATTGCAAATATTTTACATTTATTTCTATATGTGACTATCCAGAGAAGGCAAGGGAGATGCACACCAGATGGATGAGCATTGCCTCCGAAGGAAGAGAGGGTCTGGGATGGGAACATGAGATTGGAGCTGTTTATCAAATGTGGTTGTGTTTTTGCTTTAAGAGTTTCCATACTTTGGAAATTTTAGAAAATGATATAAATGTACACCAACTGTACACCCCCTGTATGTGTGGGTGGGTTTTGGTATTTGTGTACGTAAGGTTGGCTAGCACACTTGGTTTAGAGCAATGGTTATTACCCTCAGTACTCCTTGGTAATTACCAAACATTTGAGCTGTTAATATTTTCCTGGATAGGCACACTAGTGCAATCCTTAAGTAGGGTATCCCTGGGTTTGGAGTCACACCAGAGGACGTGCTCTTCCCTCACTGTGCCATTGAAATTTTTTCATTTCTGGCATGGGAATCTCCAAGGAAAAGCAACTTCAATGAGGGAAGGTGAATTCTGCTCACAGTTATAGAAGACTGTGGAAGCTCTGTCCTTTGGGGGCCTTAAATAGGCAGAGCATCTAGGGACAGAACGTGTGGTCAAAGAAAGCTCCCAGCTTCATGGTAAATGAGTGAAAGGGAGGGAAGAAGAAGATAAAGAAGGGGGAGGAGGAGAAATTAAGGAGGAAGAGGAAGAGGAAGACAAAGAAGAGGAGGAGGAGGATGGGGAGGAGGAGGAGGAGGAGAAGGAGAAAGATGAGGAGGAGGAGGAGATCTTTGAAAGACATGCTTCTAATAACCCGCTTCCTCCAACTAGGCCTTACCTCCTGCAGCCCATTTAGTATGAACTCACCAGGGAATCATCCATATATTGTGTCATGTCCTCATGATCCAGCTCATTTCAATAGTGCCAACTGCCAGGTATTAAGTCTCTAGCAACGAGCCTTTGAGGACACCATATAGACATAAAAATTATTAGGAAGTATCTTAGTTAGGGTTTCTATTGCTTCTGTGAACCGCCATGACCAAAAAGCAAGTTGGGGTTGGGGGAGAAGGGATTTGTTTCATTTGGTTCATACTTCCAGAACATAGTCCATCATTGGAGGAAGTCAGGTCAGGAACTCAGTCAGGGATAGAACATGGAGGCAGGAGCTGATGCAGAGGCCATGAAGGGATGCTGCCTATTGGCTTGCTTCCCATGACTTGCTCAGCCTGCTTTCTAATAGAACCAAGGATCTCCAGCCCAGATATGGGCCCGCCCACGACATGCTGGGCCCTCCCCCATTCATCATTAATAAGGAAGTGCCTTACAACTGGATTTCATGCGGAATTTTCTTTTTTTTTTTTTTTTTCGGGGCTGGGGATTGAACCCAGGACCTTGCGCTTCCTGGGCAAGCGCTCTACCACTGAGCCAAATCCCCAACCCCCATGCGGAATTTTCTTCACTGAGACTCCTTCCTCTCTGATGACTCTAACTTGTGTCAAGTTGGCACACGAAGCCAGTCAGTAAAGCAAAATGCTACTTTGTGAAGTAGCCGTTGGAAAGCCCTGTGGAGCAGTTTCTAACGTTCCATAGCACACCCACTTCTGGAATGCTGTTTTCGAAAACATTTTCCTCCAAATGAGGTTCTGAATTCTCACCCTCCTGCTAACCTGCTTTAAGTCAGAAAGTCAACAACTCCCTGCCCTGCCCTCCCCACTCCAACATGCTTTGGATTCACTAGGCCAGCTGGCCACCTACCGTTCTTGCTACAACACATCAAATGAAGAGACACTAATTTACACTATTCCATAAACTTTCCTGCATGGAAAGCAGATGCATGCCTTGGAAATACTTTCTAGAAATCCTTGCCTTTAGTTCTCGTTTGTGAAAATAATGTTAAAGATCAGTATTTACTAAGTTTCCCCCCCCCAAAAAAAAACATTCAATGACTATGTTCCCGCTGATAAAGTCCTCACTTAGAGGGATTAGCTAAGAGCTTCCTGAAAAATGAGACATAATTCCCTCATTTCAAAATTTAATAATTTCAAATTATTAAACACAATGTCTGTGCCTTGAGCACTATCAAAATTACTGATAAAAAACTATTTTGATTACAACTGATACTTGCTCCAGGTTTGTGATTCCTTAATCTTTTTACACAAATGGGTTCCTTTTGACCCAGACCATCTGTTCTGTTTTAAGCAGCCATATTGAGATGTAACTTCTATGCCATAACATTTGCTTGTTTATAAGAGCATAACGGAGTAGCTTTGAGTAGTCTCTTCTCTATTTACTAACCAATGTTCACTCTGTTTTCCATCTGCCAATCACGTACATTCTCTGTTCTTTACATTCTTAACTTTTTTGGGTTCAGTGATCCCTGTCTCTCCCTCCCCCTTTACCTAGAAGACTCTCGTCAAGGTTTTAGTAAACTCATCAAATGAGTAAATTATTGTGGCACAAAAAGAGAAAGTGGCTTCTATGTCAATTACAAGCACAATCAGCACAGGGTTTTCTAATTCTTAAAAAGCAATACAAACCAAGAAGGTAGCCCTGACTATGCTTGAAATTATATTATAATTTAGAAGATGACAGAAGAAAGGATAATTTTCCTGGGATTCCTTAGCACATGAATGGGAATGCAGACTCGAACCCTTATCTTCAAATTGCTTCCAATGATCACAAACCTTTACCATGTAGGGAGCAGATTCAGCATAGCATAAAGAATGTAGGGAGTACCTTCTTCAGGTTAGATCAGATCTCGACATCCTATTACCCAGACTGTGAATGTTGAGAAGAAATGGGCATGTAAAAAAGTCAAGATCTAAATATCTCAATATCCATTATGGAAATGTGAGGAATCCACATAGAATGAACACATGCATGGAATAGTTCTTCATAGACTTGAGTTCAGAGGCCATTTTTCTCAAGGAAGAATTCACCAAAGATAAGGGTTAGGAGTGTGCCTAGGTGGTATACTGCTTGTTTAGCATGCAGGAGGCCATGGGTTCTATTCCTTTATCACTGTGAGAAAAATGAAATCAATAAAACGAAGAGCCAGAATCAAATATGCATCTATCCAATTATTATTTTTATTTATCATCTTCTTTTTGCTAACTTGCAGCAAAAATTACTGGCAGTGGGGGGAGGGTTTACTTCTCTGCTCCTTTCTCTGAACTGCCTGAAATACCAAGGAAGTCAAAGTCTTATGTGAAGATGAGTTGCAATTAGTCTGGAGATGGCTTTCAAGTCTAGAACTGTCTACTTTTTCTCTTCAACAACCCAAAGATAATGTTGATCAGCAGAGAAACTGTAGAGTGTGTGGAATATCACATGCAACCCCCAGGACAGACAGGCTGGGATAAAGGTTGGAGGTGCTGGCAACGCTAACCTCTATGCCCAGACATAGAAGAGTTTGTGGAGAGTCACAAAGCAGTACAGGCATCATCTACCATTAACGAAAGGGTGAATTAGCCTTTACAGAATGCGAGCTGTGGGGTGGGAGCTCAAGCTGTTCAGCTTACAGGCAAGCGCCTTGATCCACTGAGCAATCTTTTCATTGCTCCATTCCCTTCTTAACCACCCCTTTCTCTTCCCATGCCTTTCTTTCCTTCCTTTCTCCCCTCCGTTTGTGCTTTCCTGCAAGCCCAAAAACTAGTTTCAGTTGGGTTAACCTTTCCATCAAACCCTCCCTCCCCCAGACTGTTTTCTAGAAAGACCGATCACGGGGCTCACTGTGGAACTTCAGTCCTTATGCTTTACTCTCCTCAGTCTTGGCTATGTTCAACTCCTCTCATATTATCCCCGGTACGGTTGGTGGCTAGTAGGTAGAGCAAGCCTCCTTTAGTCTCAGATTTCAAGAAAAGAAAGTTAATTTTCACTAA
The DNA here is from genome assembly GCF_011064425.1 of Rattus rattus. Taxonomy (NCBI): domain Eukaryota; kingdom Metazoa; phylum Chordata; class Mammalia; order Rodentia; family Muridae; genus Rattus; species Rattus rattus. Next base: position 139,124,783 of record NC_046158.1, on the reverse strand, counting down.
ATGTTCTAGCATGGTGATTCCCGTGGCTACTGCTTGAGACCCTGGGGGACTAATGAAAACTCAAGCATTTGGGTCATCCTAGATTTTCTGATTGATAAGCTCCTCGTTTGGGACCCCCATAGTTTGTTCTTTTGTCAAGTCCCTGGTGATGATGGAGGTTCATGAAGCACCTTGTGAAGAAAGAAAAATGGAGGAAACGCTCCTGCTCTACTGGCCCCTACTCCTCCCTGGTTCTCACTGAAGGAGGTTCCAACTCAATCGTGAGTAACACAGACCAAAAACTCATCAGAGCCCTTGGTTCAGGCACCTTGGAGATTACGGTTTTAAGTTGGCTGGTGATAGTTGTTGGCCTCCTGGATAATTTCAAGCGCACAGCACAGATGGTTCATGACCAAGCCTACCTTTAAGAGACAGCTGAAGTCTTTTAGACCAGAGACAAGCCATGTGGTGATTCTAATAGTATAACTCCTGACACTCAGGCTGTTGTTCCCAACTCTATATTTAGGACCCATCTGGAGTTTAGTAAGGGTCTCAGTTCAGTTCTGTCAGCAATAAAGACAATTTTATTTGACCAGCTTCTTTGATCTGTTTCTTAATTGGATACTAGTTTGAGGGTTAGGTGGAAAGTTTAATTAATTCATACCAGGCAAATCACAATAGCAACTTAAAATATCTAAAATTCCTGAGTCTTGTCACATCTAAAAATATCTTTACAACATCCGTACACTTACTGATGGTTTGTTTGGGGAGTTCGATGATTCTCTTGTTATCATGAGGTTATGGGGCCCAGAGGCTGAGAGTATGCATGACTTACAGATTCCTGTTACTCTTATTGTAGGAGTCCCAGGTTCCATCCTATGCAACATTCCATAGGCTCCATCGTATACTCATATACTAATCCACTGTGCATCATCATTCAATGGTATTTCAAAATCTGTTATGCAGTTTAACTTTGAAAATTCTTATTCTCATTCTCTCTCTCTCTCTCTCTCTCTCTCTCTCTCTCTCTCTCTCTGTGTGTGTGTGTGTGTGTGTGTGTGTGTGTGTGTAGTAGTTAGAATGAGTAGTGGATTTAACATATCTATATATTATATCATCCTGAGCCCATACTTAAAGGTGCTGAGTGTTTATGTTGTTTTCCATACCAACAGTTAATTTTACAACACTATCTAGCTGTTTGACAAGTGCCTACAGCTAGTATAGACCACGGGACTAAATGCTTAGTCCCTCGAGAACACCCTATTGCAGACAGTGGTTGCAAATCCCAGGCTGCTTCTTCTTCCATTCAGATGGCTGTGAACTGGGGATTCTGAGACTTCTTCCTTTAAACTGATAATTGGCTAGAATATCTCACAAGACACCCCTGTTTATGTTTACACATTTATCATGAGAGACTTACAAGTGAACAAGTGAATAGCCAGAGACAGAGTTCCTTATCAAAAGGTCAGATGTTCCTCAGTGCATAGGATTATATGCCCCTGGGATGTGCCACCTTCTTGGAGCAAATCATGCACAACCTGGAAGACTGTGGGTCCTGCCACCTAGAGATGTGTACTGGATTTACAACAGAGGAATAGTAAAGCAAGTTCGTGCCCATTTGTAGTCACCTCTATTTCTTATGGCTTTCCAGAGGTTGAAGGAGGGGACTGCAAGAGCCACCATTCTAACCATCTGGCATCCAGCCTCTATCCAGAAGCATTCAAAGAGCTCCCCAGCTACTAAATATGTCATTATCATGTAAAAGAAATGCTTCTCAAATACATAGGCGAATGCCAGCAGCAAACCACTGAATTGAGAACGGGACTCCTGTTGAAGGAATCTTAGAAAGGACTGGAAGAGCTTGAAGGGGCTTGAGACCCCATATGAACAACAATGCCAAGCAACCAGAGCTTCCAGGGACTAAGCCACTACCCAAAGATTATACATGGACTGACCCTGGCTCCAACCTCATAGGTAGCAATGAATAGCCTAGTAAGAGCACCAGTGGAAGGGGAAGTCCTTGGTCTTGCCAAGACTGAGCCCCCAGTGAATGTGATTGTTTGGGCAAGGGCAGTAATTAGGTAGGTCAGGGAGGGGAACACCCATAGAGAAGGGAGGGGGGAGAGGTTAGGGGGATGTTGGCCCGGAAACCGGGAAAGGGAATAACAATCGAAATGTAAATAAGAAATACTCAAGTTAATAAACATGGGGGGAAAAAAAGAAATACTTCTACTGCAGTCCAAAGGTTTGGAGTCATGCAGTAGAAACAAGAGGCCAAGATAATTAGAAGAAAAAAAAACCCTGGTCTTCTCATTTCTATAGACCAGGTAATTACATGTGTCTTCTAGTGAACCTATATTGTATATTTTACATGTTTATGTATATGTGTGCACATGTGTGTATGCATGTGTGGATATGGAGGATGCATGAGTGTGAGCATGCACATGGAGGCCAGGGGCAATCTCAGGTGTCATTTTCATAAACATCATCAACTTCCTTTGAGAGTGGTTCCTCCTGTGGTCAAGAGCTCACCAATTAGGCTTGCCAGTGAGACCCAGGATTTGCCTCTGTCCACCTATTCAACATTGGGATTATAAACCTGTGACACCACTTCTGCAGTTTTTACTGGGTCCAGATCCTTATGCTTGTGAGTGAAGAATTTTAGCAATAAAGTCATTTCCTCAGCCCCTACCTATATTTATACATTAATCACACCTTTACATTATATATCTATAAATTTCATCACCTATTCTATTATGCAGAGAACCTTAAATTCATTATATCTACATAACAAGCAGATAACTATCACCTTGTTTTTGACAGAGTTCTACCAGGTATCACTCACTAGCTTGAACTCTCCTTGTAGACCAGGCTAGCCTTGAACTCACAGCTTGCTTATACCTCTCATGGGTTGAGAATAAAAGGCATGTGCCACAAACTTAGCTAAGTTTTATTTTTATAAAACACTTTCCTCTATCCTGAGAAACTCAGAGATGACGTGCCTATGTTCCGTATGAGAACCCCAGACACACTGTGTTACCAGCTTTGAGGTTTAAGGTCTGCTTCTCTCTTATTCTTTTCTACCTGCCTATTCTGCACCATGGAAAGCATCGGGCCCCTTCTTCACTCTTAATTCTTGAAATCTTGTAGAATTACTTACGTTTGGTCATTTGTTTCTTATCATGTTAGATGCTTACTCTGCCTTTTCAATATAAATGCTTATGACCTTTCTTTCCTGGGAAATATTCATCTATTATAACCTTGGTATTTTCACTCCTCTTTCCTGTAGTTTCAATATGGGGCAGAATTATATTAATAGCCATGTGACACTTCAGGAAGGAGATCCTCCAGACTCTAATATGATAAACACAGCATGCCATCAATAGCATCTTTTCCTGTGGACTTTTATTTTGAATTATTTCCCAAGGAACAATATTATTGAGCCAAAAGCAAGAAGAGGCTATGCAGGTTTGCTTGAGATGTCTAACTTCTAGCAGCCTAACAGTGAGTCTTCTTTGCAGAGCATTTTTCAAACAGAGGGAAGCTCTCTGGAACCTGTGCCTACCCCCAGCCACAAAACACCACCCCTTGGCAAGGCAGTCTTACTACAGTGAGGGCAGACTGCATGTTACAGAGGTACCATGAGTCCAGCCCGGCCTTCCTTCTCTTTTCTACTTAAGTTGTTGTGCAGGTAATGTGTCTAGCCATTGGTCATGTGGAGCCTCTCCTCAAATTCCATCATCCATGAGGAATCTGTACACAGCTGAGCTTTCATTGCTCAAAAAAGCACAGGCTCCATTCCACGTCATGCCACTGCCTGAGCCTTCTGAGCTGGGATGCTGGCTACCAGCCAGCATATCCTTGGCAGTGCATTAGAACGTAAGGGGTTGTGAATTTTGTTCATTTTAATAAGGAAAGAGACAAATCACAGAGCTTATTTTGTAAGCTACAAAGGATTATTCAGTGAAAAAGCAAATGTTTTCCCAGTAAAGAGCCAGGGTGAAGTAGAGGTCTTCATGAATTATGCCAAAGGTTACCATGGAAGCCAGATCCTCTTGCTGCTCCTGGCTCTGTGCTGCTTGGGCCAGGTAAGCAAGATTGGTCACAGTGACAGTTAACTACTAAGTCTTCATTACCTTTTCTGGCTTCTGCAATAGTTCAGCATCATCAGAACATAGCTATGAGTTCACAATGGCTTCCAACTAAGCTGCATTCCAATATTTGGATCCCCTGAAACATCTCTCTTGAAAGACTGGACAGCTGAGTACTTTAGATTCCAGGTCTTTGGCCATTTGTCCATCAGCATTTTACTGTGTTCATGTTGAATGGCAGCATAGTGGAATGAACAGAAGTTGGCATCTGGAATTCACGAGACTTCATCCGATCACTCTTTGCCACTCTGACCTTGTGTTACCTAACCTCATTTAGCCTCAGTTTCTTCGTGTATGAAATGTTTATACTACTTGATTTATGGTTGTTTATTCAAGACATAATCAAGGAAAGTTGCTAAAATATCACTCTGATATTACAACTCCAAAGTATAAAAGGAATACTATTGATTGTATGTAGCAGAGCATCTTGTGTTAAAAATGGAGAATATACCTTAATACCTAGAACCAATGTTTTAGGATAAAGGTGGATATTATGTAAAAATGCTACAAATTAAAAATTGTAGGATCACAAATGAAGAACTGTAATCCATTCATAAGTATGCTTGACAGCTATTGAAAGACTCAACAAAAATGACAGTAAAAAGAATTTTTCAAAATGAATGCTTTCATTAGATTCTGAGTTCAATTTCCAGTGCTATATCTATCCAAAAAGCAATAAATTATAAAATGATATTGACCATAACAAAACTGAATATAATAGTTCCTGATGATTTTTAAAATGAAATTTAATTAGAAAAAGAAATAATAAGAATGCAAGATAAAAATAATAGATTATCAAAAGACTGAAACTGTGTTTAATTGATTTAATGAAATTATACAAAGAACCCCCTGGAAATCCATAATTCTCTGAGAACATTAAACAAGGTGAGCAGTGAGGCATTTGTGCATTGCAAACACATGTGTGGACATGTGAGAAAAATTTATATTCCAAATGATAAAACCAAATGAAAGCTAGAATGTGGAAGGAGAGAGAAGGAACAAAGAAAATGATAACTTTGTTAAATGCAACAAGTACGAATGTGAACAAATTTCCATACATGATAGGAATGAAAAATATCTACACCAAGGAAACACATCACAGTTTCTCATTCAGTTAAATCCACAGTTAGATGCACAAATTTAGTTATGAATGTACTCTTGTCTTGATTCATAATTACCAAATACTGGAGAGAAAACAAATCTCACACATCTGGTGAATGGGTGAGCCAGTCAACCTACCCACGCAAAGGAATACTATGCAACAAAACAAAGGCATAGATTATTGATTGACTTACTGGATAGTTCCAGTGACTCTCAAGTACATTATACCAGGCTTATGAATGCAGCATTACATGTTTAGCCTCAGAAAGACAGAGACCATGTCAGCAGTTGCTTTGGCTAAATTTCTAAGGAAAAGGTGTCTGTGAGAAGGTGCTGAAGTATATGTATTTGTCAATACTTACAAACTGAAGTTGGTAGGTTTCGTTGTGCATATAAAGCACATCTAAAATGTAAATTTTTCCTTTGTAAGAATTCTGGGACTTTTGTTTATCTTCTTTAAGAAATAAAGCAAAGCAGGGGTTGGGGATTTAGCTCAGTGGTAGAGCGCTTGCCTAGGAAGCGCAAGGCCCTGGGATCGATCCCCAGCTCCGAAAAAAAAAAGAACCAAAAAAAAAAAAAAAGAAAGAAAGAAAGCAAAGCTCATTTCTAGATTGATTCCTCTAGTCCATGAACATACTTGATGGGAACCTTAATACTTGATAATTTAGTGAAATTTTCTTTATGGCCCACCAGCTATTCTATTGGGTGACTGCTTCATTTGTGCTCCAAATAAATGTATATTCCACATTTATTAGATGCAGACCACTAACAACAAGATAACTGACAGTGGTGTTTATTGTTTCTGGTAAACCAAGACTATAACCTTTGGCAGTCCAGCTTCAGTAGACCTGCCCTGTTCTTTAGTGACAAGAGCTGGCTTCAGTAGTGCAACGTTGGAATTCACTAAGAATCATGTTTGCCTTTCTTCTTTACCCATTTCCCATTCGCATTTCCATTTGCATCTAAAACTGAACACAAGTTTCTTCAGAATCCAACATGTCCTAAAAAATAAAAATATGGCAAATTAATGACTCTCAATTCATTTTGTAAGAAGACACTTAGATACCAGGTCAGGTAGTGCACACCTTTGATCCCAGCACTTGGGAAACAGAGGCAGAAGAATTACTGAGTTTGAGAGTAATCTGTTCTTCAGAGTGAGTTCCAGGACAGCCAGGGCTTCACAGTGTCTTAGTTAAGGTTCCCGTTGCTATGAAGAAACACCATGATCAAGGCAACTGATATAAAGGTAACTATTTAGTTGGGGCAGACCTACACTTTCAGAGTTCAGTCCATTATCATCACAGTGGGAAGCATGACAGGGTGCAGGCAGATCAGAAAGCACCCAGAAGAGACTATCTTCAAAGCAGCCAGGAGGCCCATCTCCAAGCCCCATAGTGACACACTTCCTCCAACAAGGTCACACCTACTTCAAAAAGGTCATAACTCCTAATAGTACCACTCCCTGGGCCAAGTGTATTCAAATCACCACACACAGATAAACCTTGAAATATCAAAATCAATCAACCAACCAATCAATCAAATGAACAAAGAAACAAACAAACAAAAGAAAACCCCACAAAGACATTCAGATAATAATATGTAGATATAACAGGGCCTGACTTTAGCAATGCCTTTTTTAAATAAAAAGCTATAATTTTGGGTTGTCATAAATATGTAGCCTACATCATTTATTCCATGTCCAGAGTGTCCGTATTCTCCTGTGTGAGCTGGAAAGTTTCAGACAATTTGGCTTTACAAGGCCACTTGAGGCTCTCACAAAATAATTTTATCTCCATGGAGCAAGACTTCTTGTGGACTGAGCTGAAAATCCGGGTTGGAGGGCATGAAGCTTCAGCTGAATATTGTTTCCTTTGAATTCTAGCTGAGCTTCCAAGGTGACATGTCTATCAGAAGGAAATATCCTCTCACGAGGCCTGCTAGACCCAGAGGAATGAGCCTGTGCCACTGTGTCTCCATGAAGTTGGTTTGCCAAATGTGCTGTGCCGACTTTGAAAACATTCGTGGTGAGGTTTTAAGATAGAGACTGAGGTAGCTGACTTCTTTGGGATTACAGTCCCCTTTCTGGGAACATTTAAAGAAAGTTGAGGGTTTTTTTTTTTTTCTGAGAGATGAAAAAGAGATAATCCCAGAACTAATACAATCCCCTTGGGACTAGCCGTACAAATTCTTCCTACACAACAAATGCGATTTGAGCTCTTTGTAAGTCTAATATATACCTTATCACACATTTATTTATGGGTGATGATCTGTTGGTTGGTTTGAACAGGGCCTTATATGTATTCTAGACTGGGTCGGTGCTCAGTAAGTACTCCTGACTATCCTCAAACTTGTGGTGAACTTCCTGCCTTGGCCTCCCGACTGCTGAGACTGCAGATCGACAACCATACCTGGGTTTATCACACGATTCTTATCTCGAATTGCTTAGAACATACTTGCAAGGCTTCTGAAAGTTTTTTGGATGTGGCCTGTTCTTCGGTTCAGGGAAGCTTCGCTAAATTCTATGCCAGAACTGCAGAAGGAAATCAGATAGCCACATCTGAGAAGACAGCCATTGGGAAGACAAGATGACCCAACATGGAACTGCTTCATCATGAATTCAAATCATGTGAAACATATGTGTTGAACATCCAAGCCTGTGTATTTTGATGTTGAATCTCTCCATACTGAGTACAGTTACCGGTGTCAAAGGAATAGCTCTTAATATCCTTCTGAATGCCAGTGTGCTAGTTAGAGAAGGCAAGAAAGGAATGAAAACTGACTCCAAGCAGATGACCAGGTTCAGGTCCTTCTCGTGGCTGTTAGCCCTCTGCCCATTTCTTCCTTTGCTGACTGATAATTTGGTACTATCTTTATTATGGATATACTGTAAAAACTATGAGTTTTAATACCTGAAGCACATAGAACCCCATCCAGCACACAGAAAATACTGAAATCTTATTTTTCACATGAATTAAAGAGCTGCCTAATGAGAGAGGAATAATTTCTACCAAGAAGAAAGAGATACACTGGGCCTGAGAGAATGTGGGGGATGCATCCAAAACAAACAGCAAAGGTGGCTCTGCATCAGTTGGCTATCACAGTCTAATCGCTTAGCTCACCGTAGCACCCCTTGCTACTGCTGCTAAGGTCATTTCCTCACAAACTCTATGAAGGGGGCCCTGAGGAAAAAAGAGGATACAGAATGGAATGCTTCTCATGGCTTCCTGAACAACTTGAGGTGTCATCTTGTTTGACTTGGCTTTCTTATCTAACAAGAATAAATGAATGGTGTTTGTGGCCCACTGTTAGGGCAAAGCTTGCTTGTATTTCTTCTTTTCCAGAAGGATTGTGAGTTTCCTTCAGCTCTCTGCCCTTTCTGAAAGAAGAAGGCACAGTAAGAGAAGTGAATTTGATAGCACTGTATATATATATATATATATATATATATATATATATATGTGTGTGTGTGTGTGTGTGTGTGTGAATAGCTGGTCTCTTTGGACTGCTCCTACAGGCCAGTGACATGTAGAAAGTGAGCTTTGCACAGAAACCTTAATGAGATTGAGACCTTTACCAGATTCCTTTTTTGCATATTCTATGAATATTATTCTAGACCCAGCACATAGCTTTCTCGACTCATCCAGATCTAATTAGTTTGTATTTGCTCCAGAATTTTCTTAAAGATATTTTGTTTGTTTGTTTTTACATCGTTTATTTGTCTGTTTATCCTATTTATGTGGCCACCAGAGGACAGCCTGTATATGTCAGTTCTCTCCTTCCATTATTTGCATCCCTGGGATCAAACTCAGGTCTTAGGTTTGGCAGTAAGTTCTCTTACCCACTGAGCCATCTTGCCAGCCCTGGATCCTTTTCTTAAAGATTTATGAGTTAGTCATCTCTGGCAACCACTATATCCAAAACTGTTAGAGTCAACCAGATTAGGAAAATAAACATGTGTACCTGTGCATACATGCAAGGTACCATTTATATATTGCCAGTTGTGTGCTAGTACCAAGATCTGGATGCTTCCTTGCTCCCAACAAGATTCTCAAGTTACCTTCCATTGCCAAGCAGTGATCACAGATAAGGATCAAGTTCAAGTGCAGAAGAGGAATTGTTAGCTTATGCTAATGCTTGGATATTTCCTTCTCAGAAAACTAGTGGATGTCAAGTGCTAGTGGAACAGCCGAAGAGAGCCTTTTGCCTTTTGTGCCAGGAGCAGGAAAAGATGAGGATGTGTCTCCAGTATTTGCAGGGAAAGGGCCTAAATCCTTCTGTAGTGCTTTCTGTGATAGGGAATACCGTTAGAGTCAAACAGATTAGGAAAATAAACATGCTTAGAGAAGAGAAAACTGTAGAGAAATTATGTGATCCAAATTCTCAATCTGACTTTGTTCATCTGCGCCATGGTACATAGGTCCTTTATAGGTGAGCATGTTTTAGCTTCTGAAACAGGCATTTCTAAGAATACAAGGTGGTTCTGTTATTAACGGTTCTCTGTTTTCTCTCCATATGACCCCCATCACCCTTCCCCATACCTTCTTATATACCCTAAGCATCTGGCTTGAATTGTAAATCCAGCAACCCTAACTCTATGTATGTTTAGTACAGCTGGCTGAGTACTGGGTATTTTGGGAAGGGGTAACAGACCAGCTGAAACACCAGGATATTTATAGTCTGCATTTGCCCATGACCTTTCCAAGCAACGTTAGGCACCCATAGTGACCACATTTCCTCTGAAGCATTTGGAATGTTGGCAACCAGACCAGATTTACATGACTGCTTGCATGGTCTTTAGTAGGGAGGAGGGACTAGTACTGAGCAAAAGAATGCAGAAGACCATCAGAGATTTTTCTGGTCTTTGCTGAAAACAGAAGGCCCCACTTGGGTTACTGTAGCTCCAAGCCACATTTTAGGCATGCTATGCATAGTGCTTCCCTGGGGACTAGGAGTCTAGTGTTACCAGAGTTCAGCAGCCTGGCCAGGAAAACCAACACCCCACTGCTAAAGGTTAAGAGTTTATCCAACTAATTTTTTTAAGAACAATTTTGGCATGTTCTTTGGGTCCACAATGAGACTTGAGAAAAAGCTTTCTCCATTGGCCTCAGCTATTAGTGTCTTGAGTGTGAAAGTGTATGTAAGTCAAACCAAAACATGAGAAATAAATGCTTCTCAGAGAGTCAGTCATACTCCACATAAGTCAATTCTTTAATCACTTAATATGACCCTAGGTATTAGGTTGAAAGTCCAGAAGTCCCAATCAGTTCCTAACAAGTATTGGAAAGTATTCAATTCCAGTAATGTTCTCCCATGGCACCCGCCATCTAGTCTTTCCTGTCTTATGTAAACGTCTGTCTACCTTCTTTTCAGCATCACCGAGACAAATTTCTGGAACTCCCAACAGAAACTGTAAATAGTGAAATAGTTACTTTTCCTTGGGGAAGCTAAGAGGACAAATGTGATTGGGGGTAAGAGCGGTTCTTCTTACCATCAGTGTGACGCTCACAGAGACAAGAGCATCACAGAGAAGAGGTGGCAACTGGAGTCCAGTGGTGTCCTGTTCTTTGTCTACAGTTATGTGTGAACCACTGATCTTAGAATGCCCAATTCAGTGCTGAACACATTCTCTTTTCTGTTCATACCATGTTCCTATTAATTTTTCCTCTCACTTTATCACCATGGCTGATGTAGAAAGACAGTGATGTGTCCAAGATAATGCAATGTCCATGAGTACTTATGTTAAAATCTTGCATTCTCGAGTACTATTTTATCTGTCTGCCTGTCTATCTGTCTGTCTGCCTGCCTGTCTGTCTGTCTCTCTCTCTCTGTCTCATTCTCCCATGGTGTGTATGTGTGTGTGTGTGTGTGTGTGTGTGTGTATTAGGGTTCTCAAGAATGAAGGTACAAGTGACAGTCTGTCAACTGACTCACGTTTCAGTGCCTATGCTGACATCTAAACTGAGAGCACAATTAAGGGAAGCTGTATAATTTGAATGTGTTGGCCCATCCCTTCGTAAGTCTCCTCAGGACCTTAGGGAGAGAAGCAACAGGTAAAGATACATAACATTTTTTCTACTTCAAATATAAATTCAGATACCTTTCATAGCTGTACTATATATAGTACCCTGAAAAATAATCCAATCCGTTCAGTTTGACAAAAAGAGAACCTAGGCATCGCATGTGCTCTTCAACCTCTAAAGGTGGAATGAGAGGTCACCATATCCCAACTCTAAGGAGGTGTATTTAGAGTCAACATAAAATCCATTGAACAACAAAGGCTGTGTTCAGTACTATGATATTATCAGGTCTGATGCCACTTCTGACTCCCTTCTTCATCTGTTCTCTCAACCTTTTGATGGCTCCTTTTAGCTGCCTCCTTCAACTCCTACTTCACACACACACACACACACACACACACACACACACACACACACACACACACGTGTATGTGTGTAAACACATTATGAAAATATGATATTTTGTTTAGAGAGTAGAAGATAAGGTGCTGTAACCCGTATAGCTTAGGGGTTGACCTAACTGGGGGGAAGGGAGAATGAAGAAATGACAAAAACATATACAGAAAATCTGGGATTGGGTGGATTGTAAGTTCTGCTGTGGATGCACTACTACCAACCCAGAAAGTCACCACATTTATTTAACTCACTCAAGGAGGTGCGTTTATAGCATACAGCTGAGCAGAGAGGTAAGGTCTCTGCAGGGGAACAGTCTTTGGCTATAAAACTCCAGGAGGAATAATTTGCCATCAGTATATTCTGCATACTCTCATGGACCAGGGGAAGGTTTTGCTGTCCCTGTGTTGAAGCATTACGGTCCTTGACATGACCGTGTTCATGACAACAAGACACGTTTTCTCAGTACTTTATCGGCCTCCCGTGATTAACTGCCCATCTATATTAATCTGAATTCTTAGGGACAAATTCTAAATCTAGTTCATTTTTTTCAGACATACTTCTGCAAATAGATTTTTTTTATAGAAAAGTATAATTGTAAGCATGTCATTTTCATTTATATATATAATTATTATATATATATATAATGAATTTTGGTCATTTCCTCTCCTTATTACCTTTTCCCATTGCCTTTCTCTCCTGTTGAAACTGCACTTCCTGACATGTGCCCTTCTATTTTTATATCTATATTTTGTTACCCATTGAATTTGATTATGATTGCTCCTCTTCCTTTCCAAATATGCCCACTGGTGAAATAGTGGCACAAACATTAAGATGTAACCAACAGCTTCCTGCTTGCATTTGAGGCCCACTGCACAGAAGGGAACTCATGTTTGGTACTGTAACCTAAGTTAAGAGCTCGTGGATTGTCTGTGAGGAGAACAAATCAGCTATTTGGCTAAATACATATGTTATCATACTATTTTCTTATCTATTTGGTTGTGAGCCTAGCCTTTAATGGCTGAGCTATCTCTCCAGCCCATCATACTATTTTCTAAATATTTAATGTTTGTATCTATAGATTAGGGCTGCTCTCAGGCTTACTGAGAGAAACTTCCTTCAGCAAGTGGGTGGAGGTGTGAGTAGGCAGTGTGCTTGAGGAGTGGCTGCTGAGTATGAATCCCTAAAGGGCACACGTGTATCTCTAACTCCAAGACTCAGAAAATGTTACAGAAGTAGAGGCAAAGCAAACCGAAGAGCTTGATTATAGGGAAATATGTCGTGAAACAACGTCTTCTGAACATCCATTGCCATTGTATTTATGACCTCACAGCTTCTGTAGATATCTACATAAGACCTGCACAAGACTGCAGCAACGTTCCGTTGTGAAAGGGAGTAGGTCATGTGGCATCACCGCTCGAAGAAAGACTATGACATTTAGTGGTTACTCAAGGAAGGAGTGTCATTTTCATTAGTGGGGTAGCCACTTGCACATTTTCCAGATTCCAGTGACTAAGCCCTGCCCCTACAGAAATCTCCATGTTTATCTCTAAACATTTTTAGCGGTCGTCAACTTCATTTCCAGCTTCTTTCTGGTTGTGACAGACTTATATTTGCTTGTCTCGTTTAAGCCCATTTTGTTCAATATTTTTTTCCTGCGTGCATGTGTGTTTTGGCAGAATATAAATCTATGCAGTGTGCATGCTTGGTGCCCAGAAAGGCAGACTAGGGCATCAGTCCTCCTAGACCTGGAGTTACACATGGTTCTGAGCTTCTGTGCAGGCGCTGGGAAAAGAATCTGGGATTTTATAGAAGAATAGCAAGAGCTCTCAACCCAGAAGCCATATCTCCAACCCTAATAACCTTTGATAATATGAATATTTAGGAAAGTGTAATCTAATGAGTCTTGTGTCCTTATATATAATGGAAATTTTATTTTCTAAAAATAATTTTAAATGTGTTTAGAATCTATGCTCAACTATGAAAATGACAGGTTTTTACCTTGCAACTGTTGTAATTACATGTGCTTCGTCTCTTCATCTTAATTTTCTCCAGGGGCTTTAATATGTGTTTGTATTTTCAGTAAAATTCTCAAGCTAGTTTTATAATAACTTTCTCCAGGTATGTTATCTTAATGGTTTGATTACTATTGAGTTTATTGTATTTCATCTTTCTGGATGATATAAATACATTATGTATTTGGTAGCCGTTTGATATACATCTTTACATGTAGTCAATAATATCATTTTATAACCATTTGCTTCTGCATATTTTTAATATTGGTCAAGTAATTGATTCCTTCATTCTTTAGTGGTAACTGGCCATTCAGGCTTTGCAGTCTCTATTTAATTAGAGTAACTTGAATTAGACAATTTGCTTCAAAAACATGTTTAAATATTCTAAAATTCCTGGGCATGGTGGTTCAAAACTTATAATACTAGCACTTGGGAGGCTGACCCACACAGATTCCATGAGTTTGAGGCCAGCCTGGACTATCTAGTGTAACCCTGACTCAAATCAAAGCATTAATTACACACAATAGTTATGCACATAGATACACACATTCATATATATATATATATATACACACACACACACACACATATATTTATTTCAGGACATGAAGTTAGAAGGGAGAAGAAGGTATTGATCATGGATAATTTTAAGGAGGGGGCAGGGTGAACATGATTGAGATACATTATATACATGAATGGAATTTTCAAGGAAAAAAAGTAAATAAACATTCAAATTATCCTAAAATTACTAAAATCTCCTCATGTCTCATTTTCACTCTCTATCCCATACTCCATTTTGTCTCTTCATCACAGACTTGTTTCTTCCATCCCCATGTCCTGCCTCTCTGTTTACGGTTCACCCTCGGGTTGTGTCTAAATGTCAGAAAGGCGGATTTTAATCCCGTTGGTTCCCTGTATGTTTTAAATGTTTTATTATGTTTTTCTCATACCATGACTTTCCTCCTTCTTCCACTGGGTTTATTTGTCACATGGAGTTCTCACATTGAACACCAACCTGCAAATATACACACAAACTTCTAATTTATATGCTGATTCATTTAGAAAACAATATGGCACGACAGAAAGCCGAGCTTTTTCTATAAATTTGACTTTGAGTTCCATTTGTCTTGGTAGCTGTTAGCTCATTTACAGCACTTTCTGATTCTTATTATGGTCTCTTCTTTGACCCACAAGTTACATAGCTTTCTATTTTCAGGCATTATCATTTTTTAATATTTGTATTGATTTCTAACACAGTGACAAAATGCTCTGATCACAAAATTTAAATAATGTCATCTTTTGATATTTGTTGGCCTCTAATGCTGACCTAGCTCAGAACTAGTTCTTTTTTTTTTATAAACATGTATGAATAAAACATGTCTTATTGAATTATTGGTCCCAATTTTTCCATGTGTCTACTTAATTAAAATTTAAATATAATTTTAAAACCATCATTTTTTTAACTCTTTGAGAATTTTGTAAGATGTATTTAGCTCATTTTTACGCCTCCATCAAATCGTCTATGCACCCAACTTCCTGGGTTTTTGGGGTTTTTTTTGAAATTTTATTCTCTGTTTTTATTATACTTTGCCTTTTGTTTTTGTTTTCTCAACTTTGGTCTTGTTAAGTTCAATTTTAACTTTATTTATTCTAATTTGTTTTGTATTTGTTGCTTGTTACAATTGTTTTTTATTAGATTTTTATTTACATTTTAAATATTATCCCCTTTCCCAGTTTCTGGTCCATAAACTCCCTATCTTATCCCCCTCCCCCCTTCTTCTATGAGGGTGTTCCCCCACCCAAGCAACCACCCTTCCCCTCCCTGCCCTGACATTCCCCTACTCTGGGGGTCCAGCCTTTGCAGGACCAAGGGCCTCTTCTCCCATTGGTGCCCAACAGGCCAGCCTCTGCTACATATGCAGCTGGAGACATGGTTCTGTCCATGTGTACTTTTTGGGTGGTAGTTTAGTCTCTGGGAGCTCTGGTTGGTTGGTATTGTTGTTCTTATGGGGTTGCAAGTCCCTTTAGCTCCTTCAATTCTTTCTCTAACTCCTCCAATGAGGACTGCGTTTTCAGTTCAATGATTGGCTGCTAACATTCACCTTTGTATTTGTCATGCTCTAGTAGAGCCACTCAGGAGACAGCTTTATCAGGCTCCTGTCAGCATGTACTTCTTGGCATCCACAATATTGTCTGGGTTTGGTGGCTGTATTTATAGGAGTTGGGTCCCCAGGTCACACAGGCTATGAACGGCCTTTTCGTCAGTGTCTGCTCCAAACTTTGTCTCCATATCTCCTCCTATGAATATTTTTGTTCCCCCTTTTAAGAAGGACTGGAGAATCTGCACCGTGATCACACTTCTTGAGCTTCATGTGATCTGTGGATTATACCTTGGATATTCAGAATTTTGCAGCTAATATCCACTTATCAGTGAGTGTATACCATGTGTGGGTTTTTTTTTTTTTTGTGATTGGGTTACCTCACTCAGGATGATATTTTCTAGTTCCATCCATTTGCCTATGAATTTTATGAAGTCATTGCTTTTAATATCTGAGTAGTATTCCATTGTGTACATGTACCACATTTTCTGGATCCATTCCTCTGTTGAAGGATATCTGGGTTCTTTCAAGCTTCAGGCTATCATAAATAAGGCTGCTATGAACATAGTGGAGCATGTGTCCTTGTGATATGTTGGAGCATCTTTTGGGTATATGCTCAGGAGTGGAATAGCTTGGTCCTCAGTTAGTATTATGTCCAATTTTCTGAGGAACCTCTAGACTGATTTCCGGAGTGGTTTTACCAGCTTGCAATCCCACCAACAATGGAGAAGTGTTCCTCTTTCTCCACATCCTCACCAGCACTGCTGTCACCTGAGTTTTTTTATCTTAGCCATTGTGACTGATGTGAGGTAGAATCTCAGGGTTGTTTTGGTTTTTCATTTCCCTGATGACTAAGGATGTTCACATTTTAATTTTTGTCTTTCGTTGTTGTTTTTAACACCCATCAAGTTCAATTCGTGCTGGCCAAATCATATGGGATGTGGTGCCTTGCCTGGAGCACAGTTGATTTACAAGCAGCAGTCACATCCTTAAGTGTATTCAGTTGGTCTATTGTATCCAAACAGCACTGTCTCCTTTTAGTCCTCCCAATCTTTGTCTGTGAAGATGCTGAGCCTTGTGGGAATGGGTATGATATGTCCTCCACACCAAAGGCTGAGCTCTCTCATCGTCTCTTATTCTCTACTTCTTGATCAGTGGAGAGCTCTGTGTCGATGTCCATCTACTGCAAGAAGAAGCTTCTTTGATGAGGGTTCTCTAATCTGAGTACAGCAATGGGTCTTTAGTAGTTATTTAAATACTGTGTCCATTCAACAGAATAGTAATGGTGGATTCTCTCCTAGAACCCATGATCTATGTAGGCACAGGTTTTGCTCCTATCACAGTGCCATGCATGGGTTCCACAGCCTGGACCTGGTTTTAGAGTCAATCAGAAAACGATTGGTTGCTCCAATAACATTCATGCTATTATTGAACTAGTAGGCATATCTTGCCAGTACTGTCATTGTTCTAGCTAATAGGTTTCAAAGCTGGGCAAGATATAATTTTTATTTAACATCTCATGTTATATAACTTAGAATCTTTCATACATAATTATTAATTAATTAACTAGTTAATTAATCACCTAATTGCGTTCTTTCTCCTATGATGCACAACATAGACACAGGATTGATTTTGTTATAATCCTTTTGTTTCTATCTGCTTACCTTATTTTCCCTACTGTTTATTCCTGTTTTGCGCTACTTATTTAAATATGTGGGCCTTATTTCTTCAGTTCTTTTCTGCAGCCACACACTGGTGACTTGGATGGTTGAGCAGCTTCAGCTGATAACATTAAATTTGCAGCATGCTGTCTTTTTTGTTATTCGCTATTTTTCGTGTTTCTTAAAAGAATAATTCAGATACTTTTATGCAAATATATTTGCTAATGAGAGTCAATGTCTGTTTAAATTATAGGGCCATGAGAGACTATTTTACTTGACCTTTGGATACATTACTTTGAAAACAAATTGGAATAAAGTTTGTTGAAGGGAATGATCCTCTAATATTTTCTTTATATATCTCCAGATAATCTTAATCTTGGGATGAAATCATGCTCCCCCAGAACAAGGCCCTCAAAGCGCTTATCTGCTCATCTCTATATCAGGTGATTTATTTCAAGTCCCTCTTTGCACTGACGACATGTCCATCTCTTGGGATCAGTTTACAATTATTTATCCTTCCTGAATTCTTTTCTCTTTTTTTCCAGTTGAACAAGATCTTCTTTATATCTGAGAAAAGTATTAATCACTCATTCTTCTCCAGTTTTTTTCCTATTATGTAGTTTTGACTAGGGAACTTTTGATCCTCTAAATAGTACAGTAAAGTAAGTAGAAAGTGAAATACGGAAGGTGCTACATTACGGACCTTCAGATATTTGGTGAAGTACACTCAATTACATTCAGATTGCAAAATAGAAGATCTTTGTGTTTAAGTATGAATAAATTCCTTACAGTGGACTTCCTGGAATATAGACCCTAAAGTTTTGTCAATTTTTGTGAGTTAAATTGGATTAATACAAAACTGTTTTTCACACAAGTGGAAACAGTTGCTAATAATGAATAGAATTACTGGTCAAAGAGAAATTGATGCCACCTGTTCCAAGTTACCCTTCTGCCTTCTCCTTTGCCTTTTTCTGGGTTTGGAAACTCCCCTGTGTCTCCACTTTCTCTACCAGTAAGCCTTCCCCAGAGACAGTCAATTCCGAGGGCAATTTTCCAAGACCATTTGCAAAATTGGCTGGGGCTTCAGCTGTAACAAGAAAGGGCATGTATCCTGAGATCTCAAAATGGAGTTTGAAAGAGACATTGCTGAAGTGGTTTCATAAATAGATCCTATAGGCACTAGTCTTATTTCTTCACATCTAAATGTTAAAACTAATATGCTCGGTTGAAAGAATATGTGTCTGTACATGTGTATATGTACACTCTGAGCTGAGTGTTGTTTGCATGAGTTCCTGCAGATATTTTGACACTTTTATATATAAGCTATGTTTACATTTAGTGGCATATTCTCACAGACACATCTGTTGAAACGGTTATTTGTATTCCATTGCCAGATCACGTGCTCAAGCCAAACTCCCCTGCATTTTATAACCTTGCAGTGCAACTGAATTTTTAACTATACAATTAAAACATTCATATAATATATATATATATATACACATACATACATTATCTATCTATCTATCTATCTATCTATCTATCTATCTATCTATCTATCATCTATCCATACATGTGTTTGCCTATATATACGTATGTATACCACATAACCACCTAGTTTCTTTGTCGGCCTGAAGAGGGCTTCTGAGGCTCTGCAACTCGAATTCTAGCCAGTTGTCATGTATGTGTTGGGAACATGGCCCTCTGCAAAAGTGGCAAGTTCTTTTCACTTGTGAACCATCTCTCCTGTCTGTGATCAAAACCTTTCGACAAGGCTTGTTCATTTGCAATACTGAAAAATAAGCCTGGTTAGTCTGAGTCTCAAAGAACATTATCTTCATTCTAAGACTTTAAGGGTTATGCTTAGACGTGAGTTGAACTAATTTTAAGGGATGTCCTGTTCAGTCCAGAGCGAGACATGTTAAGGAGAGAAAGAGAGAGATTAAAAAAAAAATCTAAATGTAACCTCATCTGTCTTGGAGAAGAGTGACAAATGATTACTCTGTTCTGAATAACAAAATAACAGGTATTTTTTTCTTGATGTGTCTGTGCACTGACCTTCCTTCTGCATCCATAAAGAATTCATTCTGACTCTGTCCTAGGCATAAATAGTGAACATTTGACACTCAATAGTATTTCTCAATCTTGATTTCTTAGTGGATGCCTTCCACCTAGGGTGTCACTGTTACCCTGACCTTTATATGGTATCAACTTTTTTCCTACACAATTCTTCTAATAACTATCTTTGGATTTAATGAATTAGAATGAATGAATTTTTTATGTTCCCAAATGAATGTTCTTTCATGTTACAAGACCACCTTTGTATTAAAAATTTTAAATACTAATAAATAGAGATTGACAAATAATTTCTTTTTGGGTGAGTTAGAGACTCCTAAATGGCTCACTAACCTTGACCATGAGTCAACAGTCTGATCGTAGCTAAGTCAATAACTATGCTTATAACACGGACCTCAGCAGTTGAGCCTATGTTAGATCATGGATCTGAAGACAGGTTTTCTTTGGAGGATGGAGAAAGGATCCCATAGTATAGCCCTGGCTGGCCCAGAAATCACTATGAAGACAAGGCTGGCCTCTAACACAGAGGGATTTGCTTGCCTTTGTCTCCTGAGCACTGGGTTAAATGCTACCCTTCCCCCATGCCCTTCAACTGAAGATTAGATTTTAAACAAAGTCTAGAGGCATGGGTTAGGGGAACTGGAACAGCTCCATTTGCACAAGCACTTCTGAGCCTGTCCTGAATAAATACTTAAAAAGGAATCAAAAACAAACCAGGAGCCAAATTCATGTTTAGCAAAAGCTGGACAAATGTTTGAAAACTTCCCCTCACTTCAACTGCACAGAATCTTTGTGAAAACTTTATCCCATTCTACATAAATAGAAGCCCTTACTTCTTCCCTCTCCCAAACCCTACATGAGCACCTGTCCCTTCCATTTCACTCAGCAACTGGCAAAGCTGGAAAGCAAGCGTGATGTGACAGGGCCTGTGAGGGACAAGGTATGACAGGGCCTGTGAGGAGCACGATATGCTGGAACCTTTAAGATCTACTTTACAAATACGGGGAGGAAAAGGTTTCTTTTGCCTCTGTGTATGAGGACATAATATAGTTTTACCATGTACTGGAAAACATGGCTTCAAAAGGCTAATGTCCATTTTTTTCCCCAGGGGAAGGGAAAATGCTAGCAAAGAGTCCCCTGAGGAGCAGAATTACTGAGTGTGTTCCAGTCTCCAAGATTGGGCATGAGTATGCGGAAAGTAGTGTAAACCTCTCTCTCCTCTAAGAAAGACGGTGAGGATCCTAGGCTTAGGGAGTTGTTAGCACTGTAGTTATTGGTAAGTGCTCTGGCTGATGAGTATCGGATCAAGATCTAGAAGGTACCTAGTAGGGAATATCAGTAACCCCAGTTCTAAAATGTTGGGTTCAGAAGATTCTATGATAGTAAGTAGAGTGAATGTAGAGTTGAAAATGCAGTGAGTCTGGGGCTTACAAAAAGACCCACTTTGTTGTTCTTAGGGTGGCATTAAAGCGAGTCACTTGGAGCTTTGCTGTGTTTCAGCTTTTCTTTTGCATAATTGAGGCCATCCATTGCTGTCGGGTGGTAAAATGCTTTGAAAGAAATCACAGCCCATGATAACCTGACCTCCCATCATGAGCAAGGTGGGCAGCAGGCATCATTCTTCATGAACACCCATAAAGCACTCGCGCACACACACACACACACACACACACACACACACACACACACACACACGAGAGAGAGAGAGAGAGAGAGAGAGAGGCATCATTCTTCATGAACACCATAACACACACACACACAAACAGACACACACACACACACACACACACACACACACACACACACACACACACACGTACATCCTTATTTTATTTTCCTGGTACTTTAAGATTTAAATGAATTCATTTTATGTTTCCCCTAACCTGTGCTCCTGAACCAGGATTCCTGAAATACCTAGAAATACAAACAAACAAACAAAACCCACAAACAAACAAACAAACAAAAAACCAAACCCACCACCAACAACAACAAAATAAACCTAAAAAGAGCCACCATAGAGGCTCCATTCTCAGTCATCCTTTAGGGTAGTTCTCTTATTCTTTTTCCCTATCAGGCTGGTGATGCTGTCCTTTCCTGTAACTTGTGCTGGGTCACCTGATGGGGGTTTCCTTGTGCTTTGCTTAGTACAACCTATCCACTAGGGCTACAGTGTGGGTTCCACGGAAGTGTGATCTGTTGATATTCACGGTGAAAAAATAATAAAGAACAAATATGGCTATGTTCGGTCTGGGCTGAAAGGATGCATCAGCTCTGCCTGTAGCCCTGCTCACAGAGGAACTTGACACCTCCTCTCCCACTGAGGCCAGATAAGGTGGCCCAGGTAGGGGAACAGCACCACACCACGCAACAGGCTTAGGGCCAGCCCCTGCTTCAGTTGTTGGGGGGACCTGCATGAAGCTAAGCTGTACTTCTGCTACATATGTTTAGGGGTTCTAGGTCCAGCTCATGCTCACTGATGTGCCAGGAGGGGGAGTCCCCAGTGGAGCACAAGGGCTCCCCCTTCTTAGAGGAGATGAGGAGGAAGGAATGGAAAGAGGATCTGTGTGAAGGGTTACTGGGAGGAGAGGGGGCTAATATTGGGATGTAAAGTGAATAAAGAAATAAGTTAATAAGAAACAGAGAAAAGCACTCCCCCAAACAAAACAAAACAAAACAGATAGACTTGTCCCAGGTGTGTCATATCATTTTCATCCTGGGCCAATTACTGCTCTATTCCCATCTTAGGAGCCTCTGGCATGAATGTGTTAATCTGAGAACCTGAACTAAAGAGACAGGAATATAAGGAAGTCTGAGGCGCTGGTTGCCTGGGACTGTTCCTTGGAAAACTCTGAAGGCAGAGTTGCTGAGGCCCTGAGAACATAGTCAAGGAATGACCCCATGTTAGCAATCCTCCAGACATTGGTGCTGACATCCATCCTGACAATATTCCCATTGAGGAATAGGTTGATAGTATGGGGGAAACTTGGGTTTCTGGAGAGTCAAAGGCAAAATACCAATCACTAGGAGCAAGGCTTCAAATTCTACAAGAACAAGAATTTGCCTGGAGAACAGACTCTGAGGTAATTCTTCAGGTGCTACAAGTACGGTAGACTGTTGGCTCACAGAACAATTTCAACAGATTGGAGGAAGATATAATCCTGACACAAGAAGTCTTTATTAGACTATTCCATCTGTCACAAGACAAACTTGGGCCAACTCTATATGAAGAGACATCCATATATTTTCCCAGAATAGTTAGCCTTGCATTATACTGGTTCCTCGCATTGTATTGGTTCTAGGAGATTCCACACCAACTGTACCCCAACACTTACTTTCTGCAGAATCTTGAAGACCACATACAAATATCCTCAAAGCATATAACCAGTAGTTCCTATATTCAATTAGTCATATTAGCTCCTACCAGTTTAGCTCGGTATTCAAATAGAATCTTTGACTAAACCTCTGAGATTTCTATAATCAAGTTTATTTGCTAATTTATTTTCTTCCAGAAAAAAATAAGGAACATGCATTAGAGGGAAGTAAGGTGAATGATTTGCCTCTGCTCACCCTTTTATTACTGCCCACCCCCCTCTACACACACTCGAAGAAGTTTCACCTTGTACAATGGTCATAAGTCAAAGAGTCCCAAACCGCCATGAAAAAGATCGTTCATTTCCTATCAAACTAAGATTCTATTGACACCCAGATCCTCCGACTCATCCCCAAATCACTATCTTTGAACTGAAGACTTTTTTAGACAACCTGGAGGTTTCCTGGGGTTTTTCATCCCTTTTTAAAAAAATATCGATTTTGTAATTTTAAACTAGGTTTGTGTCTGTGATCTTTGCTTGGCATCTGTAAAAAAAAAAATCTTTTATTTCCCACAAGTTTGACAGCAGCTCAGCATTGGAGATACAAAGGGATCAGGGCAGAAGGCCTGAAGGAAAGTTAGCCTGAAGTTTATATGGGAAGAGAAGGGGCAAATACTTGAAGTGTTACAGGGCACAGGAGCCAGATGGAATTTGGGTGACTGAGGATCATAGAGTATGAGGTAAGAGGCTCATTTCCCATTCTCTCTCTCTCTCTCTCTCTCTCTCTCTCTCTCTCTCTCTCTCTCTCTCTCTCTCTCTCTCTCTCTCTTTCTCTTTCTCCAGGGTTTACATGATGTTTAACATTATCTGACTCTGCACACAAAAATAAAAGGAGGTGGTATGCAGAGCTAAGGTTGTAGCTCAGTTTGTAGAGTGCTAGCCTATCATGGGTGTGGTTGTACATGCCTATGATCCCAGAACTTGGGAGGGAGAGGCAAGAGGACCCTAAGTTCACAATTATCCTCAGCTATATGGTGAGTCTGAGGCCAGCCTGGTCTACATGAGAGGATTGTTGAATATGCCATAGCAGCAGTCTAAATGGCATTTATATTTGACTTTGAAACATATACTTGCATGAAAGTCTGAATATGTTAATGAGGCCAAGAATATAATTCATAATCAAGAAAGCCACAGAGGAATATTGTTGTCCTTTTTAAACCTTTATTCTTGCCTCTTTTTCAAACAAAGGCAACTAATGCAGATGACTAAATCATGCTAAGGATTAATGTGAGGAAAAATATGACTCCTCCAAATCCTATTCCCTCTTGTTGTCTATATAGTGCTCCTGGCTACTGCTCCTTCCATATTCCCTAGGCACAGGCTTTTCCTACCAAAACCTTAGACTCTGATGTGGCAGTGAGATCAGACTTTCTCCCAGGTCCAAAGGGCAGACTGTAAGCATTGGACACAGTGTTCATCGCAGAAAAATAGTTACCTCAAATGACTATCATGACTGTGTAGTTTCACTTTTTTTCCTTTCCTGTCCTTCACTGTACTTCCTAGGATCATGTCTCAAAAAAGCTATGTCATCCATCGCCCTCATTGAGTGTCTATTCTGCAGGACTCAGTCAGAGAATTTACCTATTGTGGTTCATTGGTGCCCTCAAAGAACACTCAGAGGCTATGGATATACAGGCTATGGATATCCTCCTAAGATCTGAATAGTTTCTCTTCAGAGTAAGAAGAAACAAGGATGCAATATTAGAAGAATATACAATATGCACACAGAAAAGCAAGTATGATATTTATTGATGATTGGAAGTCTTATATAGTATATTTAGGTACCTGCACATAAAGGCATGCATTATTTATCCTTAATTGGTTTGTGTTGGTGATTTAAAAACATGTAATTAAATGCAATGATTAAATCAAAGAGTTTGGGTAAATGGAAGCTAGATGTTAGCCACTGGGAAGTTGGGTTTCGAATCATGTTCAGAACTGTTTATCTTATAGACTTTGACAATTGCAAGAGGCACTAGCTCTGAAAATTTAGCTCTAAGCTTCATTGAGAATAAAACATTGTGGTAAATATGTTTTATTTAAAGCCTAGAAAACCCAAGGCATAGTTTTATAATCACATGCATTACATATGTAATGATATATATATATATATATATATATATATATATATATATATTCATCTCAGTCTTCATTTCAGGCTCAATTTTTGGTTTTCTTCAAAATATCTTCTTCACTTTCATTTGCAACTTCCTTATTTAGGGCGAGTTCCTCCTCCCTTATCCACTGTGTAAACAAAGATTTCCCCAATTCAGTTTGTTTTCTTTGTTTCCATAGTTACCAAGAATGTACACATCTATAGCCTCCCCCTCCCCCCACAAAGATCGTCACAACGGCTTTTGACCCTGGTGAATTGACATCTTGGGTCTAGTCTTTGTCTGATACACTTACAGAAAAAAATGTTTTGGTAGATATTGTTCTCTCTAAATGAAGAAAATGGTTTAATTTTTCCTTTAACTGTGCCAGACCCTAGGCTTTAATAGTCATTACTAAAGCAGGTTTGGGGAAGATGTATCAATCATTAAAGTTAGTAAATTGTAGGGTAGATATGTTATAAAAGCTGGTAATTGGACTCCTCTAAATTAATAAGTTATTTTTAGTTCAAATAACTCTATGCCCAAAGGACAAAACAAATATGAATTTCAATAACCAGTGAAGATAAGGTTCATAAATCTTCTGCACTTTCTTCTGGAAATGAATATTTTTTGTCAGATTTAATGTGTTTTTCTCTTGCTATTCCAATTCAAAGTTCAAGATACAACTTCTCGAAATAATGCAAGGATGTTCAAACTTTGTGGAGCATAGAGATGGGCCACCTTCCAGTGTGGATGGGACAGACATTGTTAATGGGACAGATATATGTCACACAAGGAAGGGCAAAGTGGCCTTCTGTGCAGTGGGACTAGGGATGGGAGCCTTCAGTCAGATACATGTCAGTTCTGAGAATTAGTCTCTAAATTTCTACAGCCCTTCCCTACTCCATCTCCCAAACATCACTGCACTGAAAAGAGTTAAAGTAATAAACTTGTTAAAATAATAAGTAACAATAATAAAAGAGTAATCACCCTTGTATTGTCAATAGATACAAAAAAATATATCCCCAGCCCACAAAATTTGAGAAACATGAATTCCAATATTATATTACATTACATTATATTATATTATAATCATATGCAAACTCTTCTTGGGTAGAAGGATAAAGGGAGTCTTCAGTAAATGTTTTCTACTTTCTAGCCTATTTCTTGCTTGCGTGTTTGTTTGACTTTTTCTCTAAGGTTCTTGCTGAAATTTATTCAGTACTGTGACAATATGAAAAGGTGAGACCTTTAAGAGGAGGCTGGGGCCATGAGGACTCAGACCTCAAGACTGTACAAATGCTGTTATCCAGAGAGAGGGTTTGTTTATTCTAGAGTGGGCTCCCGATTAAAGGGCCAGCCCAGTCTCCTCTTCTCTCTCACCCTCACTTTGCCCTCTGCCACGTAATGCACTGCATACAGGCATCAGAAGTTGCTGATTCTTTAGGCCCCCAGGCAAAGACCTGAGCTACCTAGCTTCTAGAACCTTCCTAATGCTATGACCCTTTAACCCAGTTCCTCATGTTGTAGTGACCCCCAACCATAAAATTATTTTTGCTGCTACTTCATAACTGTAACATTGCTCCTGTTATGAATAGGAATGTAAGTATCTTACCTGCAGAAAATCTGATTTGCCACATGGAAAGGATCATTTGATCCTCTCAAAGGGGTCAGGACCTACAGGTTGAGAACCACTGCTCTAGGGTTAGGCCCCAAGGCAAAGTCTATCTGTTGACTGTCAGTTACCCAGTCAGTAATATTCTGCCTTAGCCACCCAGTCATGGAGTAAGCTATGGTATCTAGAGAATAAACACATCACTATGAGACCAGTTCCTGAAGAACCCTGCAGAAATAATGTCAACATAGTTCAGGTGCGATTAAATCTGCAGATCTCTTTACTTTGCTAAGATATTATGCTGTTTGTCAAACAGTCCAGAGGAAATATGCGTGGTTCTCAGAAGGAGCTGGCTTTTGCTAAATCAACTGCAATCCTTTCAAGTGTGCAATTCTCTAATTGCCCAGGCAGTATGCTTCTTGAGTGGGGCTAAGAAATGGTGGATGACAGTTTACCTACCAAATGAATTCCCCCAAATAGGGAGATGTCGGAGAATGCAATTTTCTAAATGCAACAATGATGCAAAATTATTTATGTCAGCTACATGGGCCAGTTTCCTCAAATGCTCCATTTATGGAGAAATATGCCATTTTCGTTTTAATGAGAGTACAGAACTCTCCTCGACTGAAGGTTTTAGTCATAACTAGAACAACTTATTTGGACTTCATTCCTGTTGCGTATAATTGGTCTTATTTAATTCCTCCAAAGCGCATTTTACGATCTTTTTCTTGGAAAGTGATACAGAAGGATTGCAGGGTTTGTTGTTTGCAAGAAGGCAAATGCCATTGAGATGGTGTCTTAATTTTGTGTTATACTTCACAGAGACTCATTGATTAACTGGATGGCCAAAGTACTTGGACAGACCTGCACCCCACACCCAACAAGAGCATTCACTGATATCTGAGGCTTCAAAGTTTCCAGTTTAGTCAAGTAACAAAACAAGTGGAAATATGCAGCTGGCTCTTCTTACATTCATTCCCATTGTTTGCAAGAGCAAGCAGGACCCCAGGTGTGTGCGGTGAGGTGGCTCCGAAGACCTAGATTAGGTCTCTGAGATTCCCAAAGCCTTCAGCTCCCATCACAGCAGCCAGATTCTGACATAGTGTTATGATAGGGAATAGCCTGGGGCCGGCCACTTCTTATCTCAGACATGAATCAAGGTCTTCTCTTGTTTTACCACAAATGAAATTCTTTTACCAACAATGCTATATTACATGTGTTCGCCCTTCGATCTCTACTCTATTGGAATCTACCAGAAACCACGGGAAAACAGTCAACAAAATCCCACAGGAATGATTGAAAGTGGCAGCAAACCACTGTTTATATAGTTGTTGCATATCTAAAAATGCTTTATCATTTCATAATCCTTAATAAAACACCATAGCCCTGGCTCCCCCTGGCTTATATTGCATTTCATCCCTTTTTTTTTCTTTTCTTTTTTTCCGGAGCTGGGGACCGAACCCAGGGCCTTGCGCTCGCTAGGCAAGCGCTCTACCGCTGAGCTAAATCCCCAACCCCCTCATTTCATCCCTTTTAATCTAAGACTGTTTCCAGATGGCAGGAGTTTGAATGCCTAGATGGTTATAATGACAGCAGAGAAAAATTTGGTCCCTTCTAAATGAAACAGTCTTACAGGTACTACCACACAGAGGGGAAGGCTGAGGAGATGGACTCACAGTACGTTCTGTTAACTACTCCAGCATGATTCTATCCATTCATTTATAGGAGGGACTCAGATGCTGCCAGGAAGAAAAAAAATGTTGAAAAGGAAAAATGTTGTATATGTGTCTGGGGCCTCATATCAGCTAGTATATGCTGCCTGGTTGGTGGCTCAGTGTCTGAGAGAGATGGTGGTCCAGGTAATTGAGACCGCTGGTCTTCCCATGGGGTTGTCCTCCCTCTCAGCTTCTTCTAGCCCTTTCCCAATTCAACCGCAGAGGTCCCCAGCTTCTGTCCATTGGTTGGGTGTAAGTATCTACATCTATCTCTTTCAGCTGCCTTTTGGGCCTCTTGGAGGGCAGCTATGCAATCCTGTCTGTAAGCACAGCACAATATCAGTAACAGTATCAGGACTTGGAGCTTTCCCCTACCCCCATAGATGGATTCCAATTTGGGCTGGTCACCGTACCTCTCTTCCCTCAGTCCCCTCTCCATCTTAGTTCTACAGTTCTTTTTTGGGAGGGAGGGGGAGGAAAGTATTTATTCTGCTTACACTTCCATATTGCATTTATTATTTATTTAGTTATTTAGTTATTTATACACTCAAGATTTTATTCCCCTCCTGGTCCAACCCCCATGACAGTTCTACATTCCATACCTCCCCCCTCATCCACCAGGATGTCACCACCCCACCCACCCCACCACCCTATCAGACCTCTAAACTTCCTGGGGCCTTCAGTCTCTTGAGAGTTAGGTGAATCTTCTCTGACTGAACCCAAACCTGGGAGTCCTCTGCTGTGTATGTGTTGGAAGCCTCATGCTAGCCGGTGTATGCAGCCTGGCTGCTGAGCCAGTATTTGAGAGATCTTGGGGTCCAGGTTAATTGAGACTGCTGGTCCCCCTACAGGGTTGCCCTCCTCCTCAGCTTCTTCCAGCTTTTCCCTAATTCAACCAGAGGAGTCAGCAGCTTCTGTTATTGGTTGTGTGCACCCATCTGCATCTGACTCGGCTGCTTGTTGGGTCTTTTGAAGAACAGTCATGAGAGGTCCCTTTTTGTGAGTGCCCCATAGCCTCAGTAATGGTGTCAGGTCTTGGGACCTCTCCTTGAGCTGGATCCCACTTTGGGCCTGTTGCTAGACCTTCTTTTCCTCAGGCTCTTCTCCATGTCCATCTATGCATTTCTTTCAGACAGGAAGAAATATGGGTCAGAACTTTGACTGTAGGATAACAACCCCATCTCTCACTTGATGCCCTGTCTTTTTGTTGGAGGTGGGTTCAATAAGTTCCCTCTCCACACTGTAGGGCATTTCACCTAAGGTTCCCCGTTTGAGACCCGAGATTCTCCCATTTCCTAGGTCGTTGGTATATTTTAGAGTGTCCTGCCAACCTCCTCCCAACCTCCTTCCTTCCGAGGTCTCCTGTTTCCATTCTTTCTGCTGGCCCTCAGGGCTTCAGTCCTTTTCCCCCACTCAATACCAGATTATGTTCCTCTTTTCCATCACCCCCATCCTCTTTCCCTTTCTTGTGCCCCCTCCCAAGTGGGACTGAGGTGTCCTCACTTAGGCCCTTCAGCTTATTGACCTTTTTGAGTTATATGGACTGTATCTTGGGTATTCTGTAATTTTTTTGGGGGGGGTAATATATACTTATTAGTGAGAACATACCGTGCAGTTCTTTTAGACAGGAACAACTCTGGGTCAGAGCTCTTAATTATAGGATGGCAACCCCATCCCTTCACTTGATACCCTGACTTTCCACTGGAGATGGACTCCACAAGCTCCCTTTCCACACTGTTGGGCATTTCATCTAAGGTCCCTTTGAGTCCTTAGCTTCTCTCACTTCCCAGGTCTCTGGTACATTCTAGAATGTCCCACCTCCTACCTCCTGAAGTAGGCCATTCTTTCTTTCTGCTGGCCTTCAGGGCTTCACTCCTATTCCACTTCCCCCAATACCTGGTCATGTTCTCCTTTTCCCCTTCCTGTCCTCCCTCCAACCCTGATCCCTCCCTTGCATCCTCTTGGAGATGAGGGAGTGGGAGTGAGATGGAGAGTGGTTGGAGGGCAGACCAGGAGGGGGATGGTGACTGAACTGTGAAAGAAGATTAAAGAAAAATAATAATCAAAATACATGAAAAAAGAAAAAAGTTTATAAAATGATTTTAGAGAAAATGATACATAGTAGTTTAAATTTGAATTACCATTAAACAGATTGAATGATTTCCCAGATTATTAGGACCCAACATGTCCAGTATGCTAACCAAAGCACCTAGAACATCCCTCATTTTCTATTCAGAAAGTTGGAGCTGTTAAATGAATTTAAATGAATGAATAAAATTATGGATAGGTTGGCACACGAGTTGACCTGACAATTGGAAGACTGTTTGTGCTTACCAGGACTGTGGCGGGGGCTACAGTGGGAGAGCCAGTAATGGTCATTTCTTTTGTTTGGCGGGATCATAGGTTATGGTAGCAGATGTGAATCAATTGATCAAAATTTCTGAAATAATCGAAAGAGTGGAAACTTCATCAACTTTGCCAAACTTAGTGATCGTTACAAAGTAAACAAAAGGAAAGGACAGGCAAGACTTACAGACATACTTAGAAATTAAAGAAAGGGAAATTATTATTATGTAGTTGTGCTGGCTAGTTTTACTGTCAACTTGACACAGATGGAAGTCATTTTAGAGGAGGAAACTCCAGTTAATGCCTCTATCAGATCTGGCTGTAGTAAAGAACAAAGAACATTTTCTTAATTGGTGATTGATGTGTGGTGCCAGCCCGTTGTGTGTGATGCTATCCCTGGACTGGTAGACCTGGGTTTTATGAGAAGGCAGGTAGAGCAAGCCAAGAGGAGCAATATAGTAAGGAGCATCCCCCCATTGCCTCTCCATCAAGGTTCCTGTCCTGTTTGAGTTTCTGTTCCAACTTGCAAGCGATAAACTATGATGTGGAAGCATAAGTCAAATAAACCTTTTCCTTCCCAATATGCTTTTGATCATGGTGTTTCATCACAGTAACTGTAATGCTAACTAACTCTAACTTAATTGGTACCAGGAGAATGGGTTATTGATAAGACAGACCGACCATATTATTGGGGAAAGTGTGGAAGGTCTTTAGAACGTTAAGCTAGAAGAAACACTGGGTTCAGTGGGCTGTTCTGTTGGAGCTATGATAAAGGAACAACTAATCAAATGAAGAGCTGGCCTAGAGACTGGAAAACAATCTCTTCTAACTCTACATCTGACTGGGAATTAATTTCGAAAATACATAAATGTGTGTGCTGCAGCCCTTGGTTGGGTCAGACGGATGGTGAGGGAGGTGCCATAACACTCTGATAGTATGAGTGTCCATGTTTGCTGGCACGCTGTGTAACACAAGATAGAGGACCCTAGCAAACTAGATTGGGCCCGGCATGGAGGGATGGCTGCTTCCCTGTCTTTATAGAAGTCTTGTTCGGGTGCTGACTGCATGGTACCTCTCCATAGTGACAATGGAATAATTGGCTACTCCTGTAGCTCCTGTTAATTCCCCTTTGGTCCAAAGTCTATATAAGATCGTGTGCTGCTGCACAATGCAGCACTCGGTGCGAGTCTGTGAATCTGTTTCCTGGGCTTGGTGACTTTGCTTCCCTGGCCCTTTCCTAGGTACTGGTTCCCACACATAAAGAACTCAAAAACTAAAGAACAAGAAATGTAACAAATCAATAAATGAACTAAGGAACAGACAGTTCTCAAAAGATTAAATGTGAGTGGCCGATGAGCATGACATCACTAGCTGTCAGAAAAATGCACGTTGAAAATATGTTTGCATTATAGCTCAGCTCAATCAGAATGCTAGGAGAACAAACAGCAGATGCTGGCCAGAATGAGAATAAAAGGGAACCCTTATGTACTACTGTTAGGGCTACAAGCTAGCCCCTGACATGGTAGAAATCATTATGGAGATTCCTCGCAAAACTAGACAGAGATCTACCAGGATCTGTACTGGGATAGCTGTGCCAACTCAATAGTTACCCAAGACTCTGAGATGCACCTCACAGATGTTCTCACATCAGCGCATCCTATCCATCACATCTAACTTAGAGAACTACGGAAAATGGAATCGTTTTTCAGCTGAACTTTGTAGGAACTCAAAGGGAACCGGTCATGAGCATAATAAACAAACAAAGTTAATTTCAGAAAAACAAATACTACATTTCTCTCATTTGGGATTCATAGATTTTTATGTGGACACATTTATGTAAATATGAGATGAGAGTAGAAACGAAATTGTCCAGGAAACCGAGGGCGGATAGGACAGCTAGAGAAAGTGGAGGTCATGCGATGAATACAATCAAAATCTATTTTACACTTGTGTGGAAATGTCCTTATGCGACCCAGCGCTGTGTCCAATGAATACAGAACAATAATATTCAACGAAGAAAATTAGCAAAGTAGTCACCAGTCATCAAAATATCGTGATGAATAGAAAACACAAAACAGCACCATTTATTATTCATAGTTAAGTTTCCCTTGAAAATATATGACTGATTATGCAGATATACAATATGCTACATCTTTTTTTCCTCCCCCCCATGCTACATCTTTTGATGACTTATTTTGTCACAAGGAGAAAGAAGAGAAAAAGGAGCCAGCATAGGGAATGTATGAGCGAGACAGATGTGGAAAGTGGTGGGTGGGAGAGATAGGTAGATGGAGGGGAGGAAAGATAGACACAGAAAGAGACAAATTGGTTTTGTTCATGTGGAAGTAAGGAGTGGTTATTGTATGCTATCTTTTTTGAGTGTTTTAATACTCTTCAGTTAATTCATAGTTTACTATAGCTTTAATTATTTATCCAAAGACTATAATTAAAAATGATACTGCTGCAGCATTTCACATTTTTAAATGTCATTCAGAATAGTTTTTAAAGACTGCATAATATTCTATATTATTGAATTTTATAATGATTTAATAACTCTTCTATTGTTATGCCTTTTAAATTTACTTCTATAAATAGTGATGTTAGAATGTCCTCAGAAGTAAAAAGTACTTTCATCCACGTGATAATTCTTATATACAGAATATTGTACGTAAAGTTGTTAGCATAATTTTATTTCTCATTATAGCATTTTATTGCATATAGTTTTGCTTTGTATAGTTTAAAATTATGCTACTTGGCGCATAAATTTTTATAACTATTATATCAACATTGTGAATTGTATTTATTTCTATAAAGCCAAGAATATTTTTCTCCCTATAACAATTCTATTGCTTTCAACATAATTGCACCTGAATTTAGCATCGGGCTTGCTCCATAATCTCTTACAGAGAATCTTAGTCTTGAAGTGAAGATAATTTCTAGGTTATATAAATTACGTCAGCAATACAAAATTAGTTTTCTAATCAATTTAATGAGCTGATATAATGATGACTTAAACACCAACAGTTAAAATAAAGCAACAGAACTTTGGCTGGTGAAAAAGAGGTACCCTGTTAGGACATATCAAAAGGCATAGGTAAGGGAAAGAGGTCTAAGTTTTGCTAATGAAGAATTACGAAAGGAACCACTAGTTTCACTAAAGCCGAGACATGGCTAATGTGCTCCTCTTACTCTAATCACAGTCACACCCAAGGATGAAATACTCAATTCCTGTTAAGAAAACAGCAGGAGGCATCCAAGTTATTAGATTATCTTCTAGTTATTAGATTTCTTTTTGTAATTTAAGTTGTGTTTTTAATTCTAATAACTGCAAAAATAAAAACAGAGGTTGACAGCATCACTTTTTCATTGACGGCATTTAATTAGAAGGTAACTTTTCCAAATGACTAACTGAAATCTTAATACATTCTCAAAAGCTTGTAAACACCATTTTGCAATACGTTTAGCTTTACATAGCCCACAGATGAGAAGGAAAGTTCAGCGCACTGATTTCTGCACATTTTCTTGATAACATCGTAAATCACTTATGATCAGATCTTAGTTGAAGGAGCAATTAGATACACATATCCAGAGGTTGGGCGGTTCATGATGTTATTCACTGAGAACCTAGCATACAGTGGAGGTGCACTCATCATAATCATTCTGTTGGCTATTGTGTTCAATGTTTTGATGGAGTTGCTGTGTGCTGGTTCATGGTAAATTGAATCATTTCTGTCATTTGAAAAGGTGGTTGGTTTTTGTCTAGCCACACGTCAAATAGTTCCCTGACATTTTTCCCAGGTGGATTTCCTTGAATCCATCTTTAAAATGCATTTTACCTTCCAAGAGAATTAGAATGGTGCCTGCAATGCAAATATTTATTCTCTTATTTGAGTTCCTTTATTTTATTGCATAATTTTAAGTTTCTGAAAATAACAATTCTTCCGAAGCTTAGCTTTACAGAATTTTGAAGGGCAAATGGGGCTAAGAACTGCAGAGTTTTCAATGGGTTCTGACCAACTCGATATTTAGCTTCAAGCCTTTGGACAGTGCTTTTTAAAGGGAAGGGGTGCACCTAAGTTGTGTTTTACCTTCCCTTCTGCTTCCCCCAAGGAAAAGTACTAAACTTTATATAGTAACTTCCTTGGTTTTTTGTTTGTTTGTTTGCTCTCCAGATGTCAAAATATCTGTGCATTCTCCTAGTATCATGGGTTAATATGCAGCAACAACAGAAAGGTTTTTTTTCTTAATAGAAAAAAATCCTCTCTAGTCTTTCATGCTACGCTTTGTTTAAAGTAAACTTATAAACACGGAAATCAGAAAGCAGCAGCAATACAGCATCAAACTAGTCAAGAAATACTCAAGTTTCTAGCTTGAATTTAACAAGAATTGATGCTTATGCACACTTCCCCCCATGTGTTTAGGCAAAGTATCCACTTCAGATTCACAGGAGGCCATGTGAACCAGGTGAATCTGCTTTATAAAAGTATGAAGGTTAACAGAACGTGAAGAGATGAGTAGCACCATTAAGAAATCTGTTGTTTAGGGAGTCTCTGGTGGAATTTTTGGGTCACCTAAGTATACTATCATATCATCTGCAAATAGTGATATTTTGACTTTTTCCTTTCCAATTTGTATCCCTGTGACCTCTTTTTGTTGTCTAATTGCTCTGGTTGGGACATCAAGTACTATACTGAATAGATAAGGAGAGAGTGGGCAGTCTTGTCTAGTCCCTGATTTTAGTGGGATTGCTTCAAGATTCTCTCCATTAACTTTGATGTTGGCTACTGGTTTGCTGTATATTGCTTTTACTATGATCAGCTATGGGCCTTGAATTCCTGATCTTTCCAAGACTTTTAACATGAAGGGGTGTTGAATTTTGTCAAATACTTTCTCAGCATCTAATGAGATGATCATGTGGTTTTTTTCTTTGAATTTGTTTATATAGTGGTTTATGTTGATGGATTTCCATATATTGAAACATCCCTGTATCCCTGGAATGAAGCCTACTTGATCATGAAGGATGGTCATTTCGATGGGTTCTTGGATTCAGTTTGCAAGAATTTTATTGAGTAATTTTGCTTCTATGTTCATAAGGGAGATTGGTTTGAGTTCTCTTTCTTTGTTGGATCTTTGTGTGGTTTAGGTATAAGCGGAATTGTGTCTTCATAGAACAAATTGGGTCATGTTCCTTCTGTTTCCTTTTGTGGAATAGTTTGAAGAGCATTGGTATTAGATCTTCTTTGAAAATATGATAGAATTCTGCACTAAAGCCAGCTGGTCCTGGGTTTTCTTTGGTTGGGAGACTTTTAATGTTACTGCTTCTATTTTTTTTAGGATTTATGAGACTGTTTAGATGGTTTATCTGATCTTGATTTAACTTTGATAAACAACTTCAGCAAAGTGGCTGGATATAAAATTAAATCAAACAAATCAGTAGTCTACTCAAAGGATAAACAGGCTGAGAAGGAAATTAGGGAAACAATACCTTTCACAATAGTCACAAACAATAAAAAATACCTTGGTATGACTCTAACCAAGCATGTGAAAGATTTATATGACAAGAACTTCAAGTCTCTGAGAAAAAAATCAAAGATCTCAGAAGATGGAAAGATCTCCCATATTCATGGATTGGCAGGATTAATATTGCAAAAATGGCCACTTTGCCAAAAGCAATCTACACATTCAACACAATCCCTACCAAAATTCCAACTCAGTTCTTCATAAAGTTAGAAAGAGAAATGTGCAATTCATTCAGAATAATAAAAAATCCAGGATAGCGGAAACTATTCTCAACAATAAAAGAACAGCTAGAGGAATCATGATCCCTAATCTCAAGCTGTATTACAGAGCAAGCATGATTAAAAACTATATGGTATTGGTACAGAGACAGGCAGGTAGATCAATGAAATGGAATTGAACACCCAGAAATGAACCCACACACCTATGGTTACTTGATCTTTGACAAAGGAGCTAAATCTATCCAATGGAAAAAAGACAGCATTTTCAACAAATGGTGCTGCTTCATGTAGAAGAATGCAAATTGATCCATTCTTATCACCTTGCACAAAGCTCAAGTCCATGTGGATCAAGAGCCTCCACGTAAAACCCGGTACACTGACACCAATAGAAGAGAAAGTGGGAGAAGAACCTCAAACACATAGGCACAGAGGAAAATTTCCTGAACAGAATACCAATGACATATGCTCTAAGATCAAGAATTGATAAATGGGATGTCATAAAATGGCAACTCTTCTGTAAGGCAAAGGACATTGTCAATAGGACAAAATGGCACCCAACAGATTGGAAAAATATCTTCATCAATCCTATATCTGATAGAAAACTAATATCCAGTATTAAGAAGTTAGACTCCAGAGAATCAAAAAACTATTTTAAAAAATGTGGGTCAGAGTTAAACAAAGAATTCTCAACTGGAGAATATTGAATGGCTGAGAAACATCTAAAGAAATGTTCAACATCTTTAATCATCAGGGAAATTCAAATCAAAGCAACCCTGAAATTCCACCTCACACCAGTGAGAATGGCTAAGATCAAAAACTCAGGTGACAAGGGATGCTGGTGAGGATGTGGAGAAAGAGGAATACTCCTCCATTGTTGGTGGGATTACAGCCTGGTACAACCCCTCTGGAAATCAGTCTGGAGGTTCCTCAGAAAACTGGACATAGTACTACCTGAAGACCCAGCTATACCATTCCTGGCCATATACTCAAAAGATGCTCTAAAATATAACAAGGACACCAGCTCCACTATGTTCATAGCAGCCTTATTTATAATAGCCAGAAGCTGGGAACAACCCGGATGTCCCTCAACAGAGGAATGGATATAGAAAATACTACCCAGCAATAAAAAAATGACTTCAAGAAATTCTTAGGCAAATGGACAGAACTAGAAAATATCATCCTGAGTGAATCAACCCAATCACAAAAGAACACACATGGTATGTACTCACTGAAGAATGGATATTAGCCCAAAAACTCAGAATACCCAAGATACAATCCACAGACTACATGAAACTCAAGAATTTGGAAGACCAAAGAATGGATGCTTCCGTCCTTCTTAGAACGGAAAACAAAATATCCACAGGAGAAAATACAAAGTGTGGAGCAGAGACTGAGGGAAAGGCCATCCAGAAACTGCCCCACCTGTGTATTCAGCCCATACACTGTCACCAAACACAGACAATATTGTGACTGCCACAATGTGCATGCTGACAGGAGCCTGATATAGCTGTCTCCTGAGAGGATCTGCCAGAGCCTGAGAAATACAGAGTCAGATGCTCTCAACCAACCACAGGACTAATAACGGGGCCTCGATGGAGGAGTTAAAAAACAACTAAAGGAGCTGAAGGAATTTTCAATCCCAGAGGAAGAACAATATCAACCAACAAGACCCCCGCTCCCAGAGCTCCCAGAGACTAAACTACCAACCAAAGAGCACAGGGAGGGACCCATGGCTACAGCCACATATGTAGCAGAGGATGGCTTTATCAGGCAACAGTGAGAGGAGAGGCCCTTGGCCCTTTGAAGGTTCAATGCTCCTGTGAAGGGGAATGCCAGATCCCAGAGATGGGACTGAGTGAGTGGGTGCGGGGGAACACTCTCAAAGAGGCAGGGGGAGGGGGAAGGGATAGGAGAAGTCCAGAGGGTAAATCAGGATTTCAAATATAAGTAAAGAAAATATCCAATTAATATAAGTAAGAAAATAAGTATAATGACAGCCTTAATTTTGAATTTCAGTTAGTTCAGAATGCCAAGAAACAGGAAGGCAACTACAGTAAGTTTTGGTGGAAGGTTTGGCAAGTTTGCTGCACAACAATGACACTCATGATGATAGGGAAAGAGAATAAATTCTCTCCTGTCCCAGACTCATGATCCTGATACTCATTAGATTTCCTTTGAAAGATGCTTTAGCTTTCATGGGGTGGGAGTGGCGATGTCTATATACATAAAAATAACATGG
Organism: Rattus rattus; assembly: GCF_011064425.1. Taxonomy (NCBI): domain Eukaryota; kingdom Metazoa; phylum Chordata; class Mammalia; order Rodentia; family Muridae; genus Rattus; species Rattus rattus. The sequence goes on along the minus strand of NC_046158.1, from coordinate 139,086,177 downwards.
AGGAAAGCAGGATTGCAAAGGTCACTTGAGTTCTAAGACAGGTGATTCTTTAAAATCATTGTACAATTAAAGAAAGATTTAACGATAAAAGAAAAGAAAAGAAATCTGTTGTTGGGGCCAGGGAGATGACTCAGCAGGTTAGGGTGCTTGCAGCCAAGCCTGACAAGCTCATTTTCATCCCTGGATTTCACAGGATAGAATGTATGCTCTCTTCTAATCGCCACACATGTAGATGCATGTCCTCTCCCTTCCTCCCTCTCTCCCCCTCCATCTCCCTCCTCCTCCTCCCTCCTTCCCTCCCTCCCTGCCCCCTCTCTCTTTCTCTCTTTCTCTTTCTCCCTCTATCCTTCTTCCTTTCTTTCCTCTCTTCCCCTCTCCCTTCTCCTCCTCTCTTTCCCTCTCAATCTCCCTCTTTCTCTCCCTTTCCCTTTTCCCCTCTCCTCCTCCCTCTCTCCCCCTTTTCCCTCTTCCTCTTTCTTCTTCCCCAGTCCCGTTTTTCCTCCTCCTTCCCTCTCTCCCTCCCTCTCTCCATCTCCCTCTTTTCCTCTCCTCTTCCCTCTCACCCTTCCCCTCCTCTCCCCCCTTTCTTTTTCTCTCTTCCTGCCTCTGTCTCTTTCTGCTGCTCAGCCTGGTAGAGAATTCCCTCAGGTAGGCAGATTTCAGCGAAGGCCAGAGGAAAAGGAGGTGTGCCCAGTACTCTGTCAAGGCTGAAGGAGCATGTGCAGAAGTCCTATGGCATGAACATTCTTGGGATCTTCAGAGACCAGCAACAATATTCTACCAAGGTTTTGCCCTATAGTTTTGAAATTATTCGTTTTTATGTTTAGGACTTAATAAAAGTGGTTGTTTCGTTGTTTGGCATCACATAGAAATAGTAAAATTACCTTTTTAAAAGCAGTATTTTCTTACCAATCTATAAAAGCCACCTTTCTTAGTGTCATGCCTCAGTAAATTACGAAAGTTCCTCAAGTTTCTCTGTAAGATTGATATATTTTAAACTATTATTCGTGTTTAATTGATAGTATTTTTGTCACTGACTCAAATGCATGGCTTTGCACAGAAAATGGCAATAATAATTGTTTTTTTCCCCTTTGTAAACTTTTCAACTTCGTGTGTTTTTTTATAACCCACTTTTGATTTTCACTTCAGAATGCTATTAACCTTCTTTCTTTGACCTTGAAGCTCAAGTCTTTGCTGTTCTGTTGCAGCTCCTCTGCAGACTTTTTTAGAGTTCTCTAATTAGATCGTCCAGTCTGATGAATAACCTTATTTGTCTCTGCTTTTAAAGCCCCAAATCTGGACCTAAATTTTTCCCTCTCTACCATTTGTAAAGCTCTCCAAACACTGCAGCAAATAGTAATGGCGGCAGGGAATCTTGCTTCATCCTAATGTGAGGAAAAGAAAATATTCTCTGTGAGAGACGTCCTTTTAAAACTCTCTTGAGTTTGGTTTACACAAAAGTAAATATTCCTGTATTTAGGGTAAGCCTTGTGAGGCAACCACTACATCTAAAACACAAGGTTTCTTCTTCTGTTGTTGTTGTTAATACCAAAAGTCCACCCCTATCTTTCTCTTTCTTTCCTCTCATCTCTCTTCTCCCTCTTCCCACTCTTGTCTCCTCCCTCCCTCCCTCCCTCCCTCCCTCCCTCCCTCTTTCCCTTCCTTCCTTCCTTCATCAAGACAGACTTTCCTGTATTGGAATCTATGTCGCCACAGCAGATGATGACCTTACATTTCAAACCCTCCTGCTTCACCTCCCAAATGCTAAGACTCTGCATGAGAGCTACTATGCAGGGTTTCTACTTAAAACTTACTTTACTCTTTCTAGACTTAGACGTTAATTAAACCATATGCTGGGCAGGTTTTGTGCTTGTTTTGTCCCCTCAGCATAGTGTTTATAGGCTGCAACATATACCGATGATGGACTTATTTTATTTAATAGCATTATCCTATTGTACTTTCATAACATGATTTATTTATCCACTCTTCTATTGGAAATTTTGAGTTGGGTCTAGATTTTGCCCAATAACAATAAAATTTTAATGGAAAGTACTGGAGGCACTTATTTAGGAATATAATATATTCAGTTTGTTTGGATAAAATCTAGAATGGAATTTCAAGGTCATCTGGTTAATGTATATTTAACTTCAGTGGAGGCCATCTTCCAAGGTAGTCAGTCTACTGAAAATTCCCACGGGCAATGCAGGATAGGTCCAGTTGCCTCCCAAGATGGGCTACTCAAAGCCTGCTACTCTTTTAAAATGGTAGTCACCTCAATGGGAGTTTTACAGTGGTTTTCATTTTGGTTTCCCTGATGTCTGAGAACCTGTAATACTTTTCACGTGCTTTTGGCAGTTCGTACTTTTGGCCGCTGAAGTATCTGTCCTGATGTTGGCCTAGTTTTTAAAAAGCTGATGTTCATTATTTTTGTTAGTGAGTTTCAGGAGTTCTTTAAATACCCATGCTACCACTTTTGTGACAGCTTCGTGTACCAACACCTTAGCCGGCTTGGGTGCAACCCACTCAAAGGGTGCCCTTTGCTTCTCCTACCCCACACTAATCTCAGTCAGGATCTCTTTCTTAACTGGGTTTTATTTTTGGTGCTAACATTTAGATCTGTGACTCATTTTGTGTCATTTTCTGTGCCCAAGGTAAAGAGTGAGGCTCATTAATTTTTCAAAATGAACACTCAATGACCCCACACCATTTGATGATAGAACTAACTCCTTCCATTAAATTACCCTATCACCCTGGCCAAAAATCAATTAAATAAAGACACATAACAGGCACATTTCTGTTTGATCGACCTCGATGAATAATGCCGTTATATTTAGAAATCAAGAGGGTGAAGCCTTCTTTATTTATCTTTCCGCTGATTGGGTTCTTTTAGATCATTTGGCATTCTGTGGGATTTCAAAACAGCTTGCCATTAACTACAAGTCATCCTTTCAGAATTTGATTTGGAATCACGCGGAATTTATAGAGGACTTGGGGTGGAACTGACACCCTCATGCCATTCTGTCCGTATTACTGAGCATGCGGCAGCCCAGCACTTACCGAAGCTCTCAGCTTCCGCTAAGTATGCAGCTGCGTGCTAGGGTCCTCAGCATATAACCGACACCTGCGTTTTTCTATAAGACTACCTCTGTTTCTTGTTTTTGTATGCGATATAGGCTATTTTATCGTTTTTGAATTTCATTATCAATTAACTATTATCAGTACACCCAATCTTTAGATATATAGTGGCTAGCTTTTAATTTTTTTCCTAAACGTTTAAAATTGTGCTAGACATCTCCGTTCTCTGTATATACACTCATATAATTAAAAAGAGTATTTTCGGAGTTGGGGATTTAGCTCAGCGGTAGAGCGCTTGCCTAGCAAGCACAAGGCCCTGGGTTCGGTCCCCAATTCCGAAAAAAAGAAAAAGAAATAAAAGAGTATTTTTTGTTACGATCTGTGCACCTTTTTATTTTATTCTCAGTGAGTTAATTTGTTTCTATAAATTAATAAAAAAATTTATAAAAATTCTATTAAATTATTCCTATAAAAATACTGATGTATTTATTTCTTCAGTGTTTTTGGTTTAATGCTGTTAATTTTAGCACAATATTTGGTAGAAAAAGTGGTAGTGAACTTGATTGTTTTCAATTTTAGTGTGTCCAGAAAACATATACCAAAATTTAAAAGCTTTCACTCTATTCTTAACTTTCCAGTATTTTGATTGCCCATGACTTGTTGCTAGTTTGGCCAATGGTTTTTCTTCTTCCATTGAGATAATTATCATCATATTTTATTTTTTCAAATTATCTTCTATGGCCCATTTTTAAAAATTTCAAATAAATATTACAGCCTTTGAAGAAAACTTACCTACCTGATACTGAATTCACATATTACTATATTTGATTTGAGTGCAGGTGCGCGCACATGTGAGTGTTTGTATGTGTGAGTGTAGGCACATGTGCATGACAGTAGCATGTGGAAGTCAGAAGACAGCCTATGTATTGGCCCCACCTCCCAGTTGGAAACAGAATGTAATGATGGCTGGGCTTGCCTCCTGCAAGCATCTAGTCCATGAGCCTTTGGAGATTCTCTTGGTCTTTTTCTTTCTTGCATGAAAACACTTCTGGAGAATCTCTCCTAATAAAGGCCTCCATCTACCGTGTCTGTACAACTCCTCTGAGCTCAGAGGATTCTCTTTATCAGCAGGACTTCCCCTAATCTGACCTTGTCTGGGGAGCCTGGAAGCCCCTACACTCTCTACCTGCAAAATGGTAGATAGTCGTGTCAAAATTACAGGTTCAACCTCCTTTCTCTGCATAAGAACCTGTCCAGCAAGCACTTGGAATTTCTAGAATGCCTTTCCATGCAAATAAGTCATTTTTTGGTACCCTAAGCTATAGCCAATGATAGGTCCCATGCCCTAGATATCTCTACTCCCTTACCAAAAGCTTTACAGCCCTTGAGTCACTCTGAATAAAGTTGAGATGCCTCCCTGAAGCTGTTTCCAGAAGTCTGTCATTCAGTCCTATTCAGGGGCAATCTGAATCCTGTCTTTCAACTCTGACCCTTTTGTTGTCATGAACTGGTGGGCCACAGCCCCTGGGGAGAAGGGAGGATCACAGCACTGGTCACATGCTGCTGGGCTTAGCTCTGAACAGGTTCTGAGGCTTCAGACTCAGGTTTTCACACTTCTGTCACAAGGAACTTACTCACCACTCACCAGGGCATCTTACTTTCTTACCAGATTATTTATTAGAAAAATAAAGTTTAACCTAACACTATCTCCATTGTACCTCTACAAGGATAGTTTCAAAGGTTAAAAGGTTTCTGATGCAGGTTTCTCTTAGCCTTCTGATAGTCTCCTAGTGTTATCTCATTTTCCTTGATTCCAAAGAGAAAGGACCTATCATTTATCTAATTCTTCCTCTCTCTGTCTTTCTCTTTTCACACATGTGCGCGCGCGCGCGCGCACACACACACACACACACACACACACACACACACACACACACACACACAGACACACACACACACGGTTTCAACAATGTGACCTTAGGGCATTTTGTTTATATTCATATTATTTGGTGATCATTGGGAATTTAGCTACAACTTAATGGTTTTCCACTAAAATTTAGAACTACTGTGGATCAAGTATTTAGTCTCTCCTATTTCTGTACTGGGCCTTATAATATAACATGTGTCACACTTCTTGAAATTATCTCCTACGTCTCTGAGCATTCATTCAATTTTGACATAGTTCATGAATTCTCTGTTAAATTTGTATATTTTCCATTGATGGGTTTAATTTGCCCTTTTCAAATCTGCTGTTGAACAAATGTGGTGATGGTCTTCTTTGTTTTAGGGGAGGGATATTGCCATTCAAGGGCTGTAGGTACAGACTTAAGTCTGCTCTGCCCACTGGGTTCTTTCACCAAGGGTTCTACTGCGCATGGGTTGAGCAGGGCTTTAGGAACTCATGAGCCTGTTACTCCTTCCTGCTAGCTGCATGGCGATGGTAGACTGTGTGATTCATCTTCAAAACAACACTTATGAACCAATGTGTCAATGAGAAAGTCCACAAAAATCACCCGCGTCAACAACTTCAATGCAGAGCTCATCTTTCCTAGCAGAACTGGGTCTCTAACATGTTTACGTCTTTGTCTGGAGCTTCTTTACTGAAGTAGCAGTGGAAAATTTCCTCTTCTGACATGCACCGACTTCCCTATTCCTTGTTTTTCTCTTTCTGGAGAGACCAGTACAACCCAGTCAATTGCATGTTGCAATCAGAAGTTCTGTTTGCTGAGACAAATTATCAAATAAAAGAAGAACCTACTGCCGAACCACTTCTGCCTTTGTAAAGACGGGGATTTCTAAGTTCTTGTTTTAAGGTCACATTCAGACTCAGTTTATCCAGGACTTAGAAAAACTATGAACTGTTACTTTGTGAAGATTTTCAATTTATCTACATTTAGTTTAAAAACAAACGCAAAACTGGTTGAATTTCATTTACTCAGAGGTAGTCATTTAAAGATACTTACCTACTTAAAAATTATTTTTAATCGTGTGTGTGTGTGTGTGTGTGTGTGTGTGTGTGTGTGCGCGCGCGCATGTTTATCTAAGTTTATGCACACCACATTCATGCAAAGGCCAGCAAAGGCCTGAAGAGGGTGTTAGATCATCCAGAACTGAAGTCACAGGTGGGTGTGAGCTAATATTAGGATGCTGGGAAATTAACCTGGGTCCTTTGCAAGAGCAATAAGTATTCTCTCTCTCTCTCTCTCTCTCTCTCTCTCTCTCTCTCTCTCTCTCTCTCTCTCTCTGTCTCTCTCTGTCTCTCTCTCTCTCTGTCTCTCTCTCTCTCTCAAGACGCACACACACACACACACACACACACACACTTTTTAAACTTCATGCTGTATGTGACTTTTTGGAGAGTTTAGAATCTGGTCTTAAAGAGTCCTATGTTTATTTTTCCAAAGTGACCTTTGTTTTGGAATGATATTAGCCTGTGGTATAAATAAGAATGGTATTGAGACTTCCCAGAAAGTTGAGAAAAAAATTTTTCCTAGATGTGAAAGAAAATAGAACAAGATTTTCATAAAGTAAATGTTAGTAAACATTTCATAGTAAAAAATACTACTATGAAAAAACAATAAAAATGTCTTGACATAAATTTTCCTTTAGTAACAGATGTGATCAGATGTTTGCGTGATGATTTCCATGATTATTATATTACCCCATCAATAATATAGTAATTGTACAATGAGGTAAGATATATACATTTATATATACATGTATGTGCACATGTAAACATATACATTATACCTATATTATAGGTAATAGCTTTAATAACTTGAAAATGTTTTGAGTTTCCTTTTCCAGAGCCCAGAAAGAACTCATCATAAGGTGTGTGGGGACCATGTGAGGTAACTAACTGAGCATATCTAAAGGAGCAAGGGCTATATTTACTCCTATTAAAAAAACCCATTCATGTTTGTGTAGAGCCGGCTATTATATTTCTGGAAGTGAGGTTCTACAAACAAAGAGTGAGAGTAGGTAATTCTACTTGGAGACAGTAGCTAATATGTGAGCCAAAGACGGGAAGCAACTTGAAAAGTCACTTCTCTGATCCAATGTTTGAACAAAAGGAAACTGTTAAGTAATTCTCAGCTGTGCCCGTGCCTGCCAGCTTTGGACTGCAGCTGTGGAGGGACAGAGAAAGTCAACCCCATTGCTTTGACGTTTGTGTGGTGTTACAGTTCAATAACATGAAGGTGGAGGGGTAAGGACTGAGGAGAAGAACAGAAAACCAGAAAGGAAGACTATAAGAAGGATTCTTTCTTAGACTTGGCAGCTCTGGTCTGATGAGGTACAGACACCAGACTTATCCTACTATGTAACTAGATTGGGACCCCTTTGCCAGTGCTCTGGGTCTTGGAAAAGGACATCTTGTTTCTGTTGCTTCAAGAAGATTGTTCTAGAACATGGTAGCACATTCTTGTGGCTTTTCTCTTAAAACAATGAGACATGTTGGAGGGAACTGATTTTACGTTTGTAAAAAGTTTAGTTAAATGTAACTTTTAGATTGTTGTAGTCAGGAACTCTACTGCTGTGCTAAAGAACCACAGCCAAAAGCCACTTGGGATGGAAAGGGTCAATTTCATCTTATAGCTTGTACCATGTAGTAGTTCATCATCCGGGGATGTTAAAGCAAGAACTCATAGAAGGAACCAGAAGGCAGGAACTGGAGCAGAAGCCATGAAGGAGTACTGCTTATTGGCTTGTTGCCTATGACTTGCTCAGCCTGCTTTCATGTGACATCCAGAGATATCATACCAAGGACAGTATCACCCACAGTGAGCTGGGCTCTTCCACATCAATCGGTAACCAAGAAAATGCATCACATGCCAATCTAGTGGGGGCATTATCTCAACTAATATTCTCTCTTCCCAAATATCTCTAGTGTGGAAACCTACCTAGCACACTGATCACCAGCCGACTGGGGCTCAGTACCTGTGTAGGAGTGAATCCTGATTCTTTTTAGCTCTGTCCCTTTGATGGTCCTTATGTGTTCTTTCTTTTCACAATTTCTTTAAATGCCTTAGTATAGACCAGGAGACTAATATAGATGATAGTCATAGGAAGTGAAAGCTTTTGGGAGTCCTTACTTTTTATTGCCTAAGATAACCACATTATTCTTAGTTAACTATGTTGACTGTTATTAGTCAACCTATCAATTGCGAATACCATGTCTCTCCTTAATCACAGGTTGGGTCTTCAGCTCACTCTGTCAACTATGAGTCCTGGACAAACTGAAGCATTAACACCTCGAGCCACCAATTGTTTTGAGTTTGATTTCTAGTCATTTCCAATCTTCCTATTGCTATAGTCCTGCCCAATGCTGACTATAATTGAATTGAGGTAACTGAGATGTTTGTATTCTCTGCTAATTTTTAAACTATACAAGGAAAGGAGGTTCATTTGATGTGTTTGGAAGAACCATTTGGGGATGGTTTTCTAGAATGTGCCATTTGGAAATTCCAGTTACACTATGGAGAAAGCTAAGGCCAGTTGCGTAAGAACCTGGGAGGCAGACAGAAATCCTAGACATTCTGATTTTTGATATCATAATTGTTTATGACGGCGGCTCTCCAATATAAAAAGAGCCAGGATCTAATCACAAACCTCTTTAGTCTTGTACACAAAATGAGAGAGCTAGCTCGAAGTTCATATTTTTGTAGTCTCACATAGTAAGAGCTATATAGGTATTTACTAAATATTACTTTTGTTTGGATATTTCTGTATATGAATAAATTTTAACATGAGATGATGAATGTTGTACCAATGCTTGTTATTGGTAATCAAGAAAACGAAATCTTATCTACAGTGTTCAAGCCTATAGCTAAGAAAAAGAACTTTCAAACCCATGAAAGCTAACTTACAAAGTTCCTTCTGACCTGCATAAAGCATTTTGGTATAGGTTGACACTGTCAGTATTTAACATACAATGAGTTTATATACATATTGGTCCTGTATATGGATGTTGGGGAAATAACCAACCACTTTCTACTTGATTCTAAGACCTGATCCATGCCTGGTATTTTAATAGGGCCAAGAACCTGTGGATAGATAGATCATAGGCCCTTGTGGAGAACCTAATACTACTATTATTATGCTAAATGGAGACAGTGCTAAATGAGTCCTAGAGACTTACTACTCTGTCCACAGATCAATGCATCTCTTGATCCTCATTAAAGAAGTTTCTTTTTTTATCTTTATTAACTTGAATATTTCTTATTTACATTTCGATTGTTATTCCCCTTCCCGGTTTCCGGGCCAACATCCCCCTAACCTCTCCCCCTCCCCTTCTATATGGGTGCTCCCTTCCCCATCCTCCTCCCATTACCACCCTCCCCCCAACAATCACGTTCACTGGAGGTTCAGTCTTGGCAGGACCAAGGGCTTCCCTTCCACTGGTGCTCTTACTAGGCTATTCATTGCTACCTATGCGATTGGAGCCCAGGGTCAGTCCATGTATAGTCTTTGGGTAGTGGCTTAGTCCCTGGAAGCTCTGGTTACTTGGCATTGTTGTTCATATGGGGTCTCCAGCCCCTTCAAGCTTAAAGAAGTTTCTTATAGTAGATGATAATTTAATATGGAATGCCTCTGTTTGTCAATATGCAGAAAATAACAGAGTGTGAGTGCCCAACCCTAAGTAGGATGCTCATATGATATCATCCTTACAGCTTCAAGGACCATTAGCAAGAAGAGAAGATTATAAAAGTCAGAGGCAGTGGGAGTGGTGCCTTCAAGGGAATGGTGTTTTCTGGGTCAATGGGGGGGTGCCCACATGAATACATAGTAATTGTGACAACATGGACAGGATCTGTGCAAGCTCCAACCATATACAATAATAGTGAAGCACAGGAGAGGGGCAATGGGCCAGAAATCCCACCGTTAACTGAGCAACTATAGTCATTGAGTAACTACTGTGAGAGTGACACCTGGTCGGTTGACTGTGCTCCAGGCAAGGCTGCATGTCCAAGCATAATTAGTGAAAGTAAAGAACCCTCTGTCACACACACCTTTATTCCCAGCAGCGGGGAAGCAGAGGCAAGTGAGTCTCTGAGTATGAGGCCTGCTATTGTCTGAGGTCTACAAAGCAAGTTCCAGGACAGCCAAACTTAGGCAGTGAAGGAAACCATCGAAAAGAGAAAACAAGTAAAACTTGAACAAGGGGAGCATGTTCTGGCATCAGCCAGCAGCAGTACTTGGCAGCTTCAGTCACAAGGTTGTGGCTTTAGATTCAAGGATACGAGAAAGGGGCTATGGAAACTCTCTCTGGGACTAAGGAAAGCCACTGAGGCCAGGCATATGTCAGAGGTGGCCATGCATGGAGAGTAGTGAAGAAAAGGCTTGGATTACCTTGGAGACCAAGATGTTGGATATGCCAGAGTCATGGGATATCAGCCACTGAGGAGAGCTGATGACAGGGAAAGGAACCAGCCCAAGAGAAAGAAGTACATGGCAGTCAACAAAGCTGAAAGGAGTTGGAGAGCTGAAGAACATTTTGACATCAGACATTGAGATGCAGAATTTAAAGTTTGCCCAGCTGGTTTTCAGTCTTGCTTTGGGCCATTATTTCCTCACTGTGCTGCCTTTCCTCCCTTTAGAATTTGTAATCTATATCCTGTGCCATTATGTGGTGGGAATATGTGATTTGATTTTTATTTTAATTTCGTAGGGGATTGCAGTTAAAAGATTACCACGAAAAGAAACTTTGGGCCTGCTATGGAGACTGTTGAAATTGGAGTAAATGCATTTTGCATTATGATAAAATTACAAGTCTATGGGGGTCAGGGAGTGAAATGTGGTGGTTTGAATGAAAGAAGCCCCCATAGACTCATAGGAAGTGGCATTATTAGAAGGTCTTGTTTAGTGGGTGTGGCCTTGTTGAAGGAAGTACGTCACAGGGAGTGGGTTTTTGAGGTTTCAGAAGCTCAAGTCAGGCCCATTGTCCCTCTCTTCCTGCTGTATCAGGATGTAGAACTCTGGCTTCTTCTCCAGCACCCTGTCTGCCTGCACCATGCTGTGATTCCCATCATGATAATAATAGACTAAAGCTTGAAAACTGTAATCCAGCCCTTATTTTCCTTATTAAGAGTTGCTGAGGTCATGGTGTCCTTTCACAGCAATAGAAATCCTAAAGAAGATAGCCTTTGAGATTGGATGATGAAGAAGAAGAAGGAGGAGGAGGAAGAGGAGGAGGAGGGGGAGGAGGAGGAGAACAACAACAACAACAAGAGAAAGAAGAACAAGGAGAAGAAGAAGAAAAAACAAGAGGAGGAGGTAAAAGAGGGAGAAGGATGAGAAGAAAGAGGAGGAGGAGACTGGAAGTTATGTGGGTAGGAAATCAAAGAGTGGATCTTGGAGGATTTGGGGGAGGACATAAACATGAAAAAACACACTGTATGAAATTCTCAGAGTTAATAAAAATATTGTTTAAAAATCTTGGAGGCTGGAGAGATGGATTAGTAATTACGAACATTGGCTGATCTTGTGGAAAACCCAGGTTCAATTTTGAGTGGTTCACAACTGTCTATAACTCCAGTTGTAGGAGATCTGATGTCCTCTTCTATCCTCTATGAACACTGCATGAAGGTTGTATGTCGGCATATATGCAGGCAAAATATCTGTGGTGGTTTGAATATGCTCAGCACAGGGAGTGGCGATTTTAGGAGGTGTGTCCTTGTTGGAGTAGGTATAGCCTTTCTGGAGATGTGTCGCTGTGGGGATGGGCCTTGAGTCTCTTATTTTCATGTTCCACTCAGTGCAGAAGAGAGCCTCTTCCCAGTCTCCTTCTGGTTTTCTTCAGATCAAAGTGTGGAACTCTAGCTCATCTAGCACCATGTCTGCCAGCATGCTGCTATGCTCTCTACCATGAGAAAAATGGACTGAACCTCTGAAACTGCAAGCAAGCTCCTATTGCATTTTTGCCTGTATAAGAGTTGCCTTGGTCACGGTGTATCTTCACAGCAATGGAAACCCTAACTAAACCCATACTTTTAAAATAAAATGAAGAACCCAGCCATGGAAATAGGTAGGCTAGCTGCAGATTTTCACCTCTTCTCCCCTTCAAGTCTAATCTCCAGTCTTATTCCCCCTCTCTGCATTTCCATCTCCAGTAAATCACATAAGTTTTCCCATTCAACCTTCCTCCCCCCCATTTTTCTTTACTTATTCACTTTATATCCTGTTCACTGCCCACTCCCAGTAACCCCCACAATCCTTCCCCCTTCCCCCATCCCTTCCTCCTCTGAGTGGGTAGGGGGCTTCCCTGGATATCCCTTTACCCTGGCGCTTCACGTTTCTACAAGCAGCTCAGTTAGAACATATCCGGCATACAAGCAACAGCTCTTGGGATAGTCCTTGCTCCAACTGTGAGGGAACCCACATGAAGACCAAACTGCACATCTGTTACATGTGTGTGGGGAGGCCTAGGTTCAGCCCCTGTATGTTCTTTGGTTGGTGGTTCAGTCTCTGGGAGCTCCAAGGATCCATGGTAGTTGACTCTGTTGGCCTTCCTGTGGAGTTTCTATCACTTTAGGGGCTATAATTCTTCCTCCTCTTCTCCACAAGAGTCCCCAAGCTCTCAAGATTCTTCAATTTGCCTGCAAAATTCACAATGCTTTTGTTTTTAATGGCTGAATAGTATTCCATTGTGTAGATTCACCATGTTTTCTTTATCCACTCACATCTAGTTTGTTTCCAGTTTCTGGCTATTATGAATAAAGCTGCTATGAGCATACTTGAGCAAGTATCTTTGTAGTATGGTGGAGCACCTTTGGGCTATATGCCCAGGAGTGGTATAGCTGTGTCTTGAGGTTAAACTATACCCAGTTTTTTTGTTTGTTTGTTTGTTTTTTGAGAAATCACTAAATTGATTTCCAAAGTGGCTGTACAAGTTTGCACTCGCAGCAACAATTGAAGAGTGTTCCCTTTGCTCCAAATCCTCACCAGCATGAGGTATCACTTGAGCTTTTTCTCTTTGTCATTCTGACTGGCATAAGATGGAATGTCAGAGTTGATAAAGAAGTCAAAACCATACAATAGAAAGAGAAAGCATCTTCAACCTTCCCCCACTCCTTCTCCCAACTCCCAGTTCCAGCATGCACTCCCTGGGAGCCCTCAGGCCATTCCAGCCAGGGAAGCAGGTAGCCTAAATGTGGATCTTCACCTAGACCTCCTCTCTTCTAAATCTAGTCGCCCTGTCTAACTCTGGCTCTGTAGCAGGCATTCAGTGCTGTGGCCTCCCCTTTCTCTCCAGCAGATTATGCAGATCTTCTCTAATCTTCCTCCTCACCCATCCTTGTTATTTCAGATCTCAACTTCTGCAGGCATTCCCTGGGAACCACACCAGCCAAGCCTGCCAGATAAGTAAGTAGGCCAAGGAAGCAGGTAGGGTAGCCTCAGATCTTCACTATGCCTCCTTTCTTTCAGATCTAATCCCCCAGTCTTATTCCTAGCTCTGTAACAGACTACCTGTTTTGGTCTTCCTCACTTACTTCTCCCATTCCCAGGAGACTAAGCAGATCTTGATGGAATATCCTGCTCTCTTCCCTCCCCTTGCCACCACATCCCCAGGCTATCCCCATCCCTGTTTCCAAGTGTTAGCTCCTAAATACCTAGACACACCCTCAACTCCACCCCAGACCCAATGGCCACACCTATCAAAATCCCAGAAGAACTCCCTACCAGGCAACACAGTCACCACACAGTCTTGAGAAGGAGAGAAAGTAACAGAAACCAAAGGAACCAAAAAACCTACCCAACAAAGACTGGATATCAACATCTAGAATCATAATTATCTCAAACCCAGATGACTAGACATCAGCATAAAAACAAAATCAATAACAGCCAGGGCACTATATCTCCACTAGAGCTCAGTAACTCTCCCACAGCAGGCCCTGAGTATCCCATCATAGCTGAAGGACAAGGCAAGGACCTTAAAGTGGCCTTTGTGAATGTGATAGAGGTCCTTAAGGAAGAAGTGAATACATTTCTTAAAGACACACTGTAGAAGAAAATGAATAAAATAGTTCAAGATGTGAAAGTGAAAATAGAATCCTTGACATGAGTGTATGTTCTTAGTCTTGTGATAAGATGATGTGTCCTGTTTGATTAATATCCCTGGGAGACATGCTTTTTTCTGAAGGGAAATGAGGGAGGAATGAGTCTGGGAGTAAGGGGTGGGTGGGAAGGGAACTGGGAGGAGTGAAGGAGGGGGATATAATATATGAGAGAAGGAAAAATAAAACAAAGAAAAAAAAACACACCACCACCAAGAAAACAAAACAAGGAACAGACCCTACAGAAAAACTGAGGAAAATCTGTAAATTTTAGAAACTTGAACAGGAAACTCAGAGACAAGCTTTACCACCATAATACAAGAGATGGAAGAGAGAACCTCAGACATTGAATAAAATAGATACCTCCGTTAAAAAAAAAGTAAAGTCTAAAAAAGTCCTGGCACAAAACACCCAGGAGATGTGGGACACTATGAAATAAAAACCAGACCTAAGGGGGTAAAAAAAGAATAATAGAAATAGAGAAAGGAAAAGTCCAAGTCAAAAGCACAGAAAATATTTTCAACGATATCATAAAAAAAAAACACTTAGCCCAAAGAAAGAGAGGTCTACTAGAGTACAAGAAGCACACAGACTACCAAATAGACTTGACGAGAAAAGAATTTCTCCACTCCACATGACAATCAAAACACCAAACATACAGCACAAAGAAAAAATATTAAAAGCTGCAAGGACAAACGATCAATTAAAATATCAAGACAGACAATTAGAATAACACCTGACTCCTCAAGGGAGACTCTAAAAACAAAAATGGCCTGGGAAAATGTTCTGTAAGCTTAAAGAGGCAACATCATATTCCAACCAAGAATATTATGCCCAAGAAAATTTTCGATGACAGTAGATGGAGAAAATAAAACATTCCATAATAAGACCAAATTTAAGCAACATCTATCTACAAATTCTGCTGTATAGAAGATGCTAGAAGGGAAAGATCCAATCTAAAGAGGTTAGCTACACCCAGGAAAACATAAGGAAAATACAGTCCCAGAGCAGCGTATCAAAGGATGGGAAACGCACACACACATAACCACAACACTAACAAAACAATAGGAATTGACAAGCATTGCTCATTGATATATCTTATCATTCATGATCTTAATTCCCAATAAAAGGACACAGACTAACAGAATGGATATGAAAACAGGATGCATCCTTCTGCTGCATACAAGAAGCACACCTTAACATCAAGGATAGATACCATTTTGGGGTAAAAGTTTGGAAAAAGATATTCCAAGTGAATGGATATTAGAAGCAGTGGTGAAGCCATTTTACTATGTGACAAAATAGTCTTCAACCCAAAGCTAATCAGGAGAAATGGAGGACAGTACATATTCATGAAAGGAAAAATCCATGAGGTTGACATTTCAGTTCTTAACAGCTATGACCAAATACAAGGACAGCCATGTTTATAAAACAAACACTATTACAGCTTAAGTCACACACTGACCCTCACACACTGGTAGTGGGCAACTTCAACACCCCACTCTCGCCTATACACAGATCATCCAGACAAACACATAACAGAGAAATGCTGGAACTAACTTGTGAAGCAAATGGACCCAACAGATATTTACAGAACATTTCACCCAAACACAGAAGAACATACCTTCTTCTCAACACCTATTGGGGCATTCTCCAAACTTGACCACATACTCAGACAAAAGCAGGTCCCAACAAATACGGAAGAAATGAAGTAACTCCCCTCATGCCATCTGATCACCACAGATTGAGGATGGATATCAACAACAGCAGAAAGGATAAATAGAAAGCTTATAGACTCATGAAAACTGAATGAGTCACAAACGACTGAGTGAAAATGGACAAAGACAAAAATTAAGAAATTAAAGCAAACTAACTAAAGCAAAGGATCCCAAGAGAAGCACAAATTTAGACCACATCCCCATTATTGGCATTCTATCTTTGAGGTCCCTTTATTATGATCCAAGTGGGCTCACCCCTCCTTGGAGCCTCTGGTTCACTAAACACCACCGTTCTCTTTACCTCACCCTTTCCTCCCAGGACACCATATGCTTCACAGAATCCCAAGTTCTAGGTAGCTTTTCGTTTTCATTTGAATCCTTCCTTACTATTCTTTCCTGTGAATCTGTTATGCTATTATTATTATCTTCTTATCCCCGACAATTTCCTATCTTTCTTGTTAGGATATGTTAACTCTACAGATCCAGGGATTTCATTATGACCTTTCCATACATATACATGGTGTCCTTGGCTTATACTCGCCCTTTAGCCTTTGTCACCCGTTCTAGACCCTACTCTTTTCCCTCTCCACCCTATGTAAGACCTGTGAGAGGCAGTATCCAATGCCTGTCTTTACTAGAGCGACTTACTTCCCTGAATACCATGATCTCAAGTTTTTGGATCACAGAGATTCCAGACATTTTCCTGTAATTTCACAATTTCATTCTTCTTAACAGCTGAATAGAACTCCATGGTGGACATACACCTCACTTCCTTTATTCACCAAGTGATAGAGACATAGGTTGACTCCATGCCACAGTGATTGGGATCAGGACAGGGTTACGCATGGGTGCATACTGCATTCTAATTTGGATTCCTTTGGACTGAACTTGTGAGTAATATAAATGGGTTGCAGTTTCCTTCTGTCCTTAATGTTTTGAGAAATGTTCGCACTGATCTTCCTTGTTTACATTCTATTGGTAGTATATAAAACCCTGCTTTCTCCTAACCTTCTCACAAAACATGACTGCTTTCCAAATATACAACTAAAAAACATGTATATGGTTTTAATATATAATATAACATATGTATTGGTATATTTATTATGTTATGATGTATTTATGATTTATATGTATTAAATACTACAGTCAATCAAAGGACAAGTGAACTGAGCAGAGATTTATTAATGAAGACCAAATGCTCAATAAATTTAAGTCTTACCTTTTCTGAAGGCACCGTTTATTCCTTCTCCTATGATACTTTAATATTCCTAACAGACCGGCTAGTACCATCACTCTGCACTTTCTATTAGCTACCATTTTTAAAATACTATTTTTCACCTAGATGAACCTTTGGCGAATGTTTGTTGAAATGTGTTATAATTATATTTATTTTTAGTTCGCTTTGCTTTTTATCTCACCATTTTCTAGAGAAGATAGCATTGCATATAAAACTTCTGTCACTTGAATTTAAAAATCACATATGGGTGCATCACATTTCATTATATTAAAGGATGGTTTTGAAATATCAGCACATTAAATCCTTCCCTTCAATTTTTTTTTCAGAGTGAAACATACTTTCATGTTGACATGCATGAAAATATTTCCCAGGAGCTTCCTTTCTGTCTACGTTTTCACTTACAACAGACAAACTTCTAATGATCCCCATGCTTTATCTGAGAAATAAAATACAGAGCGGAGCTGACAGATAACGGAGAACAAACTTAGTGTTCAAATGGTAGCAAAATATTTGCATTAAAAATGTATTTAAGTATTCCAATCTTCAGATAGCCATGAGAGTTAGAGGCAGGAAGCCTCTCTTTCAGATTTGAAATGACCCCTCTCACAGCCTTTTCCTTTGTGCTGTGTGTTTCTGGGTCATTCAAGAATTATGATTATTGTGCTCACGGATATCTGGGAAAGTGTACTATCAATCACGGAAATCAATTGTCTTTCAATCTGACCTTCTTCCTCAAGTGTAACATCGTAGCTTCCAACTAAAGCCCATTTAATTTCCCTGTTTGGGAGTTGGTCTTTACCGTGAAATATTGTGGATTATTTTCTGACACATGACCCTGGTAAAATTAAACACTCTGTCTGTTGGTCACTGGTTCTAGAGGGAATAGAGACTATTCTATCTTCTAGCATTCTTCCTTCCCTGTGGGAACCGCAGTCACTGCCAATGTTGGGAGTTCCTGTTGTATGAAAGGAGGAAGAGAAGAAAAGGAAATGTAAAACCAAGTGAGACAGAAGGAAGCAGACTCATCATTGGATTATTATAAATATAAGTGGTTAAACTATATATGAATAGCATTAGTGAGTGAATGCATGAGGGTATGAATTCTAACTCCATGAATTTAGCTCAGATTATAAACATTTTATTTTCAGTAAATTTAATAAGATTCTATGTTAAAGACTATATATGAAGCTGGCTAAAACTAATGAAACTAATGAGTGTGAAGTAAGGTCAGGACTAAACTTAGCAGTGAACCAAGTTCTTTACTGATAGATTATTTCTTTTTTTAAAAGGATAAGTTTTTATCAGTGTTCTAGAAAATCAATAATAAAATTACATAATTTCAGATTAACTTTTAGAACATTTCAGAATAGAATATATTTATATTCTCATGTATTCTTTCTCTTCCCATATTATTAAAAATAGATTTTTTTCATACAATATATCCTGATTAGTTTATCCTCTCTCTAATCCTCCCAGTTTCTTCTCCCCTTCTCTCACATCTGCATCCTCTCCCTTTGATCTCTTATTAGAAATGAACAGGCATCTAAAAGGTCACAGCAAAGCATAATAAAGTAAGCTATACTAAGCTGTAACAAAAACAGATCACATTGAAGTTAGACAAGGCAGACCAATGAAAGCAATAACACCCAAGAGAATGCACAAGAATCAGAGCCCCGCTCATTCACATACCCAGGAATCCCACAAAAACACTAAACTCAGAGCTATAACGGGACAAAGAGGACTAGACATAGTCTTGTGCAGACCCTGTGCTCGCTGACGAAGTCTTTATGAGTTCCTATAACCTTGATCAGTTTCTTTATAGGACTTTGTTTTCCTAGTGCTCCACATCCCTCCATCTTACTTAGGCTCTTTCTACCTCCTCTTCCACTGGGTTCCCTGAGCTCTGGGATGTGGGATTTGATGGAGACCTCCCACCTAGAGCCGCGTGCTCCAAGCTCTCTTGATTGCATAATGTCTATCTGTGGGTTCTATGATTGATCCCACCTGCTGCACGAGGGAGCCTCTCCGATGATGGCTGAAAAAGACACTGACCTATGAGTCTAACACTATCATTAAGAGTCATTTTGTCACTTTTTAAAAGACTAGTAATATTTGGTTTGAACATAGGTCTCTAGGTTATTTAGTTTCTGGTTCTTGGTCACCAAAGCAGTGTTAGGTATGAGTTCTATCTCATGGAGTGGGCCTCAAGTCAAATCAAATCAGATATTGGTTACTTATTCCCACAAGCTATGTGCTACCATTGCCCTAACATAATTTCTGGCAGGACAGATTGTAGATCAAAGGGTTTTTGGCTGTGTTGGTGTTTATGGTTCTCTTTTGTTAACCTGCAGAGGACATTCCTATTCCAAAGATACTAGAATGTAGGGGTGAAGGTTGCTTGTAAGTATCAGGTCTACCTCTCCATGTGGAGTAATGACTCATAAGGATGTTGTCTTCAACACTTGGTTCTTGCTGTCAGTTTGTGGAGAGCAACTTATTCCCTTGGCAATGACATGGATTGTTTAGGGACTTCCATGGGACCCCTTTGGGGAACAACTCAATTGATATAGCCAAGTGCCAGTACTAGAAACTTCATTTGATGACAAGAGATGGCCAGTTGAGATTCTGTCTCCATCACTATATGGAGACTCACTAGGATCACCTTCATATCTCCTAAGTCATTTCCACTGCAGTAGATTTCCATACCACCCCTCAAATGCCCCTCAATTGTAACTCTTTTTCCTCTCATTCTCCTCCTCAAAGCCATTGCCTCTTACCCTTCTGTCTTAGTTAGGGTTTTATTGCTGTGAACAGACACCATAATCAATGCAAGTTCTATAAAGGACAACATTTAATTGGGGCTGACTTACAGGTTCAGAGGTTCAATCCATTATCCATTATCATCAAGGCGGGAGCATGGCAGCATCCAGGCAGGCATGGTGCAGGAGGAGCTGAGTTCTACACCTTCACCCGAAGGAAGCCAGGAACAGCCTCAGCATCCTAAGAGAAGCTAGGAGGAGGGTCTCCAAGCCCATTCCACAGTGACGCACTTCCTCCAACAAGACCACACCTTCTAATAGTGCCACACCCTGGGCCAAGCATATGCTAACCATCACATTCCACTCTCTGGGCCAAGCATATGCAAATCATCACACCTCCAGATCATGATCTTCCCATTCTGTACCCTTGAACCCAAGTCCACACATAAATTCTATTCTACTCTGGAAGGATAACCTCTCCCAGGGAGATCTATGGGTCCTCTCTAGTCTTCCCTTACAACTAACCTCTCTAGGAATCTGTCATTTTGAATAGGCTTCAAATAAGGGGTAGAGTTTAATAGACAAGAATACCATAAATTTAAATTCATAACTCTGGGCTTGATAGAATTGAATTTTTACATATGTGATATACTGAGGGACTACTTTGAAAGGAATCCTGTCAAACAATAAGGGAAGCAGGATAAGAAGAAGAGAGCTCAGAGGTCTCCTCTTGTGATCACACTCCAGGGTCCTCCCTTGATGCCACCCCTCACCCCAGTATACAGATGGCTACACTACCATAGTCTCATGTAAACTTCTGAAAATGAGGAACCTCCAGGAAAGGGGTAATATCATGCATCTAAACAACACAACCAGTATCAACTGTATAAAACCCTACAGAAGAGGGTATTAAAAGGCATTGGTATCTAGAGGCCCCACTAAGTCAACAGTAAGGGCACAACATCAGCAAAGAGGAAGCAGGCAGAGAACCAATACCACATGCCACAAATACATTATCGAAGTGACCTAGGAAGAGTGAGATATAGCAGAACTTTGATCATGCCTTTTGAAAGTCAAAAGCAGTTAAGAGTTACAAAGTTCTAAGTAGGTCTCGACAATGAATAAGGAAATTGTTTGCTTAATAAAAACATCCATTGGGAATTTGACATGTGCAAATCTACATGAGAAAGAGATGTTTTTACATTGGGAAGGGTCTGCAAAAGTTAATACATGCCAGTAACTTTATATACACTGAAACGTCTGTGCTTCTCAGACTGTGAACTATAGACAGTCGATTTTCCGCAGCTCATCAACAGATAGGTTCTAGACCATGTCACAATCAAAACAATGTCAGGTTTTCTGACTTTTATTACTGTGCCCTGTCTCTTCAGTATAACTTCGGAAATGACTATAAGACTCACAAAGAAATCTCAAACTTGATCAGGCAGAGTACTCCCTGACTGTAAAATGCTTTATGTCAGTTCTGTTTATTCAGGGTGTGTGTCTTAACTTCCTTACCAGGTAAATCCATGTGGATCACAAACTTACCTGTTTAAAAACACAGAGGTTTTACACAAACACATATACACGTATTACACACACACACACACACACACACACACACACGTGCACACACGCATGCATGCACACAAGTCCATGTGCACACTGAGAGGTGCATGAATGAACTAAGAAGAAATATTCATTCTAGAAAAGGACTACTAAAACCAACTGTGGTCTGTGGCCATAAGGTCTTCATATAACTAGCTACCTAACCAGTCATTAATAAAACCAGAAATTCAAAATTCACAGTTCATAGAATACTTCAGATAACAGGTATTCAATGGTTCCCCACTGCAATCTTCTTTTCTGTAGAATATGCCCTGGGCACTGACTTTCCTACCTGCTACATGACTCTTTGGCAAGGTGGACCACAACCTATGCCTGTTTCCTCTTTCATAAATAACATATTAATTCATTGATCTAAATGAAATTAAATGGGTAATGCTTCTAGAATAGTCAAGACTGACACAGAGTTAAGGTCATATGTGTTCATTAAGTATAACTCAACCAAATAAATAATTTACTCAGTATCAGTCAATTGGCCCATGTTATTAAAAGGTTATTGAATTAATATAAAATATTAAATTGGGTCTATACTTATAGTGATATAATTACAAATAATTAATAGAAAATAATCAGTATGCAAAGATGTCAGTATATCTTCACCCTTCGATCCATCAATGGTAGCATTGTTGAAAAGCTTGGCTTTTAGCTCACAGACAGAAGTCTTGTTTCTCATTCCTGTCACTCCAATGAGGTATCTTAGGCAAGGGATTTGACATGTCAAAGACAGAATCCCCTCAAATGTAAGGTCTCAGTAATAATAGCCAAAAAAAAAATCACAGTTACCAGCTAACGTTGAGAGCAAATATAAGAGTATATGTTGGAGCACAGGGCAAATTTAATAAATGGTAGAACGAGTACCTGTCATGCCAATATTGTTCCTTTTTGTGTCTTTCAAAGAATTCACATTACAAATATTGAGGCAAACTAGACATATTTGTCACGTGTTTATTGTACAGAATACTGAACATAATCTCAAAAACTCTGGTTTTATACATGTCTGCTCTCTTGGCTTATTCATTGAAGTTGCTGTCTGCACTATATAAACAAGAAAGGGCCTGAGTAACCACAGTCTTGTTTATCCTGAAACTGGGAGCTAGGCTGAATCAGTTACCATAACTTAGAACAACTGGGATACTTCTGTGCCAACTTTCATACAAAACGATTATGTTACAAGATTGACCGTGGCCCATTCCTTCCGAGTTGTATGTATACGTGACTGTATTTGAATTCGTACACTTACAATTACCTTTACTGATGAGAGAGGACAGAGGTCATCCACTAGTAATTTATATTTAGAGGGAATTAGGCCACTTGGGACTAACTTAGCTCTGACTGATAGGCAGAGTGCCTGACAGAAAGAGCTCTGCTCTCAGTGGGGAATTTATATACACTCCATTCAAGCCGTAGAGTCTTCATAAGGCTGTGTTCTGCTTGGTGGCAAATAATACAATTTTAGTTCTGGCAAAGATGAGTTTCTGTTAGGACAGTACTGGCTTTGGGTTGCAGAAATCAGAAATCCAGATTTAAAAGATGCAAAGGTGGTGGATGGTGGTGGTGCATGCCTTTAATCCCAGCACTCATGGACAGAGGCAGCCAGATCTCTGAGTTCAATGCCAGCCTAGTATACAGAGCAAGTTGCAGGACAGCTAAGTCTACACAGAGAAATCCCATCTCAAAAACAAAACAAAACAGAACAACAAGAAAAGAAAAATAACAAGTAAACAAACAGACAAACAAGTTGTTTAGGCAAGTTCTCTGTTCAAAGTTTTACTATGCAATACCTAGAGAAATTCCTCTGTTTAGATTTCTGTTTAACCATATTATTTTTAAATGATTAATTATATTAATTGTCAACTAAAATTCATGTATACTTACTGTCTATAGCATGTTATTTAGAAATGTGGATACATTGCAGAATGCCTAAATGGAACTAATTAACACATGCATTACTTCATATAAGATGTTTGGAAATAAAATATACTAAAAATAAACTCTTATAATAACCATCAGAAATGGATTTCATTAATAGGATATCATGATGTGTGCCTATAATACCAGGACTCAAAAGATAGGGTCAGGGGATCAAGAACATCCTGAGCTATGAGGATAACCTAGACTGATGAGCGAGACCTTGTCTCAAAAAATGTGCTCCATTTTTATGAATAATGGCCTGCATGCAATATGAAGGAGTTTCTGAAGTTAGCCAGTCTACCCACCACAAGGCTGAGTTGACTCAGAGCCTCCTCCAAGCTTCGACCAATCATACTGTGAGTCATCATCCCAAATATTCTGCTAATTAATAGAAGAGACTAGAGAAGGGCACAGGTGTTTCCTAATGAGCTTTTAGCTAGTTTTCTCCTACATCGCTTTGATTCAACTTTGGATTACCGTTAACCAGAAACACATCCATGTCTGAACTAAGTGCAAAGACATTGTAGCATGTACTTCTCTGACTGTTCATGTTTCTGATAGAGGGGGAAATATTTCAGTTAATATTAAAGATGGTTAAAAAACATATACTGTAGATAAATAAAAGTTATGCATTTATTTTAATGTTCCTTTAAATCTTATCTTTAATGAATGTAAGATTATACTCTCCCGATGAACAAAGACATTTTAAGTGTGAATCAATTCCCAACGAGATTAGTTAGTGTACTGACTGTATACAGAAGGAGCAAACTGACAAAGGTGTTCTATAGATGTCTGGGGCTAAAAAAAACAGAGTCCATCGTCCCACAGCTGCAGTAGGGTTCTAGGAGACAGAACAGGAAAAGCAATTTAAACATGTCTTTGTGTGAGTGAGTTTGCGTGCATGTGTGAGAATATATATGAGAACATGTGTGTATATGAGTGTTTGTGAGTGAACTACTGAATGTGTGCCTGTGTGGGTATGTGCATGTGCTTGAGATGAGAGTCCGTGTGTGTGTATGTGTGTGTGTGTGTGTGTGTGTGTGTGAGTGCATGTGTATGTATGTGAGTGCATTGTGTGAGAGAGCATGTATATGTGTGTGAGAGTGTTCGTTTATGTGTTTATGTGTCTGTGTATTCATGTGCCTATAACAAGTAACAGAGACATATCCATAAGAGCAATTGTTCTGCACCAGTATGTGAAATACAGCACATTTGAGGGCATAGCTTTTTGAAACAGAGAAAAACAACACGTTTGGAAGCTGAACTTTTGAGTCTGCGATTGTGTCCACAAGTGCGTGCATTATGATTAAGAGCCAGCATCTGGCCCATGTCAATGCTTGCCTGGTAATTTCCACCATCGTCGGGTGGTTGAAGGTGCTGCTAATCTCGATAAGAGGTAATGGAGAGGATCTTCTCATTAGCTCAGCTTGGAGAGGCCTCATCCAGGCACCTGAAGTGTCAATAAACCCTGGCCTTTAATGGTATTGGCTTAGCGATAAGGGTACTGCACACTCTGTTTGTCATTACAAGATTTAACACTGGCTGATCCCTTGGGTAGGGGCTCATTATAAAAGGGTAGACTAGAGCAGTTGACATCCTTTAGAACCAGCCATGAGTGGGCCCCCTCTAGTTGTTCTGTTCAGCACTGAGCTTGTAAAGGGAAGCCAAGAATGTGTCCCTTGTTTTGTTGACATAAGCTATAAGATAATTCAAATGTGGTAGGCTCCTAAAATTCTCAGCTTAGGGAGTCACTGTCCATGACTCAGAGTGATTGCTGAATAGCAAGGGGTCACGAGTTTGAATCCCAGGACCACACAAAAGATCCAGACGAGGCTGTCCCTGCCTGTAACCTCAGAGCTCTGAGGTAAGCAACAGGAGCAGTGCTGGGGCTTGCTGGCTGCCAGCCTAGATCCAGACTCAGTGAGAGACCCTGTCTCAAGACAAAAGGGCAGAAAGGGGTAGGAGAGGACACCACGAGTCCTCTTCTGATCTCTGCACCTGTGCATTCAGGCTCGTGCATATACACACCCCCCCCTCAGATTAAAGTATGAAATCGTAAACTGGACGTTACTAATCAAATACATAGTCTCAAGGCAACAGCGGGAGCCTAATTAAGAGAGTCAAATGAAGATATTAAGTCAAAAGTGCAAGCAGAGTGTGCAGAGGGAAGAAGATAACAAGGGGACCAGCAGCCTGAAGAGCAGTCTAACATGCATGGCTTACTGGCGGCGAGCAGCACTCCCTTCAAATGGCTCGCGGAGAAACAACTCCATCTCCGGCCATGTTAACCAAATCCTGACTGAAAATCTGGTTCTTCTTTAAGCTCTACTTCTGTTTTAAACAGAATTGTTAAAGGCGTGATTTACGTAGCGTAATGCAACAACTCTCTGAGTTTATTTCATTTGTATATTTGCGCATCCAGCCCCAATTAGCTTTTCCACAATCCTGGTGACGAAAATCTCCAGCCTATTTGTTTGCTGTCAATCAGCTCCCAACCTCAAGCTACCACTGGTTAGTACTCCCTGCATGAAGATTCCACATATTTTCTACAAAGGAATTATGTCGACATGCATGTGTATGTTAAGGTTCTTTTTGCTTAGCTTAGTGACTGAAGATTTAAAAAATCGTCAGCCCAAGCCCTTTGGAGAAGTGGGAACCGGTTCAGCAGGTGTTTGTTGCTTTCTCCATACTTCTGGCAAGTAGGACCTCCATTCATTTATTCAATGGTGACAGACTTTAATTTTAGTACCCTTCATACTTGGATATAAAGAAGTGTAACTCCACAATTGCTTACTAGTGATGTGATGGTGACAGCAACAGCAGCCATGGAGGACAGGGAGAACTTGTAGTTTTTCCCCTTGAGGCCAATGTTGAATGCTGTTCAATTTTTGCATCAGCTCTTTGAGGTCGGGATAACTCATTAGCATATGGACCAGGAGTGGCTCAAGACTAGATGGACTGACACCTGAGTTCCCTGTGTTTCTGGGTGTGTAACTTTGGAAGTGTCACCTAACTACAAATCCCAATTTCCTCACATTGAAAACGCAGATGCTGAAGTTGCCTATCTTGCAGGACAATTGGGAGTGTGACCTGAGATGACACAATTAAAGACCTTGGTGTAGGGTTGGTACATGACATTTGCCTCCTATTATATTCATTACCACCATCTTTATTTCCCAAGAAGAGAAGATGAAGTGCAGTCTAAGAACCATAATATCTTGACCACCCACACCTATGTCTGCCTCCTACAAGAGCGGTTTTCCCACATCCCCTTTCATCTTTCCAGACTAAGACATCAAAGTCTGCTCCTTCGATGTTGATCACATTTATATAGTTTAAGAATCCTTCCTCTTGCTCACCTCACGCAGGACTGGTCTGGGTGTTGGCTTTATTGATGAATAAATACAACACAAGTAATTGTTTCGTTTGCTACTTCTATACCTTTATTTTCATTATTATTTCTTTGCTTTCTTGGGCATTCTTTATCTCTGCCCTCGCATGATGCAACGGTGCTTTTGTGAATCTCTGACAGGTGAGCAGATCATAGCATTCAGTGTTAGAGGGAAGTTGCCAGTGCACTACCCCAACAGAGTTTGCCTCATTCAATCTCAGTGAATGAGCGCAGAGAGGCTCCTCTTCTGAAGGAGGGCTCACTGATGGTGACATTATCAAGCAGAGAAGATGTGACAGTGGCACACCAGGAAGGCTGGCACCGTAGAAGGACCAATCACACTAAGCCTGAGCATGCCAGGGGAAACAGGAAGGTTATTTGAGCAGCGTTATGAAGAGATGCCAAGCAACACTGCAGAGCTGAGAGGACGTCAGTTCATTTGTGTGGTGTAAGTCTGCAGCTCTTAGGACTGATGGGGCTATCAGATGAATAAATTCCCCTTCCCTCCTATCCTGTTTCTTGTAGTTGGGCGGGAGGTGCTGGAAGAGTTTCTATGCATTTGAAGCTGTCCTTGTACTCGCTGGCAATAAGAACAACACCAATGCTGACAGACTGGCTTTCTGGTGGTCAACACGAGATTCATGTTGTTTGCTAATTTACCCTCTTTTATCCTTACCAAAGCATCAAAAGTGAAACCCTTTATGTTGTAGATTAGGAAGCAGAGACACAGAACACTCACCAGCTATAAGTAGCTCTCTCTATATTTAATCCCTTATTACTTAGTTAGTCTCTCCAACCAAAAAAATAAAAATACACCCTTTTCTGAAGGCATCTAGTGCCTGTCTCTTAATTAGTTAGACATGACTTAGGAGAAGAGACTTGTTGACTAGATCTGCTAATTTTGAAAATCTCACCTCAGCTTCCACATAAATTAGGATCACAACCAATGACTATTATATAAATGAATGAAAGTAAATAATTCTCTCAAAGTTACAAGCTAACAAGAAAAGTCTGAAGTTTGAATTCTGAAATGTTTATGTAAAAATGTGACAACTTTGGACGAATTTTTACAGGTAAATCTAGTGTCTTTCTCACCTGTGGCAGATCTGAAATAAGAGCAGAAGCCCTTGTCATGTGAACCTTCACAGCACTCCCTATAGTTGTTATATCCACCTATGTCTATATGAATTCTTACGTTCACTGAGTCAATGAAGAGTGGGTCTAACCAATTCAAGTCATGATGGCAAGCCTCCGGATGGGGTAGGTGACAAAACCAGATGAGACTTTGATATCACAGGCCAGACAACAGAAAAAGAACAGGTAGAAGGTCCAAATGAAAATGAACAAATGCAGAAGATAAATGCTATGCAGAGAACCAGCTCTGGAGAGCTATTTTATCAGACAAAAAATTGGAGATTGCTTTTATTTCTGTAAAAGAGCTTGATTCCTGTTTCAGCGATACTGGGCAGACTCATCAACTTCAACAGAAGCTGGCCAGTGATGTGTCTTTAAATTGGTTGTACATGGCAGCTAAAGCAATCAATAGACAGTGAGAACTTCTGGAAATGTATGTTTGTTTCAGAAACTGATCTAACCAGGAATGTATTTAATAAATTATGTATATGAAATTAAATGTTGTATGAATCTATATATTTGAATGTGTGAATGTCTAATTTTGTAACACTTACATATAAGAGACTAATAGTATAAAACAGTCTTGTGTTTCCTCCCTCATGGGAGGAGGGAAAGGAAGGGGAAATGATATAATTGTTTATAGTCTCAAAAATAAAAGATAAATAAAAATTAAATAAATAAAATTTTGTATATATATGAACAATAGATGTTTGCATATGTATATATATAATTGTATATATGTATGTATACAAACATGTATATGTAGATAGATAGATAGATAGATAGATAGATAGATAGATAGATTTCCCATCAATTATAAGCATACATTATGAATCGTCCACAGCACATAGTTGACCTAGGTCAGGTGAGATTTATGGCCCAGGTAATTTAGAGGTTGGAGGTATCACTAACAGGTGGGAAGACATGTGACAATTATCAGAATTGGGACATATTGGACAATCAAGAAGGGCACAGTCTAATTGTTCCAAGGCAGGGTTTCTCAAACTCAGCAGGATTGGCCATATAATCCTTTGTTGCAAGGGGCTGGTCTGTGTGTTCAGGCACTTTGCCTCAACTCTGAATGCCAACAGCAACCCCAATCCATCTGTGAAAATCAAAGGTGCCTCCAGGTATTATGAAATGCACTTAGTAATAAAATCCCTCTTGGTGGGAAAACACTGTTTATTTCTAATTTTCAGATTGAAGCACAGGAAGGGGATGTATATGAAGATGTCTGGCAAGGTGAGAATAGAGCAGCTAAAGTACCTGGAACGTAATGGTTGGAAGACAGTCACATGGAATGGTCTTTGAAAGCAGAAATCATGTGACCACACAAGCCAGATACAAGTGAGACCAAGGGATCTCTATTAGAAGTCACTTACATGGGTTGGGATTTAGCTCAGTGGTAGGCGCTTGCCTAGGAAGCGCAAGGCCCTGGGTTTGGTCCCCAGCTCGAAAAAAAGAACAAAAAAAAAAAAAAAAAAAAAAAAAAGTCACTTACATGCAGAAGAGAGGCCAAAAGAAATGGAAGAAAGGAACAAAATTAAACAGTGGTCAGAGACATAGAAAGTTCAAGGGCAAAAGGTCCAGGAATATACAACTGTATTGCCATGAGTGCTCCAAGAAAATTAGAATACTAGCCACACTTCTTTAAGCTTACCACTTTATTTTACAATTAATTGAAAACATTGTATAGAGAAATATAATTTTTCCCATAACAATAAAAATTAGAACCTCAGAGGGGCTGGAGAGATGGTTCAACGGTTAAGAGCATTGGTTGTTTTTCCAGAGCGCCAGTGTTCAATTCCCAGTGACCACGTGGTGGCTCACAACCATCTGTAATGGGATCTGATGCCCTCCTGGGTCATACAGATATAGAGGAAACAGACAATTCATATACATAAATAAATACATTTTAATAAAAGAACCTCAGTCCTGAACTAAAGAAGATTCGTTGGCTAAAAAATGTTTCACAATAGTCACAAATAATATAAAATACCTTGGTGTGATGGTAATGAAGCAAGTGAAAGGTCTGTACACTAAGAACTTCAAGGCTCTGAAGAAAGAAACTGAAGAATTATCTCAGAAGATGCAAAGATCTCCCATGCTCATGGATTGACAGGATTAATATTGTAAAAATGGCCTTTCTGCCATAAGCAATCTACAAATTCAATGCAATCCCGATTGAAATTCCAACTCAATTCTTCATAGAGTTAGAAAGAGCAATTTGCAAATTCATTTGGAATAACAAAAAACCCAGGATAGCAGAAACTATCCTCAACAATAAAAGAACTTCTGGGGGAATTACCATCCCTGACCACAAGTTGTATTACAGAGCAATAGTGATTAAAAACTGTATGGTATTGTAACAGACACAGGCAGGTAGATCAATGGAATAGAATTGAACACCCAGAAATGAACCCACACACCTACAGTCACTTGATCTTTGACAAAGGAGCTAAAACCATCCAGTGGGAAAAAGATAGCATTTTAAACAAATGGTGCTGGTTCCACTGGAGGTCAACATGTAGAAGAATGCAAATTGACCCATTCCTATTGTATTGTATCCTGTACAAAGCTTAAGTTCAAGTGGATCAAGGATCTCCATATAAAACCAGATATACTCAAACTAAGAAAAGAAAATGTGGCAAAGAGCCTCGAACTCATGGACACTGGGGAAAATTTCTTGAACAGAATACCAATGGCTTATGCTCTAAGAGCAAGAATCTACAAATGGGATCTCATAAAATTGCAAAGCTTCTGTAAGGCAAAGGGCACTGTCATTAGAACGAAATGGCAATCAACAGATTGGGAAAAGATATTTACCAATCCTACATCCGATAGAGGACTAATATTCAATATATACAAAGAACTCAAGAAGGTAGACTCCAGAGAATCAAATAACTATAAAAATGGGGTACAGAGCTAAACAAAATTTATCAGCTGAGGAACATTGAATGGCTTAAAAGTACCTAAAGAAATGTTCAACATCTTTAGTCATCAGGGAAATGCAAATCAAAACAACCCTGAGATTCCACCTCACACCAGTTAGAATGGCTAAGATAAAAAACTCAGGTGACAACAGATGCTGGCAAGGATATGGAGAAAGAGGAACACTCCTCCATTGTTGGTGGGATTGCAAACTGGAATGTGATTTGGAGATTGAAAGCTCAGCTACACAAATGACTCGCTGTTGTGTGTATGTAAATGCGTACATGTTTATTCATGCAGATGTAAGTACGCACAGAGATGGAGAGCAGAGATTTCCATCAGGTTTTATTTCGTTCTTGTTTGTTTGTTTTTTATTGCGGCTCAATGCAGTGTTTGAGACAGGGCTTCTCCTTGCTCCTCGAGATTGATTGGTGCTTTGCTAGACTGGCTGGCCACGGAGCTCCAGGACTCTTCTAGTCTCTGCCTGCGCAGTCCTGGGAGTTTAGGCCCAGGCCGCTCTGTCTGGCTTTTGACAAGGGTTCTGGGAAGGGGACCTCAGGTGCTCATTGTTGTGCAGCGTGCAGTTTACCAGCTGAACCCTCTCCAAACCCAAACCACGCTTTCGATAAACGAGAACGTTCTCTGTGAGGAGACGAGTGCTTTTGCAACCGTTTCTTTTGTTTACTGGAACTCTGCACAGAATGGACCTTACCAACGTCGTCTCATTTCATTATGAATTGAGACTCTGAACATCACTGGACCAAACTTAGAAAACCAGCAAGTGGTGAATAGAGGAACTGAAACGGATTGGTCTGTGTATGAGAAACTACACGCTTCCTGCGAACACGACCGCCCTCACTTTTTCAGCAACTCCGTGCTAGAAGCAAGTCCTCTGGGAAAGAGATGTTATCCCTCGGGAACAGAAAGCCCTTTGTAGTCTGGGTTACTAAACTCTTGTGGGGGAGGAGCCAGTAGGATTGCTGCCATGAGGGGTTCAGATGAGTAAACACTGGGCTCATGAATGTGCTTGTTTGTTTTAATTGCTAATTTACCCGAAGGCAACAGCCATCTAAGGAAGGAAGGATCCAGCCAATAATATAGTCATATGGACAAGGAGGGTCAAGAAGATGGCCACAAGTATGTCAGTGCTTCGGCGTAAAGCTCATAAAACCATCTGCGTGGTGACTTCTTCTGGCCTGCGGATCGGAGGCCTCTGGCTCGGGATGCTTTTACGTCTTGTCCAGACAACCCTTAGCTCCAGTAAAAGCCAGATTGAAAACACAAACCATCATGGCTTGGCCCCAGACTGTGTCAAAGGACCCTAGTGGGAAAGTACCGGCAGCAGTTCAGTAGCACAGCCCCTCCCCAGAAAGCAGCACTCAGTTAATAGCAGGCTTGGCTTCACAGCCCCTCCCCAGAAAGCAGCACTCAGTTAATAGCAGGCTTGGCCTACCGGCATTTGGTTTAAGTGGATATTCTGTCCCAAGAGCTTCCCAGGCTTGGGTAACAAAACAAACCAAACTGGCGAGATCTGAGAGGTCAGAGTGAGCTCCGCTCTTGATGAAGATACTGGGATATGTAGCTTCTCCCAGAATTATTAGGGAAGGTGTCTTTGCTTCTTTCCTGTTGCTATTATAGCATGTAAGAGAGAAAGCATTGATTTAACTCAGTTCGCCATGCACAGTCCATCACAGTGGAGATGGGATCCTGTTGTAGCTGGTCACATCACATCCAGAATAGAGAGGAGTGAACATAAGCTTGCTCTTTGTCCCACTGCTACACCCACTTAGCCCAGGAGACCAGTCACAGGATGGTGTCACCCACAGTGAACAGTCTTCCCACTTCAATGCTAGCTGCCATCAAGATAATTTCCCACAGGCAGGCTCAGAGACCCATCTCCAGGTGATTCTAAATTCTGTTATCCTGACAATTGACACTAACCATCACTGAAGACCTCTGTCCCTTTGGCTAGCATAAACGAAAGTGTCTGTCGTCTCCTAGCACTGGGGTTCTCTCTCTTAGGGGATGTTACATTCACCACATCCCCAGTCTCTCTAAAACTGCCTGCTCTCCTTATCAACTCTCCAAAATAATACGTTTTATCTCCCAACTTATTTCTAATCAGGGGTAGGTAAAACACACACAGTAAAAGACACAATTTCAAGTGTGTGGTCGACGAATCTGAAGGCAGTCATGTCTCTGAGTAATCACCCTGTTGAAGATCTGAAGAGTTCTCACCAGCCTACTGTGCGTGTGCAATGCCCTCCCTATATCAGACATTTTACACCAAAGGGACAAAATACCCGATACTGATAACTCAGGAGAGCCAATGTGTTATTTTGTCTCGTGGTCTGAGAGGGTGGTAGGTCTTCCATGGCAGGGAGCATTTGGTTCAGTTGCTCTCTTCATAGCGACAGGATCATGAGGTAGAGGGCATCCACGCCATGGTGAACGAGAGAATCTAAGAACCGTAAGAGGAAGCTTCATGGCTTGCTCTGGTGACTTACTTTCACAAACTGAGACCTAGCTCCTTAGGGCTCCGAGCCTGCCAAGGAATAGCAGCCACAGTTGCATACTCTGTGTTGGAAGCCTGAGCCTTCGAGGGACATTTCAGGTTCATATGTGCACGTGAGTGAACCAGAATGCACGCCAGTGTGAAGAATGCACACCAGTGTGAAGAATGCACACCAGTGTGAAGTCGTAGGGTTGACACTGACTTAGCCCCCTTTCTACCACGTCTCATGTTTGAGACAGGGCATCTCACGGAAGCTTTGGCTCACTGTTTCTCTTAGAGTGTCTTAGCAGAGAGCTCAGAGAATGTGTGCGCCTTTATCTTCCCAGAGCTGGGGTAACACTCACACACAACCAGATTTTCTAATGTGGGTGCCGGGCATTCGAACTCAGACCATTATGCCTGGGCATCACACAATTTACCCAGAGAGGTATCTCCGCAGCCCTCGGTGGCAGTTTTTGGTCAGGATTTAGTGACATGTTGTAATACATAGTTCTTACTTAATACAGCACTGTGCCTAAGAGACTCATTCTTACTGCTAAATAGAAATTTGTATGTTTCTATTCCATAGACAGTAGGGATCTGGTTCATTTCAAGTTTTAGAGATTATGCACAAGTATTTATTTGTGTGTATACATATATACAAATATGTGTAATTTGTATATATGTATATATGTATGTATAAACATATGCATGTCTAAAATGTACATATATTTAGAAAACATTTAATCTTTTTCTGATTATGTCTAGCTCTGTAATTTCTGGGACATATGGCCTAGGAATAGCCATCTGTCATCAAACTGTGTCCCAAAGTGTCTAAGACCCTAACCCCTCTTATCAATTTTGGAACATTAGAATTGCCTCATGACTCATCAGTACCTAGTCCTGGGTTTTAAATTTTCGTGTTAACACAATACATTCTTCAAAGCTAGAAGACATACTGTGTTTTCTTCTTGACAAATGTTTTACTTCCCCCCTCTTGTCTCTCTGCTTGTCTTTTTCTTTTGTGGAGACAATTTTACATTTTCAATTCAAGCATATCTTGTTCATCTTTCCAAGCACAGAATAACGAATTAGAAGAGATATTACGCTGTTTATGTGCAGCTAAGAAATAGCACGACTAATTGAATGGATCCAGACTCTGAAAACAAAACAAAAAACATACTCTGTCAACTTGCAACTGAGTTACATCAAAGAATCATTGTTTTCCCCCAACATTATTTATTTTATATACTCGCCTATACAAATGTGTAGCATATCTGTGCAGTGCCTGTATTAGCCAGCAGGGGGCATTGGATTTCCCCTGAAGCAGGAGTTACAATTTGTTTTGAGTTGTCTTGTGGGTGCTAGGGATTTAGCACTGGTCCTCTGGAAGAGAAGCCAGGACTCTTAATTACTGAGCCATCATCTCTTCACCCTCACCTGTCATTAGAGTTTTCTTAGGGTTTAATCCTGATGCTTGAGTCCAGCCAAAATCCAAGAGCTCAGTCCTGTGATAATATCACTGTTCATTACTTCAGAAACCCAGTAAGAGTGAAAGTTTAAATGCTATTATATGTGCAGAAAATAATGGTAAATACTTTGTGTCTTTGTTATTTTTTATTTAATCACCCCAATTAAAACCATAGCTTGGAACTGTTTTCTTCAATTTACACAAGAGGCTTAGAGTTTAAGTGACCTAACGAAGGTCATTTGGGACTTCAGTCATAAATTGATTTATCCTAAGCAAAGCAAATTCAACTTTTCACCATGTCAATGTGAATATTCAACTTCAGAGCGTAAGAGGGAGGGGGAGGGAGAGAGAGAGAGAGAGAGAGAGAGAGAGAGAGAGAGAGAGAGAGAGAAAGAGGAGAATGTTTACTTTTATATTGTTCATGGATCTGCAATTACTATTCATCAAATGGACATATGATTAGACACTTCAAATAGCTCATATTAAATCAACTTCATGAGGTCCTAGATCATTTCAAGACAGTTGTAGCTATTATCGTTAAATTGCTTTGCGTTTTAAATGGAGAAGTTATCATTTCCATTCTGTTGAAAGGGCTATCATAACACTATATGTTGATTATATATCATTAAAGTGTGCATAATTATTTCTGTTATTTATTGCAATGTGGCAAATCATTCCAAAACTTAGTAACTTAAAATAAGAGCAATGCTACCAGCTCTGACTCTATCATCTGGACTGAGTTCAGCTGACCTGCTCGCCCCATGTGGTACAGGCCAGATGAGTCCATGCATCTGCCTCCAAATGGAAACTCTGCTAAGCTTCCAAGATCCAAGGTGTCCTCATTCACAAGCGTGGCACCTCGGCTGAGATGGTTGGAGCAGTCACGGGAAGTCTGACTTATTTTCACCTTTGCTGGTATTTCTTCCTGCATGTGACCTTCCCACACTTAAGGAATCTGGACCAGATTTCCTTATGAGGTACCTCACTTCAACTACATTCTCCGAGTAATGCTCCCAATTCTTCATGGACAACACAAACTATGTGCAAGACCCTGAATTCTTGTGTAGGGGTACAACTCACATTATGTGCAAGACCCTAAATTCTGTGTAGGGCAGTGATCACATCTTTTGCAACTGAACTGATCATAGGTCTTCTGGCAAAGGAAGGGTCCTATCTTCAGATGTCAGCCTTGCCGCCATTAAAACTCCATGTTCAGAAAGTGTAATGATTGCATCTTTTCCTCCTGTCCTCTAATGATCCCATCTCCATATGCACCACATCCAACTAAATGATCGCACCTCTCCCAGCGAGGTAATTATAAGAGGTTTATCAGCAATGCAATGATCCCAATTTCTACCTGAACTGCAACTGATATCATCATTATAGGCCATAGAATGAGCGTATCGCCACCATAAATGTCATTAACACATTGTCTTTGGCACACTAAAGATTGCGTTTCTCTGGAAAATGCAATAACAGTTCTACCTGTAATACAACGATCCCATCTACTTGTGCAAGTTAATTATTGCTTTCCCACTTCCAGGCCATAATGATGGGTATTCCTATAGGACAGCGATTGCATCTCTGGCCTTGGGGTAACGATCACATATGCAAAGCAAGATAACGGAATTGTCCTCAGGGCAATGATCAGATTCCTCTGCATAAGGTAATGATAACAGATCCACTTTAACCTAAAGATAACAAGGTTCTTGTCGATACTGTGGCGCCAACTTCTCCTGCAGAGAGAATGGGTGGCGCCCATTGTGGCTACACGTGCTCAAATTTACCTGACATGGGCATGTGGCTATTTTAGCAGTGTTTTAACAAGAGCATCGATGTTGGTTTCAAACAGACCCATACACTTAGAGAGTGGTTTTGGGAAACAGTCTTTTCTTAACCAGGTTGCAAAACTGAAGATAACAGCTTTACTGTCATCATCGTCGTTTGCTAAGGGGTTGACATGAACATAATTTGTCAACATACAGTCTGACTCCTAAATAATGTTCACACATTTTCTAACACTATGTGACCCCTGGACCATATCCCTGTTCTGATTCCAGCAATATTTAGATTCCAGCTATACTCTTCCTACTCAAACTCCAGTGAACACCCAGCATCTCATTCTGACACTCTACCCCTCATCCTCTGCTGTTTTGCCTTTTTGGAGTTTTGTTCTCATTGCTTCAGTTTTGTCTGCCCATGAATGTCCTGAGCTTTCTATATCGCTGATCTTTCCTTTAGGACTCAATTGCAAGAAGCATGGCTTCCTAGGTTTCTGAACTTACTTTGGCTGTTCCGTAGATTAGTGACCACATTCTCGCTGCACTCTTTATTATATGTATGTGGATGTATATATTTTCCTTGCCTTTTTTTTTTTATTTAGGTGCTTGGTAGAGTTCAACTGTCGCTCAGACTGGTACAACCATTCTGGAAATCAGTCTGGAGGTTCCTCAGAAAATTGGACATTGAACTGCCTGAGGATCCAGCTATACCTCTCTTGGGCATATACCCAAAAGATGCCCCAACATATAACAAAGACACATGCTCCACTATGTTCATAGCAGCCTTATTTATAATAGCCAGAAGCTGGAAAGAACCCAGATGCCCTTCAACAGAGGAATGGATACAGAAAATGTGGTACATCTACACAATGGAATATTACTCAGCTATCAAAAACAATGACTTTATGAAATTCATAGGCAAATGGTTGGAACTGGAAAATATCATCCTGAGTGAGCTAACCCAATCACAGAAAATCACACATGGTATGCACTCATTGATAAGTGGCTATTAGCCCAAATGCTTGAATTACCCTAGATGCCTAGAACACATGAAACTCAAGATGGATGATCAAAATGTGAATGCTTCACTCCTTCTTTAAAAGGGGAACAAGAATACCCTTGGCAGGGAATAGAGAGGCAAAGATTAAAACAGAGACAGAAGGAACACCCATTCAGAGCCTGCCCCACATGTGGCCCATCTATATACAGCCACCCAATTAGACAAGATGGATGAAGCAAAGAAGTGCAGGCAGACAGGAGCCGGATGTAGATCTCTCCTAAGAGACACAGCCAGAATACAGCAAATACAGAGGCGAATGTCAGCAGCAAACCTCTGAACTGAGAATAGGACCCCCGTTGAAGGAATCAGAGAAAGAACTGGAAGAGCTTGAAGGGGCTCGAGACCCCATATGAACAACAATGCCAAGCAACCAGAGCTTCCAGGGACTAAGCCACTGCCTAAAGACTATACATGGACTGACCCTGGACTCTGACCTCATAGGTAGCAATGAATATCCTAGTAAGATCACCAGTGTAAGGGGAAGCCCTGGGTCCTGCTAAGACTGAACTCCCAGTGAACGGATTGTTGGGGGAGGCGGCAATGGGGGGAAGATGGGGAGGAGAACACCCATAAAGAACAGGAGTTTGGAGGGGTTAAGGGGATGTTGGCACGGAAACCGGGAAAGGGAATAACACTCAAAATGTAAATAAGAGATACTCAAGTTAATAAAAAAAAACAAAAAACAAACAAAAAAAAAAAAAAAACAAAAAAAAAAAAAAACAAAAAAAAAAACAACCAACCAAACAAACAAACAAAAAAGAATACTTAGTGCTCTTACAGACGGCCTGGCTCAGTTCTCAGCACCCTTGCTGGAAGACTCACAAACACTTCAGGCTTCAACTCTAAGGGGAGCTGATGCTCTTTTGATCCCTTTGGGCATCAATTGCAATGATGATGATCTCTCTCTGCCTCTCTGTCTGTCTGTCTGTGTCTGTGTCTGTGTCTGTCTGTCTCTCTCTGTGTATGTGTGTCTGTCTATACAAATATCAATAAAAATTAATCTTAAGTAGATTATAAAAAGAGATAAACATTGCATTGGTAACAAATGAAAAATTTATAAACAGAAACTCTAATTTTCCAAGAACTAGGTCACAGAAGTAATAGAACTATGCTAAACAACACAGTATGAAGATATTAGACATGTTTTTACCTCTTTCCTTCCTTCTTTCCTTCCTTAATTCCATCCCTCCCTTCTCCCTTCTTACTCATTCTATCTTATTTGTCTGTCTATGCATGCATGCTTGTGTGTGTGTGTGTGTGTGTGTGTGTGTGTGTGTGTTTGCATGCTGGAGATCAAGCCTGAGGCCTCCTGTTTGCTATGCAAAATTCTCCTGCTGAAATACATTCTAAAACCCCTTAGTTCTTTTTAACCTGAAGAGATTTTTAAAGGCTAAACTATTTTCATTATAATATTTAAATTTCACAAGAAAATTAAAACAAATATAAACGTGTCCTTTATAGGGAACAAAACTTACCTTAACAGTTTTACTTTGAAACATAAAATTCTAGAAGAAAATACAATGATCATGCCATAAAAGTATAAATGGAACAGCCTTTTTGTGTCTTGTTAAGGAATATTTTGTGGGGTTTTTTGGTATGCTACTAAGTTGTTTTCCACTTAAACAAAAAAAATTCATTCACTGTAAAATACAAAATACACAAAATTTCGTGACTTATTGTTGTCTCTTGAGCAGGAAGTGGAGAGTGAGCATAAGGGAAAATAAATAAATCTGGAAAATGTGTGCAAAATTTCCGGTGAAAAATGAAAAACTCAGGCCAGAGCAACACCATAAAGAGATTTTGAGTCTATACTGCGTGGTAAATACAGTTCCCTGCTTGTGGAAAAGGAGACCTGATATTAAAATTAATGTTGCGATAGCACAAATATGTTTTTAAAATTTAACATTCAAACCCTAAAAGCTTAGCAAGATGTGGCAAAACCTATTAATGAAGGACTCAGCATTGGCATCACCCGTATCACGAGCTGCGCATGCTCCTGGTGTGGTGCCTTATAAACAATACCTATCATCTTTACAATATTCTCCCCCATTACTAACCTCACCCAACCCCCGAAACACATACCAGAGGGACCCAAATTCTGGGAAATTATACGAACTACTAGATTAACACTCTTTAAAGATATCAAGGTCAGGAGAAGCAAGGAAACGTTCCTGGTTTGGTGGAGACTATGGAGACATTCCGGCTCAGTGCAATATGCTATGCTGGAATGGATCCAGAAGCAGTGAGAGGAACGGGGAAATCCAAAGAGAGACTGTAGCGCAGTTAATAGCATGTATAGGTGCTAATCTCTTAGCTGGGATATATGTACCACATGATGAGAGATAACGCGTTCAGACCTAAGTGAAGGTCATAGTAGAATATGGTATTGTGTTTGTAATTATTCTGTAACTGTGACATTGCAGAAAAGTACCTAATGTCTGATGATGCTTGAGCCTCTCAGACTTCCTCACGTCATCCAAAGGAATGCTGGTTATAATGCTACTCTCGGCTAAGTGACTTCTTAGTACCTAGGTCCCACCCTAAAGTGTAGGGGGCCCCTAGAGAAAGACCTTTGTAACCTGCTTCTTTATGACTTTTCTCGCTGCACTCTTTATTATATGTATGTGGATGTATATATTTTCCTTGCCTTTTCTTTTATTTAGGTGCTTGGTAGAGTTCAACTGTTGCTCAGGGCATTGAACTAATTTTCTGCTCAGCAATGATCACGGAGCTGCATTCATAATGAGCCCCGTTATTGCTCATGCTATTAAGTAAGCTGTTGGGGACATGGATGGGAGGGAGGCTGCCATCTCAATACAATGGCTCTTCCTGGTCCTGCCTGCCCTCCCCCTCCTCATTGATTGAAGACACTGGGCCAAGAACCAAAAAACAAACAGACAAAATGAAACAAAACAAAGCAAAATCCACTCAGAAAGATACGCAATGTAAATAATACTGCTCCCTGACCTGAGGAAATGCCAGAGGTGTGCACTGGCTTTCAGGCACCAGCTTTTCCTTTTATTATTTAATGCAAAATAAAGCCATTATTTATTGACCACTTGAAAAGACCATGTTCAACGAGAACCAAGAGCACAGCCCCAAATGTCTTGGGTGTTTTATAAATATTTCCTCTGTCTTAGTTAGGGTTTTACTGCTATGAACAGACACCATGACCAAGGCAAGTCTTATAGATGGCAACATTTAGTTGGGGCTGGCTATCCTCAAGGCAGGACATAGCAGCATCCAGGCAGGGATGGTGCAGACAGAGCTAAGAGTTCTATATCTACATTTGAAGGCTTTTAGGAGAATACTGGCTCCCAGGCAGCTAGGACAAGGGTATTAAAGCCCACACCCACAAGGCCACACCTATTCCAACAAGGCCCCAGCTCTAAACTGTCCCACTCCCTGGGCAAAGCATATACAAACCATTTACAAACACATAGCAAAGTCCATCAAGAGGACATAGACACCCTATACGATAGAACAGAAATGAGATGGAGAGAGCCCACAGGCCTCTTCTACATGTTTCCATCTCAGCCTCATGCAATAGTCCTGTCCAGGTATCTTTAGGACATGCGTTTAGGACATTACAGCACCATCAGAAACCTGGCTCTCTGTACTCCCCAACATTAATGTATATGCGAATAACAAGAGTTTATTAAAACTAGAATTGTGATATAATAATAATTTTCAAATGAGCACTGGGACTCACATTTTTACCAACCTTCCTTGGAGGGTGTTCAGCTTCACATTTTAGTATTGAGATTGAGTCCCAAGCCATGTGAGGGAGCCCATCCACGGCTGACACTGCCTACATGGCCAAGAACTGGAAGCTGGATGACCCCAAGACCTAGGGTAGAATCTAGCATGACTGGCAAGGGAAGGAAAATCAATGAAATGATTGCTAATGTTATCCTGCTATCCTCATAGATCAGTGACTAGTCCAATCATCATCAGTGAAACTTGCTCCAGCAACTGATGGGAGCAGATACAGAGACCCACAGCCAAACCTTAGGCAGAGGAAGGACATAATGTTGGGACACAACATTGTGGTTGTTTAGCTCGGGGTTCTTGTGGCACTCCTAATAGTATGAGTGAGGGTATCTCTGACTCTTTTACTTGTTCCTGGGACCCTTTTTATCCTACTGGGTTGCCTCATCCAGTCTTGATATGAGGGTTTGCTCCTGGTTTCATTGTGTCATGTTATGCTGTGTTTCATTGACCTCCATGTGAGACCTGCTCTTTTCTGAAGAGAAATGGAGGGGAGGTGGATCTAGGGTAGAGGGGATCTGGGTGAGAGTTACAGAGGAAGGGGAGTCTATGGACAGGGTGTATTGTAGGAGAGCAGAATTTTTAAAAACAATAAAAGGTAAAATTAGAATCCTATTATTACTGCATTACACCTCAGATCTAATTATGAAAAGCAGAAAATAATGGTGGAATTTAAATGTAGCAGCCAACTCTATTACTGGAACATTGTCTCTTATTAGTTTGACTTTATGAATTAGACTTATCTT
The DNA here is from genome assembly GCF_011064425.1 of Rattus rattus. Classification (NCBI taxonomy): domain Eukaryota; kingdom Metazoa; phylum Chordata; class Mammalia; order Rodentia; family Muridae; genus Rattus; species Rattus rattus. Next base: position 139,044,018 of record NC_046158.1, on the reverse strand, counting down.
GGCTGATACTCTCATTTAAGAGCTTAAGGATGTTATTAGAACACACCAGAAGGAAGGGCCTGTGGCTTCAGCCACATAGAGAGGAAAAAGGTGGTCTTCACTCTCTGGTGCACAAGAGCTCTTCAGAACTCATCCTTTTACTCTCTGTAACCTTTTAAAACATTTACTTACTATCATTTTATGTCTTGCCTATATGTACATATATGCACTGCATTCATACATGCTGCCTGCCAAGGCCAAAAACTGACACTGGATCCCCTGGAATGGAACCTACCAGTGGTTATAAGCCGCCACATTGGGTCTAGGGGATGAACCTGGGTCCTCTACAAAAGAGGCAAGTGCTCTCATTACTGAGCCATCTCATCAGCTCACCCTTCTAGTCTTTCTTAGAAACACTGAAGGACCGAGTTGTTCTTTTACTCTAAGGCAAAGAGTGACACATCTGTCAAAGACATGAAAGGAAGGTTGAACATATAAAAGCCCTAGCAGATCACAATCTCAGAGCACAGTGCAGATGTGTAAACCATGTCTAATAAATCCTGGTCCTCCAGAGCTTATGATTTAAGTGTGAAATATCTCCCGATGCTCATGAATTTCAACACTGGGCCCCAGTCAGATGATGCTATCTTGGGTCCTGTGAGCCTCTTCAGTCGTAGGTGTGGCTGGTCACTAGAGAAAGCTCTTAGGTGGTTAATGTCCTACCTTACTTCTTATCTAGGAATCTCTGAATCCTATCTGCTAAGATAAAAGCTGACTTTGTGACAGAATACAGCCTCTTCAGCCTGAAGCATGTATTCTCCACCATGAAGCTGAGGTAAAACAAGCCCTTCTTCTCTAAGTCACTTCTGTTAGATAATCCTCCACAGTAATGAGAAAATGAGAAGGTAGTTAACACCGTGATAAGCATAACTTTCCTCTCCAAATACATCTGATTCTAATTTTGTCGCACATACACACACAGACACACATACACACACACGTGTATAAATGCACACATACATGCAAGTACACATATATACAAGCACACATACTAAATTTTCCAATTTTTAAAACTCATTTACTTGTTATGGATTAGTATGTGCAGTATATGGAAGGGGAGTCTATGGACAGGATGTATTGTAGGAGAGCAGAATTTTTAAAAACAATGAAAGGTAAAATTGAAATCCTATAATTACTGTGTTACACCTCGGATATGTATATCTTCATAGTCCTTCACTTTGAAAAAAATCTGTATTTCCCCTACAACATGCCAAGCACACTACAGATTATTTAGAAGTATAATATATAAACTTCAATATTCCCTAGGAAATGTTGTTACAGCTCTTTATCTTTGTAGCTATACAATATATTGTAAAACTTTAATTTCTTGAAATATGAGAATCTTTAAATTTTAAAATATCCAAGTGCAACTAAAAACTTCCTGGCATTGTTGCAATAAATGTTATGTAATTCTGAATTAGATTGGTTGACTACATTGTGTATGAATTTTGTATTTTTACCAATTTTCTGTTAACTATTCTATTTTGTTGGTCATTGGTTGAATTTTGGACTGCAATAGCCTATTGGTACATTTCTTGCTTGCTTTTCCTGTTTGTATTTCCTTCATGTATCCTGAATGGGGTCATGGAACCTTCAGTCAGTGATATCTTTATTCTGGATTGACTCTTTTGTCCCTCAGAAGGATTTGTCTGTTTCTGGTAACATTTCTGCTCATGAGCCCTACTGTAATTGCAATACATATGGACTTTCCATAACCTTTGTTTACAAACAATATGTAATTTATTCTGTTTCTGTCTTACCTTACTAAGCTCTCAAGTCTGGAGTTTTACTTGAGTCCCATGTCATTGTCCTGTAGCTTTTCTTACACATCTCCTCAGCTCTTCCATAAACCAAGTTTCCTAAACAATGATTCATATTTAATCATGTTTCATGTTTATTTTTCGTTTTCTACATTTTACCTTGTTGATCTGATCAACTAATTACCTACATGTATTGATCATAGCTATTGTCATTTCATTCACTCCTTGTTCCTATATATGGATCTTCTATGGATGTGTTTGTTGCATCTCTTTGTCTGTCTGCCTATCTACCTATCATCTTTCTTTGTATTCATCAATTTTCCTCATATGTGAAGGAATAATATTTTATTAAGTAGTAGGAATTCTGTTTAAAATTGTAATAATTAAAGCATTTAATCATGTTATATTTTTAAGAGGTTTTCATGGTAAGTTGTTACCTTGAGAATGCACTTAATCCAAGCAGGGATCAAGTGCTTCAAGTCACTAAGATTGGTCTCTGTAAAAAGTTGATCCATCTGAAACCTTAGTTCTTGAGGTGTAGCCTTTCTATGGCTCAGGTGAATGCTATATACTTATAAAAATCCTTTTCACTAGGCCCTATCTGAAAAGGGAAAATATAATGGAAGATTCTGAAGCAGAAAAAGAATACTAGATATTGATTTAATGAGTTGCTGAACCCTACTAGAAAGCATGGGGGATGTGTTCTTGTTTTTGATTAGGCAATCTCATGACTGATTTAAAGATAGAAGTTGTCTTTCAGAAACCAGACAGTTCTGCAAATTATTCCTTATGCTAGAAAGTGGAAAGTGTCTAATATTTGGCTGTGGTTCTCTGCATCTGTTTCCATCAGTTGCTGGATGAAGCCTCTCTGATGACAATTGGGCTAGCAACCAATCTATGAGTATATCAGACTATCATTAGGAATCATTTCTTTGATATGACATGCCATGTTTGGTTGACATTTATGGCAGGCTTGCCATTTTCTGAAGAAGGAGGAGTGGATGGGGTGGATGAAAAGGAGAGGTGGTGGGGAAGTTATTTGGAGGAAAGGAGGGAAAGGAAACTGCAGATGGGATTTAAAATAATAAAACAAAAGTACAAAGTGTTTCGTTTGAGATAAACTTGGTGGTGACCTTGTGGATATCGACTAGTTTATCCAAGTTTTAATTAAAATTTTATATATATATATATAAAATTTCTCATATTGACCAGAGATGGACAGTAGGTTTGGTTCTCCTTTAACATGATTATAACACAAGAGGTACAGAAATTTGGATACATGCTTTGTATCATGGATGTTGTGATTTTATTCCTTCAAATACATTTTCCATTTTTATTGCTTTGTTTTTTATTGTATGTGCAATATAATTATATACATATTTTTATTATATTATATTTTATATAAATGTATAGTATTATACTTGTTTATATTATATGTTACATATATTTACATTATATATCATATATATGTAATATAATATTCTTTGAGTATATCTGCCTTTATACACATATTGCCTTCTCTTCCCCCCTCCATTTTCTCCCATCCTTAACATGCTTCTAGGGATTGTTGATGCAAGGATCTGGGTTAATCCAAGGTCACTTGGTCTCATTGTTGCTCTGTCTTCCCAGTCTTACCCATTGCTGTTCTTTGTCCCCTATCTCTACATGACAAATGCTGGTAGACCAGAACTCCCAGCATTGGGGTTCAAGTAACTCCTACATTGATAACCTTTCCTTAAGCTCTTTCTGTCCCTTTTTCACATTATTTAAAGTCTAGATTTACTTGTTTACTTTTATTGACTTTGCTTCTCCTTAATTTACATTGTTTCATATCCTTGTAGAACAGGAAAGGGGAGTGTTGAAGTATTTTTACTTCATTTATTTGCTTATTTTTTTATTCATTCGTTTGTTCATTTATTGTGTGTGTATGTGTGCATGTGCATGCTTTTGTGTGTCTATATGTGTTTGTATGGCATACCGTGCCATGAATTCATGTGGAAGACAGAGAACAACTTCCAAGAGTCAGTTCTCTCCTTCCACCAGGTGAATCCTTAGGATTTATCTCAGGTCATCAGGTTTGGAAGGAAACCTCTGTCCACCGAATCACCTTGTGTTTTCTTAAGTTTTGTGTCATTCACACCATTTGTATCATGCATCACGAGGGTCTCTCAAAATTTCTTGTCTTCATAGTTTTAGAAACATAAATTTCCACAAGTGTCAGAATTTGTCTATTCAAGTGTATCTAGCTCTTTTTCTTATGTTTTATCTTTGTCTGCTTCTGAAATGTAAACTCAATGCCCATGTTGTCTGTATTGCTCAACCTTCTCTCCATAACCCAGCACAATCATCTAACATATCACTGCCATTCATTGAACACTGTGACTTAGAAGAATGAATGGAGAAGATTCAGCAAGCACCCATAATTCCCAGTGCTCACTCCGGTTTCTAACATATTCTCAGAGCTCAAAAATACAAGCCCTTTGATTTGGTTGTCAACAGTTGAATGCAGAATTGATATCTCCAGCAGACAGGACTGCAGAGCTCTCCCTAGCAGTTGATCTCATTTGGAATGAGGCCCTATAAATGAATCTCAATATCCTCACTGCTCATCAAAGGCCAGGCACAGCTAGTTAGATTAATAAATATCCAAGATGATGAGAAGGAGCTAAACTCAGTTAACTGCCTCCTCACAGATGTGCTTTCAGATGAAAGCTGACTTCCTCTGGCTTTTGACAATATCATGCTTAGTACTTTCAGTGTTTATGTGTTAGCATTTCAGTGTTTATGAACCTACAAGTACAAGGGGCACAGATAAGTAAGTACTAGTCTGAAAGAAGAAAGCATTTCTTTTATCTATTACTCTAATATTGTCACTATGTGGACAATAACTATCTTAACCAGGTTAAATACATGGCTGGGAAGTGGGGAATGATCAAACGACCACCTGTTTGTATAGTTAAGAACATACAAAAAATTCTAAAAAATACAGGCTTTTACTCATAGCCTCTAAGAAAAACAAAAAGTAAGAAATGGAAAAAAATCTGTAATCTTGCAAGAAAAAAAAAGAATCTTATTGTGACAGAAGTCACAGGGGAGCTTCAGCTTTTCACTCTTTAAGATTTGGTTTTCTTTAAGATATCACCTTCATAGAATACAAATGTCTTACTATGATAATCTCTTTATGCTGGTGGATGCTGATGTTAGCAAGAGTCTGCTGTTGTAAGTACTGTGCATTCCGTACTACACACACACACACACACACACACACACACACACACACACACACAACTGGTGAGAAGTCCATGCATTTTCCTTTTCTGTCTTCAAAACGTTCTTAGGGATATGGCAGCCTAGAGTGACTATTTCTATCATATTCTTACCTTCACAGAGACACTGCAAGTGCCTTTTATTTCACAAGTTTATCTTCCTGTCCCTTAGTCCTTTTATTTCTTTATCTATTTACTCTTCTAGGTAAAAAAAAAGGTCTTTGTGGTCTATTTACTTTATTTACCAACTATTGTTATTTTTATTTTTAAAACAGACGATGAGATGACTGGAGTCTTGTAGTTATACACATGGTATGAGACTATGGTTTCCTCCCCCTTGCTACTTTGTCATCTCCATAGATGAAAGAATCAATTAAACTTGGGTTCTGACCTTGGAAACACACCCACGGCTTAAGTCGTGTCCCAGAGCCTTTCCTGCAGTGAACAGCCCATCAGAGTCTCCCAGACAGCTGTTAGAGCTCAGAGTCAATTTACTTTGGGGTGAGGAATTGAGGGATACAGATGGGTGAATTACAGGTGTTCAGCTTAGTGGCAGACCCTCCTTGGCACACGTTAATATGTGCTCCAACCTGTTTCAGCTGCAGGGCAGCAAAGCTGTCACTCTTGTCCTGGAGAGGGCTGGTGGGCTTTGGCTGGGTGCCATATGCAATACTAGTTACAAGGTCAAGCACACATTTTTGGTCTTTGAAAGCTGATATAACTTGAGCCAGTCATCAGGCTTAATACACACTCTTAGCCTGAGTCAAGTTTCTCCCTTTTGTTTGAAATGGAGGCATCAAAGTGACTATTAGCTGAATTCAGCAATTCTACTCAAGAAGTTACTGCTGTGGTTCCTGTTCTGGGTCTGCCACCCAAGCCGGTTTGCTTCACTGTATTTTCTGTTCTTTTCCAACATATTCACCATTTATAGTCTTTAAATTGCATGATGCTCTGAGTTCTTCCCTCTCACCAGTTCTAAACCCATTAGACATTTCTTTGGTATGCAATTACAAATGAACATAAACATTCCAAAGATCAGAAAATGACTTCTGTGCCAACCTTTTGTAACAGAAATTGAGAGCCAGTAAGAAGATTCACCAGGTAAAAATGCCTGCCACTATGTCTGATGACCTGTGTTCCATCCTCTGGCCCCACATGATGAAAACACCATATCCTGCAAATTGTCCTTTGACCTCAATAGGCATCTTCCCAAAATAAATGCCTAAATGTAGTAAGAAAATTTCAAATAAATTAGTTGAATGAAAATAAGTTAGTTGAATGTAAAACCAAGAGAAAGAAAGAGGTGTCAATGCAGTCCATTTCCAAAGAAAAACTAAGTCTCCATAGAGGGCTTAATGAGCAAAAGCACTTGCCCAATAATGCTAACATATCATCCTAGCACCTCACTAGTGAGCTGAGAGGTAGAAACAGGATGATCTCAGGAGCACAAAAGACAGATACTCTGGGAAGTGCATTGGTGTACAAGAGATTTTGTCTCAAACAAAGAAGAAGGCATGGACCGATGCCCAAAACTTTCATCTTGTCTTCATATATGTGCCATAGCACATCTTCACACACACACGCACGCACGCTCGCACGCACGCATGCACGCACGCACGCACGGACGCACGCTCGCACGCACGCACGCACGCACGCACGCATGTACAGTTGTTAAAATCTACATAGTCGGATGGAGGTAATAACAAAATAAAGTACTCAAGCATTGAAAGCATTCTCAACCTTAGTAGACCTTCCTTGTCTGTAGTGATTGGATTTCAGGCAAAGAATTCTGAAAAGAAGACTTACCTTAAAAAACAGTTCCAGTAGGCAGTTCCGGTGGGCAGTTCCGGTGGGCAGTTCCAGTAGACCCCTGGAACAGGCTTTATGTTTACATTTCTGCTCTGAAACCCAGCCAGTCATGCCCTGTTCAGGCCATAACATGACCACTGTAAAAACCCTATCTATCTCTAGAAAGGCCCTGCTTCTGTAACTCCCGATATGCTTCCAAAAGTTCAAACAACCATTCTGATTACACTTTAATTGGTACTTTATATTCAGCATATAAGAAAGCTCACCATAAACAAAAGCTGTTCTTCCCTGAACTACGTGAAGCTAAAGGATCTGGTTTGTGTGTTAACTATTTAATATTTATGGAGTTTAGCCCGTGGGTGAAACCAAAAGCCTATTTCTCCTCCATAGAGCTGAGAAGTGCTTTTTACCCGATTTTGAAACAGCTTTGAAAATTTCCCCTCCTCAGAAATTCTTACACTAGCAAAGAACAGAAGGAACAATAAATAGTCAATTTCTCTGGGTTTCTTCGTTTTTGTCTAATGTTCTCTGAGAAGTCAATACTAATGTAATTGGCATCTGTTTAATCAACCTTCTTCCAAGAATCTCCAAACACATAGAAGCGTGCTGGCTGGTTACTAAAAAGTGATCACTTTCCCTGAAACCATAAACCAGGTCACACATGGAACTGATTGTCAGAGTCAAACCCTAAGACCTGAAACTTCTCCTGATGGCTACTGCCAAGCTATTGGTCCTTCCTACTCACTGACACCTGTGAAGGAATTTGCAGAGGACTGGATGAGGGTGGATGAGGAGAGCTATTTAAGATACCTGTGCAGACAGCCAGACCTCTTCAGCACTTGATGGATATGTTTCCCTTTAACATGTCCTGGCTAGATCATAGCATGACCTGTGAAAGTTCCTATCCATCATTGAACAAGCCTTGCTACACGTGTCTACTGTTAGATAAACGTTATGTTGGTCTATGTTTTTAATTTTCTATGGATTTTATATTTTTCCATTTTCTTGCACCTTGGCTTGTTCCTCTCACTTTGCATTTTAAAAATTTGTGAGTGTTGAAACAAACGAAATAATACACATCATGGCAAGTATGTGCTGTTCTAGTACAATATGCATAACTTATTGATCACTAGGAACTTATAGTTCCTATCACTTTTGCTTACAGTTATTTTCTATAATATTAATGTTTCCATGAATAAGTATCTTTATACATTTTTCTTATGACGTCAGGAAAAATTCATAGATTTATGATAAAGGTACATTGTGGTGGATGTTATTTGTTTAATTCACTTACTAACATGAGTGTACTACTTGTGTTCACAATAAGGTGTTAACTTTTGGCTTTTAATTACTTCATTAGCATGTGGAAAAACTAGAAACCTATGTGTCTTTGATGAATTTTAAAAATTGTGTCAGTGTTTAGGCACATTTATATCCATTTTCCTCCTTAATGTTGACTGATGCATACATTGAGAACATAACTTTTGAAATTTGCAGAAATTTCTCATGTTGCTGAAAAATATGAAGGTTTCAAGAAACCTGATGCTTTATAATAACAGATCATGCCACATGTAATTATAAATTCCATGTATAATTATAAATACCATATACAATTACAAATGTCCCCAAGGAACCAGTAGACACATTAAAGTGTATAAAGAAATTCCAGTAAGCATATTAACCTTCAGGGAAAGGCTTCATTTTTTATTTTTTAAATTATCTTGATTTTACTTAAAGCATGATTATATCATTTCTTCCTTCCCTTTTCTCACTCCACCTTGTCACATGGCTCAACTCTTAAGAGCTCTGTCTGCTTATCCAAAGGTCATGGGTTCAATTCCCAGCACCTACATGGCAACTTACAATTGTTTGTAGCTCCAACTCCAGGGGACCTGGCACTTTCACGGACATACATGGAGGCAAAACACCAATGCGCATAAATAAAGAAATCAAAGAAAAGAAAGAAAGGAAGGAAGGAAGGAAGGAAAGAAGGAAGGAAGGAAGGAAGAAAGGCAGAAAGAAAGGAAGAAAGGAAGGAAGAAAGGAAGGAAGAAAGGCAGAAAGAAAGGAAGAAAGGAAGAAAAGGAAGAAATTCCCTTTAACTAGTTAAGGTTAATTTTATACAAATATACCTGTCTAGGGCTACTGTTTTAAGCAGTGTAGATTTAGAATATGCATACAGAAATTCTAACATGTAAGAGTAAAAATTAAAGTAAAGGAGATGTAGAATAAAATATATACAATGTCAGAAGAGACATTGGGTTCAAAAATCTTCATACATAATGAAAGATGCTCAGTGTCGGGTTCTAAAAACCAAAACAGTTCCCAGGTAGGAATTAGACATCATCTAAGAGTAAGAATAGAGGGTTGGCTCATTGGTTACGAGCACTGGCTTGTGTTGTCTAGGGCTTGGGCTCACATGGAGCCTCACATCTGCATACATTTCTACTCTTTCAGAGGACTCAGTGTTTTCTTCTGACCACGGTGGCCACAGTACTCGTGTAGTGCACAGAGAGAACGTGCAGGCAAAACACCTATCCGCATAAAATAAAAATAAATACGTCTTTCAAAAGAATCTTCTAGGCACACCATAGCAGCTGTGAAGGAGAAGAAAAACGCTTAAGAGGTCGGAGAAATAGACACGTTCTCTTCGGATTAACAGTGTTGCTGGCTGTTCAACAGCCACAGTAGAGATCAGAAGAAAAGGGCAATCGTACCATTTCCTGAAAAAACAATAAGAAGTAAGAACACTACCGCACTCCTATCCTGCAACTGCACAACAAGGGAAAAAAAATACCTTTTTAAGAATGAAGGTAAAATAAAGACATTTTAGCGCCAAGAACAATGGAGAGGGTTTAGCACGAGCAGATGCTACCAATGGAAGTAACAAAGTGATCCCAGATGGTTGGTACAAAATGCCAGGAGAAACAGGAACAACAAAAAGTGATAGATACGTAGGGAAGACATAAGGAAACACAAACAACAGTTTCTGATGGTCTCTCCCAGCATGGCCTAGCAGCATAGGTAACATGTGTTATGGGAATTCTCTGTGGACACTATTAGACTCTGTATAGTCTGGGTTGAGGAGCTGTATTAAAGTGTCCAGCAGGGTGTCACACTATTAACATTGGTTATAAAGAAGAACAGAGCAAAGGAGAGATTTAGTCCTTGCCCACGAAGAATCAGAGGTCTTTGAATTAGCTGAGGCCCATTGTGCTTACCCAGCCTAATTTAGCATTTCCAGGTAACACCACAAGCTTGCCGAGTCTAATACATAATTCATATGTTGAAGTGTCTGCCTGTCCTTTCTAACTCTTGGCTGTGGTCAAATTATCAAAACTTTCCAATTTTCGTTTTCTTAACCTTTGAGCCTATTGTACACGGCTCTCCACACAACCACACTTGGCTCCCACCCACTGACTTCCCTGAAATGTCAGGAGCTCCTTGGCAATGCACTGCAAGATCTTTTCTCTGATTTGATTTATTTAGTTATTTTTTTTTTTGTTTTTCCCCAACAGTTCTGGTGTTGCTTCAAAACTACATTCATTCACTTGTGTCCTGTTCCATTCTCTTCCTTTGCCATTGTACCTGTATTTTTAGAGACCTTCTCAAACTGTGCTTTTTGTCCACATTTTGAGTTCACACAGTGTGGATTTGGCTTCTTACTGACTCAAACATAGATTTTACGGTCATATTCTTTTTATCTTGTTTATTTATTCATGTGTGTGTTTCTACACTTGAGTGTGTGTGCACACACATGCAGGGGCCAGAGGACAATGCTGGGTAATCTTCATCGACTGCTCTCTGCTCTGCTTCCATGAGACAAAGCTTTTACCACTTCGAAATATTTTCATAGGCTTCCCTTTTACGTCTTTTTGCCTTATTTTTAACCATTTTCTTTAAAGGTTACTTCATATGCCTCTTCTTATGCTCAGTTCTTAAAAGCGCTTTTCATACTGTCTGTCTGTGAGAAAGGAATTTTATTGAAGGCTACCATTTGTCAGCAAATGAGTACATAATCGATCTTCATTTATGAGAATCACTTTCACTTGGCCATTGTGGTTGATTTGGTTACTGTTTAATCACCCCACCCTCCTCCACGGGAGGAGTTTACTTTCTTTCCTCAGAAGACAATTGACTGTGCATCCTCAGAGCAGTGTTCAAACTCTAATCAGCTTTCTTTAAGCCAAGCACTGATGAGCAGGGATAGCTGATCCTCTGACGTCAATGCTCCAGTGAGAGAAACTCAGGCCACCATCCCTACGGTGCAGCACTGCTGTGATTTCATGACTGCATCCTTGCCACACGCTACAAATTTGCAGGGTACGGTGGCCTAGTGAGCTAATACCTCTCCTTCCTAGTTCTAGAGGTGGGTTCCCAAAGGGGCTACTACCAAAAAATTTGTAAGAAGAAAATGAAAATCATTCTTGCCTCACAGAGACCACACTCATGAGAAAGAACTACCACAAAAACACTTTTCACTTCCAATCAGAGTTTTTGAGTAAATTATCTATTTCTAATAAAAAAAACAGTGGATCCACCAAAGTTGGATATCATCTCCCTGACATACTTGACTCTCAGCTCTGGCCTCCTCCTGTGAGGTTTAGTCATGGCACCCAATTTATGGCTCTTTATTTGTGTTCCATGTGATGGGTGGGAAAGTTGTTCTGGGAGTTTTTCCTAGCAGAGAGGGTTTTTAAGTTGAAAGGGTGCCGACATGTCTAATAAAATGGCCCTGTCTCTAAGAATATTCTATATTTTGGACTTCTCACTGGGTCAAATATTGTGTTTTTCCCATTATAAATTATTGAAGTTAACTCTACATAAATAGATTTTAAAAATAAAATTTGGATTGGAGACAGCTACAAGACTGTGTACTCACTTAGAAATAGCAGGCCTCTAGCTCTCCCAAGGTTTTAGGCAGAAACTCCAATCATACTATTTGCAAAAGAAAAGAGGAATAGGTATGTATATCAAAGTTGAAAGGTTTTTCTAGAGAACTACATATTCACTACCTATATTATTCTACTCTTATACTACTCAGAGGACCACATAGTTGGCCCTCTGTCTCTCTATCCACCCACTTGCCCACCCTCCCAAACACCCATCCATCCATTCACCTTTTCATCTATCCATCTATTCATCTATCCATCTATTCATCTATCCATCTATTCATCTATCCATCTATCCATCTATCCATCATCTATCCATCTATCCATTATCTATCCGTCTATCTGTTTATCCATCTATCCATCCATCCATCCATCTCTCTCTCTTTCTTTCTCTCTCTGTGTGTGTTTCTATCTGTCTATCTATCTCGGTATCTTTGTGTATTTATATTTGTTTGCATTTATTTTTCTTTCTAAAAATATTTTCATTTGATGTGTGTGACTGTCTTCTCTACATGTTTGATGTGGCCATTGTCATCATTCCTTTGTCTTGCCCAACAAAGCCTTCTTAGGGCATTATAATCTGGTCAAGGCAGAAAGGGCCTTGCTCAGGCCCTCCACCACCTTCTCCGCTGCAAGCAAAGGAAATCCTTTTCCCTGCCGTTTCTTAGACTTTACTCATTTGGCCCCGATTTTAGTGTTTGGGAATGTGGGAGATAAAGAGCCAACTGGAGACAGAAAGGGCCATGTCATCATTAAAAATAAACAGAGACACAAATATGTCAGAGGGCAGAGGCAGGCACTTCACTTCATTGTGCAAGTGATTTATGGGGGAAGCTAATTTTAAACAAGCCTGAGTTGTGCGGTGCCTTTCAGCCAAACAAACAGTCAGAGCGCCCTTTCGACAGCAGCCCGGAGCTGCCAGCCCAGAGCTGCTGTCTCCTCTCAGAGTAATCTCATTTTCTCGGTGCTGTAAAAGGCAGCAGTAAGTGGCTGTTTACTGTCTGAGGAAACCCTGGCTAAGTCACTGAAGGCAGACCCTGTTAAATGCCAGAGAGTAAGAAGGACCCTGGCTGGGAGACAACTGCCTGCCCTCAAAGAGGCAAACCCACAAAGCGGAGTGCAGGCATTAGCAACAAAAGAAGCAGTCCTTTCCTCCAGTTTAGTCAATTGGTTTGTTTGTTTTTGTTTTTTTTCCCTCAAAATAACACTGAGACATGAAAGACCCGGACTGGCTACCAAGAAAATTAGCATGCAACATTCAAGCCTCATTATTTCTGTCTCTTTGGTGACAGATCAGTTGAGGTCTGAGGGTTATTCCAAGTCTGGGACCTTGGCTGGGCAGGCAGGTAGCAAAGAATCCCCATGCTGAGAAGCGGGAGGGCTACTCTCCCATGCCTAGAAGGGCATCTCAGGATTAGTGGAAACTGTCTTTAGTGGAGGCTATGTGATGCTAGTTTTCTCACCTCCCAGTTTCATGCCTTCCCCTCCAACCCCCAGAGACTAACACTAAAATTAAAATCCCTATATTCTTCCTTGGATCCCATCACAGGTGTGTGCGTGTGTGTGTGTGATATCACATGTTATAAACGGTTGCCTGAAATAATTTCAATGCATATATGCTTAGTTTGAGCCATATAGATGTCTTCCAAGGGCTACCTAAAAATTATAAGATTGAAGCAGGCAATTCAAGCGTGATTTGTTTGAGCAACTATACCAGAATATTTCTGCTCTTCAAGAAGAAGGAATAGGACATGTGTCCCTTTACTCCATGTCTAGTGGCAGCTTGGAAAGACCCGTCTGGGGATCTGCATTGCTTCCTCTGGATTCTGTGAACAGGGTGGAGAGTCCAAAGAGTTCCAGCAACCAGTGAGGCCCAAGCACTGACAAATGAGAACTGAAATCAACTATGAAACTGGAGTCAGCTCCAGTTCTGCTTTGCCAAGTATTTACTCTTAGGTTCCCAAATAGTGGGAGGTCTGGAGCCCTGGCAGGAGGCTGGAAAGCCAAAGGCATTGGCCAGGAGCTTAGGGAGAGCTCAGAGCATGCTATTCACCAATTATATTGAGAGCACCTTAGCACAAACACAGAGAGGATGCTCTTCTAGTGCGCTCCAGCAGGCTAGAAGACTTCAACAGCAAACCAAGTCGGGATTGTGGCCAGGGAATTCTTGCATGTTTTCCAAGCCCTGGTAATGGTACATGCTTTCCATGGAGGCATCGGCCATATGAGCTGGAGAAAGAGTACTGACCTTCATTCCTTAAGGGTACTTTGCTCATGAAGTTGCTGGGGAGGAACGCAGGACAAGAGCAGAAACGATTTAAGGTAGAATGCAAACTCAACAAAATCGAGTGATCACCAGTCCTCAGAGGGCTGATTTCCACACATAAACTCATAGGAATCACAAAACAAGCAATCCTCATTAAGCATGTTTATCAAAATATTTCAGAAATCCTTAACATATTAAACAACCAGATCTAGGGACAATGCTAATAAGTTCAATTTTCATAAATTTGAAGCTCTAATAACCATAAGAAACTCCTGTCATGGTTATAGTAGCCTATAAAGGCACATATGATTGCACTGGTGTCAAGAGACCCAACCACGTATAAAGCTGTGTTTGTAATGGAAAACACTGATAGTCAAGCAAACATTAAGTTAGAGGATGGAGAAAACAAACATACAAACAAATTGTTCAAATTTAAAGAAGCCAAAGGCTTCCTCTCATAAGACCAGTTGGGAAATGGATCCTCTGCATTAAGGGGCTCAGCTAAAATCCCCATAGGAATAACCCAGCAGAGGCAGAATGAATTCTAAAACTCCGTCTGAGGCAAAGGAAACCCAATGTACACAGGTGCCTGTCAGATAAGGCATTCCCAAGCCTTTGAGACCTCCTGTGCAAGCAAGAGACTGGGAAGTTAACACAGGACATGACAGAGGACAGATGGTGTTGGTAAAGAAGAAGAGGTCCCCCCCCCTTCTATGGGTTTCCAACCTACTGCAGCAGGGTCAGGTGATGACAGAGGATCCAGGTTATGATCATTGCCCTCCAAGGACATAGTCATCACCAACCAGAGACTATTACAGGGAGTTCCAGCAGGCAGAGTTACTTTGTTTTATCTCAAAGAACCCAGACAAATGCTGAGGTCTTCCTAAGAGTTAACCCAATATTTGGGGAAGGGCCTGGACAGGTGTCCAGATACAGGTGAATTGGTGAGTGGGGTGGAATTAAACTGTTTTAGAGGGCATCCTGTGAGTATAGTATGCTAGTCCCATGAAGCTAGGTGTGTGTGTGTGTGTGTGCGTGTGTGTGGGTGTGTGTGTGTGTGTGTAAAAATTATCTGCCTGAAGAGAAGTACACTATGGTGCCTGAAAGCACAGTCTACAGGCATAAACTGTGAAAGATTCCTGATGCATGAGTGCTATGAAAGATGTCTCCCAACCACCTGAAGGATTCACATCCCTCGCGATTCCAAGAGCCTGTGACTGACCGATCTCATGTCAGTGAACTGCCAAGTCGGTGCCAAGGCATCCTTCCTGTTGTGTCATCTCAGATACAAATGATCAGGAACCTGAGATGGTGCGGGATGAAGCGCTCCATAGCACTTCATGTGGAGAGTGGCTGTGAAACATCACATGTAACCAAGGGCCTTCGCAGTTGCTAAGGGAGGTGTTATGCTCAACTCTCAGCAACAACAACAAAACAGCTGGTGGGTACACCTGATGTGCGGAACGAGCGTTTCTGACAGTGCTGATGGGACTGAATGGATTGTTGGGCCATGGTCAAGCAATCCTGGACTTAAAATACCATTTATCACTCAACAGCTGTGTGAAATTCTGTATGTTCTCTAGCGTCTCTGAAAGTTGGTCCACTTTTAAATAGAACACAGATAACAGATGACTGCTTTGCACGGTTGCGAGACGTGCAAGAGGTAGGGCTTAGGTGTTCCAAGGGACCTGATCCCCCCCCTTCACTGACATGTATATGAGAGGATTGCTCTCCAGGCAGCAGCTGCAGAATTCTGTTCTGACAGAAATGAAGCTAACCTTGCCTCTCCCTCCTTCCTCCCAACCCAATGAACTCAATCATACACATGAGTTCCCTGACACCCTCTCATAATTTGTGTGTGAGCTAACATGAGGGGATAGAAATAAAGAGTCTAATTCCCATAGCTGGCTCACTGTCAGAGGTGCTGACTTCCAAACATGCTGTCTTCACATTACTTTTCCCAATAGAAATGATCAGTTCTTCCTTTAACTTCTGAAAAACAAAACAAAACAAAACAAAAAACGACAAGGACTGTGTCTACCTATATAACACATTAATCGTTTGTAAATATATTTATATGCAATTGTACATTCACATATATTCATTTACGTGGTCTTTTTCATAATTAAGAGAATAGACTGGATGCTCACTTCTTGCAATTTATATACTCTAACTCCTCCTCCTCCTCCTCCTCCTCCTCCTCCTCCTCCTCCTCCTCCTCCTCATTTTTAACACCATTCATCTTTGGAGCCTTGAGCAGCACAATCAGTGTTTAATTCTTGTACCTGCCAGAGAAGCTTCTTGTAGTCTTTAAGAGTCTGGTGTCAATTGATCAACTTCTGCTTACAGGCACATCTGTTAGCTATTGCTAGAGTAATATGCGAGCATTTAAACATTTACTGTTGGACAACGTCAGGGGGTCGGATGCTTTGGCAGATTACGGTTGAGTTCTGTTGCTTTTTCAATGCATTCGCAGACACCTGCTGAGGCATCTAGGGGTCAGCTGATCTAGAGTGACCTCCATAGCATGGTTGGCTGAAGAGTGACTCTGGATGTGCAAGTGTTTGGACCATGGTTACCCATTATCTTGCAGGTTCCCGTGGACTGAGTGATGTGACAAAGGAGAATTTCAAGAGAGAGAAGACAGATGTGCAAAGGCTCAGGAGGGTAAAATACCACTTGTATCAGATTCTATTACTAAAGAAAAACCACAAAACCTCTTTGACTTAAGGGTATAGAGAAGTACGCTGCGTCCTGACGAAAGGAGCTGTAATGTTACATTACAAGAGGAGCGGATGCAGGGTGGAAATTAGGAGCTATTTTTGCATTCAATCTCCTCTGCCCTCACCCACTCCAAGCTGGCTCTTGATGGCAATTTCACAAGGACAACTTCCTCCATGGGAGGACTCAAGGTTCTAACTCTTATTATATAAAAAACATTATTTTCCATCACATTAGCGAAAAATGACTCAACTTCCTTTGAAAAGGACAACTGCCAAGGAAAGGTCACTTTGCTAGGATTCTTATGTCCTGTTTCTAACAAAGGGAGACTGAAATCTGAGGCCTACTCCTTTCCAGACCCAGAGAACTTTATTATCCTGCCTCCCAAGGGAGAGAAGGACTGAGGAAAGCAAGGACAAGAAGACGTAACACCAGACTTGGTGGTACAACCCTGGAACACAGGTACATGGGAGCCTGAGGCAGGACGAATATTCGGATCATGAGACCCTGGGCTGTACACTGAGTATTCAGCTACCCTAGGCTTTGCCACTTCAAAAAGATATCAAAGAACAGCAACCAAAAAGACTTTGAGGGATTCCTTATGTCATGAAGCAAAGTGCTTTGCAGAAGTCCTAAAGAAACAAAAAATTGACTTACGAATTTGTAGGGTGACATAATAGTATATTATATAAAAGTATGCAGAGTAATTGAAATAGCTCATATTTATAAAAGCATGCTTAAAAGATTCACAACCGGGCTGGAGAGATGGTTCAGCGGTTAAGAGCACTGACTGCTTTTCCAGAGGTCCTGAGTTCAATTCCCAGCAACCACATGGTGGCTCACAACCATCTGTAACAGATTCTGGTGTATCTCAAGACAGCTACAATGTACTCATACACATTAAATAAAATATTAAAAAAAGATTCACAACCATTACAGTTACAGTATTAATTGGGAATATCAGGGTCACTTACTAATTTCTACTAATGTTATTATATATGTATATAATATATGTGTAAGTATAGCACTTTATAAAATCAAGTCTTCTTAAAGTATGACTATCAGTTTTACAAGACATTATAAATAATATACTTGATAGAAACTATCAATAATGTTGTTATAGCCAGGTATGGTGGTGCAGGCACTTGGAAGGCAGAAGCAGAAGGATCTGCGTGAGTCTGAGGTTAGTCTGATCAACACAGTGAGTTCCAGAACAGAAAGATTACATAGAGAGGCTATGTCTCTAAAAACAAAAAGTTACTATAATTTATCATAAACTTTATGTATACTTTACAATACATTATATATATATATATATATGTACATACATGTACTGTAAATGCACATGCATATTGCCCTATAACATAAAAGTGATGTAAGGAAATTGGTTTCTTCATAGTTAAAACAATAGCAAACTTAGAAGAAATAATTTGGCTATAAACTAGCTAAAAAATGGCATAGTAACTCAGATTCTGATTGTTTAGGAAGTATATCTAAATATGTAAATTAGATATGCACACATTAGACTGTAAAAAATAAATTCATTAGTATGAAAAAGTATTCCATGACACACAATTTAAATCACATTTTGTGATAACTTTTAAAGTACATTTTTTCTAAGACAGTCTTAATTGCAGTTACCTGTAATTAAGTGTGTAACATGAATTTAGAGACATCTTGCTTGCCTATAATATAGATGCTAATGTACTAAAACTAATGTTTTTTCATGGGAGGAATTGCTTTAAAATTTTAACAAATAAATCAACTCGGCCTATCATTTTTCTATCTTGTCTCCTTTCTATCATTAATTCATTTGTTCACGCAGTCAATCATTCAACTCTCACTGAGGTCTCACTATGTTCCAAGTTACATATTATAAAGTTGAAGGGAATAACTTAGTCTAACAACCAAAATTTCTCCTTTATTTCTCCATAGAGATGTATTAGTGACTTTTCTGTCACGGGAATAAAACACCATGAGTAAAAGCAACTTACAGAAGAACTCATAGTCCCAGAAAGATAGGAGGCTGTAATGGTGGCAAAACATGTCAGCAGATGGCAGGCTTGGTGGGGTAGGAAGCTGAGAGCTCACCCCTTTAGCTGCAAGCACAGAACAGAGAAAACAAACCGTAAGTGGGTTGGGCTTTAAGTGGTTTGAAAGTCCAACCCCAATACCACACTTTCTCCAGCAAGGCTGCACCACCTCCATCTTTTTAAATAGCGCCACCTACTGGGGACCAGGTACTCAAATGCTCAAGACTATGGAGGACATTTCTGAACCAAATAACCCCAAGAGAAAGGAAATAGAAGCTTAAGAATTTTAAAGAGCTCTCCTAAGTTAGTAAGTAACCTACACAGGATGATAGTTTCGATGATCTCTGCTCGATTCAAAACGTGATTAAAAATAAGATATGCCAGGAACAGGAGCTTAGACCCCACTAGGTACAAGTGTATTCTGTCATGTCAAACACATCACATGCTTATTTGAGTGGGCTGCTTTAGTGCTCGGGTGTGATCATGTAGTCTAAAAACTAAGAAGCTCAAAAACTAATATGAGCAACTTAAGCTACAAAAATATTACCATTCCTTCCATCTGTGTCAATGGTATCAATTACTTAAAAATCCATGTGAAACGACTTTCAATATTGGCCTCTTTTTTATGTGCAAAGATTGACATTTGACATATAATAACCTACCTGTCCCTGGATCTGATGGCACATAAGGTAAGTTCAAACAAATAGTACCAGTGTGACTGTTAATAGTCACATAATATCAAGCTGTGTTCAGACATAAGGAACAAGAGAACATTATGGCAAATATTCTTGGAAGGAAAACGAAGGAATGGTTTTTTTAAAAATTCACTTCACTAGCTCAACATATTGGATCACTCTCTTGAAATGCTGTTCTAAATACATGGTGGGAATGGCAGCGTGAGGGCTTGAGAAAGTGGAGATTTGGCCAATGTGAGCTTTTAACACACTTTGAAGAAGGATGTGTGGAGGTCATGCTTTCAGCCTTTGGATTTGGTTCTTTGGGCTTGTAGCCTTAGTAAACACACCTTCACGAGAACCTAGGGGGGGGACTCTTGCCCTCCAGAATGAATCGACTATGGGCAACATCTTTCTCAGCCTAAGTTGTGGTTGTGGACATCCTAGAAAAATACACCTCCACCTGATTCACTGGAGCAGCCCTGACCAGGGTAGGGTTTCAGGCTGGCTGAACTGGCAGCCCCAGATGTTCACCCAGAACACAGTATCCCCCATGGCGCTCAGAGGAGTCACTCACCATGGCCCACAATCCAAACAAAACCTCCTTTGTGAAGGGGAAAGAGAGCATCAGGTTGCTTTCGTAGCCCAGCTGCCAATCCCTCTCAGCTCGGGACCTCTCCTGCTCTCCCGAGGGCTCCATCACGGAGTTAACAGAAATATTCGCCTCTAGACATCAACTGTGTCCGAAACCTCACAGCTTGTTTTTCTCTATATTCTGTTACATTCAAGCATGAATACTATTTCAGGGAAACATAAAGAAATAGCACAAAAAGTCCATTAGTTACCTTTGGTCTGTGGGCTTTTAATTATTTTATTCATCCTCATTATTACTTTTTTTGTAAAGTTTTACCCAGTGCACTTAAAAGATCAGATCATACTCTCCAGAGTGATTTGTCAGAAAAATAATCCTGTTGTGGTGGTAAGAGCGCAAGGTTAGTGAGTGAGTTGGTACCCAGAAGAGAGAATTTCTGCTTCCAAGTAAGGGTTGTCTCTGGAATTCAAAAAGTATCAGGGGGGAATGTGTGATCTCTTTTCTTCCTGCAAATGTTTTCACATTTGATGTTTGGCTATACCAGAGACACGCTGATATGAATCAAGTCATCGAAATGAACCACAGAGTTGTGTGGCTCTGAAGTGACGTTATTTGAAGTTTTCTTTCCGGATGTCACTTTCTTAGTATCTCAGACCCTGGCACTTCTTGTAATAATCACTTTGTGTGGCACAGCTGAATTGCAAATATTTTGTTCTCTAGTCTGTGGATCAAACAAGTGATCCTGAACTTACTGATGTCAGTGATGCTCTGTGGGGTAGCCTTCCTGGCTGCTCTGTTTAACACGTTGAAGAAGATCTAGTATGACTATGCTAGAACATGTAGGTTCTTCTCATGACTATCATGCAGGAACATGGCTCAGGATTCTTCAAAGGTTGGAGCAGTAATGGAGGAATTTGGATGAAGAAGTACCTTGAAGTCTGCTCTCAGCATTGGCACACTATATATTTCATATTGTGTTGATGGTTTTTAGTCATTTTGACATAGACCTAAATCATATCTGGGAAGAAGGACTCTCAGTGAGAAAATGCCTTCACAGGATTGGTACTCTCTTAATTAGTGATTGACTTGGGAAGGTCCAAACTATTGTGGATGGTGGTCCCGGTTTCTATAAGAAAGCAGGTTGAATGAGTCAGGAGGAGCAAACCAGCACGCAGCACTCTTCCATGGCCTCTGCATCAGCTCCTGTCTCCAGGTTCCACCCTACTTTTCTCAGGTATGGACCTGTTACTTGGAAATATAAGATGACATAAACCCTTTCACTCCCCAATTGCTTTGGTCATAGTGTTTTATTGCAGCGGCAGAAACCCTAAGATACCCACACTCTATGGGTCTATAAAGAATGGAAGACAAAGCCTAGAGTCTTCAGAGAGAACACAACTAAGGATCATCAACACAGAATTTATGGAAACTTGGGGCCATAATCCTGCCTCATCTTCTGAGTTCTCATGTAACTCCACTTTGGAAGAGCCCTTCTATCTTCCACAGCCTTCCTCACAGCTCCGTGGGTCAGCTCAAGCTTCTGTGAAAGGAGACTCGGCGTTACTAGAGCATAATACATTTTGGTTCACATTTGGCCTTACGTCCATTGCTTAATGGGTTAGAAGCCATTAACAGAAGTGAGTGATTGGGCTACACCCCCAACCTCCAATGCTTAGAAAGAAAAATGAGCAGAAAGTATCAAAGAAGTTCGATAATTTTTCATGCTCACTGCTACCACACTTACCTGGGCATTTGCCAAAGAACCCTGAAAGGCCCTTCGGTCTCTTCCTTCCCATATTTAACTCCCTCCAGGCACCATATTGTGCTATCATAGTACTCACTTGACATTGACATTGCTTGTTTACTTATTAACTCAGCCACTAATCCAAAGGCATATGTAAGCCAGGGCTGTATTTGTTAGCTGAACATTTCTTTTTCTCAACAACTGGGAAAGCATCCGCTCTTCTGATGCTATGACTCTTTAATCATTCTTTGGCAAATACATGCAAGTATGACTGGGAAACAAATGACAGGTGCAGAGGAACTTGGTTCTTTAGGATCTTTCTGATTGGATAGGGAACTGTAGGGAGCTGCGAGGTCCCGCGCCCGGGTGTGGCGCCTGTTTCTGCCTTCCGCTCCTTGTGAAAAACAAGTCCGGTTTCCGCCTTCTGCCCTTGTGAAAAACAAGTCCTTATTTGGCTGTTCCTGCTTGGCCTGGTCGCTTCCGCATAGATACAACCTATCCGCTATCCCCACGTGGCTTGCTAGGATTGGCCAGCGCTAGCTATTTAAGTGTAGTTCGGGGGTTCCCCAGGGTCAGAAGATTGTATCAAGGTTCCTGAGTAAAACTGCTTGAAGATCTTCGCTGGTCTTGTCGAGGTTGGGTGAGACAGGGAACCAAGGGTTTTGAAGGTAGGCAGTATTCCCCTTGGTCAGGAATCCTAATTGCAGACTTCTCCTGCATTGTGGGTCACCTAAACAAATGATAAATAAATCAGTTAGAGCAAGAATATCTTTTTTTTTTTTTGGTTCTTTTTTTCGCAGCTGGGGACCAAACCCAGGGCCTTGCGCTTCCTAGGCAAGCGCTCTACCACTGAGCTAAATCCCCAACCCCAGAGCAAGAATATCTTATAGTTGCTCAAAGATGCTTTCCAAATGAATGATTGCTACTCATGAGCCAATATTCCTGTACATTACGGAGAGTGGGTTGTCACTGTGTGTGATGTTGGGGATCAAAGAGGACACACAAAACATTTGGAGCCTAACTCTACTTCTCTATGAGCGAGCGTAACTCCAGGGACTGGCAGTGACTTACATTTTTAAATGTATCGAACACTTTCTCGAAACTCTGATGTCCCTGCTGGTGTTTCTCCCAGGAGCTCAGAGGTTAATGTCATTTTCATCCCAAGGGGAGAACATCATTGGGGGTGTTTAAGATCATTCTGTAAAATGTTTATTTAGTGGGAGTTTCAGACACATGATTGCCTTGAAGCCTCTTGTTCACAGTTAGTATGTTCCAGCACTCTGCTCACAGATGGATCTTCTGGAGAGTGTAAAGAAGACAGGAAAGCCCCAGAGTGAGACAGAAACACATGTGGTGCTCAGGAGGGGCACTGAGTTTGGGTCGTCTTTGACTGATTCTGCCACTTCAGCTGCAGCTCATCTGACAGCAGTAATGGGTA
Source organism: Rattus rattus (assembly GCF_011064425.1). Lineage (NCBI taxonomy): Eukaryota > Metazoa > Chordata > Mammalia > Rodentia > Muridae > Rattus > Rattus rattus. The sequence continues at coordinate 139,020,784 of NC_046158.1, read as the reverse complement.
GGCAGAGGCTGAAGTGGGAAGAATAACAAAAGGTGATTTAAAATCTATGGTTCCAAGGTCCCCTTCCAGGTAGTTCTTTTCTTGGTATAGGACTTAGAATTAGCATTCTACCAGATATTCAACCAAGGATGATAGTCTGACCCAGGCTGAATAAACCAGTGAGAGGAAATGTCCCAGGAAAAAATTATCTACTTTTCCTCCTTTCCCTTCTCTTCCCTTCCCTTCCTTTCCCCTTCTTTTCTCCTCTCCCCCCTGTTCTCTCCATTTCCTCCCTTCCCCTCCATTCCTTCATTCCCTCATTCTAATCTCCCTCACCAACCCCCCCCTCTCTTTCTCAAGACATAATGTGATTTCCCTGTACATTAGCCTGAAAGAAACAATGGACAGGTAGATGATAGTGTCTCTCATAGTTCCTTTAAATTTGTGCTCTGCAGGCAGGAGTTTCCATATGAAAGATGAACAAGAAATGTTGAATTTTATATTTGTCATATTTTTCTCACCTTACGTCTAATGTGAGTTAGGGCTTTTTCCTTCAGGGTTTCTTTTAACCTGGTGAATTTCTCTAAGACCATGTTATTTTCACATTGTTTTGCCAGGTAGCTCAAAGAATACTGGATAGGTAGGTGATCAACAGCTAGTCTAGGTAAGGATGCCTGCTTCTGTGGCTTGTGCCATCAAAGCGTAGAGTCTCCATTGGAATTCTCTCCTTGGTGTACTTGGTGAGAGTGTCTGCATGTGGCATAGATATACCACAAGCTGTTTTCTACTTTTCCATTGCTGGATGCTTACACTACTGTGAGGGTTACTATGCAAATGTGAGTATGGAAGCATTTCCTTGGTAAATTAGTATCATTTCTCTTGGACTTATGATCTGAGGGACTTATGACTCATTTGGTAACTTATTCTAATTATTTTAATGAGCTGCCATATTCTGTCCCTAATAGCTGTATATGACAATCATCGCCAATACTTTGCAAGGAGCTGTCTCTTTTCTTATCATCCCTTTTAACAGTGGTTATAATTCTGATAGCATTTATTCTGAGACCATAATAATCAATTCACTACGATCGCTAGTGCTGATCACTTATTATAATTGCTGCACATTTTTATGTCTTCTTTTAAGAAACACCCATTCCTTTGTTTTGTTTTCTGTCTTAAATTGGATCATTTTATTGATGTTGAATTATCTGGATACCTCATATATCCTAGATATTAACTCCTGTCCAGATCATAGTTTGAAAATACTTTCTCTTCACTCTACTGATAATTTCCTCTACCATTCAGAAGAATATCTCTCTACTTTGTGTAACTAAGTTTCTTTATTCTCAGTTTGAAGCCTGTGGTTTTCAGATACTTGATCAAAAGCCATTGCTAACACCAGAATCCCACAGATTATTTTCTATGTCTTCTTCTAACAGTTTCATAGTTCAGAGTCTTAGTTTAAATCCTCAATCCATTCTTATGGAATTTTCTAGAAGGGCAAAGTTAGTCTCTTTCGTTTTCCCCCTGAATGTGAATATAAACTTTTCTTACTTTTAGTACTTATCAAGAAACTTTCTTTCACCATTGTCTGTTCTTGGCACCTTTGTTGATAACAAGTCAGCAAGATATAAGTGGGGTGGTTTTATCCAGGGCTCTCTTTCCTACCTCATTACTCTATCTATTTTAGTGCTAGTGCCATGCCATTTTTGTTAGTATAGCTTTATAAAATAGTTTTAAGTTAGGAACATCATTTGAAGTCAGGGGAACTTTTTGCCCTTTTCTGTGAATTATATTAAATACTACAAAGAGCAAAGTCATAGTATTTCTAACATGCGTGTAAATTTAAAAATGATCATTGATGTTTAGAATAGAAAAAAAAATCCTTCTGACTGGTCCAATCTTGCTTTCACTTTTGTGGAAAACAGCATGACAACATATAACAGAAGTCATAAAATACCAGTCTTATCTAGTAAAAAGCATTTCTAAAAATGACTGATTAGAACTAAAACTTCACTTCACACAAAACCAAATCTTTGGGCATGAACTTTGATGAGAAGAGAGGCATTAGTAAATGGTTATAGTACTACTCACTGGAAGACTATATATAGATTGACCAAGCCCTGGTCAATCAGAAGATGATTAAAGCATGGAAAACATAGAAAATCAGAAATTAAATGAATGAAAATGGCAATAGAAGATAGAATGCCAGCTGTGTAATAATTGTTTAAAAAAATTATGTGTTCACATGCAAGCAACCTCACTAGAAAGTAGAAATTCTTAGCCATTATTGTGCCAGCTAGGGCAATGTTACTTTTCTCTGAAAAAATGCACTACTTAATACAGAACAATCCTTATTTTGAACACCATCCTTTGTAATTAATTTTGGGAAGATGAAACTGACCACTGTTCTGAGTTAATGACTGATCATTGTGGGTGCGTGCATGTTCACCAAGTCTGTGTGGATGTAGCTGTCATGGTAACTAGAGCCCCATGTTTGTGTGGACATTCTGGCTGTCTCCTATTCTGTTGGACTCTGTCTGACTTTCCTTCTGTTCCCCATATGCCCACCAGGAAGTTTAGTCCCATAGCCCATCTCGTTTTGGATAAGGGACCAGGTCAGCCCTGTACCACCTCTGTTGAAATTGTGCAAATCTCCAGCCCAGACACTAGCTGAAGGAAAAATGAAAAGGCCCATGTGTGCTTGATTTCAACGAAATGATGAGGAATGCTTGTCATGTTGCTGTACATGCAGCGAGAAGACTCTCCCCTCTTTCAAATTAAAGTTGTTTCCTTCCCTCTACTCCACTTCCAAGAGTAACTGTGGGCACAAGTTGGCATAGCTTGGAACACACAAGCCAATCCTACAGTGACATCTGTAAGGCTTTGGGGAAGTCTGCCACCAGGGAACAGGAAGAGGAGCCTTCCCACATGTGGGCTTGCCTGCCTTATTTATTCATGTCTGCATCTGTGTCTGTGCTGTGTTGTTTTGTTTGTTTTCTACTTGGCCTAATGCTTTTTTCTCCTTGAGACTCTGGGTTCACCCTACAAACAGCTTGGGTTGCACAGGGTCTTGGGAAAAGGACTTTAGGGCTCTCCACTCCTTCCTTGGGTTTGGATCAGAATCTGGGAGGCTGTGTTTCTGCCTGTCCAAGAGTGGGAAGAGACTAATTGTGCAAAGATAAAGGAATGGTGCCACAGGAGCTGTCTAATCACCGAAGACCGTTTGACTCGCTGCACTGAACATACCCTCTTTTTATTTCTCTGCTTCAACCATAAGTGACTCTCACCCAGAAGGTACTGACTAAAAAGCAATCAGGAATGATGTAGAGATGTAGAAATAACGTGAGACAAGAACTTGCAGCCAGATGGCTTCAGCGCTAAAGACTGACAAAGTAAAACAGAATAAAGATGAGGAGAAGTCTGGGTTACCAGTTCTGTAGTGATGGATAATAAAGACACTGGGAAAGGCTCTTTCTGTGCCTCTTCCTCCCCTGGCACTGATGGGGTTAACAGTGCCCCTGCTCATCAGGAGCAGGGAGGAGCAGCTGGTGGGTGCTGGGCTTGGCACAGGGCATCAAGCTTTGCTGCACCCCTGCCCCTCTGGGGCTGCTGAAGCTTCCCATTGCCTAGCAGCTGTTCTACTCTGACTGCCAGAACAACCTTGGGAAACCCACCCCTGACCCCCAAATCCCCTACCTCCACATTCAGAGCAGGGCTTGCTGTAAAAGGCAAGCTGAGGAAGATTTGTGAATTGCACCTCCCATGAAAGATTTAAAGGTAATATTGGTGGGCGTGCTTCAGTCCAGAGCAACTGAAATGTTTGGTTACAGCACAGCCTTTGGGGCACTGGTACAGGGCTACGAAAAGGAGAAATAAGGAGCCTTGTAGACTCCTTTAAATGTCTATGGTGTACATAATAAGAATGGGATTACAGAAGCGGGTCATGTTTAACACAAAAGCTCCCAGGCTGGCCCTAACCCAGCACAAGCGTTTGAGAGTGGCTAATCTCAGTCTCCCTCAGGCCTGCCTTTATGGGCAGTGACTTGGCTCTGCTCTGCTATGTCTGGCCAAAATAAGAAGAGAAAAAAAATGAAGTCCAAGCCAGGCACATCGTTTTCCTTTTATCTCTGCAGTTTACTTGCTGCGTGACCCTAGAAATTACTTGGCCTATTTGGCTCTCAGATTCATGAAATGAGAGGTAAAAAAAAAATCCAGCTTTTCTCAAAAGGTAACTATTGATTTAATGGGTGAATATGTCTAAGATGCCAGATCTACATAAGCCCTTGTTAACAGAACACAAATCTATCTCACCTGCGAAGGGGAAGCTGAGCCCATAATTCTTACACTGAAGGGACAGTCTGGACAGGTCAAAAAAAAAAAAAAGGCAGCAGGGGATGAGTGCAGTTGGATAGCAGAACCTGCTAGAACAGTCCTGTGTATGTATCCAGGAAATGTCACATTCAGAGACATACTTTAATTACTTAGACTGGCCATGATGGAAATTTTCATACCATGAAAACCGACAAAAGGCAGATACTATCATACATTTGAAAAGTTATTTCCTTTATTCTTTTTGAGGTTACAATATTGATTACATCCTATGCCCCTTCTCTTTCTCTCTGCAAACCCCCACATAAACCCCCAATTTAGCTCTCTCTCCAACTCATGGCCCTTTAAAAAAATTAATTGTTGCTACACAATCATGGGTTCTGAGTTTTCACCACCATACCACCGTAACCATGTTGTATATTTCTAAAGACCTGGGAAACAGGTTATCTGTCTCCTAGCAGATTTTGCCTCTGCTGGGCTCGAATCTGCCTGAGCTAGTTTGTAGGAAGGGATTCCAAGCTCAGACTATAGTAAATAGTACTACAGCTCGAATGTCAATGATGGAGCAGTCACTGCACAAACACTGGCCATGTGTTAGGTCTTTTCTTGGTCACAGCAAACCCTATAGTGCTTCGATTTACACGTGAGCAAACTGAAGTGCAGTTTGAGTGCGCAGTTTAGATGAGGTGACACTGTAGTAATTTAAAGCCACCAAGTACATGTCAATGGTCAGGGGAGGTACATTTCTTACCCACTCAAGTCTAATTAACTCATGGCATCTACAAATACCACACTGAGTGTTCTTTTGTGGCTCGTGCTGGAGTTGTAGCTAAGGGATCACTTGGTACTTCTCAGGTCTACTTATCCAGGCTAAAAGTTGTTGATAGAGGTGGATCATATGTAATAAGCATGTTAGCATTTTCCCATGTGTTCCAGGAGCTTAATACAAAAAAAATCCCATATAATTTGGTTTTAAGAAGGTAGAGGATTTCATAGTGAAGGCTTGCTTGAAAAGTCATCTCTGTCCCAGAACGATTATGAAGGGGCCCAGATTCCTGATAGCCAAGGTGAGTAATCAAAGCCCAAGTCTTGGACCCCCATTTTCCCAATAGTACCAAAGTCATACCACTCACTGCCTTGTTGTCTCTGGGTTTGAATAAGATGATGTATTATGATCTTAGTGCAGTGTTGGGCAAAGTGCAAGCTTTTCCGTTCATAGATATTTACTAATGTTCACCACTGTCTTCCCTAACAGTTCAATAGGATGAGAAGTCTATGGAGATTTCTCATATCAGAGCAAAGACAGTAGAATATTAGGAAACACTGAGGGTCAAACACCCTGCAGTAGCTCTTCATGGCTTTGGGGTTCAGGCAACTGCACAGGAAATAGAGTGTAATACTAAGGAGTAACATACGTCAAATGTTGGCTCTGCCACTCACTTGTATGACCTTACAGACTAGAGCTTTGATTTGTCACCTTCTATCAGGAACCAAAGAAACCAGCTCATTTCCATTCTCGGAGAATAAAATCTCAGAAAGATGTCCTCCAGTTCTTTTCAGGTGATCTAGTTACTGTTCAAACCTCCTTGCTGATTGCACTTCCTGTTAGCTCTTCCATCGTGTCTCATTAGCCTCTGGGCTATTGATTCTGCCTTGGGCCCTTTGCTCATGTGCTTCCTTCTGCTTGGATATCCTTCCAAGATATCCTCATGGCTCCTTCCTTAATTTCTCAACCTACAGTCACATTAACCTTTCAGTTTAGACTTGTAATGTACCTGGGCTGAGAGATGGCCCATTTAGAGTAACTTTCTCTACAAGCATGAGGATTAGCACATGGCACACGCACACACACAAATACCTGGTTACATTACTTTTGATCCTATATATTCATGTGTCTTGTCGATCAAACTAATCCATGACTACTTATCTCTTAATTTGATTATAGGAAAAAAGAAAACTAATTAGTATTGATTATTGCCATGATCAACAAGACACATGAGTATAAAGGATAGAAAGAGGTTTAACCTGATCACAGAGCTCTGAGACTATAAATAAGAAAACGAAGTTGTTAGGTCCTTAGCCTAAGCTCTACCCTGGATGTGTTCCTGAGTCTTCTTCTCCCTTCTGGTAAGGCTCATTGCTTCCTTTGTCCCTAAAGTTGTGACTGGGGTTGGGTCTGACCTGCCTTTCAGTTTTTAGAGCTCTCACTGTAGCCCTACCTCATATCCTCCATTGCTCACTCTTCCTGTGGATCAGTTCTGAATTTCCAGGAAAGTGCATGTGGTTTAACATGGTAGACCAGTTGCCCACTACTAACTCCTTCATGTTTCACAGCATTTCTTTTTTACTGAGATACTAGAGATAGGCAAAACCCTATGTGGAAGGTAGCTGCCATAGGTACCATGGTGGTCGTATCACATACTGCTCAACATGCCAGACTGTGTGGCTTCAGATATGTCATGTCACTTAAATATTTGGGCTTCAATGTCTTCCCTCGTAAAACTGAACCAATGCAAGTGAGTTGATTTTTGTAGATGAATTAGAAGGTAGACAAAGGCATGCGTGCATTTGATTTCTAGAGTTTCCATGAAAGAAGCCAAGCAATTCATCCAGAGCATTCAGACATAGCCAGTATGCAGCTAGTATGTTTAAGGTACGTAGCTGTTCTTCCTCGGAGCTCTCTTCTTATCAAATCTATGTCTACGGGTGCACCCAGAGAGTTCAGAGGAGAAGGATCTTGCACTCTGATCCTCTGAGATATTAAAGTGCCCCCCCCATTTGTCCTCTACTCTTACGGGAAAGGCTGCCTCTGAGATGAACTCTGCACACTGATTGGGAAGCCCCTGCCAGAGTGTCTTCACCAACACTGCCCTTCAGAGATTATTCATCTCTTTCCTTCTTAGTCAGCTCAGACACATTATCTTTGAAACCCTGCTCTGTATCCAGACCTTTGCCTGTCTTACTGGCCTCAACTTAATCTCTGCCCCGGAAGGCTATCACTTGCTCCAGGAGTGCCAGCTCTGCCAGCTGTTCCTGGAATGATGTTTTCCCTAAGCCTCTGAACACCACTGTCCAAAAATTTAACCCTGGAAGAATCAGAGGTCAGATACTGTCCATCCTTCTATCTATCCATCCATCCGTGATTGCTTTTTCAGCAGATGGCCTGGCCCCTGAGGATCTGCTGGCAGTGCCATGTCTATGACATATGAACTAGTTCACGAAGTGAGTTTTACATCGGGCTCTGCATTCAACAGGTAAGTGTGATATCTTCCCCGTTTAGCCCCTGGAGGTCTATCTGGGATATACACTAGTGACTGGAAAAGGACTCAGATCCATGTTTCTGAGCACCAAGCTGCAGTTAATCAGAGCCAAGGGCCAGTTCAGGATCTGAACTGTCAGAGTAGATAGCTAAGCAGTGGGAGCAATTAGGAACCAGGATGAGGGTACTTGGCCAGAACTAGAAATATGGAGGTCAGGGCCTGGGGGAAGTTCAGGTTAGAAACATCATTCAAGGTCAAGAGTGTAAGAGAATGAAAGACTAGATGTCAATCAAAGTGAAGAGTATAGGTGGTGCGAGGGGTGACAGCAGAGGGAACAGGGGCAGGGGGTGACAGTTGTTTCATCCACGAGCTAGGAAAATACTGGAGTAGAAAGGCAGAGCCCAGCCACACAAGACAGGCTGGCATCCAGTCTGCCGACACTACCTCCTTTCCTGAAAGTCTCCATCTTTAGATGTGTGTGTCTCTTATTCTTTGGGTCTTTGAGCAGGTCCACCTTTCTGTGTCTGCTTCTGCTTTGTATTCTACCGTGCAGGTGAGTGGTTAGAAGTGTAGGTATTGACTAGGCCAGAATCAGGGTACAGCAACCTGAATGCAGATCCAATCGCTGTCTCCTGCTGGTTCATTGATGGTGTACAAGTTAATTGGGTTCTCTGTGCTTCAGGCTCTCTATATGACCAAAGGAGGTAGGAATGCCAAATGGTGGTATTGCTGAAAGATGCTGAACTTGAGAAAACATATGCAAAGCCTTTAGGACAGACCATGGCACACAATTCGCCTCAGATATGTATTTGGTTATTGTTACAGAGTGAATGTCTGAGACCTTGGAGGAAAGGGTCACAAACAGGTCATCAGAGTATGGATCTTTTCCAATCTATTCAAAGCCGAAGTGTGTCAGGATTGAAAAAAAAAAGTCTCAAATTTGGGATATTGTTATTATTGTACATACAAGGGGGAAAAAGTTCATCTTTCCAAGATTTTGCCTGATTGCTCCAGAAAGAAAACATTTTCATTGTGTGGTCATGATTGGTAACACATGTGAACCACACCCCACTTAGCTCAACCCCTTCCCGTCCCTAGTCTGTCTCTCTCCCTCTCTCTCCTTCTCTCCCACTCTCTGTTCCTAATTAGAAAGAAACCAAGCAGAATTTGGCGTTTCCTTCCTAGTCTTGGTAAGGAAACCTTCAGTGGATTAATTACCTCGAGTAGTGTTGGCTTCCCAAAGGAACAATCAGTGATAGGGCTTGGGGTCCAGTGGTTTAGGGAGGCATGACAAATTTAAATCTCCATTCGAAGAGAACAGAAATTAGTTTTAATAGGAGGCAGTGTGGTCTGAAGTTTAGTGGAGGAGGATATGTAATCAAAGGTTATGTTTTCTGTCTTAGCCTAACCACTAACTTCTTGTGAGACTTGGCTCTGTTGTTGGATTTAGCTTGTGGGGGAAATAAGTCTACCTTTCAGCCAAGGAGTGCTGATAGTGAGTAAGAACAATTTCTAACATTTAATGAGTTCTATTGTGCACTAGGCTTGGTAATGATTTATTTACCTTAAGTATAATTTAATATATACTGTGCATATTTTACTATATCAATAGAGTTATAAACTTAATGCTTAACTTAAATATATTTTACTTAATTCCTATACAGTGATTAAATAGACCATATGTAAAATCCTCATCATTAGTATGGGTTGTCTTCAGGTTTATAGCAGAGGAAACAGGATCAGAAAACTCACATGGTTTCTAAAGGGCTCAGATTTGGAATGTGGCAGATATACAGCATAGGTTGGTCTGACTTAATCTCAGATTTGATACACTAACTGCTCTCCCATATTGCACATGCATATAAGGAGGTATAATTATATATTTTAGAAGTCTTTTAAAAATTCAAGGATCAGATTGAAGAGGTTAATGAAATGGTTCAGTTGGCTGTACGATTCATTTCTCTAACTCCCCAATAGTTCTGTGTGGGCCAATTAATTTACCTTGGATAAGATTGTATATCTGGCTTTTAACATTTAATAGATGCAAGTAATCTTTAGATAAGTTCCAGAAATCAACCAGTTGTTCCCATCCATTGGAACATAGTAGTTCATATATCAAAGTCATGTAACAAGATGTGTCCATGAAGCAAATTCTAAATAAGGGCCTGTCTGACTTAAGGAGAGTGGTTAGACAGAGCATTCATAGTCCCATCTACAGGGACAAAGAAATTTCAGGAGCTTAAGCTGCCATTACAAAACACAGGTGGAAGTCAGAGAAAGAAACCAAGCTGCCATCAAGAGACAGGAGCCAAATAGTTGTGAGTTTGGGCACTGTCTAGAGACAAATGATTACTTTGGTCTCATAGTCACGTCTGACCCATTCAGCTTTATATGCACAAGACATCACGTTCTCCTTGTCATGTGCTGCTTTTGGTTTGCCATCATAGTATATTTCTCTGGCACAGATATGAACTGAACTTCAGCTCTGGACCCAAAGGTCAGTCACTAGATTCACAGTTTCCCTGATCCTTTCCACATCTCTCAGTCCTCACCCCCATTCTCAGAACCTTGGAGTAAAAATATTATGCAAAGTCTCCACTCCCCTTGCACTGCCCACTTATATACGCAGGAGAACTCAAACAGAACATTATTAAAGGATCAGGGAATCCCTGGGGATGCCAAGAGGAATGAGGTAATTTCTTTACTGGTGGATATTGCACGCCCCCATTAAACACCAGCAAGAAACCCAGAAAAGAGAGTATACTTAACGAGTCTAAAACACAGCTCCGGACAGGGGAGAAGGCAAGCTTGTTTCAATCATCTGCCCCTTGTTCTGCAATAAAAAATGTATTTTTTTTTCTTGAGAACAATTTAGTGTGGCCAATAAAAGCCCAGCTAATTTCTCAATCAGCATGAAGCCAAGTCAGCCACCCAGGAGCTCTCTCCTAGGGCAATATTTCTGAGGCATGCACAATCTATACTAAAGTGATCAACTTCTCTCTGTCCTGCCAAGGGGATGCGTTAGTGAAGCCCAAAATATGACAAGAGGAAATTTATGTGCAACTTTTACACATAATATCTCATTATGAGTCTTCCCAATCTTTCAATTTTAAAAATAAACGGCCTTTGTAATGATTTTACCAGAACATCCAGTGCAAGATTAAAAAGAAAAGAAAGCGATTTAGCTGCCGGGTTTCGTTGAGGGGGGAGAGTCGGGGAGTATTTCCCTTTTTTTATTTGTGGAAATTCACTCTCCCTCTCTCTGTTCCTCCTCTCACTTCTTCTCCCTTACTTTCCTTTTTTTCTTGCCTTCGTATGTTTATTCTTTAAGGAGAAATATGAGAGCTTCCGGTTTCACCTACGGATATAAGATCTCTTGTTAGAGGTGGAACCAACCCCACTTGGTATAAGACAAAGCTTCCACTATGAATTTGACACCATTTGCCCAAGATTCTGGTGTTAATTTATGTTATAATCTCTAAGGCTCCTTCTCCTATATCCTCCCCTCTTCATATCTTATGAGGGTCAGACTAAAGATTCCCTGGGACTTCTGGTGTCATATGTCACCTAGTTTATGATTTTCTTCAGTGAAGCCCAGAACCTCTGTCTGTTTTGGCTTCTCCACGATTGGTCAAGAAGGCAGAGTAGTCTGAGAACTTAGATGCTGACCATTCTGTGAAGCTCTGCTCTTTGGAAAGACCCACATTCTCCCCCTTTGTACTGGCTTGAAGCATGTGACTTCCCCATACTTCTTTTCGGGGCTTTTAGGCTTTGTCTCTGTATGTAGCTTCTCCCTTCTTCCTTGAGAGTCACTTCCTAGGGTTGACCCTGCAAGTGTCCAGAGTCTCTCAAAAGCAGATCTGTAGGGCTGATTGGTCTGATCTGCTACATTATTCAATCATTATCTGCAGAATGTTCTTGATTCTGCCAAGTCTTAGAATTTACAGGTGCAATAAAATGAACTGTCATTGAAGTTCATTGATATCGCTGGGAAGATGAATCTATGTACTGTAAGTTGTTTGTTTCTTCAGTTCATCATGTAGTCCTCTCCTTCTGTTTCATCAGGTGGGAAAAAGCCTCATGTTTATCTAGCACTAGTGTCTGGGGAATCCATAACTTTATCTCATACTGTGGAGACAATTATGTTCTAATATACCAGAGAGTAGCAAGCCAGACCTGGCTCAAGAAATGGCCTGCCTTTAAGTCAAGCTTCATACGTAGAACTTTCAAAGACAGACAAACTATTTGAAATTTCCAAAGCATCAGACTACCTTAGCCCTGCTGGTTCTGTCTACTCAATCTATGCTTGAGTTTAGTAAGATGATACCTTATTTTGTTCTGGAATAGTCTTCCATGGATGAAAAGAACAGGTTCTTTTAAGGACAATGAATAGATCCCATACAATCAGAGATAGCCTCAAGGCCCACACTTGATGTGGTGTCAACCAGCGTGGGGAGGCAACCAGAAGCCCAGTTTCACTTGGGCAGGGGGCCATGGTGTAAACTTCAGAACTTTAGTATGACAAATTTTCTCCACCATTTTCTATCATTTAATACATTAACCACAATTGATTGAGATTGCATCATACCATGTGCAGCGGCAGCAACAATGTAGTAAGTATTCATTTACATGATTTACTTTGACCTTCACGATGTCTTGGAAAGAGACACCTTCCTCTCTGTGAGGAGGACAAGGAACTTGAGCATCTTCTTGGCCATGGCTTCATTTTCACATGGTTTAGGGCTAAGATTTAATTGTGGAGCTCTTCATACCTAGATGATCTCCCTCAGCTGCTTGTCACTGTCACAATGGTCTACTCCATGGGTCCAGCTGTTTGCTAATGGCCTCTTACCTGTTTCCTCTTAGCCTCCTGTTCTCAGCCTCATATCTCTTTCCTTTAAGATCCTCTGGAAACATGTCAGTGCACGAGGATCTTCCTTTTCTCTCAGCTCTCTTCAGGAACATTCATTGAGAGCCAGCTTCTCATATATTAGTACCAGGCTGTTTCAGATGCTTTTTTGCTATTTGTGTGTTGGGTTGCACATCTGCCTCACCACTGGGGTGTCCGAGTGCCATTGGCATGCCACTCAGGAAAGGAAGAACACAGTCCAAGATAGGGGGTCCCAGCCTGTGTTCCTACCATGAGAAACAGTGGAGGCTGGGACAGAGGCAGTGGTTCTCAATTTTCTGTGTGCCCAGACACTGCTGGGGACCATGAGAAGTAGTACATGGGTCCACCCTTTCCTCAGACACCAGGCAAGAAGGGGATGGCTGAGCCCAGGACAGAGCAGAATCCAGTTAGGTTCCGAGTGAGGGCCAAGAATACTGATGGACTAGAAGAGCGAAGGCTTTCTTTGAGAGATTTAGGGTCAGCTCTTTATGAAGGCCTCCCCAGTCGTGATCCTTAATGTGTAAGACAATCCTTGCTTATTAAAACTGTTTTATTTATGGCAGACGTGACTATGTCTTACTCAGGGTGCACCAGGTATTAAATAAATACCTTTTGTCAGGAAGAGGTGCCCAGGAAGGGAAGCTCATTGGCCATTCCCTTTGGGCCTATCTAGATACCTCATTAGCCTGGCAAACACTGGTGTCATGGTTAAGTGTTCCAGGACGGGTAGAGCCTGACTGCGAGCTGTTTCCATGCCTGCCTTTCTCGATTATGAGAGTTTTCTGGGGTTTTTGAACCTGCTTCAACAGTTGTCACACTGTTGAGAGGTCATTTATAGGGATACCTTCACTACCTTATTAAAGCAAGTGGAAACCACACCCCATAAAATGCAGATACAGAATGATGAGTCTAAGGCTTGAATCCAGTTCTCTATTATTTCCCAAACAAAATTCATTGCATTAAACAATTATCTATGATCTGAGAAAAGGGCTTTGATGAAATCATGCATTTAGGATTGAGTGTTTCAAAGTCTCTTACTCTCTGAACTTTGTCCATTTGAGGATTTCTGTGTTCAGCCCCACCTACGGTACAAGAAGAAAGTTTGTTGACAAGGGTCGATTGATGCATTCATTGGCCTATGGATATAGCAGTATATCATTAGGAGTCATGTCGGTGCTATGCTCCTTTAGCAGAATAATATGGATAGGTTTTCCCCTAGGTCATGATCTGAGGAAGAAGATTATAAGAGCCAGAGGTAGTGGACGATTCCAAGGAAACATTATCTTCAGACTCAACAGGACTGGTGCACTCATGAACTAAGGACTCGCGGAGACTGAAGCAGTATGTCCAAGGGCTTTCCAGGTTCAAGCCAGTCTAGGTCTGAGAGAGGGAATTAGACACAGAATTTCACCCCTAACCAAGAAGTTATTGGCAAGGGGAAATCACTTTTAACCAGTGGTATCTCACAGAGTCTATCATCTACACTTTAGAGAAAGTTCTAGGCCCAGGAGTAGCTGTTGTTTTATTATCTATCTATCTATCTATCTATCTATCTATCTATCTATCTATCTATCTATCTATCTATGTATCTATCTATCTATCTATGTTTAGTTTTAATTTGTGTGTCTATTGTTTTCTTTTAGAACTTTTTGGTTTTATGCTTTGTTGTTATTGATTTTTATTTGGGTGGGTGGTTTGCTTTGATAGAAAAGAGAGAAAGAGCACGAAGCTGTGTGGAAAAGGATGTAAGGGGGATCAGGGAGATGTTGAGAGAGAGGGAACATGATCAAAATATATTGTGTGGAAAACATTTTAGTATATTTTTTAAATCTGCAATTTTACCAGCTTCGCTATAACTCTACTTGCTCCATTGTTATCCACATCCATAGAGAATCAAGAGATAGTTTTGAAATACTAATGAGTGGGTGAATACATACATTTATATTAGCAAAGATTGATTGTTAAATGGGAAATCATATGGGTTCAGGAACCCATGTTTCTAGGGCTCAAACTTGAGAAAAGATAGGATCTCCCACGTGTCTCACTGGCAGGGATTAGGCTGATGCCTCTTACACGGCAAACCACCACCAAAGCCATGAAACTGCTTTAAGGTGGTCTTTCTCTTGAGTATCTGTCAGGTGTTAATCATACAGACACACAGTATGGCTTTTTTTTTCCTCCAACGGTGATAGACTAGCCTGTTGGAAAAGTGGGACCCTTATGGAAATCAATGAAGGGAAGAAAGAAGAAATCATGACATAAGAATTTACTAAGTACTCACTAAGAGCTGGCTTCCTGCTATGAATAGTAGAACCCATGCTCTACTTAAAATCTTTCCATTTCTCTCCAAACAGAGAAAGAAGATGTAGAGATGGGGGCGGGGGTAGAGAATGGATGTAGTTTGTGCAAGGTCTTACTGTGCGTAGGCACATGGCTAAGAAAAATGTCTTTTTGCATCTACATGGAATACTCTCCCGGTAAAGGAATTAGAAGTGCTGACTGTCTTCATGAAATTGAGCATGAGGGCATGCTCTCACGATTCAAATTCTTGGCTTTGGCTGAGACATGGGAACTGCATGCTAGTCCCAAAGAGGACCTTCTCTGACACGGCAGACAAATGTCAGAGCTCATCACCTGGATTGATCTGCCTGACTTTTACTCTCTCATGTCTCTATCCAGGCAAATTCAAGATAATGTTGTTTAAAACAAAAACAACTTCATGCAAAAAACCCCCAGAGAGAAGGGGTTAACTTCCTCCCTGTCCCTTTTTCTTTTTCCAAAGTCTAAACTGTGTGTTTTCCCCCCTCTCTTTCTTTAAGTGATAAATTTGAGTCTGAAACACAAAGTGGAGAACATTATGTAGAAAGTGCTTATTTTCTTCTGATGTTTGATAGGAATTAGGATTAGCAGAACCCAAACTCTTGTTTCCCCTTTCACGCAGCTTGTCATTTTTGTCAAACAAGAAGCTGATTAAGTTTCAATCAAAAGAACAAAAGACTACAGAAAAAAAAAAAAGTCTTCCCAGAAAAGTAGTGCCTTCAGCGGTTAACTGTGGAAAGTAAATGCAGCCTTGTGCCTGTGACTTTTCTGTACAATTGGTCCATTTCTGCTTTTTCAATGGTCAGCATGTAGAACAGGCTAAGCTAAGTTACTTCAACCTAAGACATCTGAGACAACCCAGTTGATTCAAGACCCAAAATGTCTGAAAGACTATTAGAGGAGAATCCTCCCTAATGAGTTCTTCCCACACAGTCAAGATGGAGAGATTCAGGGGTTTTTGTAAGGAGCAACAATAAGGAGTTAAAGGAATTTTGATATTTCATTAGAAAGATATAGTAATGCTATTTTCTTTCTTTTGTCCATGGCCTAAGGAGCTTCTTCACCTTCCTGCACTATCTCTGAATTGTCCTTATGACTCTCTTTGATCTATGAGATGAGATGTTAGCTAATAATCAGGAAGTGAGTATACCTTGAGATGGCTCTCCGTGGCCACTCACAAGAACTTAGGGACCAACATTATGTGTTATTGGTTAGTCCATTTGACAGTGAAAAGCATGCATCTAGCTTAGTCATTTCAGCTTCTTCAACTGACTTTGCATTGACCACTAGCTGCATGGCCTCAGCCAAGCCAGAAGAACCTCTCAGTCAGAGAGTCATGCTCCTATGTACCAGCAGTTTGGTGACGGACTGCTGTGCACAAAAGTCAACCAAGTCTTGTGATCTATTTCCCTCCAGATTCCAGTATCACATTGTGGATGAGGAGAGGGTGAGCTTCCAATGAGAGCTCAGAACAGTCTGGTTTTTCCTTTCTGCCATCAGAGGCCTGCAGGCATACATTCTGTACTTAGTAGTTTTAGTAAGTTGAGCCCTTGTTTACATGGTTTGGCTTCATGCAATCCACATGTGGCTTTAACCTCAGATATAAAGTCTTCATCACTAGCTAACGATGTAGTCCTCTCGGAGAACTGATGGACTCTGATTCCGTCTTATCATTTGACTGAAATCTATTTGGTTTTCAGAACCTATAGCTCATCAGAGCTGCTTGGCCTAAAGGATTCATTCTGTTTACCATAAGACTGTGGCCTGTGTCTCTTGAATTTTTCTAATTATTGCTCAAGCCACTCCCCGTCTCAATATTTCATCTCTTTACCTCCAGGAAAACTTCTTTGTGTTGAATTATGTTAAAGTGGCTAAAAGTCAATTGGTGGGTAAATTAAAATCATTTAATCTCAGGCTGGAGAGGTGGCTCAGCGGTTAAGAGCACTGACTGCTCTTCCTGAGTTCAATTCCCAGCAACCACATGGTGACTCACAACTGTCTGCAATGTGATCTAATGCCCTCTTCTGGTGTGTCTGAAGAGAGTGACAGTGTACTCACATACATAATAAGATAAATAAGTAAAATATTTTAAAAATCATTTAATCTCTTTTGTGAACATCTGAGACCTGTTCCAAAGACATGATTATCTACCCTGAGACCCTCATGAAATCTGAGTCCTTGCTTATTTCAACAAACAGGTTTCCGCTGTGGACTAGCATTAACAACTGGGACTCTTCATTATGCTTTTATTTCCTGAGGTCCAGAGACCTAAGATATCTGAATTGGGTAGGATAGTTCACCCTGGAGTTCTGGTACTCAGAAGGTGGGATACAGGATTACCGCAAACTTGAGGTCAATCTGAACTACATAAAAAGGCTCTTTTAAAACTCATCAAAATCTAATGTTTTCTTTTAAAATTAAACCAACTTTTACTTCAGTCATTCTCTCTGGCTTCAGAAAGTCCCTGGAGAATGTACATTCAAACAGGCCAGGAAAATCACCAAACCCACACAGCTCTGGGAGTTCTCAAAGTCCCAGAAAACTCCTGCATTTTCTGTGAAAGGAAGAGGAGAAGCTCCAAGCCTAACAGCAGACCAATCAGTCTGTGTTCCTATAGTCACAGGGAGAAGCCATTGCCTGTGTGTTCCAGCTGGAAGCCAGCCCTGTCCATCTCTGCCTTCACCACAGACTCCCTTCTTCAGCTTGGTCTGGAAAATAATCCTGTTTTCAGTCTTGCTTCTTTTCTGGCTTTATTCCTTTTATTTTCTGAAGGAAAGTCAAATAAACATAACCCAAGGTCTCTCAGGGATGTTTCATGTTGTTACAAAGCACATGATGGGCCAGGAATAATATGGGAAGGACACCAGGATTGTAATAGAGTGAATGAGACCTTCTTGTTAGCCGAATGGACAGGAAAAGCAGTGGGGTTCTAGAAACATCCAATACCCCAAGCCTTCCTCTCTAGAGCAGAATGAGAAAACTCGAGCTATGCCTGCCGAGACTCTTGCTTTGTTATGGGTACAGCATCAGAGTGGTCCACCAAAAGAGGTTTCGGAGATGCCTAGAGAAAGAGGGTGTTCACTGCTTGACACCTAAGATCGGAAGTGCTAAGTGTACCCCAATTCGGGGTGTTTACTTGGGCCACAGATCTCTTTATTGTTTCCCTCAATCATGTCTCACCATTGCTCAAGTTCAGAAACTGAAAGACCTCCAGTGAAGGAACAGTCAAAGGAGATGTGCTCTGGAACTACAGGAAACCGTGAGCATGTGACTGTGGTTTCTCCATTAAAAAAATCTGTTCCCAGCATAGAGCCAAGAACCATAGGCTCCTCAAATGGGGGAAGGGGTATTCAGGAAACAGCCTCAAGATCAGATTATACTGAAATCTCTTAGCACCAAGAAGCAGATGCATGTTCACATGTGTGCATGTGGATACAAAGCCAAAGGAGCTTCTTTCATAGACAGCTCTACACTATTTCTTCATTCCGGAAACCCTTTTCTAGGATTTTATTCAGATTTTCTCATTTAATCATCATGAAGAGGTTATGAAGGTGGTACTTCGGTTAATCTATTTTACAGCTAGAAAAACTGAGGCCTGTGATATTGTTGGCTGGTATACAAATAGAAAAGGTTGGACTCCTGGTTTGAATGCAAGTCGTCTGGCTTCTGAGACTGTGCTTTTAAATGCTGTGTCTCGTAGTTTTTAAACAAAAATGGTCATGTCTGTGTTTTGGTTTTTATCTCCTCAGGTATTGATAAGAACAGAAGCCTTACCCCACTGTGTACACTGGAGAGTACGGCTACATCTGTTGCTAGCATTTTGTGTCAGTAGGTATGCACCGGCTCTCTTGATTCTTCATAAATATTCATTCCACACAGATATGTGCTCTCTCACAGCAGAGAGTGTGGCAGTCCTACCTTGCTCTCTGCTCCACATGTTATGACAAGCCATAGCATGAGGGTCACTGAGATAAATGTGTTGAAAGCCATGCCCAGGATTGTTCCCTCTTACAAACCCTTCCACCTTGTGTCTCCCTCCTGCTGCATGCCTGGCCAGTGGAGAACTGACCATTTCCTTCCCACAGCCAGATCATATCTGAGATGCTCATCTTGCTTCATTGCCTCTACTTTCCCCTCCTGTGAATGAATTCACTCAGTCAGGCATCTCTTTCCTTCATCTCCAAGTTAAAATAATAAAGTGTCTCTGCCTTGACTGAAATATTTTGAAAGCAATAATAACGGTGTGTTTTGCACTGTGACTTTGAGTTTTGTGTCCTCAGAACCCATCATGATATTTGACACCCAAATGCATAATAAATGATTGACTTAATTAGTACAAATAGCTTTTTTTTTTTGTAGAATATACAGTCTAATGAAAGACAGGGATGAGTAACCTAAAACTTAATACATGTGTAATACATTTTAGATATTTAACTATGCTACTTAAATCTAACTACATTACTTAAATCAGCAAATTTGAAATTTATAATTATGTAATATTTTAATATACCTACCATAATTATAATATGAAATTATATTACCTACAATTATAATTGTATATTATAATTATTCTAGTGTTTGCCTCAAACATATATCATGAGGGATGGAAGAAGAAATGGTGGTGGTGATGGCGGTGGTGATGGCGGTGGTGATGATGACGACGACGACGACGACGACGACGACGACGATGATGACGATGATGATGAAGCATGCCTTTTCTAACCTCTCCAGTTCACTTTTTATTGTCTTGCTTTGAATTATTCTTTAATCCCCCTGGTAACACGCTTTACCCACTAGGAGAATAGTGTTCCTGTTTAGGAACTAGAGATGTTCCTAAAAACCATATAATCTACAGAAAATCCTTTTGTATCAAAGCACTTTCCAGTCTCAAATGCTAATGCTGCTGAGTTGGGAAACAGTAGCCAATAGTGGTAACAAAATTCCTCTTCAATCCTTGGCAGTTTCTTTTCTAGGCAAAAATATACATGATAAGCAGCTGTAGGCAACAATATTTAAATTGAGGTCATGTGATCATAGAGATACCAAAGTTGGTAAAAAAAAAAAAAAATACTTGCCTTTCAGGTACGAAGACAAACACAACTGAGAATATCTCATTTTGTAAAATATAATACTTTGTTTATTTTTGAAATTTCCATGATTATATAAGATACACATTGATAATATCTCCATATTTCATTTCTGTCTTACCTTGAAATGTACAATGACAGCGACTCCAGCAGTCCTCTTGCAACCATGAGGAAAAGGCCAAGAAGCATCCAAAAATTGGAAGCCATTTTGAGTTGGAGCTTCTAAAGTATATTTAGAAATAGCTTACCTCAGTTGTCTCATGCAATTAAAAAACTAGAAGCCTACTCGTGGTATATATATATTTGGGTACATGCTGCCACTTCTAAACCTGATATCTCCTCCCTCCTCCCTCTCTCCCTCCTCCCTCCCTCTCCTCCCTCCTCCCTCTCTCCCCCCCCCTCTCTGTGTGTGTGTGTGTGTGTGTGTGAGAGAGAGAGAGAGAGAGAGAGAGAGAGAGAGAGAGAGAATATGTATATTACATAGTGTAGGCTTAGATTTTCTTTAACCTACTTTAGAGTTCTTGAACATTTCAACCTCCCTTTTAACCCTCCAACTAGAGATTGGAAAGAAAGAAGGTTAATAGGAAAAGGAGGTTGTGGACCTGTTTAGAAGTAGTTTTTGGATGATTCCACTTTTTGTTGTCAGGATACCAACAGTCCAATATCAAATACCAAACATGAATCAGAAGCAGAAACCTCAAGGCTCCACCAAACTGTCATGAGTCAAAGGAAGTGGGAAGATTCAGCCAGAATACCCCGAGAATTTCTTTGGTGCATTTCTCCCTACAAAGTGAAGACGAGAGAAGACCAGTGATAAAGCAAGACCAGCTAAGTACTGCATGGCCACAAAAAAAACGTGAAGTGTTGAGCAGCCAGTGAAACCCAGCGAAGACCAGTGAAGCTTTTGCAGGGTGTCCCAGTGCAAGGGAGAGCTCTTGCTGTTTATGGAGTTCCGTTTATACTCTTTCTAAACATCATGCATCCTCTCAAGTGTCTGCTCCTGCAAAACATCACATGTCATTTTCATGTGTCCACTTCAGCAAAACATTCTCTCACAAGACAGCTTCCATAAAAGCATCGTATGACACAACTGAGTTTCCAAAGTAACCATAAATTTCCACTTCAACATAGTTTGTCCTATAATCCTCTCTCATTCCATCATTAGGCAGAGCATTGTAGAAGAGAAATATCTACTTCCTTGGTAAAGGTAAGAAATCAGAGCTGAGATCACCTGTCTGCAGCAGAAAGTCCAGGAGGACATACCAACTCTCTTGAATAGAGCTTGATGAGTCTGCCCTATTGTCAGAGACATCGCTCATGAAAACCTCACCAGCCACAAAGAGCTACCCTGGTGATAAACACAGTCAAACAGACATGGAGATTCAGTGGTCTCATAGTACATGAGAGCTTACCAGGTGCAGATGGGCCAAGGATTTCTCTTGGCTTAACATGGTGATAGAGGAAGCCTAGCTTTGAACTGAGGAGCATCAGATGAAGACATTAGAGAGGAAGAATGAGCAGAGGTGAAGTCAGAACTGTGATCCTCAAAGTATAGGTTCTATAGGCTTGTTCATGTCATCGAACTCTATTCCTGTACAATTCTGTGTGAGTAAGTGGTGATGAGGGAATCCACAGATGCTCTCAATCATTGACAAGACTCAGTCTGGCAGGACTTGCAGAGCTATTTAAAAAGCAAACTTCTGTAAACTTTATCATCGTCAATGTGTGTGGAAGGGCTAGGATCACACTGGATAAACCACCTTATTTTATGAAAATAGAGACTCTTGCAGATAATGCAGGAGATTCAGACCTAGTTCCAACAGGTTCAGAAGCATCATGGCGGATGTGAGTGGAAGTGGTACATTTATCCTTCCCTTGAGGAAGACTGACCTGTTCCAAGAGCTCTTGAGAGCTGGATTTCTTGAGCCATAGTTAAAAGTTTCAGACTTGGCTTTCACCACTGTCTGCCACAAACAGCCTACTTCTTAGCAGTTTCGCTGTCGATTGCTGCAGGGTTAGAAGAGGATATTCTGGGGTGTGGGTGTGAGTCCTCAGATGGAGACCAGAGGGAAGTTAGAGTGTGTGGTGGAGTTTGTTTACTTCCTCAAGTGCCGTGCCAGGGATGCCTCCCAACTGCAAAGCTGCAGTGCTGGCTGGAATTCCAGTTGTTGGCAGATGTGGCAAAAAAAAAAAAAAAAAAAAAAAGTTTCTGTCCGGCATATACCCTGCCGTCTTCAGTGTCTGGGGAAATACAAGAGTAGGTGCGATGTGGAGCAGAAGTCATCTATCGTAATTCTCATTAATTAATTCCTCAAAGGTTTGGGTAGGACTGGTGTTGGTACCTGGGCAAAAAATTTTTAAAAGAAAAAAGGAAAAAAACGTTGAATCTCTTCACCCCCCCCCCACATAAATAACTTTATGGATACACTCAGTACTTTGTATGTACCTAGTATATGAAATCATCATGTAAAGTTCTTTGTATCCATTTGCTGGTGAGGACCTCCCCCCACCTACAATAGAGGGTGACCCTGGTAATGTACACAGATAATAAAACTGGCATAGCGATTAAGTGGCTTGCCAGTGTCCACAGGCTATTTGGAAACCTTCAGTACCTGCTCACCTGCTCTGTGTGGGTTTGGCTTTTGAGAGACAACACATTTCTTACCTTACCAGAATATACCCATAATTTATATTAAATGTGCCTGTGGTTCTTGTTTAATTACTAAGTATAACTTTTTAAGGTTTGTTTTGATTCTTCACATTTAATGAAATTATCACTACCTATATATAGGACAGAGGCCTCCTGAAGTCAGATTACCAAATATAACCAGAAGTCACTATTTACTGTGTTTGATACTAAATCTAATTATAACTAAGCCTTCAGGACAGAAAGCATGAAACAATAGTCTGCGTAGCCTTTTCTGAAAGCAGCAAGGATACTGTGCCCTGGAAAAGCTGGTGAAAATAAAACAAAACAAAGCCAACACAAAACAGTTACCTGTATTTACTCTCTACTGGAAACTGGAGGCTGTACCCATCAGGCATGGCCTCAAGGGTCATAAAGGATGTCACAACCTCTATTTGTCCATTCCTACTTTGTTGTATGCTGTCTTGGAGTCCTGGTCCATTTCCAATGAAGTTGATCAAAACAAACACAGCAACTAAGGACAAGCACACATATCAGCATAATAAAGAATTCCTATAGATAAAGTAGATTGGTTTTCTGTTAGGAAACAATGGCTGCCCTTGTGCTTCAAGGATCCATCCGTATACTTCTCTATCCCAAAATAAGTGTCCATTGATAATGTGTGATTACAGGAAAACTAGGGGCAGGTGACTTTCCTCCACACTTCCCAGTATGTGATCCAGGAGAGGTAATAGCATTGTTATTTACTATACCCTGGACAATGCCAATGTTTCATTAAGATCAATGTCTTCAGGGACATTAAGTGGTGATAAAGAGTAAATAGTGAGGTAATGGGCAAGGAAGGGCCTCTTCCAGGAAAGGCCACTATAGCAAAGATCCCTACCCCAAGAATAATGGGGAGAAGATCACAGTGGAGAACATTCTAAGCTATACCCAGCTAGGCATTTATAATACACTGAATGAAAACCAGGTGTCAGCAGTGAATTGGATCACAACTCAATGGTTAGACATGGGATCAGTGAAGTAGAAAGAAATGGTGGTATGGTTGAATGGGTGTTTCATAAAGGCCATTGGATCTGGCACCAGTTAGAGCTGCAGGTAGCCCAGAGGCTGTAAACCTTACCATGAAAGAGGTGGTATTGCTAAAGGAATAGCTAAAGGATTTAAATAGGGAAAAAATTACATGGAGAAAACTGTACAAAAGAGGGAGGGAGGGTGTAACACATTCACAGAGGTGGAATGACAACTGTGTTCATCTATTCACCAACAAAATCTACCAAGCACTCACTTTTCTCTGCACTTGGAATAGAAATACAAGTAGGCTGAAGTCCTTGACCTCAGGAACCCAAAGTCCTTGTGGAGAAGACTTCTGTAGAAACAAATAATTAAAATACATTTTATCAAATACAATAACAAAGACATATATACATGAGGGAAGAAAGAGTCCACAGGAAGACTGATTAATTCTGTTTTAAAAATTAAATAATGTCATCCTTTGACAGATATTACTTTTGAAACCTAGTCATTGGTCTACTGGGTCAGATTAATATTAAAAAGCCCAATAAAATTGATGTCAGTCAAATAGTCAGATTCATGTTCTAGACTAAATTGTTCAGTGACCCTGGGCTATTCCCTCCAATTACTCACATATCTGTGAAACAATTTAGGTCCTTAGCTTCTGACACTGAACCTCTGCGGAGGCTCTGAGGAGGTGATGGGTCTCTCCATCTCAGATCCTTCAGGGAAAGGCAGACTTTGTAGAACCAACTTGGTGACTCTCCTTGGATCACTGGTGATGGGGAAGAGCTTGTACTATATCCCTCTTCCTATTTCATATTTTTATTAAATAAACTGGAGTACTACATATAGAAAAGTTATATTTGGTTCCATGACTTTTGACAAATGTAGAGGCATCTTACCATTTCTCAAACTGATACATAACACTAATAACTCCTCAAACTCTAACTGCATATTCAATTCTTGAAAAATTCCGATCTGCTCTTTTTTATAGACAGTCTTTGTCTTTCTCAGAGTGTTATATCAGTGAATGACAAAGTATGACATTATTTGAATACACATCTTCTACTTGTTATGGTGGTTTGAATAGAAATGACTCATGTCTTTGAATGCTTGACCCATGTGGAGTGGCACTATTAGGAAGTATGGCTTTGTTGGAGGAAGTGTATCAGGGTCTCTGTAAGTCTTGAAGTCTCCTATGGTCAAGCTATGCCCAGTGTGGCACATGGTCTCCTACTGTATGCAGATCAAGATACAGAACTCTCAGATCCTCCAGCACCAAGTTTACATGCATGTCATCATGCTTCTTGGCATGATGTCAATGGACTAAACCTCTAAAAATGTAATCCAACCTCAATTAAATGTTTTCTTTTATAAGAATTGCCAACCATGGTGTCTCTTCACAGAAATGGAACTAAGCGAACGTAGGGAACTAAAACACTTGTCATCATGTTAACATTCATCCAGTTGTTATTTGTTTTAGTTACTTTAATTTCCCTGATAAATAGAATTCCTTTGAATAGCCATACCACAGTTTGCGACTCTGCTGTTGGAAGACATTTGGATTGTTTCCAGTTTGGGCAACCATTAATGAAGGTACTATATATGCCATAGTTTTTATTTTGCATGTTTTTGTTGTTGTCATTGAATTGCTTGTTTTTTGAGATGGTCTTCGTAAAAGTAATTTTTATTCAACAGTAATTGTCATTTTGGGGGCTTACTGCTGAATAAACTCAACATTTCTAATATTTGGCTGGCTGGTTCAACTCAGCTCTTCTGGCACAAACTCCTTTCCAAGCTGACTGATTCCAACTAGCTTCTCTTTGCTTCTGACAGAATTGTTCTGCTTGGCCTCAAACTAACTCTGGAAATTTGTTTTCATCTTCTGGCTCCTTCTCACTCTCTGGCTCATTCTGTCCCCATCTGCAATCTGTCTCCATAAAACTGTCCAGGTAACACTGCCATCCTCTTCTTTTTTCTCTCACTCTTCAATCACCCCTCTTTCCTGTGTTGTTCTTGTTAGACTTGGGCATATTCTCTGACTCATACTGTCAAATCTGCCAATCTATGAGTCATTACTTTCTCTGCTCCTCAATTAGACATCACCTTTAAACATGGCTGCTTCCTTCTACAAATTAACCTTACCTACATTGTTTGGGATTAAAGTGTATCTATATTCCAGCCAGTGGGATTAAAGGTGTATGCTCAGGACAAGTCTGTATTGCAGCCAGATCACACAGGCTTAGAAGGTCTTTGGATGTGATCCTCTGGCAGAGCAACAATGTTGTCTGATTAAAATTCCTTTACAGGTCTCTATTCAGCTCAGGCTGCCTTGACCTCCTTATACTCATCTGTCCTCCTCCCCTGTACTGGGATTACAGATGCATGGCACAAAGAATGGATTGGTTTGTAGTTTTAGTAAACATATGTTTTCATTTATTTTTTGGCAAACACTTTGAACAGAATCTCTGTGTCTTATGATAAGTGTATTTTCTTCATTAAAAACTTGACAGTCTGTTTTTCAGGCTGTGCTATTTTGCCTTTCCACTAGAAAAAGCTCAGGTTCTTTTCCAAATACCAGATAGTGCTGGCTTGTTAGCTTTGCTCTTCTGGTGGGTATCTCATTGCCATTATTATCTTCCTAATAAATGGATATTATTATTTAAAACAAATAAATATAATAAATAAAAATACGTTTTTTCATGTGGTAGTCCTACTTATGCAGAAATATAGAAAATATATCTCTATGGTATAAAACAGCCAGTACATATTTGATATACTCTTTATAGTGCTAAAGATGTAAGAATAATCACAGATCTGTGTCTATCCTTAGAAACATTTTATTATGCACATAGACAAATTTCTGGAGGCTATGAGTTTTCAAGGGATTCCCAATAAGGTAAAATTATAGTCTTTTATAACAATTGAGGAAAGCTTCAGAAAGTACATAGACTTAAAGGAACCTTCAGAATTTAAAATTGACAAGCAGATAGGCAAAAGGAATGTAGGAAAATAGATATGATCAGGGATATTAAGAAATAGAATTCTCTTGAGGTTGTGTATACCACAACTAGTTGATCATTTTGACCACAGATACACCTACAACACAACTCCTGAGCCTAAGGCTTAGGAAACATCCTGAAAGGAGGAACAAAAAATGTAGAATCAGAGGATAAGACATCTACTAGGACATTCTGTCTCCTAGAAGCTGTACCCAGGACACCACAACAATAAGGCTTCCTAAACAAACCTGAACAAAGATAACACTAATAGACATGCTAGTGTGAAAGGGGGAATTCTAAGGGGCCCTGCCCCCAAAAAAGAATCACAGGCAACTAATGATTACTGAGTGTGGAAGAATTACCCTCTTCCAGGGATGAAGCCCCTAGTTAGTTATTCAATACAAAATTATCAGCCCCCTGAAAGCATAAACACACAATCTACAATGAATGGACTCAGTAAATTTTATATATTTATGCACATATGTATGAATATAATACATTATACATAAATATATGTGAGTATGTATATACATAATAGTCAAAGGACAAGAGAACATTAATTGGAGAAAGAGTAGGGTTATGGGAAGGATTGAATGGAGCAAAGGTGGGGCAAATTATAGGATTATATTTTATTAAAACAACACACATACTATACGTTCACATGTATGTAGAATTCAATGGTAGACACTGAACATAGCGAAAGAAAGGGGGATGTGAAAAGCAGAGGAGAAAGAAAGTTCAGAAAGCATGAGCAAGGAGATTAGTCATTGAGACTGTGTTAGGATGTGAGGGGGAAGGGAAAGATGGTGAAAAAAATCCTTCAGAGATGGAGGAAAGAGCCTCTATCTTCATTTGCTTGGTTACTTCCCCTAATGTGATATTTTGGGCACTATTCACGTGTTGAAATATGAGAGTTTAGTCCTTTTGATGGGTGAATTGACCACATATATGCCACATATTGAGACCTCTTCACATGTTAGTGGACATGCACTGACTGCATATCTTAGTGTGAACCTGCTGCAGTAAACATGAGAGTGCAACTGTCTCTTAAGCATGTTTTTATTTCCTTTGGATTCACACTCAGTAGTGAGACAGTTGATCCCATACGGCAGCTCACTTGTTTTCCATAATGACTGTCGGATCATTCCCTTCATCCACAGAGTATATACACCTCAGTATATATTTAGTATATACACCACATGTTGTATAAACTAAATGCATATACCATCATGTGTAAGTTTGATTACTCTACAAAAAGAAAGAAGTAAGAATGCTGAATGAATGTTATTGAATATCTGACTGAAACTGTTTTCTGAAGAATGTGAGAAGCAATGGGCAGAGTTCAGCTTGAATAAAGCAGATGTGGGGTAACCCAAGCCTCATGCGTTCCCAGTCGAGATGACATTTTTTTGCCCTGTTCTTCACAGTGCTTGCTATGCAACTAGGCCATGTTGAGACCCACAACACCTCATGGGAAATAGGAGGCATTATCTAGCAAAGCTAGGCCCTTCCTTCATCCTCTTGATCTGTGTTGCTTCCAGCCTGTCCCAGACTCAGTGAGTGTTAGCTATCAGAGAATTTGCATACTTCCCCCACAACTGTAAGTCACCATATTTGTCTCTGGATGACTACCAGCTCAGAGGCCCTCAGCATAGGGGCTGGGAGAGATTCAAGATGCATTTCCTGGTCTTTACTGGAGAAATCACTGTCACCACAGGACCCAGGATGGGGAGCTGCTCCAGTGTGCTGAGACCTAGTGCAGTCTAGTAGTTAAAAATGATCCACATTTCACAGAATCTCCACTTCAACATCTCAAGGAGAAAATGAAGGTGCATCAGATCAAGGTAAGGAAGCAGCAGAATGACAGAAGATAGGGCACTCCTCTCTTTCTGAAAGAAGAGTCAGGCAGTAGAGCCAAGCTCAGAGGTTGCACCATCAGCAACTTGAGCTGTGAGTTTGTGTGTAGACAGGAATAAGTATATGACAAGACCTCATACAGAGCTGATCATGAAACTCTTTCCCTGTTGGCTATCAGAGTGCTGGAAGTGGCAATGCAGGCTACTAGGAGAGAAAAAGAAGAAAGAAAAAAGACATTAGTGGTCTTAACCAACACCAGATTCTGCATACTACAATTCCAATTTATCAGGCAAGATGCATGACTGTTTATGGGTATAGCCAACCACTGTCTTGATTGGATTTAAGACTTACTTCACAGGAAGGAAATCATGCCTGGTAGTAAAAACATGGTCAGAACCCTAGTCTGGGAGAGTCATAGGCTTAAGAAGAGAAACGGGTAATACTGTTTGCTAAATGCCCTTGAGGTCATCACCTTCTAAACACTTTTATTCATAAAGTTGTGCTGCCCTTAACCTTGGTCAGAGAAGTTTCTTAAGACATTGGGTAGTGGCTAATGCAGAGATTCAGTACTAGTTACAGTTCTGAGAATAAGTGGCCATGAGTGCTCAACCCTACATGAGAAGTCTTTATCAATAGTCTTCCAAAGGACAAGGAACATACTTGAAAGGGGAACACAAAGAATGTGAGAGTCAGAGGATAGAGAGTAGTGCTGTGAACAGCTGTCCTCTGGACATGATGTAGCTGTTGTACATAGGAACTCACAGCAGCCATGGATACCTACAGGAGTACTACACAACACCAAAACCAGTTTGCAACTCTAGCATAGAACAGGGAGGGACTCCCAAAGCCCCACCACTAACCACTGAGTCATTAGCCGTTGATAATTGCTGAAGGAGGGAGGGCCCATTTTCTTTTAGGTGGTGGTCATTGCAGGCTGCTCTTGCCTGAATAGATGGCTCCACCCCGACGACACAACAAATGGGACTCAGTAGGTTATAAAAATAAAGGGAAGTCATGAAGTTGGGAGGGAGATTATTTGGGCCTTTGGATTAAGGGGATAAGAGTGGATATGGTATAGATATATTGAGTACATGTATGAAATTTTCAAATAAAAATTTCTCTTTTGAAATAAGATTACAGTACAAATTAATAAGTTGGTGGCCTAACAAGTTAGACCATGTTAGGTTTGTCAGGAACTGTGATTGTGACTCCCATGGTGTGCTGACTAATTTGAATGAACAAAATTCGACCACTGCAGGGGACATGCGTGTGTACTCTCTTATCATGATCAAGTGTGTAAAGTTGCATGTAGAGGCCAGAAGAAGGCATCAAAACTTCTGAAGCTGAAACTTCAGGTAGGTTGTGAGCCCCAGCTCACAGATGACGGGAACTGGACTCTGATCCTTTGTGAAAGCAGCAAACATGTTTCCCTGCTTGCTGTTTAATCCCTCTCGCCCCATAAACAAGCAACTGTATAAGTAGAAACTTTGAGGGGTTTTATGTCGGTAGTATTCAGGAATTTCAAAAGTTTAGTATTTTTCTAGCAGTTTTTCTTAGACTCAGCAAGAAAAAGAAATCTAAATTTATGTTCCTGAAGTTCAAAGAAATTATGGTATGTTCTCTCTTAAATTATTACATTTCTTATACCTTTCCCCATCCCTTCTTGTTAATGCACTAGGTCCAATTATGTCTCCTGCCTCACTCCTCAGTGGTCTTCCTCTCTTCTGAACCAATCTTCGTGTCTCCGTCCTGTTTTATAACACTTTTCAGTAACTTCCTTGTTCAAGCCGCCAGCTCACACCTTGGCAAGTTTCTGCCAGTTTATAATTTATATATTGATTTTTAAAACTGCAAAATCATTAGCTTCTAAATGATCTTTTGCCTAAATGATCAAAGATTTAAGTTCCCTTTAAATTAAGATCTACTTCTCCAAAACACAGGATGAATATTGCCCACCCCACCCCACACACACACCATGAAAGTCCCAATGAAGTCACTTCAACAGGGGACAAACAGACTGGGACATTTGTGAAATGCAGAAGTTAGTAATACCTAAACTGACACTTGGACTCCTGTTCCTAAAATTTTTTAAGTCTAAGAAACTCTCATGATGATGTTATTAAACCAAAGTATTTTTTAAATAGATAACATTTTATTTTAATGCCCAAGTGTCTGCACTTAACTCCTGTAAAGTAAACTTAACAGCATGAAGGTAATAAACACAAATGTATTATATAGTAAATGAGAAGGGGATGGGGATATGTGCTCTTTTAGCATCAAATTATGTAGGAGATATGCTCACAGAAGCTGTAATTTCCACATCGGGCAGGGTTGAGTGATGTAGTGGAAAACACATCCCAGGAGGACTGCTTTCCTTTGGCAATCACCCTCTCAGTGAGCCCCTTCCTATTCTATCCTTTACTTGATTTAGGACATGGACTTGGACAAAATAAAACTAGGGGCCAAAGCAAGACAAGGTGGAGCTGTGGGGGCAAGGGCATTAGGGAAAGTCTCTTTTGAAGCATGAAGAGAAGAGAATTGAAGAGGTGCAGACAAAGGAAGTTTGCTGTCTGTTGAGGACAGTGTCCTTGAGAGGTGCTTCTCAGTTTCCATGGAAAGAGCTTAGGGAGAAGTTGAATAGATCAGATGCCTCACTGCCATAGTAAAGTCCTAAAATTCCTCAAGGTTTGAGTGAGTTGGTAACCATAGGATGTTGTGTTCTTAGTTATCTCTATTTCCACAATGAAAGATTATTTCCTAGTGTAATGAGCCAAATATTAGGAAATTAAATGATAAGAAGATAGTTTTTAAAATGGCAACTGTATCATCTACTCTAGTTACTATCCAATCCTGACAGGCATCACGAGTAATGCTATTCAGACTCCCTGCAGAAGAATCATCTATCTACTCATCTGTGAGGCTAGTCAAACTACGAGGGAAAAAAAATCAGGAAAGCCTGGATTGGAAGATATTTTATCACTAAGATATTGTATCTGAAGAATATGCCTGAAAGTGGCCAGATTAAAAAAAAAAATCAAAGACAGAAAAAGTCCCTTTGACTGGAGTCAATAGTGGCAGTGTGATGGGAGCTGGCTGTAATTTCCTGGGTTCAATATCTCAATGACAAAATACTCCCAATGAAAAACTCTGTGATGCCCAAGTAACATTTCGTTTCAAGAGTATGCCGACATTGGTTTTTTGCTTTGGACAAACAGTGAAGAGTTATCAACTGAAAGTCAAATGAGAGCCCCGGGACAGCTGCCTGTTATCCTGTTGCTAATTATTTGGTAAATCTATGAAAATTCCACAATATGAAGTTAATACAGAAAGTTTTTGTTCCACTCCAGAGTAGAGCCCACCCTGCCTCAGCTTTATGTGGATGTATTTTTTACTACTCCCCTCTTCAGTTGCTTAGAAATGCAGGAGCATGGGGAATAGGAAGCTCACCGTCTCACAAGTACCTATTGAGCACCAACTGTATAACCATTGTGTGTAGCTGACTTCTGCTGTGCACTCATTCATACAATGGGGCACACTGTCATGGCTGTAGAAATGATGTCCTCTAGACTATACCTCATTTCATTGATTTTCCTCTCCTTCATTTTTATATGCATCTGTAAGTATAATCAATATACTGCGGACTTCATTCATCCCCATGTTGGACCTTTGTTTTCTCTTGACTTACATCTTTCCTTTTTTAGGAGCTCTGAATTCCTGCACTTGAAGAGTATTTTGCTAATTAAGTAAATCTCTAGGATGGTTCAGAGGATACCGAACACAGCTGGATGCATACCTTTATGCAAGTTCAAACCGGATGATGGGAAGAACAATGGGAGATAGCATCAGTTTCTTTACCAACAAAATCTGCAAGAAATTGTATTTCCCCTTCCTCTAGAACTTGATTGGGATTCAAGAATTAGGAATGAAACTCTGTAAGAGGATAGGGTATTTGGGAAAGGAAAGAGGAGGAAAGGGCTAAGCTGAGCCAAGGGTCTCGCTCTGTCCTGTCTTCTTCCGCTGCAGGGACACATGAAGGGGAAGGAAATGGATCATTACCAAGTGCGTATTCATTCCTGACAAAACTGAGATAATTCCCGTCAGCCATGGTCCCATCATTGTTGGATGGGCCATTGGAAGTTGAGTGTATCCTCTATTTGGAAGGCAGAGGAGTGGTCTTGGGCAGCATCCAGATCTGTATTGGCCATGAATGTATCCTCAAGGAGATACACAAAGCATAAAGCAGACTTTTTTTTTAAGATACCAAGCACCCCAGAGTACGGTAAACATTCATGCAAACTCTTCAAATGTTATATAAAGAAGTTTGTCAACTAAAATTATGTAGCCAAATGGTCTCTTATTTTCCCAGGAATAGAAAACATCATAACATTTCTCCTTGAAAAAATAAAAATAAAAACAAGTCCTTAAATCATCGATAAACATTACGTGGTGAAAATTTTTTTGGTTGAATGTCAGAATTCAGTTTTTCAAGTTTTCAAAAAGTGGGTCCTCAAAAATAAGGGAAGTACAATATGAAGATTGTGGAAATTGTTTTAAAGTTAAATGGGAGTTTTGAATACGAGATTCACAACTACTACCTGAAAGGAGAAGAAGGAGGAGGTACAAGTAGGCAGCCAGACTCAGAGGTGAAGGGCAAATTTCCAAAACGTTTAAGGACAAGGATATGTAACATCTGTGTCTAATTAGTTAATAAAAAGCAAGAAGGCAAAACCACCGTGTTTCACACAGTTCAGAAAAGTAATTCTAGCTTGCTATCAGATTGCAAGTTCCCATAACCTGGCTCCAGTGTGTAAGTCCACTATGTGTATCTTGTGCGTAAGTGTTCTATAGGATATTTTATCTATTACATTTGTCTGTAGTGTACATCACAATATTACGTGAAATATAAGATCTGTGTAAGGATGATAGAACCAACCACTCACGTGTCATGACAATGAAAACACCAAATAAACCTTGAACAGTGAAAAAAAGAAATAATTTCATATGAATATATGTGAAATAAATTGTATGGCATACAGAACAACATCAGAAGAGCATATCAACAAATGTTGATCACTGCACTCGTGTATTGTTCAGCATCATCCACGTTGACATGGACTCGTGTGTGTGTGTGTGTGTGTGTGTGTGTGTGTGTGTGCGCGTGTGCGTGTGTGTGTGTGTGTGTGTCTAGGAAAGGGACGTTTTTGTGTGTTGAGACAGAGTTAGTGTCCATATCTGCACAGTTGCAGATTTGACATCTTCAATGTTCTGCTACTTAGTAGCGTTTGATTGTGGAAGACACTCTGGGGAGATTGTTTCTGGATTTCATAACTAGGAGCTGGGTTTCTGTGGACTAAGATCCATTGAAGTGAGTCCAAAGTTACATTTCCAAATAGAAAGCTAACCAAAAGGGGGACAACTGTGAGATTGAAGTGGAAAGTCAAACAACATACACACACACACACACACACACACACACACACACACACACACACACATATATATATATGTATAGGAACACACAGACATGCAAAACAGACACACGCAGAGATATGAACACACACACACACACAGACACACACACACACACACACACACACACACACACACACACACACACACAGACACACACACAGCAGGAAGCTGGGAGGAGTTTGAGGTGGATTGAGTGTTGAGTATGATCAAAATACACTATATGCAAGTAGTAAATTATAAAAATTTAATAAAATTATTATATCATAAAAAAATTCTTGGTGGTGGGGTGGGGTGAAGACATAGTTTGGACTTTGGCTATCTCCTGGCCAAAAATATTTTATTGGTTATACAAAAAACTCATGGATTGCACAAGCATTAAGAAAGTCTTCAGGGAACCATACCACAGAGTTGAGGGGAAGGCGTCACTACTCTTTCCCAGTTTCTTAAGACAAGCAGCTGCCCATGTAGGGAAAGGAAAAGACATTTCTGATGGGCTCTCTAAGGTGCCTCAAAGCTTTCCAATCCGCAGAAATCAGAGAAAAAAACTCCAAAATAGCTTAATATAGTTAGGAGTCAATACATATGCGTATATACATGCAAAATAAGTATTAAATGAAATGACTAAAGTTAGAAGATACTTTCTTAAAGACCTATGATTTAATACTTAAGATACGTATATCAGAATATAAAAGTCTATAGAAATTTGGCAGAGAAGGGAAAATGATTTTAGAACATAGAAGCAAATAATGAGAAGTCTGAATGATTATAGAACACGCACATATGTGTCTATATGTGTCCCTACGCATACATACACAGGTATGTATGCAGAGTTTGAGACTCTAAGAGGCAGAAAAGCAGATCTGAAACAACACATACAGTAATAACAGAAGAAATCCTTTCTGGCTGAAGCAAAGAGCCAATCTGCTAAGTTAAAGAGCTCATCCGTCCTGAGGAAGATGAATAAAAGCCTTAAAGACCAAAATTTCTCCAGGCGATAATGTTGGCCATTAAAATCTAAAGTATAAACCATCATATAGAAGTCAGAAAGCAAGGTGGATTGACAGAAATAGATTCCAAGCCATAGAATATTCATATACTGACAATAGCTCAAACATCTGAAAAATCAGAAACTATAGTGCTTCGGGGAAAATCTCTGTGGTGACTCCATATTAGGCAGAGGAACAGCGTCTCGGGCAGACAGGATCTCAGAGCCCAGGCAATCTGAGGTCTCTCACTGAGAAAATTACTCTAAGTCAGTCTACCTGAGCAAAAGATAAATCAATATAAACAACTGGAGAGCGAGGACGTTGTGGTAACACAGGATTGATGGCGTCCCTTTGGGCATTGTACTTCTTAGTCTGTATTGAGTTCTTTCTACTGCTTGACGAATAGTAAGGCATATGGCATGTGGCAAGCTCTTCCTTTTAAAAGGGAGAGATGTTGCGCTTGTAAGACAGGACAAATGGGCTGGTCCCCTCCCACCAGCCCCAGAGGGAAAAGCAGAGAAGAACTCTATCAGAATATGTTCATCCTTTTCATCTGCCTGAACTGTGGTCGGCCAGGGTCTAATCACAGCCGGCCCCAGGAGGGGGTCCTGGATCTCACGATGGCATTTCGGAATATTCTACACAGATCTGTCTGCCTCTCACTGGAAAGGCGAGTGGCCGGGAATGGATTCTATGTCTGTGGTTCTTTTATCTCCAGCTTTTCTTTTGCAATTATAAACGTTTCCCTCGATTAAACCGATGAAATCAGAACCTGCTTTAGTCTCGTTATTTCTTTGTCTTTCACATCCTGTGAATGAGTAAGTAAGCCGGGGCTGTAGGAACACCATGCTGGTGTGTATTAGGGAAGCTCTGTCTTTCTATACACTAAAGTTTTCCTGCAGAGTCTTTCAATCAGTACGGATTTTAAGTGGCTGTGAGAATCTTCATCCAAAGCGTAGCACACCGGCCCGAAGCAGCTCTTTCACGGGATTCTCTCCCAGTCTTTCTGCTCTTCAGTCCAGCTGGGATAAACTGCCTCTTGAATGATACTAACACAGTCATGAGAATTCCTTGCCAACAGAACTCATGGAACAACCAAACAGGGTTGCCCAATTACCAGGAGATAAAGAGTCGGCAGAGTGAGACTAAAAAGATACTTATGCAGTAAGTCTGGGGGGAAAGTCATCACGAAGCATCCTGGTTGTCCTCACTCGATGGGAAGGTACGCGGACTCCTGCCTGCTTTGTGATTCTCGCTGCCCCTCCTCTGTAATCATCTTATCATCATGAAGATCTAGCGCTTTAATTTCATCCCTAGGGTAAAATTGTGGCCGTTGGCACCATGACAAGTGTAACAGTATAAAAGGACAATTACCTTGGGCTCATACACTCCCCCCCCCTCTTTGCAGTTTTTCAACAAAGACTTAAACTTTCAAGATTTTCCAAAACTGGGACGTGCCACAATATTAAAAACTCGGAAAACCAGTGTGCTCCCCAGTCAACTTCTCCTCCTGGAAGTGTGATCACAATTCATCGACTT
Organism: Rattus rattus; assembly: GCF_011064425.1. Taxonomy (NCBI): domain Eukaryota; kingdom Metazoa; phylum Chordata; class Mammalia; order Rodentia; family Muridae; genus Rattus; species Rattus rattus. Next base: position 138,984,396 of record NC_046158.1, on the reverse strand, counting down.
TAGCTCATTGAACAAGCAAGCGCATTTGAACATCTATGCAACAGCTACTGTGGTGAGCCCTGGGAAGGAGACTGAGATGGCCCTTCAAATAATGAGCTCTCCAGACACAAGGTGTCTGGACGGAAGCTCCTCTGCTGTGTGCTGCTTCGCGTAGGCTTGGATTTGTTACTGATCTTCTCTGTGTCCGATTTTCTCAGTGGCGATGTGGGCAACATGTGAACAGCAACTCACGTTATTTCAACAATCAAAGAAAAGTTTGCATGCAAAGTGTTTAGGTGAATCGCCACAGGGAGAGAAGACTGAGTTCAGGTTTCCAGAATCCACATGAAAATCCAGACATAGTGATGTGTGCTTGGAACCCTAGCACTAAGGAGTCAGAGGCAGGAGGATTCCCGGTGTGAAAGCTATAGAATCCACTGAGCTCTGGGTTTCCAGAGATGCAAAGATTATTGTGCAGCGAGTCATAGAGGAGGAAGTCCGATGATGTGATGCTCTGGCCTACACACAGACTGGAACATGTATACATGCATGTAAACACACACACACACACACACACACACACACACACACACAGAGGCACATGTATACCTGCCTTCAGACAAACACAAACACAGGCATATGCATATACCACATAAACAAATAAAAATTTAAAAACATAATAAAACAGAAACATACTTATGGATATTTATAGATTTTTGTCACACACACAGAGGGAGACAGAGACAGAGAGACAAGAGTGTACAAGTGGAAGTCAGAGAAGATTTCCATGCATCAGTCCTCACCTTCTACCTTGTTTAAATCTGGGTTTCTCTATTTTTATTACTGTCCTAGCTAACTTACAAGCTGCTTGGGATCCTCTTGTCTCAACCTCATATCCCACTGTAGATATGCTGATGTTACAGAAGCTCATGTAGTAATTATGTCCAGCTTTTATGTGGATTTGGGGAGCTTGAATGGCAAGCACTATACCAATGAGCGTTCTCCTGAGATCAGAATCTCTCTCTCTCTCTCTCTCTCTCTCTCTCTCTCTCTCTCTCTCTCTCATCAGAAGCCCATATGGAAACTGTGTAACTTGAAAGAAGACACTGTCAGATCATCTTCTCTGTTGGCTAAGCTTCTCTCTTTAGGGCCTCACTAAGTCCAAGCATCTCTGTGTAGTCAAGGTCCATTGTCTTCCAAGCCCCGCTCTTCCCTCATCAACAGCAGGCAATCTCGTTCCAGTCTGTGCTGAGACCCGAGGGTGAGGGCTGTAAACCTTTCTGAGACAGTATTTAAAATGACTACATATCCTCTTCCATTTCGGCTCCAAACTAGCAATCAAGATTAGGACCCTTATCTTAAAATGCATGCACACAATGTATTCCAATAAAGTTTCCTAGCTAATCAAATAAGATTCTTAAACTGTTTGACAACTGAAACAAACACAGGACAGCAAACCAAGAAACAGCAAAAGCACCCACCCTAACAGTAGTATATAAAGGTTTCTAGACCCCTTCTTCATTGCAGCCTTTATGTAGGAACCTTCAACGTTCTTGTTAACCAAGAAGAATTACACACTGAACTTGACGTCTTAATTTAATCCTTCTTTCCTGGTACTGGTACTTAATCAAGTAGGATTGAATGGTTTAACTGTCAAGTGCCAAAACCAGCCCCAATGAATTGTTAAATATTAGTGATTTCTGCTGAGACTTCATGAACTTGAGATTGATCGTGGGGATGGATACTCACACGGGAGAAACTGGGAAGTGCTACAAACCAGGAATGCCCCCTCATAAGAGTCAGTCTCCCAGCTGTGGCTGAGCACTGACATCTCCCACTGTGAAAAGTTTCCAAATGAGGTAGCAGTAGCCATGAGGATATAGTCACCTCAAGGCCAGGTTCTTGGCCTCCATGCAACATTTAGTGACTTATGCTCTCTTCTGTGGGCCTGGGATGTATATTTTGGAAGAAAGGTAAAGCTACCACGAAATTGGAGCAAGTGTTTTGAAAGACTCTATAAAAACAAAACTCCATATATAAAAATAAGGAGAGAAAGAGAATGGGATATGTAAATAAAGTCAAACAATAACATATTCTGGTCAAATAGGGGTCTGGCTGTGTGGAAATTATGCCAATATCATGATATTTAACCATCTTTAAAAGTTCTTGTATATGAGATGAAATATGGAATTAGAAGTAGGATAAGTATATGTTCATTTGTTGTGTGTGTTATGTGCACAGGAGGGTAGCAATCCTTCTGGAGTCAGCTCTCCCCTTCCAGCTGTTGAGGCAGGCCTCTCTAGTTCCTGCTGTTACTCTGTGCACTCTGGGATAGCTCCCACAGTCTTCCAGGTGATGCTTTTGTCTGAAATCACATCTAATTGTAAGAGTGCTGAGATTACAGATGTGAGCTGGTGCCTCGCGGTTCACCACTTCCACATGGGTTCAGGTCATCAGGCATGTGTGGTAAGTAGCTTTATGAAGTAATCATTTTACTGGTCTCACAGAGATTTGTTGGTTGAATTCTGCAAACTACGGAAGGAAGAGGCTTTGTGCTAGTAATGTCTATGATCCCAACATTTAACCACAATGCTTGGCATAAACACATTCCATAATGTACAGGTGAGCACTTGTACAAACGAATGTAATTCCTAATACTAATTAATAATAACAATGAATACATATATGTGATGGTTTGTATATGCTCAGTCCAGGGAGTGGCATGATTAGGTGTGGCCCTGTTGGAGTAAGTGTATCACTGTGGGTGTGGGTTTTAAGACTTTCATCCTAGCTACCTGGAAATCAGGATTCTGCTCACAGCCTTCGAATGAAGATGTAGAACTCTCTGCTCCTCCTGCTCCATGCCTGCTTGGACGCCGCTATGTTCCCACCTTGATGACAATGGACCGAACCTCTGAACCTGAAAGCCAGCCCCCAATTAAATGTTATTCTTTATAAGACTTGCCTTGGTCATGGTGTCTGTTCACAGCAGTAAAACCCTAACTAAGACAACATACAATCTTTTGAAGTAGTTGCCATTAACCATGGATACCTATAAGACTGTTTGAAATAAGCATTAGCTCCATCAATACTTTGGAACCCTCTGATGGTTTTCCAGCTTACCCAGATCCGCTATCCCTGTCCTCAGTTGCTCCATGATAATTCACTCATTTGGTCCTTATCTCCCCAGTATTCATCTGTCCCTGCTTTCCTCGACTTCTAGTTTCCTCACTATCTCCTTGTCTTTAGAGTCTTCACATTGTTCCCTCTTCCTTATGACCTAACTTGCCTCAGTCCTTGTCCCCACAGATCTTCACTCAAATATCATCAGCTCAGATTATGGTTTGGATCTGGAATGTTCCCTGCAGAATCACCATTTTATTGCTTACTTCCCAACCGTGTTCTCTTGGGGGTGATATGGAGTCTTTGACTGGAAAGCCCTGGTGCAGGTCATTGGGTCAGGACAAGTGGTTGTTGCTTCTATCTCAGGAGATTTCTATTTCCTGACCCACCACCATGTGGCCCTGACTGGTGCTCTACTGTTTCTGCCACAGTAGAGAAGACTGTCTGAAACTATGCCGTGAGATAAAACTATGCAGTGAGATAAACCCTTTACCCCTTAAGGGATTCCATCAGTATTTTGTCAGCAGAATAGAAAACAACTAATACTCAGGCCAGACTAGCAGACAAGGAGCCCTGACACCTTCACAATAATGGCTTTCTCTCAGCATTCTGTTTTTCTGTTAAGCATTGATCACTCTCTCATATTCAAATTTTCTAATATTTGTTTGCTTAGTGCTTTGTTAGTTGTCACTAACTCTTTGTTTATTACGGCTACAGGGTTATTGGAATTTTGTCCGTCTTGCACTCTCTCACTCTTGCTGCCTGCATACTGCCTGCCACAACAGGATCTCATTAAACTTTGGATGTTTGGTGAATGAATGCATTAATGGCTCCAATTAAAATAAAATTAGCTGGCCAATGCAACAGTCTAAAGGAACATACAGGTTTATGGATAAAGTAAGAGTGCTATCCTCTTCCTCTGTAAACTCAGGGGCGCAGCACTCCAAACGGAACACGTCTCCAGGATGAACCTCCAGTTGTCTTCTAAGGTCCCAAGAAATAGAGCTCAGACATGCCCACACACATATGACAGACAACCACAATGTAACACGTCCAAAAACTAAAATATATTTCCCCCCTCCTAGCTTTTTCTTTATCTAAATTTCTGTCACTGACAAGCCAAAAAAATGTGGTTTTATCTTGGTATGTCCTATTTATTCTCCAAACTACCATCCTCACCGATGCCATTCAGCAATGAAAGTGATCGAACCATGTCCTTGGGAAAGCTCTGCAGGGATTAAGGCCAGACCCTTTGGGGTAGTTTCAAGCCCAATTCTCTGACTCACACTGACTTTCCTCTGCCATCTCTAGCGTTGCATCTTTTTTCCTACAACTCCCTAAATTCATTGCTGGTTTTCTTTATGTATTAAAGACCCTTCAAGCTAATTCTTATCTCCATCTTCAGTCTGAAACCTCTGATTTGCCTTTTATGTGTTCTTCAGCCTGCTGTATGAAGAATTCTTCTCCAATTCCCAATGCTGCCTCCCATAGGGAGCTATCCCTGACAATCAATGAGGTTAGTGATATATGGAGTCTTCCCTTGGTGTGCTTTTGGAAAGTCTAAAGGAGTTCCCAGTTCTAACAGCCTCCCTGTTGAAAGGGTCTAACACAATGGTAACCTCCTGAGTACATACATTTAACCCCAAGCACTGGACTGGCGAAGGATATCGGGAAATTCTCCACAGATGCCACACAAAGAGAGCCAAAGGCCGAATTAATTTTTCAACACTAAAGTCCGAGTTTTACAATTTGTTCATTTTTATGGTAATAAATTTTCTATAACAAACGAGGCCCAGTAACTGGGCCAGGGCCCAGAAAATCTTACTTGGCAAAGCGCTTTTCTTGACTCTGGATATGTATATTTGGAGGACAGTGCCACAGGTCAAATGTCACTGTTTGCACGATTCTCTTCTTAGGTAACATGGGTCTTCCTTTTGTGTTTTTGGTTGAGAGGTTGCCGTGGGAGTCCCTTTAGCATTCACCCGTCCTCTTTGAACCTCAGTGATGTTTAAAGCTTTCAAGTTCTGTTCCTGGAGTGGTAGATCTGTTGATTGTGGGTGATATTTACTTTCTTGTTAAGCATGCTATTCACTTATTCTCCATGTCAACAGTACCAGGTTTCCCTTGTTCTCCTTCCTAACTGATCAAAAGATGATCTCAACAGTTTTAGTCCTTTCTATTGGAGAAAGAATTCGTGCATCAATATTTTATAGAATCAGACTTGCAACTCCATGCTGGAGTCAAGAATAAAGTCCACCCTTGCTCTGCAGCTAATGACAGGAGTGTATCCCCTCCACACTACAGCCATCAAAGCAGATCCAAAGCCTCATGGTACACACTGGTGAGTTAACCAGAAGTGGGGGTTGTGGGGGGATGCATCCTTAATACTCATTAAGCCTGAGAGTTTTGGAAAATCTGGTTTTTTTCAAGGATAAGTGTTCCAGTCCCATGTAACCACAACTTAACATTTAACAATTTATTGTGCAATGCAAGGCTGGAGAGATGGCTCAGTGCTAAGAGTGCTTGATGAGCAAGCATGAAGACCAAGGTTCAAATCCCCAACACCCACAAACTATGGATGTCTGTGATGCCAACACAGAGGAGGAGGGGACAGTGACAGACAGATGCCAGAAGATCCTTGTCCAGTCAGCCTAGTGGAAATAATAAGCCTATACTTTTTTGACACATTGTGTCTCAAGTTGGACAGTAAGAGGAAGACACATTTCCTTCTGGCTTCCTTATGTATGGGCATGTACATCATACACTCCTGTGCCTGTAACACACACACACACACACACACACACACACACACACACACACACACACACTAACCAAGCAACACAACTCTCACCTTTCTAATGGGTTAGAAGTATCAGCCCCGTGTGACTAGGTTCTTCTGTTCTGAATCTCACCTGGTGGGGCTAGAACTTTAATTTGAGGTCCATGGTCCTCTTCCCTACTTGTGAGAAGGATTAACTTCCTTGCCACTGTTGGGCTGAAGTACTTGGTTCTAGGCTGTCAACCAGTTCCACTCTTTGGTGATCATGGTTGCCACACTGCTTGTTGCATGATTCTCCGTCTCTAGGTCAGCCCCAAAGCCACTGGTCCTTCTTGTTGTCTGCACGTATTGTCTGTGAGACTAAAGAAAATGCCCTACCTGAAATGGACTTGCACCGAGATCATGTTCACTCAGATGATGTCCTTGTCATTTGTTTTGGGACTTTGATTACATTTTTAAAGTCCCCCTCTCATTAATGTTTGATTTAATAACTTGAGGTAGATCTACATAAACCAAGGATGAGATAGATCTCAAGGGGTGGATGAACTTTCTAATTTTTCACCACATACCCAAGAAAGCTTTTGTTTTCTATATGCATCTTGTTGACTTAGTGCTTTCCTGCAACTCTTAGCTTGAATGTGTTCTTATTTTGACACAGTAGTGGAAAAATTCAGAGAAAGGAACACATCAGATACTGCCATAGTAAAGAACATTTGTTGCATACATTCTATAGCAAGATTTACAGGATTTTAGATAGGCATGGGTTATGGCCAGGTATGAAGACAAGGTGAGTGAGAAGATATACAGAGGTAAGTGCAGAACTGCTATGGCATTTAGTGTTGCCAGAAATCAGTGGGGAAGGAAGGCTGCCTCACCCACTGATGGAGTAGTAATATATTCCCTTAGCATCTCACCCACTGGTAGACTACGTATATATGCCCTTAGCGTCTTCAACCGTTCTCTCTCTGTTTGCACATTACAATATATTGAGCTGTGGCTTAGAATATCTTGTTGTCCTAATCTTTTAGAGTGTTATGTCACTGGCACAATGATTAGTACATGACCAATAAATGATCCATTGCTGAGTCTGTGATATTCTGTCCTGCATGAGATTCTGTGGTCTTCCTTTGGATGCCTCTGCCAATTCTTCCTGCTCTCTGTGCCTCAGAGGCTGTCTGACCTGGTAGCTGCTGGTATGGCTGTTGACCTCTCTCAATTTCCATATGGTCATAGGAGCAGCCCATTCATGCAAATAGAACTTGATCTTTTCAGCTCCTCTTAGCTTTCCGCCAATGGCCAAGATTAGACACAGCTCCTCCTCCTAGTCACTGACTGAACAACCTATTTCTTCTTTCTTCCTAGTCCAAACACTACAGTGGAGTCTATGTGGAGTGCACTTTGCCCATACTCCTAATTTATTCATGTTTTCTTGTCTCCTAAAGTACAGTACAACCTTGGCCATATTGCCCCTTTGAGACTTCTGGACAAGTTCATCTCTCCTCAAGGACAGGTGCTTCCCCACTCACAAGGACTAAACATTGTACTTAAACTGAGAATCCCTCCTCCCTCTACCCCTGAGGACTGGTAGGTCTGGTTCAAGTTACTTCTTCCTGTTTCCTCTAATTGGTCCACACCATGGCTGCTGTTCTTTTCTGGGCAAGTCCTGGGAGAATTACTTTCTTCATGGATTTAATTGTTTTCACTTGGATTTTGCTTTTAGTACTATTAGAGCACAAGCCCATTGCTCTGGCCCCCTACCACATCCCTCCAAATGAGTGTCAAGGGAGCTGTTTGTGTTTGTTACCAAGGCTGTGGTTGAACTCGAGGCTCCAGCAATAGCAGGACCCTCTTGAGTCTTGGCAAGCAAATTCCGTGTGGCCTCACTCTGCTGGTTTTGTCTCCTCAGTCCCATCCCTTGTGGACAATTTGTAAAATTAGGAAATTAAGAAAACAGAGAATCGAAAGGACTTGGGAAATGCTTAGTAAGGAAAACCCCTTCACAGAGACAGAGCCTCAGTGACAGATTTACCAAGGGGACAAGAGAGACTCATGTGGATGCTATAAATAGTGTCCCCACTTCTCCATTTTGCTTGTAGAACATAATAGGTAGTAAGTGAATACCAATTTATTTTCGTAGATGTATGGGAAGGGAAACAATACATTTCAGATAAAGGAAATAACAATATATGAATAAATACTACAAAAGACTGGAATGGAAAGCTTATCCAAGAAGTTCCTCTCCAGAATTTTCCTTGGATCCCTATATCTACCCAATTTCCTCCCCGCTCTGGACCCATGGATTTCTTATTCTCCAACAGAAGTAGAAGCGGAGAGGTTGAATGAGGTGTCAGATCCTTCCTTCCTTGCATTTATTAGGGTCATCTCTTTCCCGTGTGAAATATCATCCCTGTAAACATTTTACCAGCAGGTTTATTTGAAAGAGAAAAAAACATTTCCAGGAAGAGCTGAAACCCTGGTTCTGATTTTCTCCATGAATGCTCTAAATCAGCCAGAAGGGATACCTGTACCCAATGGGCACTATGAAGGGGAAAGAAAGGAATTTCACATGCATTTATGTAAGGCGAGAAACAAAGACGGGCTGTATCTTCAGTATGACCACAACTTTCACTTTAAATAAGTTTTACTTAAATCACATCGTTTGAAATTTACATCCAGGGCCTGCCAGGCATTAAGCCTGTCTGTTTTTATAGGAAGATAGTTCTCTTTTCACTGGCTCACAGGGGACAAAGGGAGGCATCTGGGTACCATGTGAAGCATAAACGCTCTTTAATGTCACCTCTCTCCCAGGCGGGAGAAGTCAGCACAAGGCTCTGGCAGGCATCTCAACTCCACCTCCTTGGCTGACAGCTAAAGAAATAGGATCATAAACGGTTCTCAGTCTGTGCCCTCAAAGAGACTCTGAGCTCTTTGAGACCAGAGGTTGTATTTTAGACACTTCCATTGCCTAGAACTAGGGAATACAGAAACATGAGGGAAGAGTTGAAGAGATAGGGAACAGAGACAGAAACCCTGTAGAGGACTCTGCTACAGGGGGAACAGACTCTGGCAAGCTAAGGTGCTGGTTTCCTTATGTAAACAACCCAGCAGAAATAAGGAGTGGCAGATTGGCAAAAAACCTTGGAATCTGTCCTGGTGTTTTTGTTACTAGATATACCCTGTACTCAGGGGGCTATGGGATCATCAGCCCAAGAAGTAAGGAAACCGAGAGCTGTGATCCTCTTAACTACAAGACAGAAAGCCACAGAGAAGAGTAGTTATGATATATGGGTAGCAGTTATTTAATTGTGGCACAAGTGAGAAATTTCCCATACTTCATTATTATCTTTTCGCAATTCATGCTAACAGGTTAGGCTGAGATTTTGTTGACGTTTTATATATCAATATCACATACAACGTCTATCATGCAAAGCAGTACCATTATTCTGAACCATAGAATGGTCCTGAGGGTCCCAAAAGACTTCCGGCACTAGAGTTGAATTCCTGTCCTCCACTTTGTCAGGGATGAGAGCAGTTGTGGGCTCTTGCACCGAAACAGTGGTGGTTTTGTTTGTTTTCATTTTACCTTAGGTTTCTTGTCAAACTACTCTGTTCTAACCCCCAAAGTTCCAGATCTAGCTAAGAGGAGAAGAAAACCAAGACTCAGAGATCATTTGTCCTAAATCCTAGACTTCTATCCCAGCAATACGTGTATTCAGGATTAGGTTTATTAGTCTAAACCTTGTTGTCTTTTCTTCCCCCATAACACTGAAGTAGAGTACTGATTGGAAGTTAATTGGGGTGTGATTCTAGGTTTCCTAGTAGAGCCAATGAGATGTTCTAGGGCTGGCCACTGAGAACATTTGAGAGGCCTAAGAGCAGGGCCTCCGTAGGCCATTGAAACTACCCAACATGGACTCATTGTGGTGTCACTATTGAAGAACTCCTCGTGTGCTGACTTGATGCTTTTCCTGTTGCTGCGATAAAATACTATGACAAAAGCAACTTAAGTGAGTACAGGGTTGTCTCAGCGCATAGTTCAAGATATAGTGGGACAGGATGGGGATGTTAATGTTGTAGGAGCTTGAGTCATCCACAGGCAAGCAGCAGAGGGCCCAGAACACTGCTGTGCAGCTTGCTTTCTCCTTTTGTACACAGCCTGGAAGCCCCACCTTAGGGATGCCCCGCCCACAATTAAGATGGATTCCTACTCATAAATTCACCTAATCATGATAGCTTTCCAAGAGGCCCATATCGTAGGTGATTTTAGGGCTTGTCAAGTTGTCAAGGTGACAGTTAGCACCAGCCATCCATCATACATGTAGTCTTTTGTATATGATGATGGGAAAGCAATATGCAAATTTAGGAGCAGAACTTACCTTAAATATGACAGGATGCTGAGGTGAAAATGACTCTCTCCTCTTTTTCTCTCCTTCCTTTCCTCCCCCATTCCCTTCTCATCTTCTCCTTTATCTCTCCACACACCATTGTTTCTCCCACTGTTATCTGTATCTTTTTTGTCACCATATGTCTTTACATTGGAAAGAAAGAAGTGGAAATAACTATCAAATGCCATTTTGTCATACCATTTATGCCATGCCATGCCATGCCAACAGGGGAGTGACAGGAAGTGGTTCCATTCATTCTTCCAATATCAGACCATACTAGCCTTCAGAAAAAATTCCAACAGGCCATTTGCCTGATAGGCTCATCTCTATGGTCAAGGTCCATGGATTGCTGCCTATTCTGGTGGCTGGGTGTGATAAGATTTGCTGTATTTATTTAGAGTCATAGGGAAGAAGAGAAGGGTCACTTCTAAGGATGGACATTCACTTCTAAGGATTGACTTCTAAGGATGTGAAAGGAGAGAGGAAGGCTTAATGCAGTTATAGTTATATAGTAAGTTATAAAGTTATGTGTCCATCTAGTAAATCAATAAAGATATGTCTCTCTCAAATTGCAAGACATCTGGGTCATTCTCTTCTTTGATTTCCAAAAAATTCCAAGTCACAAATTCTCTGGAAATTCCAACTCTGACATTGTCTTTGTACCACCAGGGCTACAATTCTGTCACACAAGCTGTTCAGCAGGCAGTGGTGCTGGTGGTGGTGATGATGATGATGGTGGTGGTGGTGGTGGTGGTGGTGGTGGTGGTGGTGGTGGTGATGGTAATGAACATGAGGAAACTAACAATAGATCCCAGGGTTGAGCATCTGTCATGAAGTTACAAACTTGTCCTCTGTGGTTTCTAAAAGACTTGACTCTGAAACGATACTTAAAACTCAGCACCCAATGTCCTCCTCCTGTTTCTTCACTACTGTGACAGGGAGCTAATTTGCCTCAGAACAAGTCGGTGAAGTTTAGTCAAGGGCATATTTTGGCTATTAAAAAGTTGGGAGCACAGTTCTTGGCACAGCTAAATATCCCAGTATATTATAGCCTTTCCTTTTTATCTGCCACTCATTGCTGTCCAAATTTAACTTGATCTTCAACTAGATGAATGGAATGCGCCTCAGTTTCTTCACAACTGGGAAAGCTAGAGTCTAAGGCTAAGCTGAGCAATTCATCAGGGACTCACAGCTCATCAGTAGCCTGAGATTCGAAGATGTCTTTAGGCTTCAACTGTTTCATCACCCCGATTTTACTGTCACTTTAAAGTTTTCTTTTCATTCATTTGTATTAGCATATGTTAACGATACAGGGTATCCTTGTGTAGGGTCTTTTTGACATTCATGTGTGTATGTATAATGAGCTCTGTTCTTTTGTTGCCCACATCCATTACCTGCTGTGTCTCCTCCTTCTTCTGCTGCTCCACTTGCTCTTTCTTAAGAGAATCTTTTCTGCTTTCTTGGCTTTTCTTATTTTGTTTTGTTTTTTAACGCCTATACATTTCCTTCTACTTTCACAAGATAACGGTTGGAGGTGGGGGTTGTTTACAGAAATATTAGAAATTTTCCAATAATTACACTGCTGCAGAGCATGTGTACTCTCCCTCTGTCAGCGTCCATTAACTACCTAAAGGTCTTCAGAAAGAACGCCATGAATTCATGGCAGGATGCTGAGGGGTCCAGTCTTGTACGGTGTCACCCCTGAGCAAAAAGATCACAGTCTGGTGAGCTACAGGACATTTGAAACCAGTTTCACATGAACTGTCAAGGTTTGCAGAGGAAAAACAGGATGATAGTTGCTGGATAGTGAGGGACCAAGGGTCTAGCCTGTTTTATTAGTAATTGTTTTCCAAGATACAGGCTACGTATGGAATAGTTTGGAGACTATCAGGACTGTCAGGACACTATCATCCATGGGCTTCTGGGAGGCAGTACATGCTGTCTGGTGCAAATGATGCTGTAACATGCTGTGAGCATTTCCCAGTGTTGAGACCATGACCTGTGCAGGGGCCTGCACTCTTTTGCCACAGGGTAGCTACTCGGGGCTACTCAGTTGAAGGTAACAGGCGGCAGAAAATAATTTCTGTTTCATTAAGTGCTGAGAATGGACCAAGCCACCCCTATTTTCATTCTGCTCATGCTTAAATTTGTGTTGGATCCCAGGCTGCGCCCATCTGTGTTTTTCTATTAACTGAAAAGGAAGGAATTAGTGCGTGAACTTGTCACATCTTGTGACCTGTTGCACACTGAGATGGGAAGTAGCCTCCGAACAAACAACTTGCTTTTCCTCAGTGCCTTTCAGACTTGCAGAAGAAAACAGGAGTGTCCCTTTTACACCTCCTGACTACATGAAGTGCACCGGCTCTATCCTTCAAACTGGACCAGGGAACTAGGGCTGCACCTTACTCCAGGCTGAGGGGAAAGCGTGGCAGAACATCAAAGGAAGTTCTCCTTCTCTGCCGAGCCCCAGATGGAAGACCTTCCCACGGGAATACTTATTGGAGATGCTAGGCTGACACAGAGTGCTGCCAAGGACAAAATCCTCTGGTGGGCCCCCTCTTTCCCTTTCTCATGGGAGAACACAGGCTTAGCGTTATCTTGGTAGAAGAGTTTCATGGCAGCATGAGAGGCTTCCACGCAAGTTCTGACCAACAGCTGGTGGCTGTGCCTGTTTCTTTCACCTAGGTCTCAAAAGCCACGTGGTAACACACTGCAGGTACTGAGGCTTTCTTTTTAAAGCCCTTTACAGGACTACAAGCTTGACTAAGCATTGGATACAAACTTAGAATCTGAATACACTTGAGCACGAAGTGTTAGAGAGAATCAGGCTCCGCTTCTAGCTTTCCCGATGATGGCACCGGTTTATACCGGTTTGCCTTGGCAGAAACTCAGTTAGGCAATGAGGAAAAGGCAGAAAATTATTATTTCCACATACCCTCCAAATCCAAAAGACCCATTTTCTAGGGGGAGCAGGACACAGGACCCTCACGAGCCACCTTGTCATGATAGAGTGGGCTCTAGAGGCCCGGTAAAGTCTGGTCCAGGAGAAGTTATTCCTTGCCAACTCAGGGCCATAGAGAAGCATTGTCAGGCTCTGACTTCCTGTGTCTCCTCTAAAATGAAGCACTTTGCCCCACAAAGACAAACACCGATTCCAGGATCTCATGGTCATCCTATGTCATGACCCCCAGAAATAATTTCCATCAGCAAAAATCCAACTATGTTTTCTTTTCTCTCTTTCCTTTAGTTCCTCTGATTTTAGAATTCTGTGGACCATTCCAGAAGGCTTAGAGGGGAGGAAGCTCCAGGAAGGCTGCATTTTCCCACCAATGTGATACAAATCGGGGTAGAGGAACTGAGGAGCACATATTCCTGGAAGCACCTGGTCCCCAAGGTCCTGATACAAGTACTCTATGAGCCTCTCTGTGGAAACCCTTCATAGGGGAGCCTGTCTACCTCTGCATTCACAGCCTACCTCTGATTCATATAAATCCACTGACCTACAACATCAGTGTTTTCATTGGGAGGCCATATCAGATCCTGACAGGTATGAAACAAGATGGGAGAGAGATCCAGCCTGTACCTCTCTGGCCTTTTTCATAGAACACATTCCCCAACAATGTATAGATTTCCAAGGCTTCAGTGTAGGAAACCCTGCAGGAACCCTTTACCTGTGATGGATAAATCTATGCCATGGATTGTGGTCATGGTATCACCACTATATACTGGCCTCTAACATCACTATGTGGATTGGATATGCCAAGACTTTGTCTAAGTCGACTATACCTCAATAAAGCTGTTTTGAAAATACAAAGGGTGGAAGGGTAGACGTGGGAGGAAAAACAAGCAAGTGCAGTCGGGGTGCCTTATATAAAATTACCAAATAATTAATAAAGGTATTATGTTGGGAAATCTAGAAAATCTCCCTTTTTATCCATAAGCCACCTTTTCTGGACAAGTATAGTTACCGTTCCTCATCAAAGAAACTACTCTTTACAGCAAATGGAGACTGTCACAGACGGTCACAAGTGAATACAACTCAGAGATCGGCAATGTGGAGCCCAGCCCAGTAGATCTGTCTATGTCACAGCTCCTGTATGTATGGTTTGGAAAACATCATGGAAGAAGGGGTTGAAAGATTGCAAGTGCCAGTTCACACAAGAAGTCTGCTGCGACACAGTACCACCTAGATGTGGATGCATAAGCAAGACTGGAACGGTGGCAATATCAGCAGACATGCTAATGTAGAAGAGGGAAATTTTCAAGGGGATCTCTCACTCATAGACAAAGAACTATAGGCAACTAGTGATTGAGAGAGGAAGAAAATTCAGGCTTTCCCAAGAATGATCCCCCTATCAGTTGTCACAATGTACAAAGACGTGATAGGACTTAAAGCTCTGTAATGTGTAAACATTTTCAATCAAGTGAAATAAAGACATGGGATTGCTACTAAACTCTTCTGGGTTCTAAGTATGAAAATATATGGGGTGGGAGATTTAGCTCAGTGGTAGAGCATAAGACCCTGGGTTTGGTCCTCATCTCTGGGGAAAAAAATGAAAATATACGAGACAATGTGATAAGTTATGGGGTTGGGGATTTAGCTCAGTGGTAGAGTGTCTGCCTAGCAAGCGCAAGGCCCTGGGTTCGGTCCTCAGCTCCGAAAAAAAAAAAAAAACAATGCAATAAGTTCTGTGAAATCAGTGTTGCCGTTAACCATGTTATACTGTGGAGAACACTGACATCTGAAGGATAGGCAGCTTGCTCTCTGGGGTCCTACCAGCCAATGCTGCTCTCTCATGTGTAGATTGGCAGGTTCACTTTCAATGCTTCCTCACTTCTCTGATGGACCCATAAAGAATGACGAGTCTGTCTGAGACAAAGGGGTCAGTGACAGCATATGTCACACTCTACACGTTTTCTTTATTACTTGACTCTGCATGTCTAGGACATGTATTCTTCTATAAACCGCCTGCATTCTTGTATAAACCTTATGTTGTCAAATCGAGATTTATTTGTCTATTTGCCTAGAAACCAACATATCACAGTCTAGAATGATTTTTATCTGCTTTTGTATTGTTGGGTTGTATGAAGATAAGTGGTGTATGCATGTTTGTTGTTTATGTGCATTTGTATGTGTGTGTGTGTGCACATACATACATATGCATGCAGAGGAAAGTAAATGAGTACATTGTGACATCTGTTGTTTTCTACCTCATGGTTTGAGACAGGGCGTCTCACAAAGAGTGGAGCTCACTAGTTGGCTAGCCAGTGAGTTCCAGAAAAACCATTTATTCCATTTATTTCACTTCAGTCCTAGGGTTACAGATGGGTACAATCACATGTGACTTTAAAAAAAAAAAAAGAAAAGAAAAGGACTCCAGGTCTCTAAACTCAGTATATCATGCATGTGTGTATAGCACTTTCTCCAGTGAGTAATCTCCCTACGTATTGATTTGAATTATTGACACAGTGTATTTCTCATGGAAGCCAGACTGGCCTCAAGCTCATTATGTAACCAAGTCTAGCCCCAAACGCCTTATTTCCCAAGTACAGAGATTGCTGCTATGTATTGCCATACCCGCTTTAGATAGAGTTCCCAAATCTTCAATTTCTCTCCCACTCATTCTTCTCTAGACTTCTTACCCAAAGTAGAAAACCTAGCTTTCTTCTTAAGAAGGGAGTCAGGAGCCATCACTTGCAATCTCCCTGCAATTTCACAATAAATAGATGGTGTGATGCATATCAGAAAAAGACATATTTCTTCTGAAAGAACACCAGCCTCTTAGCCCCGAACTTATGTGCTCGCCCATGTAGATGAATTTATCTCAAATTCATCTCAGCCGTTAGCATTGAAACCATTTGAGGATAAAAACAGAGTCTCTCTTCTCACTGTCAGCTCAGGATTTAGTACAACACCCTGAAGTCCTTAGCTCTGCTAAGTGGAAGTGGAGATGGCTTTCTTCTTTCATTCTGGATTCCTCGCATAGGTCTGTTGTCTGCCTAATGAGGGTTGACCCATTGTAAAGCTGATGTAGCACATACAGTAAGCAGGTATTTCACTAGGTCTGTGAGTACAGAGCTGAGGATGACAATGAGCCCTTAGCAAGCTTATAGTTTAGGGAAACTGAGGGCTCTTTCAAATCCTAAGTTCAGATTTAGTGGAACCCATCCAATGGCTTGTCTTCGCACGTGAGAACAGTAACTGTATCCCTCCTTCTCCTTGCCAGTGCTCCCTGCGTCACATCTCTTCCCTGTGACTCTATTTGCAGGCAGCGTTGGCAGCAGTGCTTTTCTATCCCTTAGTTCCTCAGACCTCAGCTTCCACATCGCACTTACTGCTGTCGCACGTTTGAATCCGCTATTCTTGCTCCTCACTTGATGCAAACCTTTTGGTCATTTATTCTCACTCTTAAAGAGGGAGCCCTTAAAAAGCCTTTTCAGACGATCTCACCGAAAGCATCTACCACGCTGACCTACAACTCATGCTAATACTTTGCAGAGTGAGTGTTCGTTCATGACTCTCTGATATTTACTCTTAGCTTATCACTTCCCCCCTGTTAGAACATGGGCATCTCTGGTTTGAGTAGTGCAAATCGCATACAGGCATTGCATTATTACACTGGGTCGTAGACAATGTACGATTCAAGTGAGTAACAACAATTCAAATGAGCATAAGCTGTGACAGCTTCATTTTGCCCGACTTGATGGACATTGCATTCATTATTAGGGGTGTAATTAGGAACAGGTCTGTGGCAGGAGACGTATCCTTCCCTGTCTCCTCTTTCCATAACAGGTTAAAATGCGGAGTTGCTTTGCCTTAGTTGCGGGCTGTATTTGATGTGTACCCTCTCCGTTATTTTATGGTTTAACCGCATTGGGCTCTGAATTGTTCATTGAAGCACTGTTTACATTGCACAGAAATTAGGGAAAGATTTTTTTTATCAATAAAGAAGGGATAAGTAAATTGCATTACCCCCATAAAATAGAGAAATCTGCACTCATTAAAATGCTAACATATGCCTTTATTGATATGGAAAGGCTGCCTTAACATACTATTGATCCAAAAAAACATTTTATGAAATATTATTAATCAGTTCTCTGAAATGGCAGGCAGGCATTCTAGGGGAGATTTTCAGCACTTAGTGTCTTCTCTACTTTGTAGAGGTTTATATAATTTCAGGTATTATTCATGATTTTTCTGTAGATTGATATGTTTACAGCATTACACAACATTTTACTCAATGGGAGGAATTTAAAGAATCTTTCTTCATTTCAGAACACCAAAGGTCAAGAAACAATCAGATGAGAAAGAAGCCGAGACTAACATAAAATGATTTACTGTGTTCCAAACCATTTTCATGGACGCCCATCACCCATAGCCTCGAGGCTGAAATTGTCTGTGTTCCCGGAAGTGGTTCTTCATAATCCCATCTTTCTCACCAGGGTACCTCCAGCAGTGGCCACCTCAGCACAGTTCACCTTGTCCACAGTGCCCTTGACCTTTATTATGGGAGGGCACACCTGTGCACTTCTGTGGCATTAGCTTGGCACCCACATTCCTGCAGGTATCGTTCCTCAAAACTGGACAGCCACTGTGCTGGAGTCTGTCTTCTTATATCCAAGAAGACTCTTTCACAGTGTTCAGGTTCTGGCTCATATGAGAAGATGACAATTAAAACATGCCAAATAATTAATGAAAAATATTTAGTCTCCTTCACCACAAAACGATTCATAGAATGGAGCATCGAGTGGGGTTCTGAGTGGATGGCGGTACCAAGATCATATCCATCAGCTCGGCTCTTGATTAACCACTCACTTTGCTGCTTCTCACCTACCATATCTTGGGGTGCACTATAGCCCTTTGCTTGGATGTATGGAAGAACCAATGGGCCAAAAAATAAATTCTATCAGTGGGTGAACCCTCATCCTAAATACAGGAAATAAATCTTATCACTTAAACAGACACACCAGTTTGTGGTTTAACTTTGTGACTTTTAATTGCAAGGATTGTTTGTCAAACAAAAAAAAAAACTTCTACAATATTTCTGGTTGAAGGCCTCAATTCTGGTGTCGATTGTCTACATATTCATTTAACAACCACCTTAACATGTGCATAGGTTCCCAGAAATTTAAAAATAAAAGTAGATCAAAATACAGAGTGCTGCTCACTCAGAAATACCGCATGAAATTCTCAATGCCAAATGCTTAGAATTAAATCCTCCTTTTGCCTCATGCAATGGTTACAGGGAAGATGCTGTATACTCTTAATATGGCTTTAAGGTAATAGCATAAGGGTGCTGATAGCATTCTTCTCACGGTGTTATTTTCAGGCTGTGTATGGTCTTGAAGATAAGTACTCAACCAACATTGATTTGAAAGTCAGCAATGTCACCACTTCTTTCAACTCTTGGGATCATGTCAAAGGGCAAAGGGTAGAGTATAGACAAAGACTTCATGATGTTGAAGTCTTACTGAAATTAAAAGGTGGCAATGAAAGTGAATGGATTTTTCTTAGAAACCTCACACAGACACATCTTGTAGCTAGCGAGCAAATCCTTGACCTGCAGGTATTTTCCTGAATTCTTACAGAGTTGCAAACATTTTGTCCTATTTTTTTTTCAAAGATTCAATATATGAAGCAGGGGAGTGGGGTTAATGAATGAAACCTCCCTTTGGCCCCATCTTGAGCTTTCCCTGTTTGACATCCTCTTTTAGATCACAGTACTAGCTTGGAAATGCACAAGTCTACAGGGGTCCTAGGGTGAGAGCCAAGAATATGTACATACTGAACATACAGGCATATCCTAGAATGCCCAAAGGGTCAGTCAACCAGCCAGGTACAGGTCAAGAAGGCACTTGGGTAGGGTGCCTGTGCATCTGATGGTTTTCTTGCCCTCTGACCCTGCTAGTAAAACTATACCATTTTAATGCATGCTTCAAGAATGTCCACTTTGTTAGTACAGACGCCAACTAGAACAGTGAAGTGATATACATTTATCACTTAGCGAGGGTCCTAATACATCAAATTCATACACAGGGAGTGAATGGCTGAGACAATGAATGAATGATAAAGGGCTGAATGTGGACATGCACAAGGACTCTAAGATCTTTCTATAAACAATTACTTACTTCAGAATGTCACCAGAGAAGAATAGTGATATGATCAGAAAGAGAAATAATATCAAATCCTTATGGAAGCCATATCCATGAGACGTTCTAGGGAAAAGCTCACTACAATGCAGAGGGGGAATGGGTTACTTTGTAAAGAAGAGACAGTTTCAAATCAAGCAAGAATATTGAGTTATTCAAATAGGAGTTTAGCCAACCTGGCTGTTAAGAACGTATAAAAAAGTCTACATGATAACAAATCATTGTAGATCTCTGCAATCAAGAGCACCATTGGGGTTGGAGTTGTGGCTCAGTGCCAAAGCACCCCTCCAGCATGCAGGATACCTTAGTATATTCTCCAGAACCATCAGAAGGACAACCCCAACCTTCCTGCTCTAAGGCTATTTTCCCAATCCACTGCGCCAGTAGAGCTTGGAGTGAGTTCTCTCAGTTGACATATGACAATGTAAGAACCATGATGAACAAGCAAGGACACCCCAAAACACCCGCAAAAGCTCAAGTTCAACATCCAGACACACCAGAGATTCCCTCACTAGAGACAGAGTTGATCCCAAACAGAGGTTCCCTAGAGAAACAAAGGGGAAAACTTCCTTATGGTGGGGCTTTTCAAAAATGATGTGCTCGTTCTGTGCTGCAGAGTGTGAGCTCCCTTCTATTATTCATCAGAAACATAGACATTTTAGAAGAGTGCAACTTGAACAGTTTTCTTTTTAAAGACAAAATTTCTGATGTGCAACATGTTTCGCATGGCTGCCGATGTGTGGCAATTGCAGTAGACATGATGGTGGTGAAGATGATATCAGGTAGGGGAGAGGATGGTATAAGGTTTGCCGGAAAATCTCTATTTTAATCAGGATGGGAATGTCTTGAACATTATTATCTCAATATGGTATGTGATAATTTTTTTAAGTTTAATTTAATTTTATATTTTTTACTTATTCACTTTACATCACACTTACTGCTCTGCTTCCAGTTGTCCCCTGGCATGAGATAAACTGACAGTGATATATAACGTAAAAGGTGTTTTCATGTGGGGTGTGTGTGTGTGTGTGTGTGTGTGTGTGTGTGTGTGTGTGTCCCAATGCCACACCAGTTCGTCTGTCACCAATGTAAAAGTTCTAAAAATGCAACAGTGGGGTATATGGCTCTCACTCATTACTTATAGAGTGGGAAAGATGAATTAGGTCATTTGGACAAAGGTTAATAATTGGAAATATGTTCGTTGGACAGGAAAATGAAGGTATGTGTACTAGCTGTCTCTGAAAATGGAAGAAATTGATAATTTTTTAAAAATTGTGCTTGGAAGGTGGGACCCTACAGAATCTCAACAAGTTTCTTAACAACTCAATACCTGAAGATTCTTCTGGAACAAAGCTTACTACTGAGATGTGAAGGCATTTCTGCAGCATGGCTTCCAGAACGCTGACAGAGAAAAGTGACCATGTGTAGTGCAGGGAAGAGAAATAAATTTATATCCATGTGAGAAACATATCCACAAGCAAATGAAATTGTAAAAAGGCTTTGCTGTGTTCAACAGGAAAGAAGTCTGAACCATGACTAGCGAAATGAAGTTATTACATGTAGATACATATTTGACGCAGTCTTGTCAGAATAATAAAACCCTTACCTATCCTCATTTATTTTTGTCTACTGAGCATGTCTAGTTGAGGCTAATGTGTAGAGAAGTATCACAAACATAATTTCCCTTTGAATTACCAACAGATGAATTTACATACCTATTTAATTTCTCTATTACCAAGAAGAGTGGAATATACCACAATTACGTATCCATAATAGAATGTAACTCCTCATAAATTAATTCCTGTTCTGCCTCTACCCTTTGTCAACTCAGGGTTCCATCCCAATATTCAGACTGACACATCTGTTGTTCTGACTTAACTGTTTCTGATATACATTATCTAGTTGGTTCCATTGAGACTCTCTGAGATGTGTTTTTAAAATTCTATCTTCCAAGAGACGTCTTTCTGCATTGCGCCTGGACTGACATGCTCCGAACAGTCCAGGGTAGCCGTGAGTCATTCCTGCTAAGGCCTTCTTTGTGTGGCTTTGCCTGCCTCCCCATTGTTTCCTCCGCTTCCTGCCTTTTGCTAGATGAACTCTGCTTTGGTTTCTTTAACCTCTCGCAGTAATTTGGGAGGAATTAGCCTGTTTCTTATTTTTACTGAAATTTGCAAAATAACATACTTGATCTGATAGTCTTCTAATTACTAAGGTCACAGAGAGACAATGGATCCTGACTCTGTCTTTTTTTTTTTTTATTTTTTAAGGTTCAGCAGGTTTTGTTTTTTTTTTTCACTCGTATTTCCTAGCACTTCACGGGATAATGTGCAGTGTTGGGAAATGTTTATTTCCCACTAAGTTCTGTATCTTGCATTATGTTTATCAGTTACTTCCCTACATCCTCCCATTTATTACTTATTTACCTTTCACTTCATTTCATTCTGATTAATTTGTAGGTCCCCCTTCTTTGGGTATTTCTCCCAATGTGGTCACCTGGGACACAGGCTCTGTGTCTTTACCTCTCACTTCTTATCTGTCTTGGGGGCTCTTAGGTGAGCTCATTACCACCGAGCCAGTGACCCCTGAATCTGTCTTCAGCCCATATTTCCCTCTTACCAACAAGTCTGGCTCAGGAAGCTGCTTGTCGGATATCATCTTCAGCATCTCTGAGATGCATCGTCAGAGCAGGGGGCCATTATTTTATTGTCTAGGATGTTACAGAAACATGGAGTAGAGTGGTAGCTAGCAGCGTGCATGACAGCATGCTAGACAACTCTGGAGGCGTTTACACATGTCACATCTCTCAATCTCACTTTTGTTGTTGTTTTAGGGTTGGTGGTTTTTGGGTTTTTTTGAGGGGTTAATTTTGGTATTTGATCATTTCACACATGTGTATAAAGTATTCATATTACTCTCTTTCCCCATCATCTCTTATCCACCCCCAAGCCTATCAACCTCCCCTCATTAGTATCAGTGCATTTCTGAGATTCATGACTCTTGGTTTTGTTTAGTGATCCACTCTGTTGAACCATAACCAATCTATGAACATTGGAGTGGAACAATCCTTTGGAGCTTGGAGGGTTACCTGTGGGTACACAACTAAAGGTGACAAGTTTCCCTCTTCCTAAATCTAACAGCCTCTGTTCTATCCAGTGACTGGTAATGAGCAGACCCACAGCAGGCATCTACAGCTGCTGTGAGTTCTTGATTGCAGTGGCCGTGTCTTTCCCAGTAGATAACATTTTCAGCCTTCCTCCCCATTTTCTGGTCTTACATTCTTTCCACCCCTTCTTCTGCAATGTTCCTTGAACCTTGGTGGGGATGTTACAAAGCTTTTGAATTGATACCCAGCAGTCACATAAATTATGAGGTATGATGTAATATTTGAGCCCATGCATACAGTTGTAAATCAAGTGGTGTATTTGGAAAGAATATGCTGCCCAATTCTGAAAGTAGGTGAGGTAGGCCAACAGTATGAGGAAACCCATTATTTTATATGCTAACTAAAAATTGTTAGTAAAATGAGAGGGAGTGAGCCTTGGGAAGGTGAAGACTTGTGCCTAAGATTTGATCTTTAGCTTTCTAGTTCATCCAAATTAAAACTGCTTTATAATTTCTTCTGGTTTACTTTAACTATATGGTTTGATTCGTTCCAGGGACAAAATGTAGTTTCCACTCAGACTTAGACTTCCCTTCCTGGGTTGTCCATTCTTCCCTGAGATCATTTCCAGGCTTGATTCTTCAAAGAGGGTCTATGCAAGAACAATGAATTCAACTCTTACAAGTGGCCAAGAGACCTGCCCCATTCTAAGGAGGCAGGACTTCCTAGTACTCCCAGCTCCCTTTGCCAGCAAGGATTGGATTTTAGAGTGGATGGCCCCAGCAGTGCTGATGGAATTCTATGGAACTCCTTGGCACTCAAAACCTTTTTTCTCATTTTCATCCCAGAAGGTGGACGCGACAAGAAAGATCTGGGACCTACAAAAACAGATTGCTATATTTATAGGATAACATGGAGAGTTCTGCTTTGGCTTGAGTTCTGGTCTTCCACTGGTCCTGTTTATTTCCAGCCAGATTTCCTGTCTCAGGCACTTTATGCCAATCGAAGAGGGCAGAACACTAAAATAAGTAAGTGGGTGGAGCTCTGGAGGTCCTCTGCAAAGGGGATGGAAAGTGGAACCTACTACATTCTGGTGGCACGGGATTCGTAAATTCCTATAGCTGGCTTCTGAAGACGAAGGCAAACAGATTGTCCTTTGAATGCCTCAAAAGATTTTTTTTTCTTGTAATGCCAAATGCAATATTTTTTTAAAAGACTACACCAGAAGTTTCCCAGCTGAGAAAACAGGCTTGTGAAAAATGATTTCAGAAAATGTAATAAACCATGCAAAAGTTGTTCAGGGTGTGTTTGAAATGAACATCTGGCTATGGGTTGCAGAATTACCTCTTTCCCTCTCCTTCTTTTCCTCACAGCTGTTTGGGAGAGTCCTGCGGGGAAAGAAACAGGTCAATGGAGCAACTGCACCTTTCCCCCTTCCCAGTCCATTTTGCACCTATGTGAGAAATCTGGTTCCCAAGTGTGTGTTTAATAAGAGCAAAACTCCGGGGAGGGGGGGATCTTGATTTCTATTGACTCCGTGCAGCAACACCAAAGGAAAATAAACTCCGGATTTTAAAATTTCTTAAACAAAACTTATGGTTCTAATAAAATGTTGCTTTAAAGTTGGCTTTTTTCATATATCAAGAACGGAGCAAAGCACTCATTTCTCATTATTTCTTAAGAATGGGGGATTATTACGTCACACTTTCCCCCAAAGTGAAGAAAAGCCAGCTCCCAAGGCTGGGCCTTTTAACTTCTAATTGAGAAACATGAGCGGTTCTGTATGTTCTTAACAAATTTCTCCTTGCATCTGTTTATTGCAAACCCCTTCCATAGCCTCCCCAATCACATGCACATCTAAGGACAGCATCTGCTGGTTAAGTGCATCGGAAAAGAACAAGTTGACATTTAATAGATCTTCCTGAGACTATCAGTGTCCTCAGCTAATTCAACAAATACAAAATAATTACCTCATATCAGAAGACCGTGTAGACAAGTCTGGGAGAAGACATGGTAGATGCTTCCATATGAAAGGAAGCATTTGTTTTGACTATCATCTCTTTCTTTTAGCCGCTCAGCATTCTGGGAAGCCAAGCAGTCATTTTGACCAATGTTGTAGAAGCTCATTCAATAGATAAAAGTCCTAGTGCAGGGCACATGGAATTCATTCCATTAGTTTCTCAGGTATTGGGAAAGATAAATGTTAAACCCTGGCAAGGAAGCTCTAACAATCACACACACACACACACACACACACACACACACACACACACAAGGCAAAAGGCAAGCCTTTTCCATTGTTTAAAGTCTGAAATTCTTTATCATTCTGAGTTTTTGAAGGGACGTGCTGATTGACGTGCTAGAACAGTGACTGTAGCTCAGTGTACCTTCCTCCAGAACTCCTTCATGCTATCCTTATTGAAACACTCTAGTCTTGACCTGGACCAATGGAGACAGTCTTTGGCCCTGACAGTTACCTCAGAACGACTTCTTTCTAACCTAGACGGCTCTTCACTGATGACTTATTTTGTGGAGACCTTTGCTTGCTTACGACTGTACAGAGAGTGGGACTATACATGTATATTCTCAAACTCTATGTTGGGGAGAAGTGACCCTCTCAAGGTAAGAGAGGAGACTCCCATGAGGAGGCAATATTTGAGGGAAAGCATTGAAACAGGCAAAGAAAGCGTCAATGTTACTTCAGGATGGGATAGTGCTAATTGTCAACTTGCAAAAGCCCGGAAGCATTTGGCAGATGAGCCTCTGTATATGCCATGGGATATTGGGTTGATTCCATTAACTGATGTAGGAAGACCCATGCTAATTGTGGGTGGTATCTGAGGAAAGTGATCTGAGCGCTAGCATTCATGAATTCATTGTTCTTCTCTTCACGAGAGGCTACTTGCTTTGGGCTCCTATTGTCCTGGTTCCCTGGTCTGGTAATACAATGCTGTGAGCTTAAGTAAACCCTTTCTTCCCTTAAGTTGCCTTTTGCAGAGCAACTGGAACAAAACATAGGTAAAATATAAAATAAAATCATGGACAGAATCATTGAGTTGAAATGTTACACAAGAAGAGAGGTCCTGACAATGTCATGGCTAAGAATAAAACATGGGGGGAAGTAGTGAACAGGAGACCAACATGGAGAACACCCATACACCCCATCAATCTGAGAACTAAAAGTCACCACTTAATCCCCAGGTCAGAGCCATTTGTTAAGTTCCTAATTGCCAGATAATTCTTTCCTAATTCCTGTCTTTCTAAGAGTCATACCTCAAAAACAATCCCTTTCTTTAAAAGCCCACTAAAGCTTTTCTTTAAAAAGTACCTTGAGTTTTAGTGGTCATATCACCTGTATACCTCTCAGAACACTGCTATGTTCTTTTGAGCCACGCTGCTCCGCCTTGTTCCATAACCATGCATGGTAACGAGCCGCATGACTGAGAGACATCTTCTACGTCTTCTCTCCTCCCACTCAACTCACCAGAAAATTTCCAGCGGCCTACCTTGAATAAAGTACTGGTCAAAAGGAGCTGGGGCCTAATTTCCCAGGTGAAAAGATCTTGGCCCTGCCTGTGCTCACTGTGACATCTTGGGAAAATTGTGGAATCGTGTTATTTTGTTCAAGTGTGAAATGGGTTCCTTGTAATAGTGACCCCACAGAACTCCCACGAGCATTCAAAACAACTCTTAAAGGCCCCAAAATGTTAGTCATTCTAAAATCCTGAGGAAGGTTTAGAGGCAACTCTGAACTTTCAAGCCAGCTGAGGCGAATGCCTTCAGAAGATTTCATTTATCAGATGTCTCATCTCAGGCTTTTCCCTGCAGTAGTCTGTAATTGTGCAGTTTGGGAAGTTAGGAGAGACTTCAGTAGGAAAGGGACAATGAGAGGGTTTTCTGCCCCAAAGGCACAATCACACACACGTACAAAAGTTGATCTGAGGTTAAAACAAGCCTTGAGAAATTATTAAACCACAAGAGAGAAGGGTGCACCCAGAGAATGTCTTCAAAAAGTCTTTCCTGGAGCTACCATGAAGCCTTCAGGACTGTATTCTCTCTCACTACCAGAAACCCAGCCTTGTCTACTGCTGTCTATTCTGCTCTCACAGAGCCTCGTTGGTCTGATCGCTATGGTGCCTACGTGATGGATTGTCCAAAGTAAGGCAGTTTAAGGAGGGAGTGGGTGCAGTCGCTGACAACTCAAGCTGTGTGTCCATCCAACTTAGAACCAGCAATCTAGCTGATGTGGGCCACACAGCTGTCAATTTCCAAGATTCTTCAGCTCCCAGTGAAAGAGAAGTAAGACTCGTTCTGATCCAATTTACTTTTAATTGGATCAGAACGTTTTAAACTCAGTGTTGCACGTAGGTTTCCTGGAAGGCCGTGTCAATATTTTGTGAAACATCTGGATCTTTGGGTATCAGGATGTTGGAGCATAATGAGCAATTTTCATCCCAACTCTTTAAAGTCATGTAGATAAACTGATTGGTTTCGATTCAGGGAACTTAACTGCCAGCTTCAATTAGCCAGGCTTCTTTAATATATTCCTTTTTCTAACATGGTGGGCAACTTCGATAAATTATTATTTATAGATTACTTATTAAAATGCTACAGGGAAATCATTCCTGGAAATTCCTCACTGTGTAACTGTAAATGATCAATCCCTCACTTGCTGATTGAGTGAGGATTGAAGTCTGATCAGAGCATCACAGAAACTCCTACTTAAATGGTAGCCTCTATCCAAGCTCTTATGCTCCGGACCTTCAATATCACTGACAACAAGATACCCAGGATGCACCTGGAGTACCAGCCATGGAGGGACTCTTGGTTGCCAAGAGTGTCTTTATTTTGCTGAACATTTTTGCTATATGCTATGTGGAAATCCACTCATGACTTTAACCCCAGAGGTACATTTCCCAAACTCCCATTCACTGAGTAGCCCTATCTAATATGGACAATGAACACCCTTATGTCTTTGGTGTTTCTAACCTTTGCAGCCTGATAGATCTGAACTGGTGAGAAAAATCCTTGACCTGTACAGGGGCACCCAGGGAAGCAAAGTGTTTAGCCCCTGAGTTCCTGAATGTAACCCTATCCCCATGTGACAAGGCAAGGCACCCAGCCACCCAGAAGCTTCACTTCTCACCTATACAACAGGACGTGTTACTGCTCTCCGTTTCAGGGGACAATCTTTAGAGGTTATAAGAGGTAGGGTTTTCAAAGTATTATGACAGTGTTTTCCGGCCCCTGGCAAACACTACATACTTTTTCTTACACAGTATCCCAGTGCAAAGAATATGAAAATTGTTGGTTGTGTGTATCGTGTTTCCCTAAACTGCGCCTTATCTTTAAACATTGTTAGGTCTCAGCTTGACTATTTGACTTACTTTCTAGAGGTAGATATAAATTCTATTAACTGAGAGTCAGAAACTGGAAAGCAGCACATCACTTGGAATGCACCTTAAATTCACTCAGGAGTTTTCTTTTACTGGGAAAAAAAAAGGAAAAGTGAGGTCTGCATTATCAGGGAATAGAAAAATTGTCATGTTATTGAATCTCCTCTGGGAGCTGTGCAGTACAGCCAGGTTAAACAGTGCAGATTTAAAAGGGTCTGTGGGGTTGTAAACCGGGGTTCCCTCTAATCATCCCCACCAGCTGCTCAGTTTCTTCATCTCCTTGGACCCTTGTGTTTGCAAACATGAAAGGGGACAAAAATGGAAAATGTCGTCTCGGTTAAGCTGCCGTGGTGTTTGACTATCTGTGGATGAGAAAGCAGCCACTGGGTCTTCTGGATTCTTTGCTCTAATTGGCACCTTTGTGTTTACCGTCTTCTCTCCTCAACTTGGCTTCACTTCGTTAGTGGGTACCCAAAGATTCTGCATACACTGTCACATACAGGAACAGTTCTTGGTTCTGCACACCAGAAGCTCCAAGAAGTCCCTTACTTTTCCCAAGTACATTTAAGGTAGATGGTGGTCCAGTTTTCTTTCCTGCTAAGTAAGATTGATTTTCCCTTATAGGACTCGTAGGGAGAGATTCAAATGCCAGTAGCAGAGCAGTTAGGAAAGATGAAAACCAACTTGTCAGTCTGGGTTGTGTTTTAGATCAGCAATGGCGTCATCTGGCCCTGGAAAGTGCCTGGAACACCTGCTCCACGATACTGTACAGAGAGTGTTCACCAGATCCCTGGGGGATCTATTTGTACACTGAATGTGGAAAACTTTGGCCATCATCAATATTGAGAGGAAGCCATACCAAAGTTCGTGTAAGGGTACAGGAATGGCACACAACACACATACACACACACACACAACACACACACACACACACACACACACACACACACACACACACACACACACCACACATGCACACACACAACACACATACACACACACACACACACACACACACACACTAAGAAAAAGAAACTATGGTCTCTCTCACTTTCCATACAAAGAGTCTAAGATCTTTCAGGGGTTAAGGAAGGTCAAGCGTGACAGCTGAACAGCAACAAAAGCAATAGAAAGGGTCCCCAAAGTATCAATGAGGTTTATCTCACCCTCACATCGTCACAGACATATTCTATCCTCCTGGGGACCAAATGACTAGAGAAAGGAAGGAGTGATATAATAAGTGAATATCATGGGGGTGAATATTGAAATGTAAGAGATGACTGCTTTCCAAACACAAGTGCACACTCACCATGCACATGCACACAGGGCACATGTGCACATGCACACACAGGCACACAAACACACAGACAATACACATGTACAACGCACGCACACACATACATACACAGAGACAAAGAGAGATAGAGAGAGAGAGACAGGGAGAAAGAGAGAGGGGGAGAGAAAGAGAGAGAGAGGGAGAGAGAGAGAGAGAGAGAGAGAGAGAGAGAGAGAGAGAGAGAGAGAGAGAAGATGAATATATAAATGCCCACATGAATTCAAAAGAGAGCCAAAGCGGGTCTTCTCTTCTTGTCCTGTGGGTCTTTAGAACTGCATTCAGCACCATATTGTGACGGACACCCATAAACGGTACAAGGGCTATGAGAAGGGACATGATCCATTTGGTAAAGGTCTCCCAGAGAAGCAGCACACATGAAGGATGGGTGGAGTCAGCTAGGCCAAGTTGGGTGTGACAGGGAAGGGACACAGCTGGTGCCAAAGCTCTGTGACCCAGAGAATCAGTAGCTTTTTAAAATTATTAATTAAGGAACTGAAACAGCTCTGCAATAAGTGGAATCTTAAAGGGGAGGGCAGTGGAGGGGGTGCAAGGGAAGGGCAGCGGAGGGGTGGTGCAAGGGGAGGGTGGTGGACGGGGCTGAGGGGTGGGGTACAGCAGGACTGCCGGTGAAGGACAATTTGTCTTTCATCCCAAGAGTCTTGGAACATACTGAGGGGTTTCAAGCAAAAGGCAGCAGGACCAGAATTTGTGTTCTACAAGCGTGGTCTTGGAAATGTGGAAACAGACAGTGGTGTCAACAGTGATGAGCAGTGCAGACCACCTGAGGAGGTGCTGGGTGTGAGGAATGATGGGAAGTTTCAGGAGACATGTCGGGGGTCTTAGGGGAAGACCTCTGGTTAGCTCAGTGGACAGAGGTGGAGAGAGGAAAGTGCCAAATAACCCACGAAACTCCCTGGAAGTAGATTCTAGATTACTGGAAGACATGCTGGGTAGAGAGCTCAGAGCAGCCATGAGATAGGTTTAAGAGGTCCATATTTTAAGTTAGATTGCGTTCCTGACCTTCTAGACAAAGACAGCCAGGTCTGGAGTTGGGATGAGAGACCTAGGATGGAGAGATAATTTATAATAGTACATTTTAAAGTTATTCTCCGTCAGCTGCTTTTGTGTGTAGGAACAGTATGCATTATGTAATCCATGTAGGCTTTATGTGAGTGACTGATGACGCTCCTGTTGCAGAGGAAGAGGAGGCTCAGGGACAGCTTGTTGTCTGTGCTTTTAACCATTGTGTCACACTGCCCCCTGCTGAGCACCTACTAAGTGCCATGATCTGGTGTATAAGGCATCCCAAGGAACTGCATGAACTGACTCAAGAAGCTGTGTGTCTCCCATAACAAGCAGAAGAGGTAGAAATACTGCCTTTTGTCAAACTGTCACTTATCCGGAATCACACCCCATCCACAGTCATGGGTAAAGAATTTTACTTTATTCCTGAGACAGGGGCCCACTATGTGGCCTTGGCTGGACTTGAACTCACAGAGATACACAGGTTTCTGCCTTCCAAGGGGCACACCATCATGCCTGTCTTAATGTTGAAATTTGAAATCCTGGCTTACAGGGTCAGCAACAGCGATGAGGGCAGCCAGCTTCACCACGAGTCTCTAGAGCAGAAGGGTTTATCTTTCCTTTACCCTGAGAGGAACACGAGGTTTGTCCTCCCCGCATCAAGTCACATCTTGCATTTTCCTTAAGCATATCCCACAGGATAAAAATGGTGACACTTAGATTATCCAATGTGGGTAACACCATCATCTCTATTTTAGCAATAGACGATTGCAGAATGTCATCTGTGTAACCTCTCATTCCAAAAAGGCCTTCATGCTCCCAATTCTTTTTTTCTGCGTCCTATCTTTACTAATGCTATCTAAAATATTGTCAGCACAGATCTATTCACTTCTGAAGCCACGCCCCTTCTGTAAACACACCAAATTTGACTTTCCCCATTTTCCCTATTTGGCTCCACCTTTCCAGCTCAGCTCTTGGCAGTACGGAGAAAGGCTAACAATTCTGTAAATAAAACTGATTTTTTTCCAACTGTTTTCTCACTCTCCATTAGTTCAATTAACATTTATGGGATGACTGCTTGCATACCCAAGTTCTTTATCAAGTACTAAAACTGTCTCATCAAATAGTCATTCACCTTCAGTCTTGGTTTCCTTGATCCTCTGGAATGTACTTTTCCATAGCACCTATCAATGGCCTTTTAGCAGGTCTCATGGAGGATACATGTTTTCAACTGTAGCTGTAGAAAACATATAGAATGAAATGGAAACAATTCTTTCTCCATAGGAGTAAATTTTTATTTCCTCCATTTTAATAAATTTCTTCCTTTCAAAGGTAGACAGCAGAAGCTTAGATACATTATTCAATATAACATTCACAATTCTTCAAGATTATGATTATGGCATATATATATAATATTATGTATTTCTAATGTCCCTTCTTATATCTCTATAAAAAGTCCACTATAGATTGAACTGTGCATGAACAACCAGACATTTTCTAATGCTTGCTCAACATAGTTTAGAGCCAAACTTACAAATATGTCCGATATAGACAAGTCCTGGGGCCTTTAACTCAGGCACTCAAACCTGCGCCATGGACTTTTAGCTTTCGGTTTGGAAAAGCCATCAGGTTGCTAACTGGTTGAGAGATCATAAAACAAAGTTTGTATATAAACAAGGGAAAAAACTGTCTCCAAGAAGGAGACATGTAGGCAGAGAACCCATGGTGAGGAAAGCCCTCTCTTAACCTTTGCTGACAGAAACCCCAAGTTCATGCTACCAGGAATATTTACATCAGAAATATATCTCCAATTTGACCAACAGCTCTGAGGTTAAGCTCAAACCCTGCCTGGGAGTTCTTTGGTTTTCCAATCATTTGTCAACTCAAGCTTTGGCTAGGACTTCTCCGCTATCTGAGGCTTGAGGCAAATATGGCATGAGGGCTTGAGATACCAGTGCCCGTAGGACGCTGTGGGAAGAGGGGGCTGCTAAGATTTCTGACTAAGTGGATGGTTTCAAGCTTGAAAGCCACGACCTTCTTTTCCCATGTTGACCTTTTTATGTGGAAGAAAAGAAGCCCATGCTGAGGTGAGTCGGACAGGATCTGTGCCTTCTCATCTTGGGGCTTGTTCTTAGGGACACACTTACTTGATTGATGTAGGTAATTTCCCTGCTAACCCAGAGCCTCCTGAGAGGGGCTTTTCCAGCTGCTGAAGTGAGGGACATTTACAAGCTTCCAATGTAATCGCGGGTAGTGTTTTTCACTCGGTCACTACTTGATCTTAAATAGTTTATCCTAGCCCTATTGTTACAAGTCACCAGTAGGGAAGGGGATGCAGATGTAAGTTTATTATTACTATTGATCTGTCTTAAAACAAGTTACAGATGCCTGTTTAACAAAAACCAAATAGGGGTTGGGGATTTAGCTCAGTGGTAGAGCGCTTGCCTAGCAAGTGCAAGGCCCTGGGTTCGGTCCCCAGCTCCGAAAGAAAAAAAGAAGAAAAAAATAAAACAAAACAAAAACCAAATAAACAGTACCTGCTGATAAACAGTTCCTTGTCAACTTTTAGTAGCATCCACCAACTGAAGCAATTGTGTGAGAGCCCATGTGGTGCAGAAGAAAGGCACCTGAGGCTACAGGATCCCCTAGGAGGAAGATCACCCATGCTGCTACAGCTCTGAGACTCGGTCCTGGTCCTCCTTCTGAGTACCTGGTCCTGGACTTGGTGCTACATTGCACTCTGGGATTCTCTCTGGCTCTGGAGCAGAATGCTTGTCACTGGCATTGGCTGTTTGCTAGGGTTTGAGCCTGCCATTAGCCACCGTCCTCTTACTTTCCATGTCACAGAGTCTCTCTTCAGCTGTGTCAGCCCTTGCTTTGCATGTGATCACTGAGGTTCCAAAAGGTTGAATTTATATCTGTTCCTCTCCGTAAGTACCAGTCGTCCCTCTTCGAATATGTCTATTTAACAGGACAGTCTTCCTATATAAGGTTTTATTCAACACTGAACATAAATTCGTTTACCATCATTTCCTGTGTTTATCTTACATTGTGTATCTTAATTAGTGTGTGTGTGTGTGTGTGTGTGTGTGTGTTATACATGTGGAAAATATACATGATATGTGTATGTGTGTGGTTATGGTATGTGTGTAGGTTTGTGTGGTTGTTTAGTGTGTATGTATGGTTGTACGTTGTGCTGTGTTTGTGTACTTTCTCTACATTACACTGTATCCCGGGGTTTAGAAAACCGATACAAACTTTCCTACTTCAAAATTAAACAAAAAATAAAATAAAATACAAGCCTTAGATACAGTGAAATAGGTTCTAGGTCCCCACGTAAGCTAGAATTTGTGCCCTGTGCTTGCTGTTTCCAGGGTTCATGTCTATTTTCCCCCAGCAGTTCACACGGATGACTAAATTCGGTCGTTGGCTGCATACCAGGCTTCTTCCGCTAATGAGGAAGCCACACTGGCTCTATGGTTTCTGTCTTAGGCTTCCCGTGTATTTGGCGGTTTACTTCTCAATTCCTTTATGCCGGCTTTTAAGCGAGAGCGGTGTGGTTCCAGACTGACGCACATTGTGTGTTCTCACCTCAGTCACTGTTTTGCCCTTGTAGCCATTTTTCTCCTTTTGTTGAGGCTCTGCACAGCCGTCCACACTAAAAGTCCATGCTTCCTCCTTATGACAGAAAACTGTGACATTACATAAAGTGTATGCCGATCGGAACATTATCATATACACAATTAGTAGGTAGAAATGCTGTCTAACGATCTATCTACCTCTATTTATCTATATGTACATACATTTAAAGATAAATTTACTTTTAAAATGCTCCACACACACATATAAATTGATAGGATATAGCTAGCTTATATAGTTCGAAACTAGACTACCAGGTTGCTTATCTGAGGTGGGTTAACATGATTAAAATGTGCCAATAGCATATTAGAGACACACAATATGTCATTCATAGGTTGGGCTTGTTAAGTACCCCATTTCAATTTCTGTTCTCTTATTCATAGCCACCCACCAGGCAAATATAGATGCCCAGGGTAACCTTGGCAAACCCGTATTGATAAAGACTGATCGCCACTAGTGGAGTCCTTCTTATATCATGGAGACTTGGGCCTTGCTGCCAGAGTTTATCTACGCTGTACTAGACTAATTTATTTGGGAGGGTGTGCACACATGGTACAACTCACATATGGGAGTCAGAGGACAACTTGAGGAGTTAGTTCTCTCCTTCTAGCATGGGAATCCCAGGAACTGAACTCGGGTTTAGACTTGGCCGCAAGAGCTTTCACCTGATCTCGTCAGAGCAGCCACAGTTTATCTCTTAGAGTTAGTGCTGTTGTTTTACTGAGCTTGTCACAGGTCTCAGCCTCGCTTCTGGCCTGGCCAAGCTCCAGGCTGTGCGCCAAGCACTAAACATTGATACCTATGTAAGTTGAGTGTGGTTATGATAACATATTCCACAAACTGGGTGTTTTAGAGCAACAGAAATCGATTTCCTTCTGCCTTGAGGAACCTGAAATTCACCATGGTCTTAGCTGGTCCAGTCAAGATGCCAGATTGTATAAAAGGCTTCGGGAAGCACAAGGACAGCACCAGGTCCTCGCCTTTCTTGGTGTCCAGTGTTCTCAGACACCCACCCACCCACCCACCCACCAGGCTACATCGCTCAAATTTCTGCCTCTATCTTTACTTGGATTCTGTGTTTAGCAAATACCTTCTGTGTCTCTCTTATAAAGTTTTCAGGATCAAGTGAGTATCCACGTAAATATTAAGGTAGTCTCACCAAGCAAGGTCCTCAACCTAAGTGCTACTGATAAGGGAATATTTTCAGGTCTTGAGAATTAGAGACTGATGTCTATAACCAGCCTAGAACACTGTCTAAAATGGTCTGAAAAAACTTCCAGAGCCGACCATGCCTCAGGAAGGCAGTTCTTCAAATATGGAAGGTGGTGATAGTAAGTTGAAAGATTAAAAAACAACAACAACAACTTTTACCTACATTCTCAGTGACGGGAGAGTGGCATGTTTCACAAATGTTGACACATACACAGTAGGAAGAGAAGCCCAGAGATTGGAGTGGAGGCCCCTGGGATGGCCTAGCCACAAATGAAGCTTGAATATACTTCCTCCAGGGTAGCTACAGACCTGGCTCTGTCCCTCCAGCTACAAGGGTTACTCAGAACCTGCTAAGAAGAAGAAGGAATCTTCTATGACAAACAGCTTCACTGGAGAAGATGCAGACAAAAATCCCTGTGTACTTGGGATTAACAGCCAAATCATGTGACTAGAACGTTGCCAGAGACCACGTTCCAGACTCTGTCATATTTCCTGGACTTTGCCAAGATGAAACCCACAAAGCAGTGGTTCCTACCTGGTCTGCATCGAGTGTGGGCTTGAAGTAGAGGCTTCTATCCTGCAAGAGTGTTTAAGTTTCTGATTGGTTTGTAATCTAGAAAGAGCTTTGGTAGGGTTCTATACATATGTGTATATATATACAAATATATATATACACATACATACTTACATATATACATACATATATATATATATATATATATATATATATATATATATATATATATATACATACATACATACATTGTGCCAGACAGTTTCAACTGTGCAGCCTTATGCTGAGGTCCTTATAATTTGGGTATTACTTTCCCTCCATCATGGCTTTCCCTCCTGCCTCTTTTGGTCCCCACTTCTCCCACTTAAACTTAAGCTGGGCTACATAGATGACCAAGAGTTAGTTAGACAGAAGAACATCTTTCACCATTCCACCAACACTGTGGCCACTCCTGTCTCTCTGGGGCTCTCAGCATAGCTGATGAAAAGATGTCACTGCAGACAAGTGTTTAACCTTCTCACCTTTCCCCTTTGCCCTCTGCCTTGTCTGAGCAGCAGCACAGGAAAGCTGGAGTGAGAGAAAAGATTAAATCAGGTGGTTGAAAACTAATACCATCTTCCAGTCTCCCAGCAACTCTCACAGTCAACCCAGGAATTTAACTCTAATATCCCCTGGGGGCTGGAGAGAGAGAGAGACAGAGAGACAGAGAGAAACAGAGGCACAGAGAGAAATAGAGACAGAGACACAGAAAGACATAGACACACACAGAAAGAGAGAGAGAGAAAGAGAGAGAGAGAGAAACAGAGGCACAGAGAGAAATAGAGACAGAGACACAGAAAGACATAGACATACACACACAGAGGGAGAGAGGGAGAGAGAGAGAGAGAGAAAGAGACAAGGAGACAAGGAGACAAGGAGACAAGGAGACAGAGAGGGGGACAGAGTGAGGGAAAGACAGAGAGACAGAAAGACAGAGACAGAGGCACAGAGAGAAACAGAGAGACAGAGAGAAACATAGACACATAGAGAGACAGAGACAAAGACACAGAGACAGAGAGGGGGACAAGAGACAGAGAGGGGGACAAGAGACTGAGAGAGAGAGAGACAGAGAGAGAAAGAGAGACAGAGACAGAGAGACAGAGAGACAGACAGAGACAGAGACACAGACAGACAGACAGACAGAGAGACAGAGAGATAGAGAGGAGAAAAGTTAATGTCTCAGTGGATTCAGTACTGGATTTCTCTTCAAGATTGGAAACAGGGGTGGGTGAAACATCAGTCTGGCCTTCACTGGGGTGCATCTGGGAGGAAAAAGAAAGGTGAGGGTCACACAGACATCTGTGTGGGAGCAATCAGAATCCTGTCAGCCAGGATCCAGAGCTCTGGGGGACATTTTAAAAACCCGATACAAGTTACAGGGAAAGATATGCTTTGTTTTCTTTCTACCCCTGCTGAGAAATCCTGCCCATTGTGTTTCCATGGGAGGCTTTCCTGGCTAATTTTGAAAAATGAAGTGAGCAGGTAAACTGTAGCTAATGGCCTCAACCCGGGGGCAGACATCTGGGGCAGTGTTGACTTTGTTGCTGGAGAGCCAGCTGGCCTTTGCACTGCCCCCCACCTCCAGCCTCACTCCCTGCTGGCCTCCAGTGGGGGCTTCAGCTTCTAATGAACCAACTGCCAAGTCCCTACTGCGGTGACTGCCACCACCCCTGCTCTTGCTGAAGCTCTACAAATGTTTGTTTTATGAATGAGCATGCGCTTGGTACACCTTGAAGATGTTCATTCTTCATTGCAAGAAGTAAAAGCTCCCCACTACCTCCTCCTCTTGGCAAGAAAAGAGAGCCACTAGGTAGATCAACAGATCGAGGGAACGTGGGATTGGCTGGCCAGAACTTGGGGCAGGAGCATCCTTAATGAGTTTCTCTTAATGACCAAGATGTTGGGGGAAATCTATCTCTCTCTCTCTCTCTCTCTCTCTCTCTCTCTCTCTCTCTCTCTCTCTCTCTCTCACACACACACACACACACACACACACACACACACACAAACCATTTGTGTACCAAATGTTGTTCTAGGTAGGTCTGTATCTCAACACACATAGGTTATGTATTTTTTGAATTTATTAATAAAAACTGTATTTGATCAACGTGTGCACTATTAAAATACGGAACTGTCACACTGAGCCCTATTCATATGGGCACTTAATACGTGTATTAAAGATCTTAGATTTATTTTCTTTTTCTGTGTATGGATGTTGTTGTCTATGTGTTTATGACAATTCGATGCATTCCTAGTTCCTGCAGTGACAAGAAGACTGACTCAAATCCCCGCATTTAAGGGTGATTGTGAGCTCTCATGTAGGTAATGGTATCTGAACTTGGGACTTTTGCAATAACAAAAAGTACTCTTAACCTCTTAACCACTGAGCCAGATCTCTAGCTCCACATCTTAACACATTTAAAAAAAAAAAAAAAAAAAACTCTAGTCTGCCTAGTTTGATGTCAACTTGATACAAACTAGAGTCATTAGAGAGGAGGAGTCTTCAGTTGATAAAATGCCTCCCTAAGATAGGCTGTAAGCCTATGGGACAGTTTCTTAATTAGTGATTGATATGGAAGGGTTCAGCCTACTGTGGGTTGGGCCACCCCTGGCTGGTGGTCCTTGGTTCTATAAGAAAGCAAGCTAAGCAAGTCATGGAAGCAAGGCAGTAAGCAACATCCCCATCCCCACTTCCTCACCTCATCCCCCCACCCCACCATGGCCTTTGACTGTCTCCTTTCCTGCTTGAGTTCCTATCCTGACATAAGGGCCTCTTTCTTCAGCTCAGACATGGAAAGGCCTTCTACCCACCTTTTTTTAGACATAAGCTCAGGTTTTTAATGTTGTCCTAAGTCCTATCCAATGAAGGTGGTCTATACTACGTCAAACATAGCACAGTTCAGATATCCATCCTTATGTCACCCTCCCTCATCATAAACCTTGAGTCATCTTGCCCCAAAAGGCCCTTCTCCCCCCAAGAATTGGCAGAGGTAGTGTTCATCAAAATTGGAGCCTACAGGAACATCCCAGAGTAGAGTTTCCTCTGTGATTTCCTTGCCTTTTGTCTTTTTATGGTGCCATTGACAGAAAACGGTTGAAATCAAGACGGTCCCTTCAACCTGCTAAATGGTTCTATTGGGCCATTTGGGATTGGACCAATCTCTTTAACTCCTGCTGTATACTAGTAATAGTTCTAAGCACCAAAAGAGAGAAACTTACATGAGGTGATCTGTGGTTGTAAATTTGATGCAGGAAAAACTCCAGCCCTTTTGTCTACTTTGTTGTTGACAGGAGTTTGGATGCACACGCTAAATTTGAACACATACCCGAACAAAACACAACAGAAGCAAAAGTAGGGGCCCTCTGTTGACATAGAAGCATCTATCATTTCTATTACCCACACGGAAGCCTTATGTCTGTTTTTACTCTCCTACTGATGCCTTTGGCTCTCAAATTACTCACTCCCAAAATTAAACTCCTCTGATTTGGAGTTTGAGCTTAGAGGGTCGGAGGAAATGTGTCCTTGAATGAACCTGTGAGTGTCTCAGCCTCCTCTTAGGCATGACTATGCCTAGACCCAATCTGTGTGGGGAGAAATATCAGCCACACAAAGATGTGACTTTAGGAAGCCATGTTCTCTTTAAGGGGTCATGAAAAGTTGTGTTTGTCTGGAGATGTGGAGCGTTGCATGACGTGAAACATGAGCAAACATAACTTCACTCCAGGAGACCAATCACCAAGATACACAAACCACAACTGGACCCAAGTCTATTTTGGTGAAGCAATGAGCTTATTGGGGTCACTAGTTGGAGTGTAAGTGAGGGTTTACATGCCGGAACATGACTCACTCAAGGGCACTTCATGAGTGGTCTCCAAGGACCAACATGAGTGAGAGCCCTTGAAGGTCAGTGTGACTTGTGGATTGTAGGACTCTACCCCACCCCCCCTCTCCCTCTCCATGTCTGTCTGTCTGTCTGTCTCCAGCATTTGTACTGCTTTATGATTTCCTATGGAAATGGGAATTTACCTTTCAGAAGCTTCCAGAGCCTTTTCAGTTCGTATTTATTCGCTCAGTCTCACAGGCTTCTGTCCAACAGGATATGTTTCAATTTAGAAGAAGTAGCTATGCAAACAGATTGCTGACCAAACCTTTCCTTGCATTTAGTCTTCGAAGTCACATTCACATGTAGTCAAGAAAGTTGGGATCTTAGGTGCACAGAGGCGGACCCAAAATTGGTATCACTTCGCCAAACTTACCTTTCTGGTTTCCCTTTGTGCGCCATGGTTTTTTTTTTTTTTTTTTTTTTTTTTTTTTTTTTGGAGCTGGGGACCGAACCCAGAACCTTGCGCTTTCTAGGCAAGCGCTCTACCACTGAGCTAAATCCCCAACCCTGTGCGCCATGGTTTAAGTGCCCTTCAATGTCCCATCAGTAGCTTTCACTTGACTCAAAGCCAAAATGGGCTCATCTTCAGCTACAAGTCAAGCTGTCCACAGATGCCACTCTTCTTTGTGTGCCTCTGACATTATTGCTGTCTGCATCTAGGGACCCAAACCTCAGATTCTCAGGATCTACTTCCTTCTGTTTATATAACACAATAATCATTTATGAATTCTTATTACCTTTCCTCTTTTGACCTTTCTTTTGTCTGGGATGTGGGTATATATGTGTGAGGGGAGTATAGAAACACATATAGAGGAGGTACACATGGAGCCTAAGGACCACCTAGCATACTGATCTGCGGAGGCGCCATTTACCTTGTTTTTAAGACAGGGTCTCTCACTGGACCAGCACTTTTGAAGCAAACTAGATTGGCAAGCTAATAGACCCCAGTGATCTACCTCCACCTCCCCGGTGTGTGGATTATAGGATTATGTGTGTGTGTGTGTGTGTGTGTGTGTGTGTGTGTGTGTGTGTGTGTGTGTGTGATCTTGTAAGGCTATTTTCCACGGGTTCTGGGGATCAAACTCAGGTCCTCAGACTTTTCCAACAGGCACTTTAGTGACTGAGCCCATATCCCTAGCCTGTCTCTTTCGACTTTTAAATTTTTCACTTCAGAAATGTAATACCTTCCTATCAAAGAGATTGCTCTGCCATGGGGAGCTTGCAGCCTTCTGCTTGCCTGTGAGTTCAGTTGCTTCTTGTCTGAAACACTGTTGGAACTCAGACTTGATTTTTCCCTCCAGTTTCTGGCTTCAGTTGTCATCCTCTGAGTGCTGCCAACCGAGTGTCTCTAAAGTCCATTTCAGAGCACGTCATTCCTCTGAGCAGGAAGCATCAACAGCTCCCCACTGTCTGACAAATAGTGTTCAGATTCCTGATCATGGCTTTTCACTTCCACTTAGAGCTGGTCTCAACTCAGTGCACATTTATTGAGTACCTACTTAGTGCCAGCACCTGCCTTGGGTGCTAAAAGTAGAAGACCAAGCTCAAGATGCTTTTTGCTCCTAAAGAAGAAAAGCAAGAAAAACTCTAGCCACTGCCCTCTACGCTTGTTCACTGAGGTGGAGGGGGGCATAAACCTCGCGATCTGAAAGCCCAGTTCTTCCCATTTACTCTCTGCTTCCAGAATACAGACACAAGGTAACAATCTTCATAATAGTCCTGCCTCTCTGTCTTCCTCATCATGATGGGACGCTTTTCTTCTCACTCTAGATTAAAATAGGCACTTTCATCACTTTCCTCACTATTTTCCATGAGTAACAAGAAAAACAATGCAGTCCCTAAATTGTTATTTCCTTCCCAAAGCTAAAGACCTGTATAACCTAGAACACATAATAATGCATGTGAACATACAATGATGTATCTTTTTAAAAAGAAATGTCAACGACCTTAGGAAATACTGCATTCAGCAAGTTTCAGTTATCCCCTCTCCTATATACCTTCTCAGAGCCTCAACCAATCTCCATGAAAAGGGTAAGCTCTGACATTCTCACAATACATATCTGATGTTTTTCTTGCCCTTTTTATGCTCTATAAGAATGAGTTAAAACTCATAAAAATTGTTTCCATAAAACATTAGGCAAAATTAAGAAATTCTATGTTAGAAAGTAAGACACCATTGAGCAATAATGAGAATAATAATGCTAAGCATTAATAATAATAATAATAATAATAATAATAATAATTGTTTATGTTCCATGGTAAACACTCTGCCAAATGCTTTCATCAAACAGCTAACTCAGAAGAGCTAATTCAGGCCCTAAGGGCAGAAGTAACAGTGAGGTAAATAAGTGCAATATAAACCCAGTGTAGTAGCATTCTTTACAGAAAGGAGTATGCTTTTGAAATGTCTCTAAACACCTTTTCTTCATGACTCCTAAGGGCCCGTGTTACCCCAATACCTCTGTGAGTTTGAGTCTGCAGTTTGGCTCTCCATCTGTACTTTGATGCTCTACAGAAGAGGAAAAAAGAAAGAATTCTGTTCCACTCTTCCTAGGCTCCAGAGACCCAAGTGTCTGGCCCTGAGTCTGCCTTTAATTAACCATGTGTCATTAGGCAAAGAATTCCTCCCCTCTGGGGCTCAGTTTCCTCAGATGTAAGGATGGACTTGTGGATATCTGAGGTCTTTTAACCTCTTACCACCCTGCTTTTCTGTTTGCCAAGTGTTGGCGATTAATAGAATTAAGTGAGCCTTTTGCTGCCCATTGTGTCTGCCACTGAGAGGAACTTGTCCTCAAAGGAATCCACCTCATGGCCAACTGGCTTTCCCAACTTGGAGACCACTTCAGTAGTTCAGACACTAGCAGAATGAGAAGAATAAACACTTGCCTTTTACCAAATACCCTTTTTCATAGAAAGATATAATATACAGCATCAAATAAATATCCATTTTCATCTGTATAAGTCTAAATGAGTAAAAAAATAACAGATGGGGTACATTTCTTTATATATATATATATATATATATATATATATATATATGATTAAAAATCGAGAAGAGAAATGTTTGTAGCAAATATGTTTTGTATTTCCTGAACCAAAAGCTCTTGCAGAATAGCTTGAGACTTCCAGAGCACCAACACACAGCTGCCTTGGCCAT
Source organism: Rattus rattus (assembly GCF_011064425.1). NCBI lineage: Eukaryota > Metazoa > Chordata > Mammalia > Rodentia > Muridae > Rattus > Rattus rattus. Next base: position 138,941,680 of record NC_046158.1, on the reverse strand, counting down.
CCTTCAATGAACCATCAAACCCCCAGTTGTCTTGGAAACCTGCCTTGGTCCCGGGATGCGTTCTTTACACTGAGCAGCTAAAATGGCTTAAAGTCTTCCAGAGTAATGTGGTTTAACTATAGCTCACCCCTTGGGAGCCTTCATAAAAGCAAGATGTCTATCTCCTGACCCTGGAGCTATGAGGCATGGCTTAAAAATATATAGAAATAAATAAACAAATAAATAAATAATAAACTATAAAAGTCAATGTTCATTTGGTAGGGGGAGGGAGATGTTCTAAAGCAGAACACAGGAATTCAGAGATGAGAAGTTTAATCTGCTAAATGCTACCCATTTTATTACAAAATATCAATGGCTAGTGCAGACAGCCGTAAGGAGTAGAACAGGGAAGGATACAATAAGAAATCTGGGCGTTCGTTTGCTGGTTGAAGTATTATTTGGCTAGTATAGTGTTCTGTACTGGTTTTGATGGTGAGGATGCTGCTGTCTTCATCACCGAAGCTCACACCCACTGAGCACTTGCCCGTAGACAACTCTGCTTAAATGGATCATACTCTTTATCCTGTGTTTCTTTTTCTTCTTCTCGTGTGTGGGGTGAGTTTCCATGTCTGCATGTCTGCCTGTGTATGGGCACATGGATGTATAAGGAAGAATGTGCGTGTGTGGAGAGTCTGGCTTGATGTTGGAAATCTTCCTCTGTGACCATTTCACCTTATTCTTTGAGGCAGGGTTTCTCAGTCCAGCTCAGACCTCAGGCTTCAGATGATCTCACTAGCCAGTTTGCTCCAGGGTTACCATTTCCGCCTTCTGAAGCTGCAGTTACAGGTGAGGCACGATACTGACCCAGAGATTATATAGGCTTGGGTATCTGAACTCCCATCCAATTGCTTGCACAGCAAGCATCTTAACTGCTGCTCCATTTTCCTGGTCTTAGTGTCTTTTAACAATTATAGCAGATACTATTTGTGTCTAGCCTTGTCTTTTGGCATACCCCAGAGATTATCTGACAACAATCTTCACAGTTTGCAAATTGAACTTTTCTTTTGATCACAGTATATCTTCTCACCATAAGTGAACATTAGCCTGCTCTTCTGGAGGTCCAGAAACACCAAGGGATTTATACCACCAATACCAGCCTTTTATAATTAGAGAGGGAAATTGGCAAAAATATATCCTAACTTTTTGCCTCAAAGCAGGGGAATTCTGGTGTATTCTGCACAAGCTTTTGGCATATCTATTCTGGTTAAGACCCATTTTTCCCAAAGAGATCCCACCCATACTCCTGTGTTATCTTTCTTCTCAGTGTCTCATTTCACTATGCGCCTGCTGTCTTTCCTGGGATCACATCCCTGATAAAGACTAATTATATTAAAACAGTAACTGCAGAGTTTGCTTTTGGGGCAACATGAAGCTAATGCAATCAGGTTACAGTAAAGTGAAACTAGGGGGGAATTAAACAGCATGAAGCAGACCATTAAGCCATCAATTGGAGGAAAAACAAAAACTACCCAGGAGACTGCTTGTACCAAGAAGCCCAGCAGGGATGGAAGTCAGACTGACCCAGGGAGATTCAGAAGCAAAGAACAATTACTGCCACGGTTTTGTTGGTTCTCCCTATAGGTTTGTGGGTCATAAAGACATTCTGGAGAAGAGCCACAGAAGCTTTGCAGGAAGTTCTGTAGGGTTAGGGTCTGACGAGTGTCACACTCAAACAAAATGGAGAAGACAACATTCTAAATAATTTGATTGCATTAAATGGCATTTATTTTGTTTGGGTTTTTTTGGGGGGGGACCTGGAGGAGTTGGAGGAGGAATGATGAGTGGATATGATTAGGGTACATTATATACAGATATGAAAACTTCAAAAAATAAATAAAATAATTTTTAAATGCCTATCTTGTGCAATATAAAATTTAATGATGATATCAACCATTCAAGTCTCTCTGTTTAAAGAAACCATTGTAAACTCTTTTATATAGATGTTTTTATTTATAAATGGAGATCAATAAAGAATATTCTCAGATCAGACATAGTGGTAAGAATCTTGTGATTCTTGGGGAACTAAGGCAGGAGGATATACAGTTTGAGGTCAGCTAGGGCTTTGTAGGAAGTCCTGCTTCGAGAACTTATCACAACTGTCCTGTGAGAGGCTCCATCCAGCAGCCAAATGGAAAGTGATGCAGAGACCCACACCCAGACATTAGGTCGAGCTCAGGAGTCTTTCTGAAGAGTTGGAAGAAAGATTGAGAGACCAGAAAACAGGGACTCCACAGCAAGACCAATGGAGTCAACTAACCTGGACCCTTGGAGGCTCGCAGAGACTGAATCACCAACCAAAGACTGAGCATGGGCTGGACCTAAGCCTCCTGCACCTATTTAGTAGACAAGCAGCTTGATCTTCATGTGGGTCCCCCAAACAACTGGATCAGAGGCTGCCCCTGATTCTGTTGCCTGACTGTGGATCCCACACCCCTAAATGGACAGCCTTGTCTGGCCTCAGTAGGAAAGGATGTACCTAGTTCCACAGAGACTTGATGTGTGGGAGGTGGGAGGGTGCTGACACCCAGAGTAGGGTTCCCCCTAATCTTTTGAGAAGGAGGAGAAGGAAAAGGAGGAAAAGGAGGAGGAGGAGAAGGAGGAGGAGGAGGAGGAGGAGGAGGAGAGAAGAAGAAGAAGAAGAAGAAGAAGAAGAAGAAGAAGAAGAAGAAGAAGAAGAAGAAGAAGAAGAAGAAGAAGAAGAAGAAAAGAAGAAGAAGAAAGACCTGTCCCCTCTCCTCTCCCCCAAAAACGTCACCCATTATGAATGATGATTTAACTCTTCTATTTGGCTTTAAACAATGCCTGACACAGAATAACTTTTCATTAAAAATTAGCCACTGTCACGATTTGCCAAGTATAAGGGATATTTGGTGAACACACAGTGCCTCATTTGTGCCTGTAAGAAGTTAAACCATGGGGAGCATTTTACTAGTTTGCTTATCTTCCAGATGAGCCAAGACCATCTCAGTTAAGTTGCCTTTGTTTTCACAAGAAAGACCTTGCAAAGCCTGTGTTTCCTGTTTACCGCCTCATTGTTTTTCCCTATAGATCTCCACGTGTGCTGTTACATAGAAAGACTCTCAGACCTTTCCTACTTCCATGTCCTTGCTGGGCTTGCTCCCTTCGCCACCACTTCACTGCAGTTAATAATTAGGAGTAAAATCACTAAAGCAAAAATGAGCCATATTCTTCTGTTCCTTGACAGGAAAGCACAGGAGAGCTGGAGGTTCTGTTCTGGGTCACTTCCTTCAGTGCTGCGGGGACTTGCTCTAAGGATTATCTACTCTCTCATTTGCTCTTTCAATTTATCTTCCATGGTTCTATCCCCTCACCCCTCGGCTTCTAAATAGAAGCAAGTCTTTCCCATGCTTGGGGAAAATCTCCCCTTCCATTTCCCACCTTATCTCCTTGTTAGATCAGACTGCCTAATCTATTACACAACTCCAATATTCCAATGGTTCCATACAGTAATGTCCTGCCTACTGCACAGTATGTCTGTTCATGAAATCATTTAGGGACTGTATATTGCCCTACCTTGGCCTTTACTCTGATCTAAGACCTTATTTTCCTCTACATTTTAGATATAAGGCATTAGTAGTATCACCAGCTATCTGGAAACCAGAATCCCCAGTCTTCTTAGTGCTTAACATACCCAAGAGACTGTCAAAAGATCTAAATTAATCTTCCATTTTCATTCTCAAATCAATGTTTTATACCTATGCAGATATTTCTTAGAACTCAAACTCCTGCGACAACATACAGACATCCACGCAGATACACATAGACACCCACACAGACAGTCACACACACACACACACACACACACACACACACACACACACACACACACACACACACAGAGTTATTTTCCTACTCCAGAACCTTCAACTTCCCATTATTGCCTTGTTAGATCCACTAGTACAAGTTTACACATATACTTTAAACATATGTTTGTTCCCTCATGCACAAGCATTCAAGTTAGCTTGATTTCTTCACACAGCAAGCTCCACTTTTCATGGTTTGACTCTCAAGTATCCTATGAAAAGTTCTTGTATTGAAAGTCTCAGTCTCTCTGGCTGAGCTACTGAGAGTTGACTGTGTTATGGGGTCTTGGACCTAAACATTAGATTAATTCATTGATTAATTTATAATTTTATGGCATTTATCAAGATGATTAAGAATATATGAGGTTTGAGAAATCTAATCCTGGGTCCTTTTCCTCAAGATCCTTCCACACCAGACTGAGATTTCAAGAAGTGGACTGTCCTAGTATGTATTCTCTGACTGTGTTTTTAAATTGGAAGAAAGTTGAAAAACCTATAACTTCATGTGCATAAAAGAAATAAATTTGGATTAAAAATTCAAATTCTGCCACCTTGCTCTCTGTGGCTCCTAGAAATGTGACAAACATGTTTAGAGTTTCTGTTCACTTTTTACAATAGGTTCATGTGACCACGAACGGTCATGCCTTCAGATTTAAGCTAGGTAAAAGAGAAGAATGTAGCAGCTGGGTAGAAGGAAGGAAGATATATTCCCATATCCTCCCTAAGGCAAGGTAAGGACTAGCCTGAACCAAGTGGGAATATATGTGCTAATTTTATGAGCTTTTTCACTCTTTACAATCCTGGAATCTAGTGTTGCATTATAATCCAAAGAGATGAACACACCTCACTTGAGTCCTGGCCTTGATAATTCTGATGAGCAGTGGATGCTTTATGACATATCACAAGCATGTATCTGAAAATCAGTACACAGTAAGGATTGAATAGACACTGACCATTGTTCATGAAAAGGCTGGCCTTTATTGTTATCTACAGCCCCCACTGGGACTATCTGTCATATCTGGATCTTTGCTTAGGATTGCACAAAACTATTGTGACTTTTATGCAAGGATAATTTTTCCCGTATCTGATACAATATATTAGTAAAATGGCAAGTAGACACATAGCCTGTGATGGTCAAGTTCTCAAGAATGAAACACAGCCACAGGAATATAGATACAAATTTGATTGGCACCACAGGAGTATGAAGCAGAAACTCAGTTCAGCCAATCTAGGCAGGTAACACCTTAGAAAGGCAGACAGGATAATGGGAAACCAAAGTCCCATAGACTTGGAGGCAGGAGAGTTAAGAGCTTTGGCACATCTGGATTCAGTAATTGGTGACGGTGAGCACCTGGTTCCTTCTCTTGAAACTTCCTTCTACTCAGTTCTCATACTAGGGCCTCAGTCCAGAAGCTCTGTGGTGACTAACACAGAGATACCATGGGGGAAGCTAGCATTGTGTAACAGCATCCTCTTGAAGAGGGACTTCTAGCTGTACCTACTGTGCATGTCACCATTGTGCTGTCACTCCACTGTTTTCCTTCCTCTTGCCATCCTCAAAGTCAGGCAACAATAACAGTCTCTAGATTGATATGTTCTCTGGGAAGCCATGATACCCAAACCCCTTCTCTGATAAGACACAGGCTCCTGGAATTCAATCAGAGTGGTTGATCTCTGTTCAGTATCAAAAAATGTTAACTTGGTTTTAAAACTCACTTTCTTCAATCGAAGAAGAGCAGGGCACAGTTGACTGGGTATTTTCTAAGAATAACTGATCAAGTTCTCTTGTTTCTTTCCTTTTTGCTGGACTTTGGTTGGGTGGCTGACACTCTAGTGGTAGATATAGCCACCCGCCTCCATTCCTGGTTGGTGAATGACAAAGCCTCCCATAGCTCCTGTGAAAATTTTGTGTCTCCACTGATCTTTTAAGGGCACTGCTTTGGACATTGAGTTATAATGAAGATGCTTCAATGCCTTCAGATTTAAGCTAGGTAGAAGAAAGGTTGCTGATTGGCCACAGCATAGAGTCGAATGGAATACTGAAAGAATAGACTTAGGCAAACAAGATACATGTTCTCCTAGCTATTACTCATGACTCCTTCTGTAGTCACTTGGCAGAGTAGCCATTTTAGCATTTAGTAATAGCCTATAATTGGGCTCCTTTCTTGAAAGATGTCTCTGACAATACACTCTGTGTTATCCATAGGAATCATCTTTCGAGCCTGCCTAATAAAAAGAAGAAATATCTAAAGTGGCATGTGGACCACTGCCTCTAAGCTTTCAGCCTGGAATGCAGTCTTGCTCCCTAACAGTGGTGACAGTGACGGAGGTTGGTGCAGACCAGGGTGGTGTAACGCCAGTATTCTTGGCTGAAAACCCATGTACTCCAGGGTGTTCCTTCCCTCCCACATTGCTTTAAGGAGCCCACACAGAGGAACATCTGGCCAGATGCAATCTACAAAACTCACTGCGAAACGAAACATATTAGCTCCCTCAGGCCAAGGGAAGCCCACCTAGTACATGAGAAAGAAAGAATTCTGGAAGCTGGGAGCTCTCTCACATGGGAGGACCCATCTGCTGAGGCCTGGCAGCATCTAGAAATCTGCACCAGGGAAGTTAACATAAGGGACTAGTCGGGACCTATTGCCATTTTTCTGTCTTTGTCTCAACAGAGGACAAGGAGAGTAAGTAATACAACAGCCTTGGGTTGTCAACAGATGACCATCCCCAAGAGTCTAAGCTGTCTTCCAGGGTGACTATGCCCTTGAATATTGTATCAGGTGTTTTAGATACAGGGCTTCATTTAATTGGCACAATAGCCCCAAACTTGTTCGTCTTTCACACCTCTATGGTTTTGTGTATGAGTCAAAGACTCAAAACTTCCCCAAAGTCACCTTAAGACCCAGGAAGAAAGTCAGCCCAGCAATCCTGTGCGCATATGAAATGTCCACCTCCACCTCCAAATACCTTTCAACGAATTCTCTTGCAGCACATAGTGGGGCTCTGAGCTTGAGTCACAAAACCCTCTGCTTCCAGTGCCCAACACCCTGGGGCCCTGAAAAATTCGAATTTGTATTTCTTGGATGACCACAATGACAGACAGACAGTGCTGGGTTTTCCCCTCCTTTGGGGGAGAGGCAGGGTTTAAGGGAAAACATCTGTGTAAGAAACTTGTTTTCTCCAAGCCATTGCTCAGGTGTAACAAAAAGGGGAGGGCGAGGGAGGAGTGCAGCATAATTAAATGAACAATTAAAAAGTTTCCAAACTTTTGACTTCAATTAACCTCTGATCTCCTGCTTCACTCTTCGGGCTTATAATATGATGATGGACTCAGACTACAGAACTGGTTTGGGTGTTTCCCAGTAGCTTGCCTGGGTTTCTTGATGGGGAAAGGACTTACTGAGTTTATGACTAAGATGTCTTGCAAGAAAATAAGCCAGCGATGACAGAGGAGCAGCTGGCCTTGGTGGGCGCTGAGATGGAACATTGGAGGAGCAGCCGAGGAAAAGCCCTAGGGACTTTTCTCCCCTACTTAACCCCTGCATTGTCAACATCACACTTTTCAGATCTCTCACCACTTCTCATTTCCAGAGGCTAATGGAAAGTGACTGATCCTTGGAGTGACTCCCGTGAACTTTCTCTGCCTGAGAATCTCCAAAGTCACAAAGCAGCTCTGGAATTAAGGTGGCTGAGTGCCAAACTTTGCCGAACCTCTTCCCATATGGGTGACACTGAAAATAGTCTTTAAACCTTCTAAGGCTTCTAAGCCTCAGTTTTCCTACCTACGAAGTGGGAATGATAATCCTAATGCTCACAAGAGATTTAGGAGCATGAAACAAAATAATGCAGAGAAAGGCCTCACACATCCAGTTACAGTGGGATAGAAATATTCAACTCCCAACCTCATGGTCAGATAAGGCTTTATAAATATTGGAAATATTCTTCTAACACATGAAAATTAGAATGTAATCACATTTGATTTGGTGTGTCTTAGTTTTCACATTACCTATGTTTTTTAAGTTTTGAACTATTCTTAGAGTCGACTTCTTTACGAATACCATCCTCCCTTTGAGATGACTTGTATGTCATATCCCTTTGTATATATCTTAACTCATACTGAACGTTGAGTTCTGGGCTGCAAAGGAGGGTTTGCATTTGCACCCATTCTCCATGCCTTTCTTCACCAGCCAACCAAATGCACAAAAGTACCACACTGCCAAGAATTGTGATACAGCTTACCCTTCACAGTAGCGTGTGCATATAGTTCTATTATTGTCACCATGGTCTTGGCTGAGAAACAGATGATAAGGGATCTATTGAAACATAAACAAGAACAGGGGAAAGGTACAAGAGGAGGAGATGATGGTAACCTTAAGCCAGTAAGCAGCACCCCTCCGGGGCTTCCGCATCAGCTCCTGCCTCCAGGTTCCTGTCCTGTTTGAGTTCCTGTCCTGGCTTCCTTCGATGATAAACCGTGTTGTGGAAGTGTAAGCCAAATAAATACTTTCTTCCACACGTTGCTTTGATCAGGCAAGATCAAAGGAGATGGAAGCGAATTAGGAAGGGTCCACTTTTGACAGGAAGTTTGAGCTCAAACACATTGTACTAAGATTGTGTCATACAAGGTCAAGGAAGGTAAAGATTATGAAAAATCTAGCCCACTGAACTGATGTTTACAGATACAGTTTTATTGGAAGTAGTTAATTCCCTTCATTTTGGCATTGCCAATAGCTGCTGGTGAGGCATTACAGTAAAACAGAACAGATGAATAAATAAATAAATAAATAAACAAACAAACAAACAAATAAATAAATGGTCAACAATAGCAAATGTGTTTATTCATTAACCCTTGACAAAAAAAAACAACATAATACTCATCTTTCACACTTGTAGTATGAAAGTGAATTCTGAGCTCTATAAAGAATATGTGTGTTTGTAGCATGAAATATTAAAAAGGGATTTTTCCATCCCACACTAGCACCAGCTTCTCTCTGGCCCCAGCAGCCATCTAGCCACTTCTATGGCTAGCACCAGCAATGATCGCCCATCTTGCTAAGTTCCCAGGGCAGGTTGCTGCCAGGGCAGGTTGCTGCCAGGGCAGGTTGCTGCCATGCCAGCTCCACGCAATGACTGCCCATCTTGTGGTTAGCTGTCACAAATCCCTGTACCCCAGCAAAATCAAAGTTCTTACCCCCACAAAACATCCACACAATAAACTCAGAGCCAATTGATATTGATATGAACTGTCAACCTAGAAAAGACAAATTATCTTGTAATTATCCATCCCTTATAAGATATTCATAGCTACCTGTGGCTATTTAAAGCCACACAGATCTGGGTCGTCCTTCTCTTCCTCTATCTTCCTTCATTCTCTGTACTCTCTGTCCCTCACTGGCGTATAGACATCAACGCACATGTGTTACATATAGACACTCCAACTTCTGTGAAGGGCACTGTAAGTTCATACCGGTGTGTACTGAATTCCACATAGGGTTCTAAGAGATCTCTGTTGGTATAGCATGAGCTCTAACAAGCAAAATTGCTGTGGACTTCATAGTGTGAGCTTTACACAACACTCTTTTAACTCTGTACAAGGCACTAGGAACTGTGCACAAATCAGGAGGCCTTCAAATGAGCTAGCTCTAACGGGTACACTAAGAGCTACATAAAGACAAGTTGAGCATCACAAATGAGAGGCAATGTAGAGGGAGAAGAAAATAGTTGGGTGGATAGGGATGGGAGTGTAGAAGGTGGTTATGGGAGGAGATGAGGAGGAAGGGTTAATGTTCAAATTGTACTACATCAAATTCTTAAGAATGAACAAAATAATTTTTAAAATATTAATAATATTAAATTGTTTCTACAAAGTCTATACTTGACATTAAAACCTCTATAGGGCATCAGGGACTGCTACAGGACAGTATCAGTTCTGCACAGGTATACCATGAGCTATATATCGGTGCAGGGTGAGTTATTTTAATGATACAGTGATCTCTTATATGATCACTGTACTGGTCAGTTTTATGATAGTTTGACACAAGATTGAGGAGAAGAGGGAACCTCAATGAAGAAAACATCTCCATAAAATCAGGCTGTAGACAGCCCTGTATGGCATTCTCTTAATCAGTGATTGATGGGGGAGGGCACAGCCCATTGTGGGCGGTACCATGCCTGGGATGGTGGTCCTGGGTTCACAAAGAAAGAAGGCTGAGTGAGTCATGAAGAGCAAGCCCGTCCATGGAGCAGCACCCCTTCGTGGCCTCTAAATCAGCTCCTGGTTCCTGTGTGAGTTCCTGTCCTGACTACCTTCAGTGATGAATAATGATGTGAGAGAGTGAACCAAGTAAACCCTTCTTTCCCGAAGTTGCTTTGATCATGGTGTTTCACCACAGCAATGATAACCCTAATGAAGCAAGCATTCTGAGGTTTATGTAGGGCTCTACGAACCCTACGGGGGCATGATGACCATGGTACCTGTACATGATGACCTCCATACAGATGAAGTATGACCTGAACAAGGGGCACAGTGACTTCAATAGAGGTAGAGTATCCGATGTATTTTGCACAGTTCACTATGAACTCTATCTATGACACTGTGAGATCTATGCACAGGACTCTGAGATCACTATAGATTCACAATTAGACCTACACAGGCCACTTGAGCTCTATAGAGCTCCATCCTGGGTATGACAACTTCTAGATGTCTCACTATGTGCTCTAAACCGTCAGTCACATTCTCAATAAAGGTATAGTGGGAGTACTTATATTATGTTGTGTGGGCTAAAGTAAGCACTACAGAACCTATATGGGTCTCTATGAGCTTTAATGAATGATGCTATGGTCTGAAAATAGGAAAATAAGTTCCATTCTAAAAGAATAGGGCTGGATGAACTCCTCTAGCTCACCGCAATGTGTCCACCTTGGGGCACTTAGAGCTTTACAAAAGGACACTGAGAGCTACATAATGGATTTTACTAAGTCTCTACTGTGCACTGTGAGTGCTATCTGGGTTCTCTACACTATCCTATGGTCTCTCTCAGGGCATATGAACTTAATACAGTAGAATAAGAGATCAACACTGGCCGATATTTGAAGAGCATACTTATGTCTACTCAAGATAATATGGCCTCTACAACACACACTGTGTTCTTATACATGGACTACAGTCACTCTCCGGAACAACATGGATTTGCCCATTGCAATAGTAAATCGATGTCACATATTATATCATCTATACAAGAAAATATATGTTGTATATGGGACAATTAAGTCTATAAGGTGTACTGTGGAGGGATAAAAATGAAGAATGAACTCTGTGAGACCCCTAAGTGGTCTGGAAAATGCACCGCCATTGGGAGCTGTATATAGGGCACCATGAAGCACATGAGCCCTACAGTGAGTCCTACATCAATACTTATGAGCTCCTGACTGGCACTCTTAGCTGTATATTGGTGCTACATCTCTAGAGGAACCAATGTCCCTTTAGGCTGTTCACAGGAATCTATATCAAACTAAGTCATCTACACAGGTTACCATAAGGCAGTATGTACTACGCTTGGATGAATTTATGAACCATATACCTGGATAAAGTATACAGTGTGGAGGGAGGAGAAATTCTAACCAGGCTTATAGGATGTGCCCTTTTACCCACTGAACATTTAATACAGAAGGCTCAAAATCCAAAGAGATATAATTCTGGAATTCTGGGGAAGGAAAGAATTTTAATTTTCATTTTTTCAGTCTCTCTCTGTCTCTCTCTGTGTCTCCGTGTCTCTGTGTCTCTGTCTTCATGCCACCTCTCTCAGTATGTATCTTGTGTGTGTGTGTGTGTGTATGTGTGTGTGTCTTTGTGTGTCTTTGTGTGTAGCATGACACACATGTGGAGGTGAGAAGACAGTTTAGGGGAATTGGTTTCCCCATGTGTGTTCCAGGGATCAAACTCATATCACTCACTGGGGCATCTCACCAGCCTTAAAGCTTTTACAATTCATTCACTACAACTTTTAAAGAATGATGTATTTGAGAAATCTAAATCATGGCACAACATTTCATAGATCACTGTGGTCTGTTCCACAAGTATTCACTTGTTGCAAACTTGGTCCTCGGTGGAGTAATGAAAGGTAGTGTAGTCCTTGAGAAATACTTCGTAGGAGGAAATCAGGTCATAGGGAATAGTCTCATAGGAAGGGATTAAAGCTGGTCTCAGGGAGCAAGTCCTCAGAGTGAGCTATGGACAAATGTCTCTATGCTTATTAATGTACTCTTCACAGTAGTTCCATCTCTGTCACCATAGGCTTCAGCAAGAAACAGACAAGGAGATGTTAGATAGAAGAGGAAGGTACCATCTTCCTCTTCCTCACATGTGAGAAACAAGAAGGAGAGGAAGTAGAAGAAGCAAAAACTAAGTTCAACTAAGCTCCTCTTCTTGCTCTGGTTTCTTGCCTTCCCAAGTCACCTCCTCCCCTCCCCTGCCCCCATGTGTGCTCTAGTCTGTGTGGTACCATCCTCCCTGAAGATTCACTAGAGCGGAGCAGAGCAGAGACCAGCCACTGTTTTTAGACCTCCAGAATCACAAGCTAAATAAACAATGTTTTCTTACAAATCATCCAGTCTTCTGAGGTTTGCTACAGCAACAGAAGAGTGACCAGTATACTCAGGATTTGTAGCAAAATGAGTGTTAATAAAGTACATATTTTATAAGCATTAACCATCAAATACACTTATGATAATTTGTCAGTGTAAAAAGATAAACAAATATTGTCAGTGCATAAGTGAAAGAGGAAAATATATAAATCTGCATCACTGGGATTGGGATTATACAAACCCCACTTTATAATTGCAGTCAACTAAATCAGATCAGAAAGCCTATGTCTTTGGATGAAATCGATCAAAGACTGCGACGGGTTACCACTACCTTGCAGCCATCCAAAGAGCCGAGCTAGCAAGCCATTCTATCTTCCAGAATGGAAACACACCAGGAGGCACCTCTTCGCTGATTAGGGGAGGTTCCACAATTTTATGCATAAACATGCTGTTTACCGATGCCTTTCTATAATGTACTCCCATCAAATCCTTTGAAAAAGGAAATGCCCAAAATGAATTAGAGTTGTCTGAAAGTCTTTTCGCCACCTTTAATTCTTTGGAAATTGTACAAAGTTGAAGGGTGCAGCATAATGAACTGCAAAAACAAAAGGTACCTGTGGGTTTAAAGTAATGGAGGTGAAAACTAATACAGAAAAACAAACCAAAATAAGTAAAAAGAAAATTTAATGTATGAACAGTGCATTACAGGGAGAGAGTATGCGAAACACAGAGGCAGCTGTAGGAGCTGGCGAACTCTCACAAGCACGGGCTGTGTTTTGAAGATTTTCCTTTGGATGGAGAGTTGCCTTTTTATTTTATTTTATTTTATTTTATTTTATTTTATTTTATTTTTGTCTTTTAGAGCACTGGTTCTCCTAGGAGAATACACTCATCTTTATTTCCTATGTGACATTGTTCTCTTTGAATTTCTTTTACAATTTGATATACACTGAGTGATCATTCCCTGTTAAGTTTTCCCAACACATGTGTCATGTTTCTGTGTTGGTTTGGATGTGCAAAGATGCATTCCATATGCACTGGTGAACGGATCACAGATTTCTTGCAAACCGTATTAGTGATTTCAGAGCAACCGTGTTAACAGAAGGGTCTACCCACCCTGCTAGGGACATAAATATTTTCAAACTAGTTATCTTCTGTGACTTCTTCTGGCCAATACATCTTTACTTCATTTAAAGTTCCTGGGATTTCGTCATCTGGAAAAAATGCTGATGCAGTCACATGGTGAGTTTTTAATGGAACTTTTTTGTTATTCTCATATCACATGGCTGATCTGCTCTCCAGAATTCAGCCTTCGTCTCCTTGCCATGCAACCTTTGTTAAACGGGGACTACCATTTGGGTGACTTCCGGCTCTTAGAATTTTAACACTTGGAATTTTAATCTATGAAGATTATGATTTTTTTTATAGAATTTTAAGTGAAGAATTTTAATCTTTGGGGATTTAAAACATAGGGTTGTACCTTTTAGGGATTATGATGTAAAATCTAAGCGCTCTGACCTTAAACCCTCCATAGAGGACCAATATACAAACTAAGAAAACACAGACAGGAGCACATGGTGTTTCCTTAGCACTGCTAACCCATGGCAGCTTTGATGACCAAGCACATTGCTCACTTGTTTGTGGAGACTTCGGTATAAATAAACCCACCGTGTTCCTATCCTGTAGCAGTCCAGCACACGCAAGTAGACTAATCCCTAACATATGTGATGCTCATGCATGTGACGTTCATGCAAGGAAAGAATTAGTTTAGTATGTATTTCTTAGTGAGGACACACAACTGTTCACACCTTGAGATCTGGCCCAACGTTTTCAGAGAAGAAATCCTGTACTGTGAGACATCACGATACTGTGCTTCGAGTACATTATGCAAAGTGGGACAAGCCAGACAGAGAACAATAAACCTCTCCTGCCTCTACTGAGTGTGACACATCTACAATAAATGGACTCCAGGAAGCAGAGCATAGAGAAGCCATCCCCGAAGGCCAGGGAAAGCGGATAGTATGGAGTTTCAATTGGGACAGATAAATAAATTCCAGGCATCTGCTATACATTATCCAGAGATAACAATATTGTGTGGCACACTCAAAATACATTGAGGAGAGATTGCATGTTAAGTGTTATCAAAATAAAACAAATGAGATAGTAATAGCAGAGGTATTTCCTGAGCACTTTCCATGCTGCGGACACTGCGATGAGGACTTTGTAAGTACTTCCTTCTATCTTACCTCAAATAGGATATGCACGGACTATACTAATATTTTACAGGGTGAAAAATTGAACTGACGCAAAGGTCATTAGAACACAGTAAACTTATGCACAATGCTAGGGCCAAGATTCTATTTATGTTTTAAACCCAGGATCTCCCTCTTAGCCACTATGTTACATGAAAGCATAATTTAATTTTAATATAGATGTCCTTGGAGAAAAAAAGGGGGGGCTAAGGGTGGGAATGGGATATACTTTGAGGGTAATAAATAATCTCGAACTTTATTTGAAAGTCCAAGGAGACATCGAGAGTCACATATGTTTTAGAATAGAAACTGGTGTTGTGTTCAGCGGTGACACATTCAGTGTGGCCTGCTCTTAGGGTTGTACCAACCCCCATTCCCAATAGTGAAGGCATGTTTTCTTTGAGCCTTTAACCTTTCCTGGCTGGGTTGCCCTGGTGACCAATGGCATCTGTAGGGCAGCTAGGTAAGGTCATTGGTCAGACCCTAAGTATAGAAAACACACCCTAGGGCTCTCTCTCTTCAATAACCAAACTGGTTTTACCAGCTGAGAGGGCTAATTGCCTAGTCCTTTTGAAATGAGGACCTAGCACTTCAGGAAGCTAATAAAAGAACCAGAGGAGGACACAGGCCAGTGGTTACCAGACCTGGCTTACATCAAAATCACAAGAATGGGGCAGGACACACAGATTCCTGTATCCTAACCCTGTGCTTTTAAGTCAGGATCCAGGTTAGGAGATTCCAGGACTCTGTCTTTTTCTCCAAGTTTCCTAAGTTAGTTTCATGCACAGCCAGGTATAAGAATGACTGAAAGAGCCTTCTCTCTGTGCATCACCCAAATGGGACCAGAGATTCACCGGGCGGGAAGGCATCCAAGGAAACTCAGTGCACATCAGATAGAGAATCTGCAAGAGGGCAGCAGCTTCATTTTACTGTTTCTAGAAACATCCCTGGGAACCTAACAATCATGTAAAATGTCCAGGCCTGCTTCAGACCCCGAATGAGCCCTGGAGAACACACTGAGAGGGAAAAGGAGAGCTTTTCAAGAGAATTCATTCTCTCCAAAAGGCGATGCACATGAGCAAAGTCACTTAGGATAAGCTTGTTACCAGGTAAATAGCCCTCCCTGAGATGCCAGCTTGCTGCTGTGGCATAGAGGGCAAAAGAGTAGAACAAAGGAATCCTGGCTGATTTCTCAGTCCTAACAATCAGGAAGTTGATATGTTGATATATATATATATATATATATATATATATATATATATATATATATATGAATATATACATACACACATACTTCTCTTTTTTCTCTATCTCTCTGTTTCACTCTTTCACCATACACACACATAATATATATATATATATATATATATATATACACACATATATATACACACACATACACACACACACATATATATATATATATATATATATATATATACACACACACGCACAAACATATATGGTTTGGTTAAGCTGTCATGCTTTGGGTGATCATCCTCTGCTATATAGCATTACAATACATAGCTGGAAATGTCTGAATAAAACACCCCTGAAGTGGATTATTATTTTCCAACAAAAATCTTCCTGAAACCGACAAAGGCAGTCACACTTCTCAGATGCAGACCTTCCTGAAAGCTTCACCCATTCAGTGTGGAAATAATAGCTCATACACTCAGGATGCCAGCCATGTCAACCCATGCCCCCATGCTGTCCCCAAAGGCACGTACATACATCTTTCTTTGTCTTCCAGGGCAGAGAACATGGGTGAGCCTTTCAGGGAAAGCTGTACCAAGTTAAGTACACCCTACTTAAAAAGAGCTATTCTTATTTCAAAGGTTTTTTTTTTATTGAAAGTTATATCTAAATGAGGGAAAGTCCTCAAAAGTCCAAACATAGTAAAGTCACAATGACTCAACCCAAGTTGAGAGGACATTCACTGAAACCATAGCTAAATAGTTTTTCCAGGGTCATTGGGTCCTACAAAAAAAAGTGATAGAGAATTAATGATGTATCAGAAAATACATGATAAAACGTGCCTGCCAACCCACAGCCTTCTCTCATCGGGTCGCCCAGATGTCCCAACTCAGATCCAGAAGCTAAAACCCCGTTGTTCTGTCCAGCCAAAGCCAGATCTGCAGATGTAAAGAGGAAGTACCAAGGCAAGGTCCCTGGTAAGATTACGGGCTGTTAATAAGAAAAGACAGAAGCCAGAGTTTTGATGTACAGCTCAACAGGCAGAGGTTAAGAGGAGAGGCAGGGCCAGCTCATTTGCAAACTTGGTCCGGTTTCATTAAGTGTGAGCAGAGACAGCCTGTCTCAGTCCAGCAGAGAAGGAACTCATTATCCACGTAGGGAGCAAGAGATAAGAATCTTTTAATAATTGCTGGGAATTTTTTTATTACTATGTGGAATGCCAATTTAGGTCTCTCCTCATGGACTGGATACAAACAGCCTCCTTGGGAGTAAAGGCTGCTCCCCCACGGCTGTGGTCATTAAAGACAAAGAGCAGAGAGACGGATGTTTGCTCTGAGAATGCAGGGGCTCAGGGGGGCCCCTGCTGGCTGCAGGAACCAAGTCTCTGCATAGCTATCTCAGAACTGGCCTCTAGAACTTTCCAGAATTTCTCTAAGGTCCTCAGAGCAAGGCTGCCAAGACTTACCTTCCAAGGCTCTTGTTCCCTGCTTGCAGACCTCTCTGCCTCTCCTCCAGGGTTTTTTTTAGAATGTCTGTAAGAGCTTGTCTGGTGGTTTTTTTTTTTTTTTTTTTTTTTTTTTTAATGCTTTTAGAAACTTTGTGAATCGGATTTAAATAAACACCTTCCACCATTCCTTGACACATACAAGGACACTTCCCACAGGAAAACAGAAAATTCTAAAAAGGAGAAAGGACAGTAGGAACTTTCATGGGCTTTCGTGAGCTCGACCTGGGCATCCTCACCTGGCAGATTTAGCTCTTCATTGGGAAGGTAGCAACATCATCTGTTAGAGATGATAACACACTGGACTAATTTAAACTCTTTCACTTGATGTAATCTGAAAGGTTGAAATAATTATAAATAGCAGGAAAAATTTCGATGCAATAGTATCTTGTGGACAATAATTGGGAAGGGTGATATTCCCACTTAGGGTTTTCTCATAGGAAAGGTACATGAGTCCCTGTACTGGTTGATTAAATCACAAGGAGGCTTCTTCGCTAGCCTCTTTCCCTGACTCGGAGGTCTCCTCTTTTCTCTCTCCTCCTCTGTCCTTGCGTCTGTCTCTCCACCTGGCTGGGAGATGTAAAGTGACAGGAACTAGGTTTAAGTCTGAGGTGTCAGGAACAACAAGGCATCTTCCGGTTAGACAGTCCTCAGGTTTCCATCTCCACAAGCGAGGGCACCATGCCCAGGGCTCCAGGAGCTGTCTGAATGTTGCTCTATGCCGTCTCCGTCGCTGGGTTTCAGAGGGGCCTGAGATGTAAGGGTGTTGCTCATTCCCTGGTGGAATCTGTGCTGACAGCTCGGAGACTTCAGAGGGTCTCTGAAGTCAGAGGTATGCACTTTGGTGCATAACTCAAAGAAGCTCAAGGCAGCCATGGTTGAGTATGCTGCCCAGGGGGCTTGGCTTATCTATTAACTCCCTCACTTCCAGGCTCACCCAAAGCATTAATTATCTTCCTCTTCATCATCATCTAATAAGCATGGGATACAAGATATTGAAGGCAACAGAATGCTGTGGCTGTGTTACCCCTGGGTTTGAGTAACGCATTGGCCGCTCAAGCCATGGATGGATGGAGGGCTCCGTTTGTTCACTTGTAACATTGGATGAGTGTGGTACCTACTGTCAGGAAGGAAAGATGATCAAGGACCCAGACACATGTCCAGTGAGGTAACTATGGAAAGGATGGAGCTCGGTTAGGACAGTGGAGAGACATTACAGGGAAATTCTGCCTCCATGGCTTCTCAGTCTGCGCCTCCGAGTCTCCTCAGGTAGTAATGGGGATAATTACATCTCTCTCCCTAAGCTGCTCAGAGAGAAAAGCCAATAGAAAAAAACACAGGGAGAGAAGGGGAAATAGCTCCAATCAACCCAAAAAAAGAAGGGAGGGGACAGAACAAAAGTGACCAAAGGAAGAGCTCAAAGACCCATTTTATTGACTTTCTTCTATGATCTTAAACATGGCTTCTCTGTAGTACAAGACTGCCCCAGCTAACAAATCTTCTCACATGCAGAAACTAGATTAAATGGATTTGCACAACCACCCCTCCCCCGCAGATATCCACTTGTCTTTCCTCAGTTGATATCAAGTTGATATCAGTAGATCTTGAGGCCTCCTCCAGAGAGGCTGCCTGGCTGACTTGATGCTGTACCTCCAGGAGCATTAAAATGAGGAAGCCCTGGGCCTGGTGGAACCTCCTAGACTGCATGTTTAGGGCTGAGTTAGAAGCCTATTGTTTAATCTGTTTCATGTTTTGAATGCTTGCTCTCTGGCTGCTAGTTATCCTGAGGAGGCTATTGGAAGGCTCAGGGGAGGGGCCAGAAGTACACAATCTGGGCCAAGGTCATACCCAACTACTGCTTCCTGTCATGCTTTGCTTCCTGGGCCACTGTGATGTGAAAAGCCCCCACCACATGCTTCTATCACAATATACTGAGCTGATATGATACAGCAAAATCCTCTAAAGCCGTGAGCCAAAAATCTTTCCTTCTCTCACTTGTCTGATACTACTGCCTCAACTCTCAGGAACGTCAAGAATAAAACAGAGTTGCTTCAGAAGGAGGCTTGGCTCATGTCAGTATAGACTGAGGAGAGGGAGAAGGACATTGCTGTGCGCCACTCCGTATGTTTGTCTCTTGGCTTCAGAAGACTTCAGAGCAGCCTTGCTGGTAACTAGGTCATCTCAGCATCTAAGATGCACAGAGTCTCTCACTCCCCTGACTCCTGTGTCAGGCGCCCGCTCTCTTACATGACCCTGGCTTCTCTTTCTTTGGGCTTCTACTTCAATGGCACCTCTTCCAAGAAGGTGGCCAATGTCACTGTCCAAAGTCAGGAAAGCCGCCACGTTTTCTCCCTCTCTCCAAGTAAATAATCTTGAAGTGCAGTTATTTTTATTTTGTAGGTAAGACTTGGTTGAATTATAGGTAAGACTTTCTCTCTCCTGTGTGAGTTATGTAACTTCAAAGACTTTCTCTTTGTCCCTAAGCGCCAGGGCCTACAACAGGATCTGAATTACAGTTATTACTTCGTTTGCTGAGCAAATGCATAAGGCCCTAAGATATTTTGTTGAAAATAACAAGACCTTTTATTTGGAAATTTCCTCAGAAATAAGTGAACTGACCTTGGAATTTTGATAATGTCCCATTTACCGTTCTCAACCATAAATAACTGTCCTCAAATCAAAGCCAGGAAAACAGTAGAGTTTTATGATGGGTACCGCTTAAGATGGGTACCTACACACCGGGCTGGAGAGATGGCTCAGCCGTTAAAGGCTAGGCTCACAACCAAAAATATAAGATACCCTACACACCACAGTTTTTCTTGATGTTGTAGGGTTTCTTATAGGTTCAGGTAATAAAAATGTCCCCAAAGACTCAGACATTAACTGCTTGATGATAATGCTATTGAGGAGTTATTGATTCATTATGGTATATAATTAATCCATTGATTATTTCATAACTAGATTAACTTTTTGGAGCGGTCTAATTAGAGGAAGAATATCACTGTGTCTGACTTTAAATGATATATTGTGTATCCAACTCCTTTTGCTCAGGCTAGCTCCTAGCTGCCATGAGGTGGACAGGCTTGCCATGGACACCCCACCATCATGACTTTCACCCCAGACCCAAAGCACTGGAGCCGGCAAGCCATGAACTGAAACCTCTGAACCCAGGAACCAAAGTAAACTCTTCCCCCTTTAAGTTATGTTCTCATGTGTTTTGTCACTGTGGTAGAAAGATGACTAGCATTTGGTAAGAAAAGAACCCACTTTAGATAGTGAAGCTATAAAGAATGATATAGAATCATAATCAAAGCACTGTGTGAGTGAGTGAAACCATCCTCACCCCATGCTTTAGACTCTGACATCCCCATCCCCCAAAGTCCATTGTAGGCTCTGTTACAGTCACTTATTCATAATCCCTCAGCTCATTGCAAGCCTGGACCGCAGATCTGATCATTTATAAGTTTAGTAGGCTAATAACTCTCACTGTGAGCTGCACAGTGCAATTTCTACAGAGGCTATCGGTGAGCTGAATGGAGTAGGTTTTCAATTCCTATTCACAATTCATAAATAATGTTTTCAAGACCTTCAGCAATTGGCTTAACCATTTTATGAAAGTCTCATTTTAATGTTTGTAAAACAGGATAAAATCTTTCCATTGTGGGAATAGTGCAAGTGAATTAATGTTTGTTACACAGTTCACAGTAAAGATCAAGAATGAACTTGTTTATGTGTTGGAGCATTTTGGGCTTCAATAATAACCCACTGTGCTGTGTGATACCCTCTGCTCATTTGCATGAATCTATTCAGAACATGCTACCATTAACAGTACCAAATATCCAGTGTATTCCATAATTTAGCCAATGCCCTGAAATTAGATACAGTCATATGAAAAGAGCCATATTCACAGAACACTGGAGGAGAGTTTGAAAATTCTGAGGGAGAACCAAGAAAATATCTGAGGTACTCAGAATGGCAAACACTTCCTTTCTGGTTAATCACACAAAAAGCTTAAGAGCCATCATGCCTGTTGAGCTGAAAGCCGGTCCTGGAAATGAATGGACATAGTCAAAGATACAGGTGTGTGCTTGGGACAATATCATCCCATGCTACAGAGGATTCAGCTGGACTAAGGATGGAATGGTAACATTAAAGATAAGTCCCATGGGATTGGTTGTATTTTTTTTCTGAGATTCCCAGAGCATCAAAGAAGTCAGGGCAGAGGGAGTGGGGGACACGTTCTCAGGTGCAGTTTGGGATGGGATTAAGTGTTGGCAGGAAGAGTATTTGTAGGTCGGAGAAATAACCATTAGCCTTTTCTATGGCAGCTTTGGCCTTATCTCCATCTGAGTACTTGAGCAAAAGGGAGAGGAGCTGTAGGGAGACTGTCAAGATGAGATAGATGGAAAAACTTTGTAATTTCTCACTTAAACTCCTGAGAGAGCTTCTTGGAAGGACAACCAAACTTAATGGGACTTGTCGTGGTTCTGATAGACAGTCATCCATCTTGGGAGGCCATAGAGATGCTACCAATCTTCTTCCCGTTGCAATAAACCATGGATGAAAGCAGCTTGATCTGCATGTGCCAACAGGGGACTGAAGTAATCCAGAGTGTGTTAGAGCCATCTTCCTGGAGACTACTGTTTTCTGACTCATCCTATGGTTGTTAATTTGTCTGTAACATCACCCCTGGCACCTTAGGAGCCAACAGCTACAAAAAATTGCTGCACATTGGAAATTGCCCTTTCTCCCCAGTGAGCTCTTCCTGAAGTTCTCAGCTGTCTAGAGGTCTGCTAAACCATGAGTGGATCTGAGGACAGCAAGGAGAAAGGACATGGTGGTGCTTCACAAGTCAGATGGCCTTGCATTTGGGCCCCTGGCTTCCAGGCAGTCTGCTTGGTGCAACGCATCCCTCCTTGTATAAGCACCAGCAGGCGGACAGGGTTCATGAACTAAGTCTCCAGTGATCCAGCAGTACTGGTCCCATGTGGGGGAGGGCATAGCACTGTTCATGATGCTGTGTTTTTCCAGGTACCTGTCACCTTTACTTTCTCCTGCTGTTTCTCCATGCCAGTTCACTCCTCACCCTTTCTCCTGCCTCATCTATTTCTCAGATGTCCCATATCAGCACCCCATATCACTTCCCCTGTTATCTTTTCTTCTGTTTTTTCATTCTCATTTCTGTTTCTTGATCTCAAAGAACACATGGACCTTAATGCTACCTTCGTTTTAGTTTGGATATCTGAGCAGAGATTCAAACATGGATACTGGAAACTTAGTGCCATTAACAGGAACTGCAGAGCCCTGGATGCTAAAAGGGTGGGGGATTACTAAGCAGGGGCTAATTTAAAATTTAAATTATTTGCACACTCTGGGCCTTCACATATATCTTGGTATTGATCGCAGCTCTTTGGAAGCTATTTACGTTTTCAGCACACCTATAAGGTTGAGATTTATACTACGTTTGGTGTTTAACTAGCCTCTTAATGCACCCTGTTGAGCCATAGTATTGGTGAGTGTATTGTAAATTTCAGCCTCGGTGCTGAATTGATTTGCTTAGTGGAGTTGAATTTGGGCCATTAAAATAAATAAATAAAATGAATAAGAGGGACTTCCAGGTCCTCATGTCATATTAAAATCAACCAGAGGCATAGATATTGCCTCCATATTCACAGTTGGGTTTAGGGAGCTAGACTTAGGGGAATGAATGGTTGCTTTCAATATGGCCTTAGGTAGTAAGCGTGGTAATATAGAATTAAGAGAAGGGTTGGGGTTCAGTGCACATACACACTGATTTGAAATTAAGAAGACATGAGTTCGCATCCTGGTTTGACTTACTCTTGCTGCATCTTTTTGCTCCTGATTTCCAAGTGAATAATTCTGGCCAGAGATTAGATAAAGTTCTAGGTTTTTTGTTTGTTTGTTTTATTTTGGTTTGGTTTGGTTTCACGTTGTTGTCATTGTTGTTGTTCTTTTATTCTCACTCCGCTTTAATTAGCCTGCCTGTGCTCAGTTATGACAAGCCTAGCCTTTGGGTTAAGGCGCTGTCATCCAGGGTTGAGCCTTTTTTGCTTTGTGGACCACTCAGAATCAACATCCATTATTTGAGTATTCTACTGAACTCATGGACTCGGTGAAACTCAGGCTACCAGAAACCAAGCCGGTTAGAACATGTTCTAAAAGACACTGGCTCCTCATTGGAAGCCCATTATACCCCTCCAGTAGGAAAGCTACTTCTGAAATCAGCAGACAACTGACAGCCACTTCTGACCTCCTGGTCCTCTAAAATGCTTCCTGTGCAGTTGGGACAGTCCTGCTGGCTACTTGTGGTGGTTATTTCCTGGGACCTGGAATGCAGTAATCCCCATTGTCAAGAATAGGACCAAGAATAGGACGTCAGTTAAAGCTTCCTCTTATAGAGGGTCTCATGCATAGAGACAAATCAGGGCTTGGTAGCTTCAAACATAGTTCTGTGATATGTAAAGATTAGTCTTCTTCCCTGCACTTTCAGCTAGGGCAAACATGTTATTTCTTCTATACAGGCAGCCAGGGTCCATGAGTAGTCATTTCAGAATCCCATAGAGAGGACACAGCACCCTCTTCGGAAGCCTTAGCAATGTCTCTATTAGAGCTACCTCTGAATCTGAATCCTTGGCTTCTCCTTCCTCTGACCATGATTTTTGAATGCATAGATCCCATCAGAGAAGTTGCTATTCCTGAATATGTTACAGCTATGAGAAAAAGAGAAATGAGAGAAAAGAACATAACAGATGTTTACATCTGTGGGCATCTTTCATATTCCCTGTATTTTTTTCAGGGGAAAGAGATTTACTGAACATTCTCTCAAAAAGTCAGTATTTGTAGGTGTTCCCCAAAGAAAGATATGGTATTATGTTCCACATTGATACCTTTCAGCTGAAATGCTCAGTGCAGGAGGATAGTATTTATAAGGGACTTATAAATGTGAAATTAAAAAGTTTGGATATTTTTGTGTATGATAGTGGTGGTGATGGTGATATATGCACAATATATCATATATATGTTTATACATATCAAATAAAGATAATATATTTACTATATATAGTAAACAGTGTGCTTATATTGATATGAAGAGTAAGATTGCATGTATGTGAACTTGGAAGTTGTAGACATGGGCTGAAGAACAATTGTTGTATGTAAGAGGTGATATGACAAGAAAACAATAGCAGATCTCAGTGGTTTTTTTTAAGTCACATGACTCATTATGTCACTTCCAAAAGTTTATAATGGCTAAGTTTTCTTCACATACATACACATGTGGGTACACACGAGCATCTCTAGACCATAGCTATTATGACATATCATTAATTAAAAAAACGAAACTGAAATTACACTTCAGAACGATATGGCTCTTCAGCTTCCTTTAGAATACAACTCTTCAGAGCCCTAAACACATGTGAGAAATAGAAGAACTGGGTTTGCTGACCCCACAGGTACATTGCTCAGGTCCAATACAGGTCCATCACGAACCCTCAGAAGCTTCTTTCCTCGAGGTATGTTGCAAAGCCCAGGAGAAGGCGCTGCCCACTTGTCTCAGAACTGCTTCTTCAATGCAGCTATCCCATCGCAGTGCGAGCCTCGCAAGAGCTCACCTGGTACAAAAACTCATTTAAACAGACTCTGCTTCATGTGGTGTAACAGGAGCAGAGTGGAACTGGAGTCGAACTAATTGAGCCTTAATTTATCAACACGTTAGGGAACAGCATGCTGGGGATGAGGAGCTTAAAGATGGACTAGAAGGCCTCACTGGCCTGGTAGGCTGGAGTTGAACTCTCAGAATGTGCAAAGCTACATCAGGCCTGACCACAGCAGCCAGTGGAGAGACTCAATCCAGGTGCCAATGACTTCATGTCTCCCCTGACGTAATGGTCCATCAGAGTCAACTGTCATCTCTTATGTATCACCTTGCTATTATTCCTCATTTGTCTTTCTCCCTAGACGGTGGAAAGCACATACTAAACCCATGCCTGTGTCCTCAGATGGACTTAGAAAACGTCTCTGCCTCTTCTTCTAAGTTCATGTGTGTCTCATAACCCAATATGCGGCAGCTGCAGAGTCATGAGTGCCTTTTCCAGGACGAAAACTGTGCTATTTCTTTTTTAAGTTTTAGGCTACACGCCAAGTCCAGTCTTCTTAAAAGGGATTAAATGAGTTTTGGTGCCAGCCCACTGTCTGCATACATTTTTGCCAGTGCATCACTCCTTAGCTGGTCAAAAACATCAGCTATTTCTGGGGCAGGCTACAGAAAGCCTGGGATTGGTGCAAATGCAGCCATTCATTGATGCGTAGATCTGCTACAACTGGAATAAAGACCATTCCCCCAACACTGCTTCCTGACTATATAAGCAGGATGGTCAGTTCACTTTTCCAGTCCAGTGAGAGACACTTCCTGTGTCATCCCACAGTGTTGCAGTGGCCTGCCTCTTCCATGGCTTTCCTCCAGTGGTAGGAGGTAGGAAATATGGAGGAGGTGGAAACATCAACGGAGTATTAGAATATAGGACAGGAGCATGGCTGTGATGGTGGAAATTGCAATTGTGAAGAAAACGCAGCTGGAGAGCAATAGAACAAAGGGCAGGGTCAGAGGTGACAGAGACAAAGATGTCCTCGAAGGACTACAGATCAGAAACAGACCGACATGGTTATTGGGTACAGAGAGTTGCCAAGCTTGAAGGGCCCTGAGAGAAGTGACACTGGCTACAGTTAGAGGCTGAAAAGCTGAAGCTCCTGATAGCCTAGGTCTCTTATGACAGCTGGGTCACCGGCAACCACTGCCTGCTGTTGCTTGCTGCCCTCTGCTATCTGATGCCACAGCCCATTACTGCTGAAAGCCGAGAATTACAAGAGCTGCCAAGTGCCAGTGTCACTGGTGATTAAAGTCTAGAGCAATAAGCCTCCATAAGTCTCCGGCCTCTAAAGCCTGGAACACTAGGTCTCTAGATCTGAGGTATGCTAGGGAAGCCTGAGTGTGGCGCTGCAAACATTCTAAGAGCTTGTCCTCACTTACCCACAATTCCTATCTGAATACAACCACAGGCCCCCGTGCCAGCTGATTGCTTACAGATTCACTCCGATAGTCTCTCTTCTACCTACCGGTTTGCCCACTTAATCTACAAGTATTGGCTGAATTATCTCCATTTCAGATAGAGCCTCAGATGCTGCTGTGCAGAGAAGGTGCTGTGGAGCTCATATTTTGGGATATGGGGAAGAAAGAAGTATGATATTGAATCTCAGCGTGTCTATAAGAAAATGAAGGGCACGGGGGAATTGGAGCGTTATTTTGTAACTGTGTAGTCATAGAGACACCAATGATAAAATGATGGTGAATATAAAGTTTGTTAAAGTTAAAGGAGATTTTTTCAGAGATTGGGAGATGGGCTTGAGAAAGTCTAACCGAAAGCACAAAGACCCTGAATTATGAATGGATTGGCTACAGCAAGACACCACTCCCATCTCTCATTCTTAGACTTGGTATAATGGACCACCTTTCTGAGCTTTTCATCTGCCTTTCCCCCTAGACTATAGGTCCCTGAGGATGAGGAACCATGCTGTATCCATACTAGCATCCCTAGGACCCACCACTGCTCCTGGGGTGGAATTGCTTATTTAACAGATACCTTGGGAATAAAAGAATATTTCATCTCTGACAATTTCTCCAATAATCAAATGAAAGAGAATGACATTACGGTCCCATAAATGAGTAAACTGGGTGTAAAGGGAGCTTCCATAAAGTTTGGACAGCTAATGAAGCAGGAGTGTAATCTAGATTCTGACTTACACTTCTAAGGCCACAGACAAGGATCCCACCATCACGGGCCTGAGTACAGAATAACAAAAAGATCCTTCTGAAAGCTTGGAGCAAAGTATCTTGAAAGGGTAGTTTGTTCAAGTCTCAACAGTCATGCCGTGTGGACTAGGCACACCTGAACACATGGTCCATCATACCATGGGGAGTCAAAAACTGCATCTGTGACAATCAAATGTCCTACAGCCAAGGGTTAGCAGGAATGTGTCTTGGCCAGATTCGCTATAATAAATGGATGATCAAAAAATCGGGAGATACTTAATATAACTGGTGAGACTAGAAGAGAGAAGGGCACTCCATGCAAAGAATAGAGCCAGGCCACATGCCCACGGGAAAGGGAATAAGAGACTCTCTGCCAGTAACCTTAAGGTCAGACTTAGCCAGAGCTCCCACCAACAGGGTTGCTGGTAGGTCCTGAGCAAAGAATGAGGGAATGGGACAGATACTTTTGAGACGACTGGAACCTGGGCAGAAGTGAGAAGGGGCATGAGAAGCAGGTCCTGTTGTTTTCACAGCGTGCAGGTGCAGGCGCACACAGCCACAGGGTGCTATGCAGTCTGGTGGGAGGCCTGGGTCCCTGGCCCTGGTTGGTTTACCGTGGGCCTGGATGTTTGCCTTGGCAGCTCTGGAGTACTGGCCTCGGCCTCGGCATCATTCCCCAGTGGCCAGGCAGCTGGGCCAGCACACCTGAAAGTCATTAGCTTGGGGTCCCATTTTGTTCTCACGTTTCCAAGCAGTGACCCATAGCCACGTGTGACCAGGCAGGCACTTTATCATTTTGCTTTCTCCAGCCCAGCCCACCTTTTTGGCTTCCACAGTCCCTGCCCAAGGCCAACCAACCCTTCCAAACCCAAACCAAACAAGCATGATTTGTCTCTAATGAATATTTATGAGTTGACTTTGTTTTCAGGAAATATATGTCTGTCTTCATTTTGTAAGTTATATTTATGCAGATTCTGAGGCTCAAGGTGCTTAAAACATGTGTCCAGAATCGCATGACAAATGTGGACCACATTCTAAGTACAAGCTGAGATTAGCCTGCTGTCAACAGGTTGTTGAAGCTTGTGTAACACATGAGTGTCCATCCCACGTCTTCCAGGCTTCTGTCCCTGCTGATCTCACCTGTGACATCCCATAAGGTTCAAGTATCCGTGTGTGAATACAGTAGATAGTCTGTCTATCTCTTAGTTTCCAAAACTTAATTCTCTCCTCAGTATATTTGACACAGGCAATTGGTTCCTTGTTATTTTCTTTTTTAAAAATACTCTTCTAGGGGTTGGGGATTTAGCTCAGCGGTAGAGCGCTTGCCTAGGAAGCGCAAGGCCCTGGGTTCGGTCCCCAGCTCCGAAAAAAAGAACCAAAAAAAAAAAAATACTCTTCTAGATGTCTTCCTCTAGAAGCTCTAATTTGGTAGCTTCTGACTCTATTTCTCTAAAGTGATGTTTCCAGCCTGGGACATTTTGTATCCCTGTGGCTGAGACAGTTGTCACAACGCTGGGGCATGAGAGAAGTTCCTGGTACCTAGATGATAGAAGTCAAGGGTTATGATAGAATTCTGCAGTGTATTAGACACATTATCAAAAGAAATGCCATTGTACTCAAAGTGTCAAAGGTGCCCAAAAAAAGGTCTATAAAAGCAATAAACAGATATTTATGGGTACTTTCCCCTAGAAGTTCATGTTTCCAGTTCATGTTTCCAAAACATAATGCATTGACAATATGGTATTTATATTAATTAAAATATAATTATATATTATATACTTTAATTTAAAAATATATGATTGTGTTATTGAATTATAAAATGTACATTAAACTTATAGCATTTTTATATTTTGTGTGGTGTGTTACAGATTATTGGGCCAACTCATTGGCACTGACTGTATAATATCTCACTTAAACCTCACACTCGGTGAATGGCTTGGGGAAGACTAAACCATGGTCAGTAGCAGATGTTATTTATCTGGCATCATTTTTAATTGTGGAGAGCCAATTAATTATGTATATGTATACCATTGTCTTAGTGTTTTACTACTGTGAACAGACACCATAACCAAGGCAATATTTAATTGAGGCTGGCTTAGAGGTTCAGAGGTTCAGTCTATTATCATCAAGGTGGCAGCATGGCAGCAGCCAGGCAGACATGGGGCTGGAGGAGCTGAGAATTCCACCTCTTGTTCCAGAGGCAACTAGAAGACTGGCTTCCAGCAGCTAGGAAGAGAGTCTTAAAGCTCACAGCCACAGTGACACGCCTACTCCAACAAGGCCACACCTACTCCAACAAGGCCACACCTACTCCAACAAGGCCTCACCTAACACTGCTACTCCCTGGGCCAAGCATGTACAAACCATCACAACCATTAAGAACTTTATAAAGACGATAGTATATTCTCTCATTTACCGTTTACAACAATTTATAATACCCAGAGGTAATGTGCTATATTAGGAAGTTGAGTCCAGCCACAGCATATTGAATATGCCTGTAATATTAGGACACCAAGGCACAAAATAGTGAAAACAGCCTTTCTAAGTGGTAGGAATAGGGATTCAAGATCATATAACC
This sequence comes from Rattus rattus, assembly GCF_011064425.1. NCBI lineage: Eukaryota > Metazoa > Chordata > Mammalia > Rodentia > Muridae > Rattus > Rattus rattus. The sequence continues at coordinate 138,911,877 of NC_046158.1, read as the reverse complement.
GTACTCCAGAGTATCATATAAACAGTTCATAGAAAAATATTACTGAGAAACCACCACAGTTTACTCCTGAATTGTTTGTTTGACTTTGAAGAACGGACATATACATTAATTACATCCTATTCAATACCACCTTACAGCTCTGTATATTTAAAAGTTATAAATTTAGTATGAAGCAGTCTCTTTTACAAAAAAACACATAACCTACAAATAAATAACAAAAAATGAACTTGCTATAGTCCTCTTAAAATCCTAAGTGAGAATCGTCTGGGAGGCCAAAGCTGCATATTTCACAATTTAAAAAATTCCAAATAAAAGCAGTTACTGTTCACCTGGCTCCTTGCGGATCACTTTTTCAGGGCAGCCTTTCTTGATCACCATTTCCAATCATCATTTCGGGAATGTACTTGGGACCCAGATGGAAGCCAGCCTGTGTACTAAGGAATGCATATATCATTGGCTCTGCCAATGCCACGCCAAGCCAAAGACAAGACAAGGCTCTTGGTTGTCTCTGACTTCAGGAGGGTTCACAGAGGCAAAAGTTCAAAAGACCTTCAATAACAACAAAATCTACAGAAAGCTCACATATTCATGGAAACTGAACAACTCTCTACTCAATGATATCTTTGTAGGAAAGAAAAAAAAAAGAAAGAAAGAGTATCTTCTTAAAGGCAAAAAGGAGGGAGAATGGCTGGGAGTTTTGTAAATGGGATACCAGGATGGGGATGAACTGTAAATAAATAAAACAATTAATAAAACATTAAAAAAAAAAAGGTTCTCTTAGAACGGATCACGACTTAGGTTCTTGATTTAGCCGACCTTGTGTTGGACAAGCATACAACAAACATAGGGTTGCCAAATACAGCAGTCCAAAATATATCCTTCCAGGGAAAGTTGAATTTCAGATGAATGACAAACATTCTTTTCAGCAGATCAAGATAAAGATATAGATATTGATATAGACGATATAGATATAGATGTCATTGATCTGAAATTCAGATCTTTCTGGCATTCTGTATTGTAGATGACAACCCCTAGGCAGGAGCTGGGCCAAAGGACAGAGTTGCCTGGTTACCCTCAGGGACTCTGCCGCCAGAGTGCTGAGAATGCAAGAAAGGAAGACGACGGGCAGGAAGCTGTCTCTAGGACACGTTGAGTCAACAAGTCAGGGCACGGGCAGTCCTCCCTTCCGCTCCAGAGGAGCAGTGTTTGAAAATCGGACATCCAATTCCTGGCAGCCATCTCAAACTAGGAGTGGTTTTAGTTTGCTTCTCGGTTTCCTCATGTACCCAGCTTTCTCTTCCTGGTCGCTTTTGTCATGGCAGCAGTGACAGTTGTCCTTGAGCCTGGTTGACTCAGAGAACACAAGAGACATTCTCCACCCAACCCCCACCCCTCTCTCTGTTATCTCTGTCTCTCTGTCTCTCTGCCTCTGTCTGTGTGCATGTGTGCATCTATGTGTGAATATTCAAAAGAGGATGCATATGGAGGGCAAAGGTCAACCCTGGGTTGTTGTTCAGTTGCCCATCTTGCTTTTTGACACAAGGTCTCAGACTGGTCGGGGCTTGCTGATTTGGATATGCTGGCTGACCAGTGAGCCCCAGCGAGTTATTTGCCTGTCACCACCTTCCCAGCACTGGGATTATAAGGATGTGCCGCAATGCTTGACATCTTTGTATGTGTTCTGGGGAGCAAGCACTTTATTGATTGGGACACTCTTACCAATGTAAAGCCTAGGCTGGCAAGACAGCTCAGTGAGCAAGAGGCTTACTATGCCTGCCTGATGGCATAAGCTCAATCCCCGGAACCCACATGAATGTAGAAGGCAAGAACCAAGTCCATAAAGGTGTCCTCTAAACATTCATGGTGAGATATGTGTGTTTGTACATATATCATACACACACACACACACACACACATGCGTGCAAATAATAATAATAATAATAATAATAATAATAATAATAATAAAATTAAAAAAAAATAAAAAGATCCCAATTGTTTCAGGCCTGTACCAGCATAAATATGCAACATATGGTAGGATTTGGCTTCATAGGACCATCGTCAAGGTTGGAGTGAAAACTGCCCCCCCATGAAGCATAGATATTGAGAAATAGGGCTCACAATGCCATGGAGGGAAGGATAGGCAGCCTGGCAAGTACAGGGTTGACACAGCAGCAGCTTAGCAAGGACTCAAGCAAACAGGAGCTCCTCTGAGGTAAAGACAGAGGCAATGAGCCAGTGTGGCTGCTGGTGAGTCTCCCATATCGCTCCAAGGACAAGAAGTAGAGACTATAACAGATAAGATGTCCCCATGAAGGAGAAACAACAATAGTAGGTATGTTCCAGAAGAAATGCAATGTAGGGAATTAGCTTCAAGGTCTAAGAAGAACTGAAAGTAATGGAGAAATGAGGAAATCCAGAGTTTAGCAACTGTAGAAAATGATTGCCACATCTTGGGTCAGAGCAACAGAAGAAGTGCATGGCTTTGCAGGATCCACAGAATCCCTAAGAACCCTGCTAGTGCCACTGATCTGTAAGATAGACACACACGCATGCACACACACACACACACACACACACACACACACACTGACCCTAAGGTTTTCCCTTTCCTTCCATCTCTCATCAATTCCTTCAGTTTCCCATATAGATCTCAAATTTGACAGTCAACGGACTCTGGAACACAGTAGATGGAAGAAAGAAAGAACCAGATTGTATCTGAGTACAATATCAAATGATAGATTCAAGGGGCTGGTGATAGATCGTAGAGGAGGTTTAAGGATAGCGTTACCATTGCAAAAAGGAGAGTATTATGCTAACACGAGGCTCACATCTACCTAGTGTGCAGGCTTGGGGAGATGGCTCAGTCTGGAAAGTACTTAGGATTTAAGAACAAGGACTTTAACTTAATCCCTAGCATCCATGTAAAACCCAGGTGTGACATCAACCTCCATAGATACATACGTCTCTTTCTCACCCATTTCTGGTAATAGGGGTGAAAATATGTGATTCATTTTATGAATAATTAGGGTACTACTTTTACCAGGGCAGTTGTAGCTGGATCTATCACTGATACAGGCGCCTGGTATATAGCAGAGGGTTCTGGTATCATAGAAGGCATTCCAAAACGATCAATCATTTGAGAAGAATTTAATGAAGGGATTATCAGAAGAGTTATGTACTAAGAGCTGGTAAGGCATGCAGGGGCACTATTACAGAGAGTTGAAGAGGTAAGATGGGAATGGCCAGTGTACATCCTCAGAGATGGACCCCTATGGGCTAGTGTCAGGACGTAAGATCACGAACATTCCATTTCCTGTTCTATTTCTGCATTTGTATCTTGGGCCGGCATCTCTCTTTGTCTGAGCTCAGCCAGAAAGAAGAGACCCTGAGCCATGAAGTTTTCTGGCTCAGTTTTAAGTGACACAATCTGGAAAAAGAAAAACAAAGCAAACAGAGAAAGAAAGAGAAGCCTCCCAGGTGATAATGTCACAGCAGTGGGAGGGATAATGGCCAACAGTAAGTATCACAGACACGAAGGGTCTCAACCTTTGATGGACTCAAGAAGGCAGCTGTGGGCAGTGTTAGTAAAGGTAAAAGAGTGAGGTGTTCTATAACTCTGTCTTCAGGGCATGACATTGTATCCACAGTGTAGCCAGGCACATCTCCTCAGTTTCATAAGTCTGTCTTCCTCCTCATCTTGGTGGTGAATCTCCTGCTTCTCACTATCTCCAGAGTTACAATCTCTCTACCAGAACTCCTACCTTCTACTTCCTGCCTTTTGGTAAAAGGCGATCGGCTTTTCATTGACAGTTAATGCTTCCACACAGTGCATTATTATCCCTCCATGGCATGGCTGTTGCAGTATTGATTTCTCAACAGTATGACTTCTTTCCAAGACCTGTACAAGACTGGACCTGTCAACAAAATTTCATGGAGGGAGAAGGGGCTCACAAGGCTCCATCACTGAAGGTTTATAGTCAGCTAATAATGGCTGCTCAAGATATACAGTTTCTTCAGTGGTGTAACCACGGCTGAGTTTCCTATGCTCCTGTAAATAGTCTCCCACAGATGATCCAGTAAGAAACTGTAACTAAACAGAATGATTCACAAGAAAGACATGCAGTTATAAGGGGAATGAGTTGGGAAGTGGATCAGAAGAGGACAAGAGAGGATGAAGGTGGGAATATAATCAGAATAGATTACATATACCTATTAAAATAATGAGGGGCATTATTATGTACAATTAATATGCACTATAAGAAGTAAAATATTAAAAACGTGAAAAGAACAAGACAGTAATTTGTTCTCTAGTTAACCAGTCAGAATTCTAAACCATACCTCACTGGCTAGTACTGAGCCACACCTCATTCGCTAATGCTCAAAGCCACATCTCAAACCTCATTGGCTAATGCTGAGCCACACCTTACTGGTTAATGCTGAGCCACATCTCATTGGTTAATGCTGAGCCACACCTCATTGGTTAATTCTGAGCCACACCTCATTGGTTAATTCTGAGCCACACCTCATTGGCTTGGTGCTGAACCACATTTCATTGGCTATTGTCACTGGAAGACTTTCTGCTTTCAGAACTAAAACAAAGATCTGAGCAGTATCAAAATGAAGGACCTGTCCCACAGGCAGTCCAGATGGTAGTCAGGCTATGCTAGCTCATAACTATTAAGTAGCTCATACTACTGAGTATTAGCTTCATAGGAATCCTGTTTGATACTTTTCAGACACAGTTGTCAATAGAAATAAAATAAGTAAACTCTAAAGAAACTGTATTTAAAGTGTAATAAATGGCCGTGAATACTTAAAATTCTTTATCTCTTACTATTTTGCTCTATATTGCTGGTACCAATGAGATTATGCACACTTACTGGATCTGTAACAGATGATATGTTATAGTTGTGCATAAATTTAACACACCTACATTCAGTGTCTTAATACGGATAGATTGAAATTGGCTATGGAAGGAATTTTTGTACCATGGAAATGGGCATATACTAAAAAAAAAAAAAAAGTCATTATTAGTTGTTGTTTCTAGAGTGCTGATTATTGTGTATTTACCAGAACAACACTAGAACCTCCTACCTTCTCAGCAAATTTCAACCAAGTTTTGAACAATGAAGCTAAAACAACAGTGGCACGAATCCTCCTGTGCCTTTGTTTCTTTGTTAGATTCACTCAAGAGAAAGGTGGGCGAGGCTAAACTGCATTGTTTATGCTTAACTGCATAACAAGGTATCTTTTTCCATGAAAAGTCGTTAAGTAATCCAGGTGGAGTAAATCTGATGCCTTTTGCACTAGGAAGGTGAGTTGGAGAGGGGTCAACAGGGCATGGAGTAGAAGCAGAAGTAAACAGCACCCGAAGATGTTACACAAAGAATGCCTTGTGGGGGTAAGTGGTAAAGGGATGCTATTTACAAATGTTCTACTTCTAAGAGTAAATGACATAGGGAAGGAGGGAAGGTTAAATATTAGGTCTAGTTTAGCATTTTAGTAATGTGACTCTAGAAAAATTACAATATCCATCTCATAAAGAGAGGGCAATACCACCATGATAATGTATTTGAAACAACTGTCAACATTCACTCACTATGGACTCCCTAGTATTTGCCCATTGCATCCCCACAACATGCTAAAGAGAGCGAAGGCAATCCCATCCTTGAGGCCTCCTGGGCATGCAAGAGAGAAGCACATTAAATAATTGGACTTCAATATCACTTTTGTGTTGATGAGCACCCCGCAGGAATGCGTGTGTCAATTAAGCTAAGCCAGGATGATCACAAATCATTTAGGGACCAAATAATACTTGTGCTCTGTTCTCTGTCCTATCTTCCCTTCTACAGCTCGCATCAGTGTCTCCTCAGATTTCTGAGATTGTTTCCCTCCATTTTGCTCAGAGTACAGACAGGTGTCTGTTGCTTTTGCTTTGTAGCATTTGGGGAAAGCTTCTGAAGGGAGCTCTGCACTCCTTCAAGTAGACAGAAATGACAGACACAACACTCTTGGGAGCCTTCACCCACCGTATGAAATGGCACTGTGGAAAGTCCTTGCCTGTTGAGGTGTTCCCAGTAGAACTGAACTCCCATAACTCAGGATGCACTAGAGTACATATTCTCCTGGTTTTCCTGTTTTCTTACATCTACCTTTCCTTACAGTTGTTCTCTGCAATTCTCACACACATCTTTAATACCGATTGAAATAGGAGGTACAAAAAGAGAATTTCTCTCTTGAACTTGAACTTTTCCCCACCCCTGACTCTTCTACCTCCCACACACTGAGCATGAACGTGACCACATGTATAAGAAAAGACTGCTAAGAAAGATGGATGGAATAATGTGCTCTCTAGAGCAGGACATTCTGAAAGGTAAAGGGGGACCATGGAAAGTACACCCTAAGCAAAGCAAGTGCAAACTGTATTCACAGATAGTCTTCTCAGAAAAAGGCCAGGCAGTTGTCAAGGGCAGAGTCCTGGTGGGGGCTCAGGAACAATTAGCTCTCTGTCATATCCACGGGGTTCTTGGTCTCACAGACAACAACAAATCAGACCCAAGGTGCATCAGGAGGGAGGGATGCATCTACCCAAAAGCCCTCACAGAAAGACATAGTTTACAAGAGAAAGCAACATGGGTTTGCTCAAGTCTGTCACCCATCTCTCCTTCAGGCATCTGCAGCTTTCTTAAGAGGCAAGAAACACCTACCAAATGGAGATCATGCCCTCGGGCCTTGACTCTGAGAGCCTTACCTAAATGACTTCTGATGTTGGGAGCAAAGCACAGGCAGCTTTGTGTATTTCCTGTGTGCCGAAGCTGCTCTGGGTGAGCTGGGGGCAGCCAGGGGGATTCCCAGGGAGGGAAGTTTCAATGCAAGCCCTTGCTGCTGAGAAAGGTCTGGTTTCAAGCCTGCTTTGCTAATTTCCTAGACTTTTTTTTTCTTCCCCCCTAAACATTTAAACTTAAATAGCTATATAAGTTCACATGCTCTTTTATAGAGTGAAATAAACAGCTTTTATAGCCCGAAAACAGCAGACTTAGAGATCAACCGCTCACCACTGAAGCAGGCATGTTTAAGCTAAAGAAATAGAAGCATTCTCTTCCTTATTGGTGGCTATATTTTTCCCCAAACTAATGGGAGGCAATATATAAATTAGCTGCCATCTAAGTTGTCAGAGGAAGACGTTAATGCAGCCTCCAGGCATTTTGCTGCAAGGCTGCCCCCGTCTGGCTCCCACCACAATTCACAGATGGTGATTCCCACAGAAACCATGTATGCTTACAGAAGAGCCACCGAGAGTTTGAGGGCAAAGCAAGTTCAGGATCCTGCTTGGCAGGCAGGTTTTTTCTCCATCTTCTGGCCACCATTCCTGACTTCTCACCTGATGTATGCCATGTAATTTAGTTTAAAGTTTAAAAAAGCCCATCCTTTATTTTTTCAATAGGTGCCAGAAGTCCAATATCACACAAGTCAGGGGAAGAAGAGCCCAAGGGCTATTCAAGCTCATTCTCTGGAGGTAACCTTTCCAATCCAGGCATTGCAACCCTTGGCCTCAGGGTTTTCTTCCTCTTGGGCCTAAGAAGCAAGTAAAACACTCACAACTAACTATCAGATAGAGCCTAATACTATCACACACACACACACACACACACAGACACACACACACACACACACACACACACACACACACTCCTCATCTTAGCTAATAATATCAGCTATGATTGCGTTTCCAAATATTATCATATTCTGGGGTATTAAGATTTGGGTTTGAACATATAACTTAATCCACAATAATGTTCAATAACATTTTCAGAGAGGCTACACTTGTTCCACTAAATGGCCTTGTGCCTATCCACACATTGACTAAGTGAACTCGGTGGGTTTATTAAAAGAACAACTGAAATCGGTAGGGTAAAGCCATGAGAGATACAGGGGAGTAATTAAAGGGAAGGGAATGGGGTGGACTTGTTCGAAACTTCTGTGTGCTTGTATGAATTCTTTTTAATAACAAATGACTGAAAGATCACTACGGGCATCTTAGAGTCTAGATAACAGGCTGCGACCAAGTCGTTACTAAGCTAATTCATAAATTACCTATGGAGGCAACTTCTTTCTCAGATGTTTCCCCTACTGTTCCACTGCCAGGCATATGTTTCTCTACCTGTATCTTTACTGTATGTTTACTGTTCTTTAGTTTCCAGTGTTCTTCACTTACATCTCCCTAAAATGCATCAAATTCATGTTCCAAACTCATGCATATCACAGCACTTCTGTTTAGCTTTCTTTCTCAGCTTACCCTGCCCCCCTTCAATAGATAGATCGAACCCCTTTATGCTTTGAGGACTCCTTGCATGGTTCTCTGGCCTCATTTATTCCCCTTTAAGACTGTGTATTGAAACAGTAACCATACTAAGGTATTGATGACAGGAAACAATCTAGAGATGAGATATACAGACGTGAAAAGGCTTACTGTTTAACAGTTTTCTCTGAGATCGAAACCTTCCATCACCCAGGGAAGCTCTTTAAGCAGGAAGATAAACAACTCAAAAGAGCTGCAGGAAGTCCCTGAAACAGAGCAGACTCACCAGACCCCTCCCTGCAAGAGTAAGTAATAAAAGCTAAGAGTCCCTCTCACACAAGAAAAGCTGCAAAGGAGACTCTGGCACCAGTCCGGATATCCTAGTTTTTGTGACCTGTCATCTGAGTGCTGGAGTGGGTCTTGACGTACCTATCTTTGACTCATTTCTGCTTCTATAAGTAACTCTTCACCTGCACTCCTTAACCCAGTAAAACTCATGGTTCACCAAATTGGACTTTGGTAGCATCCATTCTTTGGTCTGTTGAGGGATCCCTCAAAGGGCGAGCAGATATGTGTAGCATCTCCCCAGAAAAGGTTTTGTCATATAACAAGGTTGAAAAGCTAGTTAACTCCCTCTGGAGCCTTAGCAAAGCCTGAAGAGAGACAAGAATCTGTGGGGTCTGGTCTCCAGTTTGGAGTTCCTCTCAAACCTCCCTAGAACTACCTGGAACTGCTTAGGGAGGCGCAACCCACTCAACCTTGAAAAGAGCAATGCTCAGAAACTCCAAACCAGCCCCAGGAAGATCTTGCAATATGTGTTCTTTCCTCTGGCTTCCAAATTACCAAGCTGCTCCCATCTGTCACTTTGTGGTGAGTAAATTTAGAGGGATTCTTGGAAAGACTAAATAGGGGCTTTGTATTTTTGAGTCAATGACCAGAGAAGACTCTATTTGCTTTCCCCTCTCAGTCTAGTAGCAAAGAAAATGGAAGGACACAACCTTCTTTGGGAGAGATAGGAAGACATGATCTTACCTAGGGTAAAGTCGTGGTGCGTGCGTGTGTGTGTGTGTGTGTGTGTGTGTGTGTGTGTGTGTGTGTGTGTGGTGTATAGTATATGTGTAGTATGCGTGAGAGAGAGAGACAGTGTCTCTCTGTATGTGTAGTGTGTAGTGTGTGCGTATGAGAGAGACTGTGTGTGTGTGGTGAATGTTGTGGTGTGTGTGTGTGTGTGTGTGTGTGTGTGTGTGGTATGTGATATATGTGTGTGTATGTGGTATGTGATGTGTGTTTGTGTGTGTGTGTGCACGCACGTGAACCTACACATTTTCATGTAAAGGAGAGTTGTATGACAGACTCTGGGAATATCACCAGGGGATGGATGATGTGTATCTGTTGGGAATATGTTTCACGGGATTTTTATTGATTTTCTTCATCTTAGGCAGGCTGTATTGTAGCCTGTTCTCACATCATCTCCTTTCAAACTTGCACTCAGCAAAGTAGGTATCATAACTGGCACAGCCCGGTGGCGTGTGAGCAAACTGAGGATCAGAAATGAAACAACATGCTAGGGTAGAAGAATCCGTCAAAGCCTCTTCAAGTCTGAGCCCACACTCCAACCAGAATTCTGTATCCCTTCAGGACTGGACACCTCAAATACTGTTTCTTCCATTCTGTCACCTCTGGGAGGAGAAGGTGGGTATAATTCCTAGTATTCACCAGGCATTAGAAAGTCGGCAGGGAGTGCTTCTCTCCATGGAGGGAAGCATGAGCAGACTTACTGCTCATCACAATGAACCCAACTCAGGCAGGTTGCCTCAGTGCTCCACAGTGTTTAGAATTGATCTCACCCTTCATTACGTAAATAACATCCTATGATCACTCTGTATATGGGCCTTACTTACCTTGGCGCTTGGAATACAGAAATTTCTTGAGAGGTCTTGGTCATATTAGAAGACAGACAGCTGACCGCAGAGCAATACCATGCCCACGGCTGAAATGGTAGCTCTTAAACACAGTCTGCACCTCTCAGAACAAGCAACGGTACCCCGAGTCTAACTGTCTGCCCTAATATTTCAGAATATTTCCTTTCAGAAGCACAGCAGTGTTCTCTGTGCTTCCTCCATGTTTTGACCTGTTGCCACCCAGCCCAAGAGCCTCCGTGCTTTGTCCTGGTCCCTGGCACTGTGCTGTGCCCACTCAGCCTATTTTCCAAGCTTCCCTCTTTTTTTTTCCCTCCTCACTCCCCACACATGTGTCTCCTCCCTTTTTCTGAGTCTAGTCACTAATAATGCTCACTCCTGATGAAAAGCCCAGCTCTGTGGGAATCCATGGCAAAGGAATGTCAGCAGCTGCCAGGCCTGGGTCATGCCAGGGTCAGTGGCCTGGTCGCTTTCTGTGGTTTCTGTTGGCCCAGGTTTAAAGGTGTTCGTCAGCGCCAGCCTTACCCCCATCCGTGCAGGCCTACACCTTTGATCCTTTGCAGGCCTCTGACCATAACCACATCCGAGAAGCTTATAACTTGTAAACTGCTGCCTCTGCCTTCTTTGAATGGCCATGGTACTTGGTTTCTCCCTTCGATGTTGCAGTGAGAAGCATCCCATATTGCTAGCTAAGGTGTCTGGGTTCTTTGTTCATTAACCTCTGCCTGGCTAGCCTCTGCTCACACTTTATAGCTCAGCAGACAAACTATTTAACACTGAGAGACACCCGAGTCCAGACACAGAGCTCATCACATGGTAAATTATTAGACTGACTGTTAATCTGGCATATATATCCACAAGACCAGGTAAAGTGTGTATCTTTCCCCCAGAATCTCTCCAGTAGCTGATGGTGGATGGGCCTGCAACTGTGGGAGACATGAATGTCTTCCCTCAGTGCCATGCCTTTATCTGCCAGGAGTGTGGTCCTTCCTACTCTTCAAGAACAGACAGATATGTGGTGTTTCACATTTGTCGCCTACTGGGGAATGACCCACTCTCTATATTGTTCCATCCGACACTTTAACTTCCATGATTTCTCGATCTTTGATGACAAAACCCCTAGCTTTTAAGTGGTTATTTTATTACCCCAAGATGGGCTGCTGACTGTGATGACCAAAGAAGAGTGACTGAGGGTAGAACTCTAGAGATCATTATTTTTGAGGAACACTCTGTGTATGAGTTGAGTGAAGAATTTTCTATACCAAAGCATCTAATAAATACATGAGAAATCGCTTTCTCAAACAATGATTGTTTGTTTGTAAAAAAGGCAAGAAACGTAACTTTTTCAGGGTTTGATGCTGTCTGTCTTTAGAGCCTCAGCTTATTGTGTCTGGTTTCTCTGCTTAGTATTTTATGATATACCTGAATGTCTTGCTGTAGTTTTACATACCCATATCTTCACACAGATAGATACAGAGACATATACATGCATATAATGAAGATATAGCTATGTACAGACATCAGGACTCTTCAGCTTACAATTAAAAAACAACAAAACAAAAACAAACAACCTTTAATTCTAATTCTAATGGCATGCAGTTGTAGCCCCAGCTGCTGTAGAAGCTAAGGCAGTAAGGTCACTTGGGATCAGAAGTTCAAGGCTAGCCTGGAACGTTACACAACATTATCTTGAAAAGAAGAGACAGTTGGAGGAAGGAAAGAAAGAAGGAAGAAACAAGGGAAGGGTTGAGGGAGGGAGGAAGAAAGGGGAAAATTAAAAAAGAAAACTAAAATTTGCTTAAATATTAAGGGGAATTCACACAAGTCCAGAGCCCAAAAGTCTTCCCCTCGAGAGTACAACAAGGGATTAAATGTTCCTAGCGCACTCATGTTTACCTGCTGTACGTTTCTTGCTTCTTGCTCACAGAGGGTATCTGTCTTTAAAGTTCCTCTCTATGTCTGATGAAGATTACCAATAGCAACTGAGATTTGTGTCCTCCCTCATTCACATTCCATTGAGAGCCCTGAGGTGTATGTGGGGGTTGCTTTTATCCTGTGAAGAAATGGACCTTCGCCTTGCAAGCCACCATGCTAATTGGCTAACCCTCAAGTCATCATTGCGGTCAAGTAGAATAGGATGGTTGTACTAAGCCAGGAAGAGACTCTTGCTGCCCATCCATTTTATCGCGAGAGCACGATGAAGACATGGAAGGAATTAACCCCCCTATTGGAAAACAGCAATGATGTGTACCAGGAGTAAAACAAAGAAACATCCTTGCTATGGAGTGGCAGTAGAATTACCTCTGTTTATTTGTCAGTTCATTGGTAGGGCTATAGCCTGGCACCTACCATGTACTAAAAGAGATGAGGACTCACAGAAGGATATGGAAGGACTACTGTGGGGAAGCTTCCTCAGTCCTCTACTGCTACATGAATTTTCTAGGAGAAATCCAAAATAAAATCTGTTTATCTCAGATTGCTAGGCACCCAACCAAAGAAATCCATCCTACCAAATCCTCCTCAGTGGACCAGAGAGGTTTGGGGGTTATTGACAGAAGCATGGGTGACCCTGGCAGCTGTACCACATTAAGTCCTACCTCCAGTATGGAGGACTTAGGAAAATTGCAGCACTGAGAAATCCCATACCCAGGAAATTATTTATGCCTTATAAAACCTGGGGTAGGAAAGTGTCCTATGAGGAACTTATGAACCCCTTGGGATTCCCCAGCCACAAGGCAGTGTTAATAGGTCTGATTTCAGGAGGCTTTCATGGCAATCACAACTGCTCTGTGTGATGGCAGTGATCATGTCTAATCCAGAGAGAGCAGCTACACCTGTTGACTGTATACCAGACTGGGATTACTATTTGTAAAGTCTACTGGGATGACCTCAGAAAGGAGGGTACTATGAAGATGTAAAGAGTACATGTTGACTTGGGACTTTCCTAGACCTCAAAAGTGTACCTTTCCCTGGCATAAGGATGGGTGAGGTGACTAGAGGGATGTCACTACATCACAGGGACTAAGGCCATCTGGCAGCAGGGTAGGCCAATAAGAAGGCTGAGCTCAGGATGAAAGGCTGAAATTGGGAGGAGGAGAGGGGTTGAGGGGAGCACATGTGACAGCCAGATGCATCACGGTTCAAAGAAGCCCTGTTGTTTTATAAGAGTTGATTCTTAACTGTACATCAGAGGGGAATCACTACACTGAAAAATAAATGACTTAGCTACTTATCTTTCACCATAAAAAGATAATACAGTGAAATAGCTTACATTTTAAAATGTGAAAATATTTTTAAAATCCTCCTGGCTTAGGAAAAAAATACTATAAAAGGTTACATAAAAGCCAAATGTCATAAGAGCTAAAACAGGGGTAAAAGCATTTAAATTTAAAATTAACAAGGAACTGAGATAATATTAAGAGACTAAAATTTTAGCCACATGTATAAAATGCAAATATCTTCAATGCATAAATGGACTCTATAAGTGACCTAGAGAAGGGAGTATAAACAGACTATAATAAATAATATGACCATGAAAAAGTCCTTAATATCTCTTGTAATATGATGAATACATATCACTCTAACTTTTCTATCAAATTGAGGAGAGTAATCAATATTTGTTATTTTAGTGTATGTTGTATGATATATCATCCTAGCATGGATAGTCTTCTTAAAGGATAGTATCATAAAACACTATTGAAAGTTTTCAAAATGGGTGTGCAATGTCACCAAGTAGACTTTATTTAAAAGACACAGCAACAATGCAAACTTAAATGTACACACACATATGTAAACGGGAATCACTTAGGATAGGACCGCATCGCTATAAGAAAAAAATAGCACAATGATTTGTACCGGGCAAAATGAAGTAAACAAGACCTGTCCAGACACCACTGTTTAGTGAATTAAAACTCATACTGTGATAGAGAGATAGCAATGTGGGAAGATAGCTAAGAAACTTCCAGACATCCCTAGAGCTCTAGGTTTGCTGCAGTGCTTAACCTGCAAAAATCTGAACACCCATGTACCTCATGTGCTTCAAGACAAAATTGCAGAAGCTGCTACACCCAAAGCCAGAGTATCACGGTTAGTACGGAGTGGTAAAATTGTAGGATGTCTTCTCAGTTTTTGCTACGCTCTTTTATCTTTCTCTTTCTTTTATTTTCCTAGTAAAATGTTGAACGTGGTACTTATAATGAAAATACATTATTTCTCGCATAAATGCTGAACATAATCATTTCACCGAAACGCATTAAATGTTATGGGCAGGTAGGTGTAGAACTCTGTGGAAGGAAGAGATAGGAAACAGAGATAAAGAAACCGATGGAGAAGGGTAAGTCAGGGTCTGAAAGATGAAGCCAGCTCTGACTAGCTTTGTGCACACGTGAGGTTAGTCCAGGGTTGTGCATCAGCAGAATCACAAGAAACATTGAGTGGGTGGATGGGTGAAGACAGAACTGGATAGTAACCCTTTGATAAAAAGAGAATCATTTTCTACAAAGGATTGAAGCGATTCTTTCCCTTTTTTTGAAGATCAACCTATGGTCTAAAGAGAAAGCGTGTAGTTGCCCTCAATATTGAAGACTGTCTCAAAAGTGGTTAAGGAGAGTTTTCACAGTGTAGGGCCTCCTCAGCAGAGGAAGGACTCTGGAAAAACTTAGGCTCACTTATTTTTCTCTGCAGCCTCTTAAATGGTTTGTTTGCTCCAAGCTATGCGGAGTTTATTCTGCCTATGGTTAGTCACCTGAACAAGAAAAAGTTACCATGCACTTGTGTGATAAATACTTCACAACTATTGAGTCAGAATGTGTATGAAATAAGCATATTTTAGCTAGTGGCCTCTGAATTTGCATTTTCACCACTATTATCCCATATCTTATATCTAATCCCAGACACAAAGAAACTAGGAGATGCTTAGACAAGAGGAAAGAAGACAAAACAGAAACTAAGCTGCTCTGTGTGGATTACAACCAAAAGTAAAGTGGCATTTAAAAGAGAATTGAATTACTTCCTTTTAACTCATCGATCATTTGTTGGGACCACCTTCTATGTTAAAGTACAGGACCACAGAAGGTGAAGTAGATTGTGAGATTCACAAATCTAACACCAAGGAGCTCAGAAGAAGTGGTTTCCAGCCTCCCCGTGTGCTCCAATAATCAGAGACATTTCTAAGGAGTATATTCTGTGTCACAAATTCACAAATTATTGTGTCTGCCCAGCTCAGGAAAGTGGGGCTTAGAGGAACACCCATGGCCAGAGGCATCCCTGACCATCCCCTGAAGTGGAAATTTCTAGTTTAACAACTCAGCTGTGTCATGTGATGTTTTTCTGGAAGCTGTCCTGTGAGGGGGCATGTGATGTTTTGCCGAAAACAGACATTTGAGAGGGTGAGTGATGTTTAGAAAGAATATAAATGGAACCCCACAAATGTCAAGAGGATGCTCTTACACTGCTGTGCTGTGCAACGCTACACTTCTTCACTGGTTTTTGCTGGTCTTCACTGGTCTTCACTGGTCTTCACTTGGTAGAGCGAAACGTGCTAAAGAACTTCTGGTGGGATTCTCACTTATTCTGGCCTCTTCCGCTGACCCATGCCCATTAAGCAGAGCCTTGCCATTTCTTCTGGATGATGTCACTGCTACTGATTCATGTTTGGTGTTTTCTGTTGAATTGGATTGCTAGTATACTGACAACAAAGAGTCTAGTCACCCCCTAAATCTATTACTACTCAAGTCCACAACCCCCATTTCCTATTAACTTTCTTTCTCCCCCTAACTCTGGCCTAGAAAGTAAGTTGAAATATTTAAAACCCTAAATAAAGTAGGATTTGAAAAAATCAGAGCCTACAATCCTCTTCCAAAATGGGAACTTGGTCTTCAGAAGGAAAGATTTTGAGAGATTAAGATCTTAAGTCTGAGATCCAAGTGTCTCACTGCCTATTCTACTTTTCCTGAGGGATGGGACCATGTATCTTTTCAACCAAGATAAGGAACCAGTGGTAGACCAAACTAATGATTCTACTAAAGTCTAATCTGGCATGCCAATGAGCTTGTTGGAGTTACTTACAGAAGCCAGGATGATTCACAAGGCTAAAAGCCCTCCCAGTCTGGCTGATGAGTCAAGGAAGCTTCATCCTGGATCTCTCTGCAAGAATTGCAAGCAGTTCAACAGGCAAGAGTGTCTCTTCTCCTCACAGCTATTTATTACTTCCATCATCTTGAAGAGTGGGCTAGTAAATCTTGTTAGTCTTAGGAACTTCCTGGGACTTGCAAATTATTTACTTTTTAAGTTACATGAGCCACCCTCTTCTCTTCCGAATGATCTGGTATGTTGTAAATGTGGGCTATATATGCTAAACTGAACAAAAGACCACACCGTGACCCAGAAAGGGCTGTCAGTTCTTAAAAATATCTGAGTCAAATGAGCCACAAACCAATCACAACACTTGTACTTTACCAGTGGGACAGGTAAAGCATTATTACATTATATAATAGTGTACTCAAAGGGTTACTATTGCTGTGATGAAACACCATGGGAAGGAGCAGTTTGGGGAGGAAAAGAGGTTTATTTGACTTATATGTTCACATCAGAGTCCCTCTCTGAAGGAAGTTACAGCAGGAACTCAGAGGCAGGATCTAATGCAGAGGCCATGAAACTATATTGCTTCCTAGCTTGCTCATCATGACTTGTTCGTTTTGCTTCCTTATAGAACCCAAGACCACCAGCCCAGGGGTGACACCACATACGATGGACTGGGCCCACCATTAAGCCTGTAGCTCAGTCTTAGGTATTTTCTCAGTTCAGGACCCCTCCTCTCAGATGACTATATTTTATGTAGAGTTGACACAAAACTCGCCCACACAAATAGCCAGAGGAGTACAGCACAAAGCCAAGATCCTGAATGAGCTTCTCACCATGGAGCATCAGGACAGAAAAGGCAAATTATACGTTAAAACCCAGAGTCCTTCACATGGATGCGGGGGTTGAACCAGGATAATGTTTGCCTCTTATTTTGATGGTTCCTGACAGTCATATGTGGCAATGTAGATAGTAGAACAGTGTCTGGGAAGCTGGAAAGTTGAGAGGGAAATTATGAATCCACAGTGGTCTCAAGCTTTTTTGTAGGAAAGGTCAAAGGTCAGGAAACCCACTATGTGAAATCAGAGTCTTGAAATCCAAAACTAACACATGAGCCTCAGGACCTAGTATCTGTGGGAAGACTAGCAGGTAAGGAAAAAAATCAATGCATAGAAAGCCGCAAGCCTTGGACTTACTGGGCTTGGCCTTTGTAAAGTAAAGTAGTGGGTGCTCGAGAGACCGTGCTAAAGAAAGGTCTTGACACAAAAGTTATGGGTCAATGGGCCAAACTAAATGGGGCCGTGTGATTAAGCAGAGGATGTTCTATTTAGTCCCTACCTTAAATTCTACATTTGTGGAGGATGAATTAATGAGATTTTTATACTATGCAGAACTCTGAACTTACAGAACAGATAAATCAGTAGAGGTTTAGCATGAGGTTCAGAAATCACTCAGGACTTCATTTCAGAACCTTCCTTTGTACCTCCATTTCGAATAAGATTTAATTTGCTGGGGCAGCTGCAGTGCAGGGGGAGGAGAGCAGGACTCGATTTCCTGGCAGACTTGCCACTTATGGGCTGTGAGATCTGGGAGGAATAATGTCTCCCTCACAGGTGTTAATGTTAGCACTGAAGTGGATGATGCATGTGAGGGCCCCGGGGAGCCAAAGTGCAGTAACAAATGTGCAAGCTTGGCTTACCAGGTCATGGCAGCCCTGGGAGGTAAAGCAGGTCAAATGTAAGTGTCGTCGACTTGCCCAGTTAAGTGATGGAATGTCTAAGTCTACATATACATCTCCTAAGGCATCTTAGAGCTATGTCCCAAGGTGTCCCTGCAAACTCGGATGCATCTACCACTCCAGAGCATTCTGAGTGTCCCCTGCTTCTGTTTCTACTGTCACTGCTAGAACCTTCCATTCATGGAGAAGATAGGGTACATACAAGCTTGTCAAGTTATGGAACTTGCCTGTCTATGCAGCTAAGCATATGTCTTTCTGCTAAGCAAACAGTATACCAAAAGGTGAAAATGTCCATGCTTTGGTTGTCTTTGACTCCATAACAGATCATCACACAGACTGTGCTGCCTCGGCAATTTTGCTCAAACATCCATAGATCAAGCGTGACTTAGACTCCATAGAAAGAGCATCTCAGGTTCAAAAGGCAGGGGACTGCAACTACATGGAGTTCTCTGAGTCACATCTCTAACAGTTCATGCTGTCTGATAGCCTGAACCCCAACTAAGGCTGAGATAAAAGACCTGTATGGTTAGTGAATGCTTATGTGTAGAGTCTGGGATCCAAGAGGGTAGATGTCTGTGCTTGAGAGAGGAAGCTGTATTATTTCTCACAGCCTACTTTCACTGCAATATATGATGCCTGTTACAAAGGAGGCCTTCGAACTTTGAGGGATGGCAAATAATCAGGGGTAAGGGCATTTGACTCCCTCTCATGGTGGAAGTATCAAGAATTTCCAGATATATATTAAAGCCACTACAGCTTTACATCAGAATATAGTTATAGCCCATCCCCAGCTGCAAAGTTTTACATTCTGTGACATTCACTAAAAACATGTTTGTCCCAGAATTAGCAGTTTCTGAGTCTTTATTGTGACTTATTAGTGAAGCGCCTTTCCCCCATTTTATTGGCAAGGTTTTCATGCAGTCCATTTACCCCAGAACTCAGACATCACATCTCTGGTGCTAAATTGGGGGAATGGCATTCTTCAATACTCAGAATCATGGTTATGTTTGTGGACCGCACGGTTGGCCACTGTCATGTAGCTAGAGCCACCTTCGAATCCTATATTGCCTTCTGATTAGAGTTCAGGTGACCTCTTCTGACAGATCAGCTTCCTACTGGGACCTTGGATTAATCAGGACATGGGGAACCCATCACGATGGCATGAGAGAGCAAGCAGAAGCAGGTGAGGTTCGTGAGTTGTGTCTCAGAATCAGCTATTACTTCTACCCACAGACCACTGGCTAAATCAGATCAAGATATCAACTCTGAAGTCAAACCTCAAGGTTAAGTCCTGCGTTGTTGAGCATCTGTAGAAGGTGCAGGGCAGAGGGAAGAATAAGAGCCTTTTTTTTAAATATATGAAGAATAAATGTCAGTTTTTACATGTTGTTCTCTCTTGTCCTCCTGACGAGATTCCTAATTCCAGCCTTCACAACAGTTTTGCCAAACAGGTTCCTATAGCCCTGCTTATGCACGATGTGGCACAGATTTCCTGTGAATCCACAGAACATAGTTAGAGACAAACCCCAGATGAGAAGGTCCTGTGCTCTCAATCTATAGGACCAGCCCCAACCATGACATCCTTTCCTGCCTGTCAAGGCACAAGGAGGAGGCTGTCAATGCTTTGAATTTGGGACTTGGAATTACAGGCTGTGTGCCCATTATGGAAGGAGGGAGACCTCACTGGTACAATCTTGTTACACAAACCAACCACTGGGAAAGTATCAACCTGAGCTCCACCATAAAGAACTCTTAATTGGGCTGGGGTGTTGGTTTTTTCAGGCACACTCCAACATGAAGACTTGGGTTCAAATCACAGCATCCTTGTACAAAGCCAGATACAGTGGTTTGTGCTGTAATCCCAGCACAAAGCAAGAAAAACCAGAGGATGCCTCTGGCTTTCTGGATAACCAACCTAATCTAATGGGCAAAACAAGTCCCAAATCTCAGGGAAATACTGTATATAATAATAATAATAATAATAATAATAATAATAATAATAATAATAATAATAAACACATGGATAGCTCCTAAGGGATGATATTCAAGTTTGATCCTGGACCTTCATGCATAAACAAACAAACAAACAAACAAACATACATCTTTTTATGTATGGGGAAGTTAAGGATTGGGTTAGGATGGGATTTAGATGGTGGTACTATGGTATATATGTACATACATACATACATATTGGGAAGCAGTTAGAATCAAGCACGCAGAAGTAATTAATGTTACAACAGTTACACATTTATGTAAATGATATTTCTAAATGAACCAGAATAGAACTCCTAGATTCCTTTTCTCAAAGCTTTATTGATGTTCAGAGAGTATTTATTATATACTAAGAAAATAATTCTTACTATTTCTTACTATATTACAAAATAGAGAAACACTTCTCTAACTTGTTACCATTCCAATGTAAACAAATTCCAATGTAGCAAATGTAAACATTCCAGCCTAAGAGTGAAAAGCATCTTAAAATAAGTGACAATAATAAGCAAGTGGTGGCCCCTGGGAGTCTCTCTCCTTCTCTTTATCCCCCAGCCCTCCCACTCTCATGTTATAAAGCAAGCTTGGTGTGGGGCAGCTCCCGCAATGACAAAGGGCAGAGCTGTCAGGGACATCAGGAAGCTGCAGAAGGCTGAGCAGAAGGATGCTTCTAGAGAGTTTAAGTGCAAACCTTGTTCTCATGTGAATTCATGTATTAGCTCAGGTGTTAAAAGGGAAGGTACTGGCTTGAGCATCCTCTAGGCACCCTCGCTGCTTTATTTTGGATATCCTCACTGTAGCGAGTCCAGTCAAGTTCACCTGTCCCAGAGCATGGAAAGCATGTCACCGGTGGGAACTGTCACATCATAGAGGAAAGTCATGACTTTTAGGAGGGAAGGTTCCCATTGGATGTTGACAATATGCCAAAATGCCTAGTGGCGTGACATGTTGGCAATATGCTGAAACGCCTCCTCCAGAATAAATCAGACACCTCATCTACATGTCGAGAGGTATCAGAGATTATGCTGGGCTGGTTCTTATCACAAAACTTTCAAGGAGAAAAAAATCTCTAAGACACTTCAGCCTGTAGAACCCAAGTGCTAATTGGTTTGCAATTCCCCTTATTAGTGTGTCATCTACCTGGACAGCTTAGCGACTGGCTGGAAGCCCATACCCTACCCAGTCAAATTCACAGCTCCCACAATTTGGAAGTGCAACAGCAGTGACAATTCTGCACCTTGTCCACATGTGGGCATGCCCACCCTCCAACACATACACACCTTCTCACTAAGATATAACAACTCTAACAGATTCTCACAGTCGCTAACAATCTCATTAGGCGGTTTGTGTGAGGAGGAAAGAAGATTGGTTACAATTTTGCCGTAGCTCTTTGTGAACAGACTCCAGAGTTGCTCAGACTGGCTTGAAGTTAGATAAAACCTGAAGGTATCAGGGAGAGCGATCAAGAAGACCGGAGGTTTCTAAATATTATTTACACAGCAGATATGAGATACTAAATGAAGGCCGTCAAGCACTGTCTTCCTTTTGTTTTCAAATACTCTCTGGACAGTTGGGACATGCCATTTAGAAAATGTCATAAGATAATGTTTTATTGTGTTCTGTTTTGTTCTGTTTTGCTTTTATGATGTCAGATGATGACATACCGAGCCATAGCTGGAACCTTAGGTGCTTGCCACCAAGCCTAAGGAGCTGAGTTCAGTTCCCAGCACTCAAATGATGGAAGGAGAACGAACTTCTACAAATTCACACATGCTCACTCATACATACACATGCACAAATAGATGTAAAAAAAAGGAAACAATTACATGTACAACCAGTGGTGTTATGAATTATTAGTTCTTCATAAATTTAATGTAAACAAACACAGAATATTACTAAGCTTCATACCACATAGGAAACTAGCTCAAAGTTCATGATAATGTTAATAGAAATAAAGTAACAAGTCCTATAACTTTTTCATTATTAGTATCAATTCAGTGCTGCCTGTGTTGAACCTTCCTGAAACTAACCTGTTATTTGTAACCTGAATGAGACACTCATGGCCTATATCCTGACAGTGTCTTAACTGGGAAGCTGACAACATAAGGCCACTTAGTTTCCATTCTCCCCTCTGTTATATTGAGAGACTTTTGAACTGTGGGGAAAGCTTTCTTCATGCAAATGGACTAAGGACACTATGTGATCTTCATTTGGAATGGGCAATTCACATACTTAATAATATTTCTCATTTCTTTGGGTCTGGAAAGATAGCTCAAGAGTTAAGAGCACTTCTGTTCTTGCAAAGGACCAGAGTTCACATCCCAGCACTCATGATAAGTGATTCAGAACCACGGGGAACTCCAGCTCCATGAGATCTGATGCCCTCTTCTGACAGCCACAGGCATCCGCACATCTACGCGCATACACACAGAGACAAACACATGCATACCCATAAATAAAAATAACATTTAAAAGGAAATCCTAAACCTTCCTTATATTTTCTTCTTTTTGATTAAAAAAATCATGCAAACATGGGGAAATAAAATGCAAAATAAGTATAGTGGTTTGGGTTCTGAATATATTTTTATTACTGCTGTTTCTATTGTCAAAACAATAGATACACTGCTGGCCAAATAATTAACAACTTTTTTTTTAAATATGGAAAATGGTCCGCTTCCCTTCTCCTTTTCCCAAGAGAAGATATCTTTGTTCTGTGTACAAATTGGCCCCAGTGATCTTGTAGATGAACCTAGAAATTAGGGTAATTACATTGGTTACAAACATCACAGTTCTTGCAAACTACCAATATATTTAGACTTATGACTAAATCTAGAGAATAAAGCAGTTCCTATTGAGGTGTTCTTCCATGCACATTGAAATATAGTTTAGACAACTTGGGGGAAACTAGGAGATTGGCTTACCTAACAAGTGAGCAAAAAAAGACACTTAGCTATAAAGCATAAGAGGTTGTCGAGAAATGGGTGAGCAATGTAAAATGCTAGACACCATCATTTCAGAAATCAAAATTAAAATAAAAATCCACAGGGAGCAGCAAAGTATCAAAATTTTAAGGATATGTGACTTACTAGTTATTGAATCTGGGATAAATGAACAAAGATATGCCCCGACAAGATGGTTGGCTATTTTATTTTTGGTAGTGGTTAATTTTTCTGTAGACTATTAGAGTAGTTGAGACAGTACTAAAATTGAAGTGTAAATGTATCAAAATTGATATTTACTCATTCATATCTTCTTTATATCAAAATTTCATTTCAGTTGACGTTGGTTAATTTTTTTTTTTTTTGGTTGTCCTTGGATGAATGGAAATTGTCAACATGACTGCAGATGAAACAAGAAATCAATTAGATTTTGAAAGTATCGTTGATGTATTTCTATTAACATCAAAACACACGTTATCTTCTATGCCTCGGGCTTCCAGAAGATCTGGCTGGGTTACACTCAGAACAAGGGAGACGGAGACTAGAGGAGTAAATCGTGGCCAGAACACAACCGACAATCAGTATTAGCTGCTTTTCCTGTTATTCATTTCTTCTTATGTGCTCTTCTGGGCAAGTCTGGTAAGCACGATTCTAGGGAACTGATAAAGTGGACAGAACATGCGAGACAAAGGCACAGATTTCAGAAGTCTCTGAGGGCCGGCCCTAGCCTGTGTGGTAGGAGCTCACTCAGTGCAACTGTATGGAAGTGTCAGGAGGAATGGCTCTCCTTTTTCTTTTCTCACATCCATGTGGGAAGAAAATACAAATCTGGTAGGGAAGAGAGTTGAATGGGGATGGAGTGGTATTGCAGAAGGGCTTGAATTAGCATGCAAAGACTTTGCAAACTTTATAACCGTAGGCTTAGCCTTGTGAAAGTGGACATATTAAAACTTACTTTTAGTGATGTTTTGGGAATTAAAGGCTCTGCCTTTTGCAGAGTGGCAGAGGCAGTTCGTAGCACATGCTATGCCAAAAATAAACATTTATTAATGGAAAAAGAAGGAAGGAAAGAAGGTTTATTTGTTTCCTATTACTGCAGAACAAATTACAACAGATTTTAATGCCCTACAACAAGACCTACTCATTTCATAGTCCTGAGAGTTGGAGGCTCATATGGACTGCACTGGTTTTTCTGCTCAAAGCTGGAATTGAGAGATGAGCTCATTTCAAAGATACTAGAAAGAACTTTCTTCCACATGCTCATTCGAGCTTCTGGAAGAATCCAGTCCTTTGTGGCAATAAAATCGAGGTCTCCTGCTCTTATTAAGTATCTGACAAGAAAGATCACAGTTTCTTATTTTTCATTATATCTTCAGAGCTGGCATCAAACCTTGTTGATGAAGCCAAGCCTGGTGTAAAGGTTTGGAATCTACTCATGTATCTAGGATAGGGGAAGGACAAGTTTAAGCCCTGATTGAGCTACATAGTGAATTCGAGGTCAGCCTTGGCAGTGCAGTAAAAACCTTCCTCAAAACAAAATAAGAAACAAACATATCCTAGTAGGGAATTCTCTCTTCCTCCTTCAGTCCTGTTTTGTTACCAGCTGGAAACAATTGTCTGATTTTAAAGGAGCCCACATAATTAGATTAGGCCGACTCAGATAATCTTTCTATTTTAAAGCCAAACATATGCTGTGTGATTTTTCCCTGGGGAGATGCGAACAAACATCTATTTGCCCCAGTCTGAACATTGGTGACTGACCAAAGAAGTATGTACCAAAGTCTAGCTTAGGAAACCAGTGAGTTGATTGAGGTTATTTTCAGGAATATAGATGATTCAAAGGCAGTTGCAAGTACTTCCCATATGGTCCAGCAGTTAGGATTCCCTTCTGCAAAAGTACCTACATAACCAAGAAGCCCATACCACCATGGGAAATAACTAAAGAAAAATTTACCCCTGAAGCTTCCTCACATGACTTGCTGTGGCCAGCTAGTCAGAAAGTTCTCCACAGCAATTGTTACTTCAAGGGCAGAGGGAAGGCCTAGTGCATCTTGTAAGTTTCGGGAGCTTTTCTAAGACTTGTGAGTTTTATTTGCTTCCTGTGTCTTGTAAATTTAATTTATACCTGGTTTTCAATGAGACTTAGTCCAGAAGAGAATGTTTCAGATTAGAGACAATAATTATATAACGTCATAATAACATAATTATAAAGTAATATTTCTTGGCTTATAGGCATTATAGTGTGGAAACTTAGTGTCCATTGTTAAAATGCTGTCCACCATAAAATGTAAAGGCAAAAGATGCTTCCTGTGATCTTTTCTTTTTCATTTTTTTCTCATTACAATATCCTGTCTTAGAGAAAAACTATGACCATTGAAGTATATGTGTAAAGTCTTAATGTTTATAGTCCTAATCCATAAGTCTAAATATTTGTTTGGAAATGAGAGAAAATATGCACCGACTATGGAAATCAGACAGTTAATGAAAGGTTTTATTTCTTTCATGGAAATTGATACCTTGTTGGCCAGCTGACCCCACACAATGATTTATCTATACTCTTACTCCTGTATTTCTATCCTGTATTTCCTCAACCTTTCAGTGTCTCAAGCCCTAAAATTTTATATACAATGATATATAAGATATCTTGAGTCCTTCTAACATGCTAAAGAAACATGCTGGATAAACATGTTGCAAGTGCAAACCTGTGGGGATTTCATTTCTTTGTTTATCGTACCAGGTGTTGAACCATGGACCTAATATGTATTAAATAAATGTTCTTCCACTAACCTATAATCCACCAGAATAGGGGCACTCTTCTATCTGTTGAGCCCTAGGCTGTCCAGCTTATTTAATTTATTTCTGAGGCATTAGGGATTGAACTCAGAGCCTTGCACATGACAGGCAACTATTCTACCAATCAAGACTCAACCCCACCAAATTACTTTAACAGATGTAAACTTCTAGTGCTGTTTACATCATCCCTAGGTATATGCTTTATTATCTAGTTTTTCCAGTTTGGAAGCTAGAGTTCTTATACCTAACTACTAGACAATCAAGGAGTTACCCAAGTTATGCTGAATTGTCTCAGGAAGAGGGGAGGAGGTCAAGTAGATATTTATTACACCACCTATCTTTTGTAAAACATGTGATGTTAAGAAAGCTATCTGTAAACCTTCTAGGTATAGATTCCATTCTCATTGTGTTAACAGTTCTACAACATTGTGGTGTCATAACACAATGGTCTCTTATTTACAAGATAAGCAGAAGGGATAAAAATTCCCCAAACAGATGCCAGCTGCCAAAGGCAGCCAGTGGGACGTAGTCCTCTTATTTAGATCACTTAATAAAGCATGCACAAAATTAACTTTAATATGAAACTTGGGTCATTTAAACAAACTTTTTACCCTTTTGCTTATCTGTCTTATCTTCCTTTCTTAATGGAAATTGCTTTTGAGAAGTTCTAATTTCCATCGGAGAGCCAAAAGGAAGACCATTTCTTTTCCCACTATTAATTCAGAATAGACAGGGAAACAGTGTGACTCCAGCTTGTTAACTCAGGAGTTCTGGCTGTCCTTGGGTGAGGGCCAGTAGCCCAGGAAAGAAGCCAGATGGGGTCATAGACCTCAAGCTGACAGATGTGGCAGCAGAGAGTTCCAGGAAGAAGGATCAGAGACTGGCCGAAAGACAGCCACTTGCCCAGATGCAAAACCCCAGGAGAGTGAAGGTGAAGGAAGGCCTGGCAGTGTTTGGCTGAGTCACGGGGGAAACTGATCAGCAGCTAGGGTCAAGCTGAGGACAAGGAAACACTACCCAAGGATTGAGAGAACAGAGAGGAAGGATGAAGAAAGAGGCATCTGCAGGACCCTGTGACTTTATAAGTGCATTGATGTGGTGCTGTTGTCTAACTCTTCTTGTAATCCTAACACATGTCTAAAGTTGACAGCAGCACATCCCATCGTGAGAGCCAAAGGAAAAGACAAATCAGCATGAAGATTGCCTCCTCTGCCTATGGGTGATAAAAAGTAAAAGCCACGGGACGTGAAGGAGCGCAGAGAGTCAAAAGGACAGTGTGCGAAAATGGCCCACCCTTCTTCACCTATGCCATTGTGACGTGAAGTTTTATCTGGGATATTTGCTGACCCAGAAGCAAAGGGGTGAGGCAGCTGTGAGTCAGTCCTCAGTTGCTGGGAGCTGACACCCTTTCACTGGAGATGAGGGCGGGAGGTTGTGGAAGGCTTGATACAAAAGCTTTTACCCTGTTTATGAAAGGGATTTGGGCCACACTTTCTGAATTCTGATGACTTTTGCACAACGTCTTTCCCTGTGCTAGTTTTTAAGGACCTATTGAAATTGTACTCCACTTACTATTTACTGAACAGCACATTCTAGGATGTCTGTATGTTTTCTTCTTTAGAACGATGTCCTCGCGTCTAATGTCTTAATGATCACACTCAGTAAGAACTAAACAAAATACTAACCACCAAATGATGTCTTCCTTGAACAAGACTGACCTAGACGATGAGGACATCGATGGAAAAAATACATCAGAATTACAGCTAATAAATATAGAGTGTGAGATGGAATGAAAACTCCAGCCACTGGCAACCACAAGAGGATTGTTTCAGGCAAGGGTCATCAATGAATGTCAAAAGGGGTGGGTGAGAGTACAAAGAAAACCAAGACATATGCATGGGCTCAAAGTATCTCCCTAATGTTAACGACAAAAGGGAAAATAGTGACTTCATAGTGCAGGAGCCTGACAGGCACCAATTGGATGCAGCAACTACAGCTAACATCACAGGAGAGAAATGGGATAAATCAGCACCATGTGCCTCATGATGCGACCCACTGAGCAGGACACAGCATCCTCCTCTGCTCCGCCTGCCAAGAGTAGCAAATCTGAACCTAATTAGGAGGGAAAAAAATCCAGACAAACCCAAATTAAGAAACATTCTGCTAAATAACTGGCCGCTACTCCTCAACTGTGTCAAGATTACCAAAGAGAAAGAAAGGAAGAGGTCTGCTCCAGATCTGAGGAGAACAAAGGGATGTGCCTTAAAGGAGCATGCTTAGATACATGATCCTTAGTTCTCAGAGCTCATTCTATTCAGTCCTGTCACAACCTGTGAACTCTGAGTAAGGACTGAAGTACAGATGTGAATTTTGCCCTCTAGACCACTGGACTGTGATAGTCTAACCAGGATACAGAAGACTGGGCCGTAAAGTCCCAAAGAAGGCACAGCCGTAAAGTCCCCAAAGTACCTGAGGAATGGTATTGGAGGTGGTCCTTTGCCTTCACACAGAC
This sequence comes from Rattus rattus, assembly GCF_011064425.1. NCBI lineage: Eukaryota > Metazoa > Chordata > Mammalia > Rodentia > Muridae > Rattus > Rattus rattus. The sequence continues at coordinate 138,883,610 of NC_046158.1, read as the reverse complement.
ATGCACTTTCATGATCACACCCACGCCCCCCCCCACACACACACACATGATCGCATACACATACACACACAATGAAAATACATGAAGAGATGTATGTTCAATCTGCATTTAAACATATTAGAATGAAGTACGTGTGTGTTATAGACACACACAGATAGACAAATACATGCTAGATGAGCGATGATTCATTGATGGATTCAGTTTCATAAGTAGGAAAGTATTTAAGAGCACAGGGGGTTAGATATAGCTTTTCATAGAAAAAAGAATCACTATTTTAGGTGTTTTCTATTTTAAAAGACACTAAAATTAAGGCAAGCAGGCTCACTGCATTGTTTTTATTGGAGATTGGGGTTCTAAAGTAAAAGTAGTTGTTCTATGTTGACATAAGAATACCTTTAGTCAGAAGTCACTCCATTTGAACACTCACATATATTCCCAATCTCTTAAGAGAGAGAGAGAGAGAGAAGAGAGAGAGAGAGAGAGAGGGAGAGAGATGAAGGGGAGGGAGGGGGAGAGAGGGAGGAGGGAGGAGGAGAGATAGATTAGTTTGCTATCACATTTTCTTTCCTAGAGAGGCAGACACAACATCTATCCACAACTTAGAAGGTCCTAAAGACAAAATAAAGTATGATTCCACCAAAGTTCAGAGTAGGAGAACCAATGAGTTTACTCAGCCTATAGAGCATAGACAGGAAGTTGTCCCTGAAGTATGCACACTAGAAGGGCTTCATCCATGACAGCATAGATGGTACCTTTCTGTTAACCTTTCCAAACTCATATATCCTGCCATCTGCAGACATCCCTGGGCTATATGCTATTAAGACAGCATTCCATACAAGCTACCAAGAGGAGAGACTGGAATCTCAGGCAAGGATACAATGATTTTTCCACCTCTTCCTTCTCTAGTAGATGTCAACAATTGGTAGGACCAATCTGGATGGTCTCTTGCAAGAAGACACAGATAAGTGGATGAAAATGGTGGCTGTTTCACATGGAGTGTATCAATCTACAGCAATTGTCTCTGTTCCCCGTTCCTTGAAGAGAATTCCTAAACACTGGGTGGGGGGGGATATCACATAACACTTAACATGTGACCTTTGCCCTCAGTGTGCTGGTTAGTTTGTGTCAACTTGGCATAAGTTGGGTAGGGTCATCTAAAAAGAGAAAACGTCAATTGAGAAAATGCCTCCATCAGATTGGCCTGTAGACTAGTCTGTGGGCAATTTTCTTGATTGATGACTGATCTGGGAGGGTCTGGCCCACTGAGGACTGTGATCTCCCTGCACAAGTGGTCCTTGGTGGTATAAGAAAGCAGATTAAGCAAGCCATGTAGAGCATGCCAGTGAGCAGCATGGCCTCTGCTTCAGTCTTTGACTTCTGGTTTCTGCCTTGAGTGCTTGCCCTGACTTCTCTTTATGACAGAGTGTAAACTGTAAGCTGGAGTAAAACCCTCTCCTCCTGTTTGTATCACATCAACAGAAAGCAAACTGGGAAATGCAGATATCCTAAATCCCTGGCGATTTCTTGGGTAGTAGGAGCACTTTCTCTTCTGATGGCATGACTCCTCATAGTCCCCTGATGGGGAAAACCACTGGAAGAACCAGCCATGATTCCATCCTGAGCCTGCCTTTTTCAGCTCACACCAGTCTCTCAGGAAAGAGGAGAAAGGCTAGATACAGATGTCATAGGCAATCACAGCCAATGAGATGAAGTGGTCATGAAGTTTCAAACTATGTGGTTCTGGGTCAGGACGTCTACTGACAGAAATAAAAGTTGAAACGTTTGTAATGAGAGCAATTAGCCTCTAGAATGTTTTAATGGAAGCTTCAGGGGAAAAGAACTTCATGGAGAACATTTTCACTGACTTGGAGGAAAAGCTAAGGGGTGACTTATGGGGTGCCTTTTAGATCTAAGATGCTAAGAACAATTCATTCAGCACCCATGTGCCTTAACATTGGACAGACTGTTCTACAGGAAGAAATATTTTCCTTGAAGACTCTTGGTAAATTTAGACACCCCATCTGTCTTCTTCTCTCAGGGTGACAAGGTTTTGAGCTATTGCTTCATGAAGGAGCTGGAAACATCCTGAAACACTGTTTACTTCCTAACTGCTTTGCTGTGAGCTGCTGTTTTAAATTCTAAACAGCTTAATAAAACTTTCCAACAATTTCAGCATTTTTTTTCTAAATTTGAGAAGCTATCTTTATGGCTTTTGGAAGAAAGTCCAGGAGTATTGTCACTATGTAGTCTCTGGCAAAAAAATAAATGTAGTTTTAAGAGACGAAATAACAAGTGGAGTGATGTTGATTCAAATCCCTCATCACTCAGTGAGCATGTGACTCACCCCATGAGCTCACCAGCGGATGCAGAGAGAGCAGTGAGCTACACACACAGTTCTTCGAAATGCCTACCTCAGCCACTCTCTCTTTGATCAATGGAGAAACTGATGAAATCAGCTTAAGCCTGAATCCCAGCATTTGGGATTTTAGGGCCCCTGTAATCTTTTTCAGAACAGAAGGAGGAGAAAAGCAGAGAAGCCTAGAAGAAAGCTTTCTTCTCTCCATTTCAGTTCCTCTAAATCAGGAATTTACTGAACAGACCTGGGGCAAAGCCAAGGTTTTGTCCAACATTGCTTTGTCTACAAAGACACAAAGAGTACATACACAGCACAGCTTCCATGTTTTCAAAAGAAATGAAGGTCTGTGAGGAGACGCAACTTGCTTGATGCTTTGGGCTGAGCTGGGATGTAAACCTGACTCAGACTCCAAAGTCTTAGAGAAATGGGCTCCTTCCCTGTGAAGCATGGTGTCCATTGCCTGCACTCAGACTGAGAATCTACTTCCTTCAAACCTGACTTGTATATCTCGTCTCAGAACCATCCCCAATTGTCTTCTTGGCATTTGAACATCATTTCCCTTTCTTCCAGCTATGGTGATTGTTGTACCTGTCTATTCCTTCTTGGCTCTGGAACACATGATATCTTGAAAGCAGAAATTCAAGTATGAAATAGCTTTGCAAAGTCTTGAATTCCCTGAGTTAAACATGGGTGTCCAAGCCTTTATCTCCTTTTCCAGAGCCAGTGGTCGCTTAGCATGGACTAAAGGGTATATTAGACATCTGGCAATAATACTTACCTTCACAGGGAAACAAGAATGTTTTCCCCTTTTTTTTACTTCTTATAACAGATAGTATGAGGGCTTCCTAAACTTTTCTATCATGTCATACTTATTGATTACAAACTCCAGTATCTAAGACTGTATTCATTAGGATACTCTAGAGTAAAAAACTTAAAGAATGAATCTCTCTCTCTCTCTCTCTCTCTCTCTCTCTCTCTCTCTCTCTCTCATACATATATGCATATATGCATACAATGTGTGTGTAAGTATATGTATGTGGTTTGAATAATTAAATATATAAATATATAAATATATATAAATATATATACTCTGCATCATGTTACCTCATTCTTCATATATTTCAAGCATGTTGTTCCTAAACATTATGTTGAATCTCATAACATTTATGTGTCTATCTTACACTGAAATTCTCTCTGTTATATACAACTCTTTATACCTATCAGTCACCTCCACTTTTGATAGAAGATTAAATCACGTCAAAACATTTTAATATTGTGTACCTACTGAGCCTACTTTGACACTGACCACTTGATTGGTGTCAAGTAAATGTATATTGGATGAAGGAATGGCTAGCCAAGCTGAGAGTAGCCTGACTGGGACATAGTGGGGCAGATGCCATGATTTCCTGAAGAATACATGTTCAGTTTTGACATTAGTGGCACTGAAGGTAAATTAGGGTCCTTGGGTTTGGGCTGTCCTATGCATTGTGGGAAGCTTCTCATCTTCCTTGACCTCCACTTCCACAATGTGATCCTCATGGCCGGCCCACAGGTGCCAATCAAACTGCACATTGGCATTGCCAAACTTCCCTGGGTTAGAGTTAAGAACCACTTATCTGGGATTACAGACAAAGTCCAATTTGCTTTGTCTATAAGCTAGGACTTAGGCTGACATGATGTATTCAGATGTGTCTCATTTTATAGTGCTAGATCAATTGTGACCATGACTTGGCATCTTGGTCCAATGGGAACTTCAGAGGATTTAGAGATAGGCAGGAAGACTTCTGTTTATACCCCAACTCGACCTATGTCATGCCTGAATGATGCTGGGCAATGGTTTCATCCATCCAAAATAAGGAGAACAAAGCAAGATGGCTCTCAAGAGTCTATGACTCAACACAGTACAATAAAAGAACTCGGTAAACCAGCACATCCTGTGCTGTTTTTCATATCATTATTGTTTGTGGCCATCACCCTTCTTTATATCAGTCTCTGCCTCCAACTCCCAGGAACAAGGTACTTGTAATTTCTGGAACACATTGTATGGCTTCCTGAGCATGTAACAATATGGCTATACAATAATACCTCATCATTGGCACTCTGGAGCATTCCTCTTCACTGTTGCCATTGTCTTAACTCTGGTAACTGCTTCTGATAAGGAGCTGGGCCTTTGCCATGTCCTCTATTGTTAGGAGGCTTTAAAGCAATGGGTGTCCTTGGGTTTGGCCCACAATGCTGAAGTTGAACGTTCGGCACTAGGCAGTGGGTGTCCCTGAGTCAAACGCTTTTCTCCCCAGATACTACAGAGCTAGGCCTGCCCTCCGCATAGAGATACACATTCTAGTTTCATTCTGTGACAAACACCTCAATCAAGAGCAATTTGGAGGAGGGAGTCCATAATGGGCTGGGCCTGCTACATCATTTAACAATGAGGAGAGCTCTCCCCACATGTGTGACCACAGGCTAATATGACCTGGTAATCCCTTGGTAGAGATTCTTTTTCCAGAGGACTCTAGGTTTTGTCAAATTGACAATGAAAACTAAGTAGAATATTCTAGAATGAAAGCATTTTACAAAGCAGGATCATGAAGCCACCAATTAGCATGAGCCCAGAATAGTTTAAGTAACTAAGAAGTGAGGAGATCAGACTGACCCAAGCCACTTGTTCCTCACAGGCTCTGCTTCTGCATATTTAGCTCACCCAGTCTCTCCACAGTGAACTATTCACATAATACCTGTTTACCTACATTACTAAGATGATAACTGTGTCTCCAGCCCTCAACCAAAGTCTGAAACCTTTGGTGGGGATTGGCTAACTCCACTTAGGCTGCTTTATTCTGATTTTCATGCCATTTCTTGTGGAACTGGAACTACCACATCACTCATTTGTTTCGTCTCTTAAACTCCAGCTTACATACGTTATAAGGCACATCAATTTCTTTTCATTTCGTGTGATCAATATGATAACTCTGCTTTCATTGTATCTTGTAAATATAGAACCTTGGGATGTTGGAAGAAAAATCATTTTTCATATTTCTCCCAGTTGGCAATGGAGCATGCATGTTGGAGAAAATAAGACACAAACTCTCCTGTTGCTCTTGTCCTGTAGAAGTTGTTGTTCGTTGCTCCATCATGATGATCACAAATGGTGATTGCCTGGACTAAGTTGTCTCACCTCAGCTTAGTACAGAAACTTGAACAAATGCTCAGAGATTTGCCTTGTCGGTTATTGTAGATTTTGTTAAGTTTACAATCAATATTAACCATCACACTGGTCATTCGGTTGCATCTTCATTTGTATGCATCGAGCCTCCTCAACGATATTCATATTTGGGTGCCATTAGACCAGCATATGGCTTAGCAAGTCTTCAATAGAAACCCCTCATGACTGTAGTATTCCCACAGCACCTAAGAATGTGTGGGTAGCAAGTGCCTGTACCCTAGACATTTAACACATGGGTCTCTTGAATAGGAAATCAAAACTATCGCCAGGCATGGAGTCTTGTGCCTTCAACTCCAGCAATTGTAAAACTGAGGGAGGCGAATCTCTGTGAGTTTGAGAGTAGCCTGGTCTACATAAGGATCCCTAGGATGGTCAGAGAGGTACATAGAGAGATCGTGTCTCGATACCCAACCCCAAACAAAGCAAAATTTAAATACAAGCCACATATGTAGTAACATTCAAAATGCAAAAAGGAGAAGGTCGAAGTAATATTTTAAAAAGTTGACTTGACCCTAAATATACAAAATATTATTATATTAATACACAAACAATATAAAAATATTAATGATGTAGTAATGATATTATTTCTCATGCTAAGGATTTGGAGTCTAATGGGTATTTGCACTAATAGTACGTCTGAGTTCAGACTGTGACATCTCAAAAACTAGCCACATGTATCTAGTGGCTGCCATATTGGATGAAACAACCCTGGGAGACTGCCTCTTTTCCTTTCTTCTGTGTTCTCTCTTTGTGCTTGTGAGTCATGGGTGTCAGAGATGTTTTTATTGCCATTGTTCGTCTGTTTACAAAGATGACATGTGTTCACTTAGCACATGCATTCCTTTCTCTCTCTAGACTCTCCACAAAGACTCAGCGATTATGAGTGTGAGGTGCATATTTTCCAACTCTTAAATTTAAGGCAAGATCTGTCAAGTTCATCTGAAAGCAAAGAGAAGCCCAGGCTATAAACTTCAGAACATGAAGCCAATTTTTCTAAGGCCTCTGTGGTTACGGAGTAGATGTTTGTCAGCCACACCGAGTTCTCACAAAACTGATTGTGTACAGTCTGGACACTTAGCCTACTTGCAATTGAGTTTCAAGCACCATGTTCACAGAAGCCATTCCTAAGCCCAACATAATGGTCCGCACCAGACCATCAGATCAGAACACTAAACTGTTGGTGAAAAAACAAGAAAATGAGTCATAGAAGCAGCTTAACTGTCTCCATTAACTATTTTTAATTCAAGAACACAATTTTCTGAGCACCTAGAACTTTCTTCTACCTTACTAATACAGTATTTTTATTAATTTTGAAAAATTCACACATACAATGCATTTTGATCATATTCATCAACCCCATTCCCCTCCCGTACACCCCTAACCCATATTCCACTTAATGCCCTCTCTTTTTTAAAAAGGTAAGCCACTAAGTATATACTGCCCGTATACTCAAGGGTGTGGTGCCAGACACTGGAGCATGGCTGATTTAACAGGGACCACACCCATAAGGAAGCTGACTCTCCTGCCTCCGCATGCCATCAGTTGTCAGTAAATCCACAGCTAGGTGTACAGAATCCCAAGTCCTTACTTCCACCAGGCTGCCAGGTTGCCCTGCTGTAGGGTCATGAGTGCAGAAGTTTTGATATTGATTTGTCTAGAAGACACCGTTTTATTGTCATTCTCAACCTTTGGCTTCTATAATCTTTCCACTTCCTTTCTATGGTGGTTCCCAAACCTTGGAAGGAGAGGCTGTGAGAAACTCATCCCATTTATGGCTTACCATTCCGCAAGCACTCCTCAATACTTTGGCCAACAACTACCCAAAGACTATACATGGACTGACCCTGGACTCCAACCGCATAGGTAGCAATGAATAGCCTAGTAAGAGCACCAGTGGAAGGGGAAGCCCTTGGTCCTGCTAAGACTGAACCCCCAGTGAATGTGATTGTTGGGAGGAGGGCAGTAATGGGGGGAGGATGGGGAGGGGAAGAGGAGGGGTTAGGGGATGTTGGCCCGGAAACCGGGAAAGGGAATAACATTCGAAATGTAAATAAGAAATACCCAAGTTAATAAAAAAAAAATGAAAAAAAATACTTTGGCCAACAGTGAGTTTCTGCACTCATCTCTATATACTGCACAAAGAAACTTCTCTGATGAAGTCCGAGAATCGCGCTAATCTACTGACACAGTGACACAAAATTCGAGGGCAATTTAATACTGTATCCATTTAGGAAAATAATCTTCAGCCTGGAGCCTTTGATCTCCGTGATTGTAGGTTCCTTTTCAGATTTACAGTGTCAGGCATATTTCCTCCTGTGGAGCATGCCTTCCACCCAATCAGAATGTGGTTGGTTACCCCCTTAGTGTTTGTACCACTTGAGCTTTCTTGTCACAGGAGTTTTTGTGGTAGCTCACAGAGTTTGCAGCTGGATAAGACTGTTGGTGACTTACCCAACTCCCAGAACCTTCAGACACTGTGAGAGCTAGCCATCAGAGAGGAAGCTTCTGGTTAGTGCCAATTTGATGTCTCCATGTCTTGTGTTTTCAGCAATAAGATGCTGCTTATATCAAGTTCTTGTTGACAACCAAGAGCAATGTAAATGGCCTGTATTATTTGGGGGATCTCTGGACTACCTCTGACCATCAACATGAAAAGTGGAATCCTACCCCTGTCACCCAGCTTATGTGGCATCCTGTGGCTTTAAGAAGAGCACTGTCTCCTATGCAGGGTAACTCCACTTAAGTTTAGGATGCTTATATCATAGCAAGTTTCTATATTCTGCTCTCCAAATCTTAGTATTACTTATCCATTCCCTTTCCCCTCATATTCTACCCTATCTTCTCTCTCCCCACTTAAAATTCCCTCCCACTGTCCATCCTTTCCCCTCCACATCACTTGTTTTCTGCTACCTCCTCCCTTAAAATCTTGTCCTCTACGCCAACGATCCCTTTTTAGTTTCCTGGATTTGACAAATGCTCAAAGTTAAACACGCAGTTCTAAAGAGCCAGTGCTAAGATCCATATAGGAGTGAGAATATGTGACATTTGTCTCCCTGACCCCGAGTTGCTTCACTCCATACAATGATTTCTGTTTCTGTCAATTTGCATGTAAATTCTATGATTTCAATTTTATTTATAACTGAATAAAGTCCCACTGCATATAGATACCACATTTTAATTATACATTTATTAGTCAATGGACGCTTAGGTTGTCTCCATGGCCATTGGGATTAAGGGAGCAATGAGCTAGGATGAACATGTATTTCTGTAGTAGGAAGTAAATTCCTTTGGAAATATTCCTGCAAGTATAGCTGGATCACATTTAGTCCTTTTTCTAGCTTTTTAAGGAACAACCACACAGCTTTCCACAGTGGTGGAACCGTTTTGCAGCCACACCCACAGTCCGTTCCCCACACCCATGCCAACCTTTGTTTTCCGTATTTTCCCATTCTGACTGGGGGAAGATGAAATCTCAAAATATTTTTAATTTGCATTTCCCTGATGGTTAGGGATGATGACCACAGTTAAAAAGTATTTCGTAGTCATTTTCTGAGAACTCTGCTTCATTCCACAGCTCACCTTTTAATTGAGTTGTTTGTTTTCTTAGTGCTCAGTGTTTGGAGTTATTTATAAATCCTAGACACTAATCCTCTGTCAGATACACCGCTGGCACCAGTTTTCTTTTCCTACTCTGTAGGTTGTGTCTTCATTCAGTTAACCATTTCCTTCTCAGTCTTTTGTAATTTCATAAACCCCACCTGTTAATTGCTAATCCTATGTCCCAGGCAACAAATCTTACTCAAAAAAGCCCTTCCTGGAGCCTAAACTTTGAAGTATACTTCCTACTGTTCTGAAAGTTTCAGAGTTTCATGTCACAATGCTTTGTCTGAGACTTTTCTTTAACCTTACAGAATGTGGTTCATCTATAATGGTTTTGACTCTTTTTAAAATGGATTTTATCTGGGTGAATGTGTGTGCCTCAATCTCTGGATATATTCTCGTCCTTTTCCTCTGACTCCTTTTCATGCTTATTTGTGCTATCTTGTTGTTGTTAGTATAGATGGCTATTTATAAACTATTAAAAGGGTATGGATTTGAGTGAGTGGGGAAATGGGAAGAAAGGATCTGGGAGGAGTTGAGAGAGGGAAACCTCATCAGAATCTATGGTATAGATCTATTTTAAAATTTAAAAAGAAAAAAAATTAAAAAGATAGAAATCTAGGCCCACATATGAGTAAGAACATGGGGTGTTTGTGTTTCTGTGTTGGAGTTACCTTTGTCAGACTGGTTACTTCAGGCTCTATCAGTTTTGCTGCATAATCCATCATTTGACTTTTTACAGCTGAATATTATTCATTATCCATCTCTCAGTTGATGGACATCTAGGCTGTCTCAATTTCCTAGATACTATGAATAGAGTAACAATGAAAATGATGAACAAGTATCTCTGTCATAAGAAATAAATTTGTGGTGATTGCCACAGTATATAGTGTGATCATGGGATAGAACTTTTGTCAACTTTCTGAGAAACTTCCACACTTATTCCCGAAGTTGATGCACTGGTTTGCACTCCTACCAAGAAGGAATGAGTGTTCCCCTTTTCCCACAACTTCACCAGCATTGGTTGTCATTTATTTTTTAATCTTCGCCATTCTGACTGTAGTAGTGTAAAATATCAGATTAATTTTAATTTCTAGTTCTCTGGTGACTAAATATGTTGAAAATGTTAATATATATATATATATATATATATATATATATATATATATATATATATAATTTCCCTTTCTTCTTTTGAGAATTCTCTGTTTAGTTATACCTCAACTTTCAACTGTGTTGTTGGCGTTTTTATTTTTTGTGTTTATAGTTTTATTCTTTTTATTGTAGATATTAATGCTCTTCATTACAATGCCTCGAATGTGATAATGATGTTTCTCACCCTGTAGGCTTCCTCCTTACTCAAATGATCATAATGATCATGACCTTTGGTCTAGAAAAATGTTTTGATTGCATGTGATTTCATTTGTTAATTGTTTTTATTGTCTGTGCTACTGGGGATTTTTAAAGTCTTTTCCTGTGCATGTTCCATATTTTCTTCTTTACTGGATTATTCAGAGTATCAAGTTTTATTTTGTGAAGATCCTTGATTCCTTTGATGTTGGGTTTTGTGCAGGATGAGTGATAAGATTCTAGTTTCATTCTTCTGCTCCCATCTATCTAGTTTGATGAGCATCATTTGTTGAAAATATTGTCTTTTCTCCAATACATATTTTGACACCTTTGTCAAAATGCAGGTGGCCGTGCAGGAGCATGAACTTATGTCAGGATCCTACGTATTATTGCATCCATCAGTGTGTCTCTTCCTATGCCAGTGCCATGCTGCTCTCATTATTAAAGGTTTTCAGTATAACTTAAATTCAGAGTGGTTATACCTACAGCATTTTTATTGTTCAGAACTGTTTTGACTACTCTGCGTGTTTTGTGTTTCTACATGAAGAACTGTATAGGAATTTTGGTAGGGATTGAATTTTGTAAACTATCTGTATATTGCTACTGGTTTAACAATATTAATCCTACCAATCCATAAGCACAACAGGTCTTTCCATCTTCTGGTATCTTCTTTAACACCTTTCTTCAGTGTCTTAAATTTTCCATTGTACAAGTCTTTTACTCCCTTGGTTAGATTGATTCCAAGATTTTTAAGGCTATTTTAGATGGGATGGTTTCCCTGATTTCTTTCCCAGTATGTTTCTTGCTGTATGAACAAGCTAGTACTCACCAGGAAGTTACATCTAGCTTTAATGTTGCTGAAAGATGCTATTCCATCTGCCAAGGGAGAAAAATCAATCAACAGTGTTACGTGGTTGTGAATCTTGCTACAAAACCAACTGAAACGACAAACATGGTCCAATAATGGCAGGAATGGTATGGGAGTAATCAACCAGTTCTTATGGATTGAAAGCCTGCTCTATAAGACAAAACTCAGAACTCATACCATTAGCTGAACCCAAGACTTATGGCTGGCTAGTCTTTGGTCTTATAGGAGAACTCAATACTCTTTCCCTAATAAACTGGTATAGTAATAAACTGTCCCAACATTTTTATTTATGTACTCCTAGATAGTGCACTGCTCATTCTCATCAAAGTAGACTCTTTTTGTGTACATAGCAATTAATTCAGAGCACCCCACAACTTGTCAACATACAGAGAATAAGAGACTGGTGAATCCTCAGCTTTAAATGGGACATTTAAATCACACCCCTCCCCATAAAAACCAAGGATCATTTAGGAAGCAGTGCAGGGAAGAATGTAAGAATCAGGCGTGATGGATACCTTCCATAGTACAGAATTTGAAGTTGCACACTTAAACTATAGCAATTGTGACTGCTTGCACTAGACTTGCACAAGAGTAATCCTACCAACATCCCAGAATAGAACGGGGAGCATCTCATTAAGTCTGACCCTTATATGGGGAGCTCCTGGCAGTTGGCACCTGCAGAGGGAGGGACAGTTAATTTTCTTCAGGGATGCATCCTCTGAGAGACTACCCAAGCTCTACTAGAATGTTTTCCTACTAGAATTTCCTACTAGAATTTTCCTATGAGAATATTCACACAGAGACACCACTAAGTAGAATCAGCGGAGTTTTTAAACGTGCAGATGAAGCTTGGAGGGCAAAGTAGATGGGGGTTAGAGGAGGAACTGGAGGAGTGGGAATGGATTTAATCAAAATAATTATATGAGATGGTAGGGAATATGGGAAAGAATAGATAACACTAAAAGTCTTTTAAAATCTATACTGGAAATTAGCACCATAAAATCGTGTGTGTGTGTGTGTGTGTGTGTGTGTGTGTGTGTGTGTGTGCGCGCGCGCGCGCATGTGTGAAAGGAATTGAAATAGAATCACCATCTAATGAGAGAGAAAATACCCAACTATCTGTCTTTGCCACTAAGTAAAATCTCCAGTGCCAAATGCCAAGAATGGGCTACAGCTTATTGTGTCAGTGGCCAAAGGGGTCCTGTGACATCATAGGCTATTGTCAAGGCTACTGGCTACTCTACAACCTGAGAGTAAGGCCCTATTGCTGAAGATAAAACTTATGAAACATGGCAAAGGGAAGCTGGTGCACAGCTAGAAGGCTTACCCTTACTAACAGTCATGCTACTGGAAGGTACTGTGAATGCTAACAAAGGAGAAAAATAATCACTTAGAAACCCTGTGCTCTACAATATAGGCTTGCCTGTAAAATATATGACAGCAACAGTGACACAAACATTATGGAAGTAACCAATCACTTTTTAAAAACTGGATTTATGGCCAGTACACAATATGTAAGTCATAGAAGACACTTCTAAAGTAACGAAGAACCTGTGATGAGATAAGTCATAGGCCTATCTCTAATATATGCCATCTAAAATAGCAATAAATGGCTCCTAATGACGTATTGCTAAGATCCATATATCAAACTTCAAAGTATCCCCACCGGAGAAGCTTCTTTAGCAGTAGAGAGCGATTAACACGAAGACCTACAGGTGAACAATGGGCAGAAAAAACTTTTATGCACTCATCCCCAAGCGGATGTCATTACCAAAGCTCTCTTCTCAAGACTCCGATATCTATGAAGAAGGAGAAGGAAAAACGATTCTAAGAGCCACAGATGAGAGAGTCCCTCATGGAAACACTATCTTCCAGACACATGACTGATCTACATATGAACTCACAGAGACTGTGAGAACATACACAAGACCTGCACAGATACAAACCAGACAAAATCCCAGCACAGGTAAGCAGAAGTAGACACAATGTCCCACCTGTAACCATGATTTTATTCAAAATTAGTGCCTGCTGGGAAAGAGAAAACCAGTTTTCTCCAGTTGAGTATCATTGGCTACACCAACCGCACTCCAGACTTTAAGCTCAATTAGCCAATAAAGAATAGACTTCATGACTGTCTATCTTTCTGTTCTCTCTCTCTCTCTCTCTCTCTCTCTCTCTCTCTCTCTCTCTCTCTCTCTCTGTTGTATGTGTGTGTATGTATCTGTGAGTGTGTGTTTCTCTGTGTATGTATACTTTTGTTGTTATTCTCTTTCTATCCTTTTGTTTTTAGTTGGTCTTAATTTTATTTTTTGGTTAGTTTTTGGTTTTTGAGAGAGAAAGAAAAAGGAACAATGTGAAGTTGGATGTGTAGGTAGGTAGAGAGGAGTTGATAGGTGTTGGGGAATGGGACAGAGAATGTGATCATAATATAGTCCCTGAAAATTTTAAATAAAAATGAAAAGCACATTACATCCACTAGTTCAATACTTAAACAATAAAAAGAAACAGAAAGGAGATGGTTTGTCAAGAAAATTATGTATGTTGGAGGTATCAACACTCAATTCTAAAATAATAAATAATATATAACCTCCAAACAAAGATGAAACAATAAAACACATGGTGATATCTACCATCCCAAAAGGAAATGGAAAATTAGAAAAGTATCAAGGAAAATACATGGCACATTACAGTAAAGTCGAAATGAAGGCAACTCTGTCAGAAATAAGTTCAGTCTATTCTTTTCTCATTTACAATAAGCATTCACTGTACATAGTGTCACAGAAACTTTTAGTGGTCTAGAATGATTTTTATGTTATTATTTGTTTTGTCAAAAATAAGAAAAGCGTAAAGAAATAAAAGAATTAAAAACTATTATATCACCTGGGTACTTCAGCGTGAGAATTCAGAGGTTACAGCACCACTTCCCTGATGGTGTGTTGATTCTTATCAGACCCATTCACCGGATAGGTCAGGCTTTTAGCTTTGCCTATGAGTGAAGTTCAGATCCTACAGGTGTGTCTGATGACTTGCTCAGAATTGGTTTTCGGCTGTCTCTAAAAGGGCCACTTAAAGGTAATAATTGCAAAGCTGACCCTGCAAAGACACTTCATGTGTTTCTAGATGTGTACAAGAAATTAAAGTCCCTTCGGAGTCTCAAAGGTCGAGTTTTAAGGTCGAAGGTGACACTCTATTCTCTGCTCCTCTAGAACATTCTTCTACACAGGATCTGCCACAGATTGCACCCATGGGACTTGTTCACTTTTTCTCTCCTCTCTCTCTCTCTCTGAAGAGTGGATCTCCTCTGCGCCCTGGCCATTCAAACTTCTTATCTCTCCTTTGAAGCCAATAGCACATCAAGGAGAAATTCCAATATCCACATGCATTTCTTTTAGTCCCCCCAGTGTTTCACAAAATGCTTCTTTCTTGCTAGAAGAGTCAGTCTCAAACTAAAACACCTTCAGGAAAAACAGAGAGACAATAATTGAAGTGAAGCAGGCTGCGTCAGAAGCAAACTGGAGGGAGGTAGGTGAAAGTTCATTTCAGGCAGACTTTCACCTGGAAGAACACTACAGTTTTGGTTCCATTCCACAAGGTTCTGATGTTGGAAATTCAATGTACAGATCCATATTGGATGCCATTTGGGAGCCCCAGGACATAGGCAGAACTGGAGAAGGTCGGGAGGAAAGAGTATCCACACAGGCAATGGTGGTTTTAGAAGGAGACGAAGAATGACACGAGTTAATATCCTGATTCCATCTCAGCACAGTTGCCTTCTGAAAATTTCATACTTTGGTAAGGCTTGTTCCCAATGCCAAGATGATGCTACTTCCATAACTTTGGTCTTCCCAGCCTTTTAAACCACAAGTCAAATAAATTTCTGTTGCTTTTTTTTTTTTAATAAAAATTTCACATCATCAGGTACTTTGCTATAGCAACAGAGAATGAGCTAAGTCTTGGAATAAGTCATACAATAAAGAGAAGGGAGAAATGACATTATCCAATGGCTAAGGCAGTCTAGTCTCTTCATCAGTCTTAACTCCTTTGGTTATATACCTAGGGGTATACAAGGTGCTGTGATGTTCAGTTAAGTCTGTGTCTAAAATTTTGTGGCCTCGCTAGATTTCTTTCCACAGCAGCTGTACCACTTCAGATTCCCACCAGTAATGTCTGAGAGCTCTGACTTCTCTGCGTTCTCACCAGCGTTTGTTATTATCTAATTTTTTTATTCTCCCCAGTCGAGTGGGTGTGAACTGGTTTCCCTTTGTGGCTTTGGCCTGAATTTTCCTAATAGCTAATGCTGCATCCCCCCCCTCCTCTGCCCTGTGTGTTTAATGGCTGACCTAAGTTTTAAAATATTGGTTATAGATGGCTTTTACCCAAAGGGACATTTCTGTCTTCAGGGGGCCCACATGTCTGCCCTAGGCTATGACATTCAGCCAGGCTTTGAGATTCATCATTTACTCATTTCTACACTTCCAGGCTGGAGGGAACATATTCCCAGCAAGTGGCACAAAACCAGATATTTATGCCTCTCTCAAATTCTCTCTCTGTCTCTCTGTCTCTCTGTGTCTCTTTGCCTCTCTCTCTCTCTCTCTCTCTCTCTCTCTCTCTCTCTCTCTCCCATTTCCTGTCAGACACAGTTGAGCTTTTCCTGGAACGAATTCCTTTAGACAAATTCTCCACCAGACCATCAACTCAGGGGTGGGAGTGGAGGCAGCTTGTGAAGGTTTGGGGCCAAACCAGTGTAGCTTCCTGTGCCAGGTGAGCATGAATAGGGGCCGAAGTCACCCATTACAAACCCCTCACCCATGACTGCCTGAGAGGTATTTCTCGGGCTTTACCATGAAACCTGTTTCCTCTCCACCCCCTCCAAAGTGCAGTCCAGGGAGGCATGATAAAATCACTCAGCAAATGGAAAATATGCCGTGCTTATTCTAAGAAATGTGATCCATTAAAAACGAGCTGACAAGTCCTTTCACTTCCAAGGACAGTGTCCGTGTACTCCAAGCTGCCCTGAACCTGGGACCAGACAAATGTGAACCACAGACCTGTAAAGACTATACAGATGTCTTTATGGGTCACACGGAAGCACAATTTTAAAGTACCATTTTCAGAGTCCAATTGTTCCAGACCCTTCATTCATGGGCTGTGGAAATGAAAGTCAGTTGCTTCGTCTTCCCCACGTGCTGCTTTATCACCTTTAAAATAATAGCAAAGTGATTTCCTTCACCACGACTCTTCTGAGAATTGACTGCAACGGTATCCACCAGGTTCTTGACACTCATCAGTCAGTAAAGAAGCACTGGACACTAATATAATCTGATCCTAAAAAGGACGGGGCCTCTGCTTCCCCAGTAGCTACGTTGTCAGATTCTTGAACTTTTCTGGGAGCCAAGGCACTAAACAATAAAGGTTTGACTAAAAGACCAATTCATCCATACTTGGCATTCTGAAAAGAATTAGTAAAATCTATACTTAATAACCCTCTTCCTCCAAAATCAAGTGAGCACAGATGGAAATCGGACATCAGAATAAATGACAACAATATCAACCACAGTGAAAGTCTGTGAAGGTACCAGGTTCGAGATTTCCCTGCCACTTGAATCTGCACAGTAATAAGATCGAGGTAGGGATAGATTCCTGTGTATTTTCTTTGTCAATCCACAAACTAAGGTTGAATTCATAGTTACAAAAACCCTCCTGTTGTGCTTAGAAAGCAGTCTGGAAAGTATCAAAAAGTTATGCTAACACCGAATCCATGAATCCAGGTGTAGCAAGTGAAAATTAAGTCAGAAACAAGAAATGCAAAGCAATCTGGTAACTGGTCTCACATAATTTTCCATTTATTTTAAAACTCTGTGTCTTAAAATAACACTTATGTGGGGCCAAGGAGGTTAGGAGCCAGAAATGGGTCCTTTGAGGTTAAAGTAAGAGTGTGAGAAGAAGTGTTGCGAGGGAAAATATATCACTTGTTTCTATGCCTTCCAGGATGCCTGGGTTCCTTGGAAGGGATGCTGCCTCAGAATCAATGTCATCCTAGTCGCACTTGTGTGATTCTATCCTCTACTCTGAATCCAACTCTCTTACAAGGACTCCTGTGATGACATTAAGCCTGTCTAAGTAACATGGGGCAATATCCCAAGATCTGCTCACTGTGGCATCTGCAATCCCCAACCTTGCATTAAAAGGTAGCAAATTATCAGGTTCTGTGGATTAGAATATGGACTGCATCCTCCCCTATCAGGGGAGATTTGCATGACAAATGGATGGGGAAGAGCGAATACAATAGACGAGGACATCGAGTGCACATTGGTAAGAGAAGAATACGATGATAGAAGAGTCTTTGTAGGAGACACAGACCCTGCATCACTTGGGTTTAGCCTCTCTGTTATAGACATCTGCTAGCTCTTTTAATTGTTTGGCATTTAGAGACTCTACTTATTAGAGGTGTCCAGGTCTTCAACATTTTATAAGGCCAATCATTTAGGGTGTAGGCCATGCTTTCCATGGGTAACAAAATTCTTCAAATTTTTAACTTCAATCAATACAACCATTATGAGACCGCAGAGAGTTTGAGCTCATATAGTACCAGGAAATGATGGTGCAAACACCATCTCACATGAAGCTAACTCCCATGCCAGTGGGGAGAAATCTTGGGACATCAAGAGGGAGAAATGGAAAAATCTAGCCCACAGGTGGCATGAGTGACATACACTAACCACTCTTCAACCACAGTCACATGGAGCCTACGCATCGGGGTAGGCAAAAAGCCAGCATATTTGGTGAGCATAATTACCACAATAAATAAGTCTTTTCTCCACCCTCATCAATTAATGGATTGGAACAAGTTAGATTCCTTTTGACTTCTAGAGGTCTTCTTGGGACAGTTACTGTCTGTCAGCTACTCTGGGCTTACTGATGCCATGAGCAAGGCTTATATGTATGCTCTTGTTGGTTTTAGCTCCATAAAGTTTTGCTGCTAAGTGGCCAATGGGCAAGGGAGGATGAGGATAATAAGGAATTCTTTGTGCTCACTGCTCGTGTTTATTTTCTTGTATCTCAGGCAAAGAGGCATGAATGAACTATTTGTAGTTCATAACATAGTTCCAATATCAGACCCAGGCAGTATGTTTTATTATGTGCCTACACTCCTCATTTTAGAAATCGTGCCTTTGATTCAATACCATAATGAACTTTTTAAAAAAGTACATGATAGTGTTGTATAGGAAATTTCAATTTCAAATCTTAGTACTGTTCACTTGGTTCTGTTTCTTCCTTTCTTAGTTGCTGCTGTGGGATCTTTCTATCTGTTGGCAAGCAACTCATTTGAGTACTAACAACAACATTATATTCTACAATTGGACCCATTACACTTTCTTTACCTTTCCAGTCAGCCAGCAGACCATTAAGTTGCCCACAGGTTATGGATGCCTTAAGCCAAGTATCCACAAACTTTTTCATAAAGACTAAGGTTGTAAATATTTTGGGATTTGTGGGCCTTCGTGTTTCTGTTGCGAATATTTGACTCTGTTGTCAAATTAAATCAGACACAAAGTGGACACGAAGGCATAGTTGTGGCCAAGTTTAGCGAATGGGCCTCAAAGTGATGGCTCCCATATCAGGACTGACAGGCATTTTCCATCTGCACACTACAGGCTCATGCTGGATGTGCTTTCAAGTATCTATATGTATGAGGAGAGTGAGGTGGCAACCCCAGAGGAATACTCAGATTTCACCTCAATGGGAAGCTCTGGGGTTCGGTTCATTTGACGGCCATCATCTATGATCCTAACAGATTGAAGAAAGAACCAGTTCTTGTTCCCTCACATCATTTCCAGCGCTGCCTCACTATCTGAAATGTTCTGATTGCTTGGGATAACCTAACAGCCTAGTGGGGATTTCACTCCATCCCTCTCTGTTCCGAGGGGTTAGAGAATAACTTCAGACTCTTCCTGAGCACGAGGGAGTTGTCTACTCCTGTCCTCTGCTCCTCTTTTATTTCTTGCTGTCTTTTTACTTCTTTTGACCTTCTTATTTGTACGAACAGTATCCCTTGACAGTGTGCACTGGCAAATAACCTACACATAACTCCCCCTGTCTCCTGACTGTCCACTAGTCAGGTCTGTGGTGTTTGTGAGCAGGGGCTCTTAATGTAAGACATGATTTATGATGATTGAGGTTCATTTGAAAAAAGTCCCTCCACACTTCTAGCTTACAATTCCAACACATTCTTGTATTAACCTTAGACTCTCACCTTTTTTGATTTTATCCTTAAGATATCTGCACATACTTTTATTTATAGTCCAAGGATTTTTATTGTAATGTCCGTGCCAGGTTTCTCAGGACGACTGGTTAGAATTGATGGGCAACATTTTACTTACCTGTTTTATTGCCCTCTTTGTTATACTTTTGCTGAGTCCTTGTCTCCAGTTGTTTTAATGTGTGCATACAGTGGGCGGATAGGCGCTATATTGTCTCTACTTTGCTGCTTTTCGAATACATCTGGGCATTTGGAGCACTATCTCTCTCCTCTTAGCTCTTTCTAATCCTCAGTTAACTATGGACTCTTATGTTCCAGTATACTGCTTTACAATTTAAAATTTTAATTCATTAGCTGTCTCTGTGTGTGTGTGTGTGTGTGTGTGTGTGTGTGTGTGTGTGTGTGTGTGTGTGATGTGTATGTGAGATATATATGTGTGTGATGTATTGGGTGATGTGTGTGTGTGTATGCATGTTATTTTTGTGTGGATGCATGTGCAACAGCACACATGTAGAGTGCTGAAGACGTCATCATGTTTGTTCTCTCCTTTCACCTTCATGTGGTTGCCCAGGGTGCAACTCAGGTCATGAGGCTTGTGTGGCAAATGCCTTCCCCACTGAGCTGCCCTTCAGACCACAGGATTATAACTTTCTTGTATTTTATATTTCCTAGATGCTTAAAAATATCCAGCTGGAATTTTGCTCATCTCTACTTTGAAATCCAAGTGTACCTTGAAGATAATTGATAGCTTTAAATATTAAGACACCACCTCCCTGCACAGGTTCTGGCTCTCAAGTCACAAGATGGCCATTTATTAGAGACTGAGCACATGGCATTACATACTTGTTAAATCAAATCCTGGATTCTTTGGGGGTACTTCCTGCTCCTTGAAGTAGCCACTCCATTTTATTTCCTAACTGACTTTTACTAGTATAAAGAGAAGCTGCTGTAGATTTTCTGGGTTGATCTCTCTTTTCTCTGATTGCGATGCCTAGCGAGAGGCAATGCATTGCTAAGAACTTTTTCTGTTGTGGGACTGTGGACAGATTCGGTGGAAGGGAAGAATACACAGCCAGTGTCCAGTCAAAACTCCTCACACAGGAAGAAACACCCTCCTCACACAGGAAGATCTGCAAGATGAACACTCCCCAAGCAAATATTATTCTGTGGTTATTTTCCACTGATGCCTGCTGACTCCCAGGAATATGCTAATTCAAGGCACTCTGTGCTTGGCCCTGCAAATAGCAGTGCAAAGAGAAAATACACTTCCTTTCCCAGTGGTCCCTTCTAACACATTCCTCCACCAAGTTAAACTGGCCCTGTCAAACTGCTAGATGCTCTGAATGGGACATTCCCTGGCTTCCTGGCCAGGCTGGCACCTCCTGTCATTTCCCTTGTCATTTTGGTTGAAATTTGGCCCCAGCCCCCACATCAGATCCCTCTTGGAAGTCTCCTGTCTGGAGCCAGTCAGGTTTGTCTGCTTTCTTGGGCTTGGCTAATAAATTGGGATCATAGGGTCAGGCGGCAGGGGACCTGGCACCCAGGGAGCCCCTGACACCGATTTTATTGGATTTCTCTTTGCGGGGCTAAGGATGCCATGCCATCAGGGAGCCCACAAACGCTCAGTAACCAAGATTTTGCCGTCTCTGGTTTGACAAGGTCATTTTTTACTAGAAGAGGAAAAATCCCACATTAATTATACAAGCAAACTGGGGCCAAGGCTGTTAGAGTTGCCTTCCCTCTTCTGTGACGGGGGAAGGAAAGGAAGTTGGTTTCCTCGGCAAGCGATGAGTGAGTAAGTAGGGCTGAAAGATGCAGTGGGTACCGAAGTGGACTTCTTTGGTTGTCTGGAAGACACTGATACGCTGTCTTGTTCCTGGTACCTCAGAGAATGCCCGTTCATCCAAGATGGACTGCAAAGAACCAAGCCAAGGACTGTGAACCGTCATTCCCACATGTGACCATTTATGAATCAACTAAGCACTGAGCACACAGAGAAGTGCAATCACTGCTCTCTTAGCAATTCTCACAGTGTCACACGAGGCCTGGTGTGAAGACCAGGTTGCCTTTCTTACCCAGGATTCATGAACAAGATAAACACACTGTCTCTGTTGTTAAACAGTTGGGAAATTCGTGCATCCCTCCTGACAACTCTCATGCCAGCATTGAAGCTCCAGTACCATGATGCTATGTTATCCATCAGACTTAGAATGATACTTTGTTTGAACTGACAAGAGTAAGTACTATAAAAACACAAAGCCTAAATTCTTTTGGTAAAGTCGCCATCCACTGACCATCCTATAATGACAAATGTGTGAATTAGGAGCTTTTATTCCAAAGGTGGAAGACCTTTTTTTTATTTTGCAAATCACTGGGGAAAATTCTTCCACCAACCTGTGAACAGTAATTTGAATGTTTGTGGGAGCAGACTGCTGGACTGCAGCTGATAATATTCTTTCTTCCCACACCTCCACTAGCCTGCCTGGCATCACTGAGAAGCCCACCGGGTCCTAGGTGTAGGTTCCCCAGAAATGATAAGGTTGATACAAAGGGCCTCATCCGAATCCTGAGAAAATTTTCTATTTCACTAGGCTACTCCATATCCTTTGAGCAAGAGGGCTTTGCTTCTCCTGCCTTCTGCTGCCTCTAGGCAGGACCCACCATGGCCTGTACAACAGTGGCGAAATCAGTCCCAATGACACTGGCAGAGCACACATTTCCTACAGCTTCACTGAAAACTATTCCAGGTCATTATCAGAGCACCATGACACAGGGACCTTTGTTCCCTCCCAAATCCTCCTCCATCTGAACTGGAAGACAGCTAAGGGGCAAGAACATCCCCCGAGCATCTCAGATAAGAGAATGTGGTCGGAACAAAAGTTCTCACAAAGACGAGACGGGGTGACTGGAAAGGGTCCTGCAAAATGTTACATGCATGGTAGCTAGCCATCATTAACACTGCTAGCTTTGAAACCCTATCCTTCAACTGGAAAGGGGGATAACATCTATGCTTTATAGTGGTCGGCAACAATTACACACTTTAAAATGGCTAATGGCACAGAGTGTCAATGTTCCCAACTCAAAAAAACTGTGTGTGTGTGTGTGTGTGTATAAATCTTAGATACATATGTATATATACATATATGTGTATATATATGTGTGTGTGTGTACATCTCAGATATATGTATATATACATGTATGTGTATATATGTGTGTGTGTGTGTGTGTGTGTGTGTGTGTATGATGACTAATATGCAAGTGACCCTATCTTGTTAGCAGCTAAGAGAGAAAGTCCCCTTTAGAGACCAACTGCTATATGAAAGTACCTTCAAAGGGGCCTTTCTTTTTTTACAGCCAAAACTTCTTGATTAAAGCCAATCATTCCCAGAGGCATTCTTGTCCACCCTCTTTATGACACATAAAGGTCATAAAGGTTTCCCAGAAGCACTCCAGGTAGTCACTACCACCTCTCGTGTGAGTGCTCCATGACCCCGAGTTTAGGATATTCATTATGTTTCAAACATCTGTTCTTCCTAAACTATAACTTCAAACTAGGCATGCTCAGGAATGCACTTTTTAACTAGGCATACTCAAGAATGCGTTCACCCTTAAAGTGCTTTCCCGTTTGAGGATATGTAAGTCTCCAGATAGAATTTGCATGCTCCCTTTGTTCTAGAAAGGCATTATTTTGGAAATAACTCCCATGCTCTCCTAATCTGCTAGAAGTAATTTATCTTTCTCCACTCCTCTACTTTTCCCCATTTTTCATGTGTGTATGGTACACATACACACACACACACACACACACACACACACACACACACACACACACACACATGGCCTGTGCACGTAGGTTAGAGGACAACTTGCAGAAGATCATTCCATTTCTCCCATCTTGTGAGTCTCAAGGTTCACACTCAGGTTATTGAGCTTGGTGATGGGAGCTTTCGCCTTCTGAGAAAGGTCACTGGTCCCTCTTCTTTATTCTTAACTATGTTTTGCCTTCACATTTGCAAGATGTGAACCTACCGCACTGTCATAGTTGGAACACTGTGATTATAGATGTGTATTGAGATGTCACATCGTACCTGTGTGTAGAAGCATAAAGTATCAGTTATTGAAAAAAATAAGCAAAAACAAAAACAAAAAAAATCGTATCTCATTTTCAGCAGATCACCCCTTTTGTGAGCAGACCCAGGTTTCATCTCCTAAGAGGCTGTGTCTTCCAGTTCCTTCTGAAAGTTAACACAATCATTTCTCCTCTCCTGTGATTCCTATGCATCTCTCCACTTGCCTTCCTCCTTTACCTCAAGGCTGGTTTCCTCGTGTGAATGTGGCAAGAGGATGGAGTATGTGGAGTGAATCTGAGTCTCTGAGATTTCCATGTGCTGGCTTGTTCCTGATATTGTCGTCTCGGCCACTCTGTGTCTACCTCTCTGCAGCTTTCAGAAACTCTTCTAGAAGCTGCACAGAAGCCCCGGCTCATCTCTGTTTCTCTGCTTTGGAACGCTGCCTCTTCTCCCTCCTTTACTTCCTTTAATTCTATTTTTCCATTCGATTCCATTTCTTATTCTGTGTGTGTTGAAGTTGTTATTTTTATTAGATATTTTTATTTACGTTTCAAATGTTATCCCCTTTCCCCCACCCAACCACCCACCTCTTCCCACCTCCCCACCCTGACATTCTTCTACACTGGGAGGTCCAGCCTTGGCAGGACCAAGGGCTTCTCCCTTTGGTGCCCAACAAGGCCATCCTCCGCTACATAAGCAGCTGGAGCCAAGGGTCTGTCCATGTGCACTCTTTGGGTGGTGGTGTAGTCCCTCAGAGCTCTCGTTAGTTGGTATTGTTGTTCTTATAAGGTTGGAGTTCCTTCAGCTCCTTCAATGCTTTCTCTAACTCCTCTAATGGGGACCCCATTCTCAGTTCAATAGTTGGCTGTGAGCATTCACCTCTGTATTTGTATGCTCTGGCAGAGCCTCTCAGCATGCACTTCTTGGCCTCAGCCATATTGTCTGGGTTTGGTAGCATATTTGTGTGAGGGGGGGCGAAGGCTGGATGCCCAGGAGGGGCAGGCTCTGAATGGCCATTCCTTCAGTCTCTGCTTCAAACTTTGTTTTCATATCTTCTCCTATGAATATTTTTGGGTATATGCCCAGGGGTGATATAGCTATGTCCAATTTTCTGAGGAACCTCCGGACTGATTTCCAGAGTGGTTGTACCAGCTTGCAATCGCACCAGCAATGGTGGAGTGTTCCTCTTTCTCCACATCCTCGCCAGCATCTGTTGTCACCTCAATTCTATTCTTCCAGTAAGATTTTGTCACCTGAACGGTCTCACTTCCTTCTACTACATTAGAAATTACCACAAGCTTAAGACCATACACATTTGCCCCCTGGGAATGATGGGAATTCTGGGAATTAAAACACCAACTGAGTGTGGCTCTTCAGGTTCAGATATTTGCAAATACACCAAAAATTTCTGCCAATGTTTGGATCCCAACTGAAGACTGGAATGAGGAAGGTTTTGCCTTCAACTTTCTGTCATTGATAGGAAAATTCTATGCTCTAGTTTAGTAGGGCCGAGAGCTTGAGTTTCTCACTAACCAAAGACTATCCTCACTTCGTTGTCATGGCAACCCATACCATCAATCTTCCAAAAATGAACCACTGAGATGAAATTCACAATCTTATACAGCTTAATATAGAGGTTCCCCACCACCACCACTGTTGTTCTCTGGTTCTGGTAAAAGTCAGGGTTCTGCCTCACTCAAGAGGAAATGATCATAAAGACACAGATCCAAGGGGTAGGAATCCCTCTACCATCTATAGAACTGCCTTCCATAGTCTTTCTTCCCCATGGCTTCTATAACATACTCTGTTGGCTAATTTTATGTCAACTTGACACAGGCTAGATTCATCTGCGAGGAGGAAACCTCAACTGAAAAAAACTTGTCTGTAAGATCAGGCTTCAGACAAACATGTAGGCATTTTCTTAATGACTGAGTGATGTGTGAGGACCCAACGCAACATAGCTGGTGTCACCCCTAGATTGGTGGTCCTGGGTTCTATGAGAAAGCAAACTGAGTAAGCCATCTGGAGCAAGCCAGTAAGCAGCACTCCTCTACAGTTTCTACCTCAGCTCCCGCATCCAGATTTTTTCCCTGACCTTGATGATGGACTTTGATGTGGAACTTTAAACAAAATAAGCTTTTCCCTCCCCGACATGCTTTATAGACCAGGTGATTCATCACAGCAACTGTCACCCTAACTAAGACACTCCAAAATAAACTGAAGAAAGTACAGGAAGGATCAAGACATCCTAATGTGTGACCAGTTCATTCTAGTTGTAAACAATTCAACAAGTATGAGGTAACTTATAAACCCAATATTCAACCCCTTGATTCAAAGAAAGAGAACTGTGTTTGAGGTGATAATGGGAAGCTTATGGAAAGAGACAACATTTGAGTTTGTTCTTGAAACTTTAAGACAGGCAGTACTGAAAAGGGAAGTATGGAATATGTAGGGGGGACACATTCTGAGTGACAGAAAATCCAAAGGAGACATAATGGGCAAGTTGAAGAGAATATAGGAACTAGCTTACTTCACTACCAAGCCCCCCAAAAATTGGAAAACAGAATTGAGAGTTTATCAAAATAAGTGGTTATAAATTGTGTGGCCATGGGAGTCATACAAACACCATGGTTGTCTTTTATTGTACTCTATCCTGAGCTCCTGGTATGGGTGCTAGATACAACCATCAGCACAAAACATTTAGCAAGTTGGATGTTTAATAAAGAAATTACAGCTGCCTGGGCTAAATAATAATAATAATTAGAGAACATAAGAACTCTGTCAAGTAAATCTTTCCACTCTCTGCTTCCTCTGTGCAAGTGTAAGAATAATAATAAGAGACACTGGAGACTGGCTCAGCTGATAAAGCTCTCACTGTGGACCTAATCATCAGGACTTAAGCTAAATCCCCAGCACCTACATAAAGAGCAGGTTGTGGGGGCCCCTTGGTACAGGGCTAGCCAGTCTAGCCTACTTGGTGAAGTCTAGGCTAATCAAAGAGCCTGCATGAAGGGAAGACTACATTCATTCCTGAAGATGACATTCAAGGTTGTCCTCTGACCGCCACATAGACATTCACACAGGTTAGTATGCACATGAGCATACACACAGAGCCTCGTGATTGCACGCATGTATACGCATTGAACAGAAAGAAGAATATGGCCTCCCTAACAGAGCCGCTAGAGAGAGAGGATGAGATGGTACTTTATAACTGTTTAGATAAAGGGTATTAGCTATGATTTATTATCATCATGCTTTGCTTGTTTTGTTTCATTTCCTGGTGTTCCTTCCCTGGTCCTGGCTCAGAAACACAGGGAGTTTGTATTCTCTGTTTACCATGGGATACCCTCGAGGGGTATACAAAGCCTCTCCTATGGGTCAGCCTTTCTGACTGAGTCTCCACTTCTGATGTGGTTCCTCTGGAACAAACTAGAGCATCCCCGGCCTGGCTGTCACCTCCAAGCTGAGCTCAGTGCTAGGCTTTGAGGCTGAGTCCCTGGCCGGCACTTTATTGTGGTTTCATGATTGGTTCAGGATGGCTGAGCCATTGCTAACCCCATCCCCAAGTGAATTTCTTGTCCTCCTAGAGGCTGAAAGGAGAGTGACTTAGTCATTAACTCCTCTGGCAACAGCCCCTGGCAGCAGTTCAAGGCAGCTTAGAAAACAGGGCAACAAGTGGCTACAATATGTATTTTAAAAGCCTAGCAGACAAGAAAAGGAAATGAAAAACAGAAAAAGTAGGGATAGCAATGTCTGCCTCTGGAGGCAACCAGACACTACTGGGCACTTCAGACAGAGTCCCAGTCCCTTAAAATTCGATGCTGGGAGGAGACGAGCCTGGAGATGGGGCTGAATGGCAAAGGTGGGGTTCAAAGTTTCACTTGCCTTTGGCCAGATGAAGACCAATAATGAGTGATTGCTTCCTATGCATGATAGGAGATGATAGTGTGGTACACTGGGCTTGGCGCTCTGTCCAGAACACAGGAAGGATGTTCTCTTCTGTGCCAGTCATGGGCAGAACACTGTTAGACTTGGGCTGTTAAAGTCCAGGACTTCACTGAGTTGGGCCTTTTAGAATCCAGCCTCTCTCACAGATCAGACATATGGGGAACAATGATGCACAGGCACTGAGGTCTCTCCCATCCATCCATCTTAGCTCATCTGAGTCTCAAAGAATGGGGCTGGCTGGCAGCATTTCACAGGTAATGGAGCAAACCAAGAATAGATGTTTTGTAACAGTTGAATTAACGCCTTTGTAATTCGTCTTCTGTCTCTCAAACCAGAACACGAGCTCATAGAGAACTTGGAGTGTTTTGGCCTGTCTTACTGCAGGCATTATACAGTCCTCAGATCATCCCAGAAGGTACTTACAAAACCAGGTCACACTCAGATTGAGCTTGTAGAGTTGGTAGAGTCCCGGGCAGGCAAATGAGGGTCTATGGTCTGCACTTGTGTTTCCCGCATTGACTCTGAAACTTTGGAGCTCTTAAGAGGATTCCCCATTAAAAGTGAGATGGTGGCATTTACATGTGCAATGTGTAGATGCTCTATCCTAGCTATGCCCTTCCTTGTATGACTTTAGACTCGAAAGAAATGGCCCCGGCCCATGATTCCACTTACTCATGCTGGCCTTCATCCTTTCTCCACCTTCTCTCTCCTTTATTCTAATATTGTAGCATTGTGTGGGTGTAGAGTAAAGGAGTGAGGGAAATGTCTAGATAAACCAAAACCATGGCATGTCCTTTGTTGTCCTTTACCTATGTTGTTTCCCCTGTTTCCTCTTAAACAAGGTTGATGTCCATGTGGCAATTTCAATGCTTCTTAGATGTGCTTAAAGGAAGTCAAGCTTATCACCAGCAATAGGTCTTATTCAGTGCATCATCCTGACAGATGAAAATTACGGCTAAGACCACATCCTAGAAGCCAGTGCTGATTCTCACTCATCACAGATGAATATATCTCATTGGGTAGGGTATTATCCCTGAAGGAACTCTCAAGACAAAGAAAGCCTCCATGGGTAAATAGTATGAAGGCTTCCTGAAATGATCATATCTGATCTACAAGAACATTGCTCGCTCTATCTATCTATCTATCTATCTATCTATCTATCTATCTATCTATCTATCTATCTATCCATTCATCTATCTATCTATCTATCTATCTATCTATCTATCTATCTATCTATCTATCTATCTATCTATCTATCCATTCATCTATCTATCTATCCATTCATCTATCTATCTATCCATTCATCTATCTATCTATCTATCTATCTATCTATCTATCTATCCTCCCATCTATCTTTGTTACCACCTTGGGCTTAGCCTAGTAGCAACCTGTCAGTCCAGCATGCCTTTGCTTAGAGATTTCCATGACTCCTGAGCCCTTGAGTGTTTCCCTGATGTAGGACAGCATTGCCAGGGTTAATGTCTCTGGAATTACACCTCAGTAGATGGCCCAAAGTATACAAACTTTCTCTCTCTCTCTCTCTCTCTCTCTCTCTCTCTCTCTCCCTCCCTCCCTCCCTCCCTCCCTCCCTCTCTCTTCTCTCTCTCCTCTTGTACTTTCATAATATCACTTAATATTCCCAAATAAAGAGAGAAATGTTAAGTGAGGAAGCCCTCAGACTGAAGTCTGATGAAGTGTCTATTCTTTCATGGACTTCATCTTCAAGAAACCTATCAATGTCACTCTGTAAATTTATTGTTGATCAGTTTCCCCACCATAGCATCCTATCTCACAGAGCCCAACAGAGAGCTTCCAGTGCATTAAAACTTTCCCTATGGGAACCCTACTACAGCATCCCACTATTTGAAGTATCTCACTCATCCAATCACAATGCGACATCTCCCTCTTCTTACCTTCTTTTCATTCACCACTGACTCCAAAACAATGAAAAATCCTCCCCTTTTGTATCCCTCCTTTACAAGCTTCCTACAAAGCAGGTAGACATGCCCATCTCTGAATAAAATGTACCTGCCAGTGGTACTATTTGGATATCAACTTTACCAGAACATAAAAAGGAGTAAGGGGAAGACCTAGTTCCGTGCACACCTCACTATCGATTCCTTCGATAACTTTGCTTCCAATTTAGCTGCTGTGATGAACATTTCCTAAGAATGTATATAATGTATATGTCCTTCTGGTCAGTGAGCCCATACTCCTGTCCTCCTTGGAACAAGTACCAGCCATTTTAGGAACAGTGACTCACACACGGCAACATGTGCCTCTGTGTCCCTTCTTGACTGTTCACCAAGCTCTCTCCAAATTTATCCTGATACCAGGATGTGCATTCCTCATTTTCAATGTGGCAACTGATTTTTTAAAATAATTTATTTACTTTTTATTCTTACATCCCAATCACAGTCCCCCTTTCTCCTCTCCTCCCACTCCCATCCTCAACAAATCCCCCTCCTCTTCCCTCAGAGAATGGGGGGCGGCCTCAGGTACCACCCCACCTTGGGACATCTATTTCTAGCAGGACTATGTATATTCTCTCTCACTGAGGCCCAACCAGACAGGGGAAGCAGATCCAGTGGCAGAAAATAGAGACCAAGCAAGACAGTCTCTGCTCTACTTGTTAGGGAACCCACATGAAAAGGAGGAGGGGGACATCAACTCACCCACAAATCAACCTAGCAACTGATAACACACAGGAAGAGGCAGAGTGGGTACAATAATGGAACCCTCCATGACTTCTGGAATTCATCTGCCCTTCTGGAATTCCTGCCTTTTTCTGGAAAAATCTGGATCCCTAACACACCCTAGAACATTGCTTTCCTCTTGCTATAAGGAATAAGATCTCCTTTTGAAGCGTGTCCTCCACTGAATTTCTATGGTTCTTATGTCTTTTGAAATGTAGCCTCTCTTTTCTTTGACTAAAAAGAATTCCTTTCCAAAGGAAAATATGTTGACTCTTTGAGACGTCTTTATAGCTGCACTTGTAGATGGCTTAATTTGAAGCCTGGCATAGCAAGGAAAAAGAAACAAAACAGGAATCATTATTGGTGCAGGTACTGGCAAATCAAAAGTACTCAATAAATGTTTGTTCTATAACTGAATGAATGAATAAATAAATGAATTGATTTTGTTGCAAGTATCTGAAAATCTATGTTTGTATCTGCTCTTCCTAAGTTTCTTGGAACTGGATCTGTATGTGGTTAGATTCTCTGTCTGTCTGTCTCTCTGTCTGTCTGTCTGTCTCTCTCTGTCTCTCTCTTTCTCTCTGTCTCTCTCTCTGTCTCTGTCTCTCTCTCTGTCTCTCTGTCTCTGTCTCTCTCTCTGTCTCTCTCTGTCTCTCTGTCTGTCTCTCTGTGTCTCTGTCTCTGTCTGTGTCTCTGTGTGTGTGTGTGTGTTCTTTTAGAAGTCAAGGAACCTTTTACTTTACTAAATGTGACTTATCCTGAGCTGAGCAACCATATCAGTTACATGAGTACATGATATGTATTCCATCCTAAAGACACTCGGGGATTGAAAAAGAAGAAGTGAATCTGTCTAGCATTGGCCGTTATTTTAGAGTAAACTGAAGCAAGAAAAGACACAGGGAGAAGGGGTCACTACCACTAACTTATTTAAACAGTAGCCACAGTGGTGTTGACAGCTAACAAATGGGTATACTCAGGAATGAAGCAGACATTATGGGACCAGGAAGACAAGAGCAAGAGTTCTTATCTTTCTACTTTCTTCCACCGAGCATGCGATTTTCACAGGAGGCCATCTGGAAAGAACTAGAAAGCACATCACCAAAAGAGATGGTCTCTGAAGCAAATTGCAAGAGGTGTTCTGGATACAGACAGAACACACAGACTTGATTTCAGTTCTCTACCTGCCAGCTGGGTAGCTGAAAGTCTTAGATGACTAGGTAGAGGGTATCACCTACAGGTTATCCCTACATTCCCAGTACACAGCCCCAAGGACTAGAAAGATTCTGCTCCCTTAGTTATTTTTGCTGTTTTCTCCTCTTTCTCTTTAGGGCTTGATGAGAGCTTAATGTATAGCAAAGAGAACACACACACACACAGAGTCTCTCTCTCTCTCTCTCTCTCTCTCTCTCTCTCTCACACACACACACACACACACACACACACACACACACACACACAAAGGGGGGGCGGGGACAGGCTAAGCTCGGTTTCTTCCTTTCTTCCTAGCTGTGCTGTGAATGAAGGACTAGGTAAGTTATCCACTCTCCTGGGGCTCTCCCCTTATCTGATAAATGGGATAATGGTCCCTGACAACCATAATTATGAGAATTGGATGCCATCTCTCCAGAGTTCCCAGCATGGCTGAGTAGATGCACTGTCCTTGCTTTCACAATGTTATCTTTAGCATCATCGTTCCCTTTTATAAACTGATGCATTTCCTCAGAGTCTCACAGCCACATGCCACCCATGCTCCAGGGCTGAGGTCACATGTCCCCCAGACCCTGATGCCACCCAGGCAGATGAAAGTCCGGGTGTTAATGGGGCTTATCATCACAGAGGAGATATGAGCAGGCTCAGCTGAGCTGGCAAAAGAAAAAGTCTGTCCAAGCAGGCAAAAAGAAGGCCTCTGCAGAGGCAGAGGCAGAGGCAGAGGCAGAGGCAGAGGCAGAGGCAGAGGCAGAGGCAGAGGCAGAGGCAGGAGGCAGAGGCAGAGGCAGAGGCAGGGCAGAGGCAGAGGCAGAGGCAGAGGCAGAGGCAGAGGCAGAGGCAGAGGCAGAGGCAGAGGCAGAGGCAGGGCAGAGGCAGAGCCAGAGGCAGGTGCCTGGTGGGCTGATGGCTACAGGCATATGTACTGTCTCTATCACAATGGCTCTAAAAAAAGATGCTTTTTTTGTTTATTAGGCAAATTCTCAGTGAAACCCTGGGTATTGACGGGTAAGAAAACATACAATCAAGAAACAAGATTAATTCATCATTATCTTTTAAGAACATTCCCTTTGTTTCTACTTTGTTACTTTTCTTTTTCTTTTCTTTTGTCTAACACTAACGAATTACGTTTTTCAAGTAATGAATTAATACCTCCAAGCATGCTATGGAACTCCAAATTTAAAGGCTGTGGAGAGGATAGAATCCCTCGCCACCCCCGGGACCTCCTAGGAAGAGCTGGAATTTTGGGAATGAGAGAGGCAGCTATACTCAGGCATCCCTCCTGACACAAGGGACATGAGGCAGGGCTTTAAGGGGTAACAGGTGGAGGGAAGAGCCTTGCAAGAGGAATGGATACTTTTATGAGTTCGAGGGAGCAGGGTTTGTTTGTTTTTTCTTCAGACAGCAGAATGTAGATAGTTGTATAACAACAATAAGGTTAATAATAGTACTTTGGGCAAGTTAAAAAATGTATTACCTGCCTTGACAATAGTGGTAATGATGAGTATTTGTGTAGATCTCTAATATGCCCTCCAGGAAAAGGGAAGGCAATGAAAGAGAGGATATGAAGAAAATAAAAACATTCTTTTAGTTCTAATTTTATACAAAACAATTCAACATTTTTATATTGCCTGTTTTAATCCTCACAATCATGCCCTGGGTTACACGCCGTCTTCATGAAGGTGGGGTATATGAGTCAAACACATTAAGTTTTTGGTGGTTGTTGTCTTGTTGACTTGTTTGCTTGTGTGTCTGTCAAACTATCTGGTGTAGCCCAGGCTGACCCCAAACTCACATAGTCAAGAATGGCCTGGAATTTCTGATCATTTCTCTGTGTTTCTCGAGTTCTGGGATTCCAGGCGTGTACCAACATGCCTGACTTGAGGTTGGGTGATTTTCGTCGAGAGAACAGGAGTTTTTAATTTGGGTTCCCCAAACACTGCCCTGGGCTGCTGCTGGCAGTGTGCTTAGGACAACACACAAAGCTGGACTAGGGGAGGAACCCTGCAAAATCAGCGGCAGCCACATTCATTGAGCCGGTTGCTGTCAATTCACACTGGTGTAAAAAAACATTCACTCTCTCTCCTGCTTCTTCCCTCACTGTAGCAAGTTGCTTTCTGTATCAGCATGTGCTCTGATATATAAGTTTAGATGGACCCATTCCCTGCTGGGAAAGACTCCAGTATACCACACTCTTGATTTCTTGACACATTTTCTAGCCCTCTTTCCTCCTCCCATTTCCTGTCCCGCCTCTGCCTCTCCTTGTCCCTCCTCCTTCTGTTCCCCCTCCATCTCCCCTACTTCTTTTCCTTACATTATGTACCTTGTGTTTGTGTCTTTTTTCTTGGCATCTTCTCCTTGACCTTGTTTCTAATAAATCTCCATTGTTTTCTTTAAGTCTCCGTTACTTGAGTTTCTTCCACAGTCTTCCTTCTGCTTTCCTGCTTCCTGTCTGGAGTATTTGGACTTCGTTTTTTACTGAGATGAGCGCAGTGAAGGTACCTAGATAAAAACTTACCAGGGCCCTGCATCTGATAGCAAAAAAGCATGTCATGAAGTCAGTCACATCTCTTGTTCAGTCCAGTGAAGTTATCATGTCTTACCTTGACTACAAACAACTAGACACATCTTGGCTGGCTGCTGGGATAGTCAATATTCCTAGTCTCCAAGAAGGCACAGAGCAGGCCTCTAATCACAGTGCTTCTGTGTATGTCTGTCAGCCAAGGTCATAGTAAAAGACAGATAATGCATTCCAAATGGTATTTTAATAGAGCTTAATAAGGCAATTATTTACAAAGTTATAGGCAGGCTATAGAGGATCCACCAGAACAGTATAATGTCCTGGAGTTACCAACAATTAAGATCAGTGAGCACCCTAGGGCCTGAGGGGATGAGGACAAGGAGAAGTCTTCTGGACAAAAGGCCTATCTACAGAGAACTCTGTTTTTAACAGGCAGATGCTGCCACCCATGATTCCAAACAGGAAGAAGGATGAGAAAACTTCCAATTCCTCCATGCTTGCTTCATTTCCAACTTTCCTAGTGGACTGCCTATTGGGTTCTCTCAAGCAGAAGCCAGAAATCAAGAGAGCCCTTGAAGGCTGTTAGCACTGGTTGGAGTGCTGAGTGGTAGAATGGTACGGGAGTGGGCACAGAATGGTCCAAAGGGCTTCATGAGATTTACCCGATAGGCTGTACGTGCTGTCTTCACATAATCTAGCACATGAGCATTTTAGCTCATCAATGAGATTATTCATTTTTATTTTTTTAACAGAGGAATCATTGAGGGATGCTCCTTTGGTTTGACCCACATGGATTTTTCTGTGCCTGTTTCTCTCTGGTCCCCATTACTGAATGCTAGAAGAGTATGGATAACTACTAGGACATAGCAGGTTGATGGAGGTTAGGGGATGACCTTCAGGTCTTCAGACCATCATAATAGATCTAGATCCATCAGTCAAAAATAAAGATCTGTTCTTGTTTTAAGTAACAGAAATGGAAAGTCAGTCAAGGACAAACATTTCTCTTTGAAATTTTCACCCTCTCTTTTGAGCAGGTGAAATTGAATTGTGACCACACAACAGGGCACTGAGGCAGTAGACAACTTGTTTGTTTGTTTGTTTATGATGAGGTTGAGTCAGGTCAAAGACCTAGGAGGGGGCTGAAGTAAAATTCAGAGAAGATTCTTAAAAGAATGACAATTGGAGGTCACGTGGAATGGCTGTTTAGTTGTCACATTCCATGATCCCTTATATATATTATCTATATCCTGATTGGAGTCCTCGGTGTTTTATAATGTGGCCTCTTTGCTATTATGGAATGAAGTCCCCAGGAGTATTTATCTGAGCTTGTTAACTATGACCATTCCTGACATATGGCCTGACACATCCGAGATCCACGGAGATAATCTATTGAAAGAGAGAATGTGATGATTGCGCATTTGGAGGGATTTGCATGGGGCAAGGATTCAGCACTGAGTATCCTTAACATGAAGCGGAAGTAGATTATCCATACAGCGAAGCATCGTTCTTCCAGCTTGCCACAAGACCCAAGCCATGGGCTTCTTTCATATTCTCCCTTCTAGGCGCCCACACAAGTAAGACATCAGTTTTGACCCTGATTCACCTCTAGCCCTTGTATTCTCGTTCCAGCTACTATAAAATATGACTCATTGGCTTCTAACTTACTTCTCTGTCCTTCCTCCAGTTAAATTTTCTTTGGAAGCTATGCCTCTGATTGACAACTTTATATGTGCTGCCATTCTTTAAAGTTATAGCCTCACCATTGTGAAAAGCCAAATCTAATTTCTTTATTCTCCTTTAAGGAATTTCTCTAATTCTGTTTTGTAATGAGTTATAGACAAGCAAGATAAGATTATGGGTTATAAATTTGATATCAAATCCTTGCCCTTCTACTCCTACAATTATTATATTACGACCCTAATCTTTTAGAACAGTAAGTTGATTATGAGAAAATTATAAGACTTGTCCAAGGTTTCATGGTAAGTCAATGTCATCTCCAGAATTAAAAGCACAACCAGCCTTTTTATGTCAATGTATAATATGAAGTCCCTCTTGCTCCCAACTCTTTCTGCAGCCATGTCACTTTGAGGGAACTGAGAGTGAATAAAAGGGAAAATGGCCTTTCCTCAGAAACCCTCATCTCCATTAGAATTCAATTTAGATTTAATAAATGCTTAATGAATCTTAATTAAGCCCAAATTGAAATTAAAAATGGTTTAACAAGGTTTAATTGTAATGTGAGAGATCACACAATTTCTTTTCAATAAATATTTTCCTAATAACAAATAACCATTTCATTAGGAAGGAAAAATGTTGCAATTAAGTTTAAATTAAATTAAATTACCCATAATTTACTCGTGCAGGTAACAGCATATATATATATATATATATATATATATATATATATATCCCACACATACACACCTTCTGTTTAAGAATTACTCCAGTTTATATAATTTAAGAAGGCATTGACTATGTTATAGGTGATGCCATACTTGTGACTATGTAATCTCTAAGAGCTCGAAAGATGACAAAGGGTAAAAGAAGATGTGAGCTTTCCATCAACTCCAAGTATGTTTCCATCAATGCTACCGTAAATCACTGTGTTAATAGGAATGGGCAAAGTGTAGGGATAATCTCTGTGTACTGTGTGGAAGCACCACATGTCAATAAATGTCTGATAGCCAATAAGCTGAGGCAGGATCAGAAGGTGGAACATTTGGCAGGAAGAGAGGCACACTGGGAAATAGGCAGGCAGGAAGACTCTGAGGAAGTCGGACATGAAGGTGAGGAGAGATAAGCAACCATGTGGCAGACGTAGAATAGTATAAACAGGTCAATTGACTTAGGAGCTAGGAGGGAAACAAGTCTAGCTTATAGTCTAGGCATTTATTAATGAATAAACATTCTCTGAGTTGTTATTCAGGAACTGTGCGTGGGTAGAAAAGCCTGCAGTTACTGTAAAGACATGGTGAGCTCAAGGGGGAAAACAGAAAATTCTGAACCTTGCATATGCAGTGAGAGAGAGCAGGTATGACAGAGAGAGACTGGAGCCGTGTTCTATGGGAGAAGAGAAGGAAGCCATATTTGCTTGTCATTTATTTATGCTTCCATTTTTCATTTCATTTCTTTTATTTTCCCACTACCTTTGAAGAGTATATTAGGAACAGGATGCTCAAAATCACTTACATGGAAATATGAAGCTTCGAGAATGGGACCAAGCTCAACAACAGGACTTGAAGGGCTTAGGTTTTAGGGGAATGGAGTTCAGTTTCAGCATAGGGTATTGTTCCATTTAGAGCCCTAGTGTCAGACAGAGGAAGTGGGAGGGGGGAAATAAGCTGTGTAGTTTCTGCATCAACATGAGAAGTACGAAAGATTCATTTTCCCAATGAATAGTCCTTTTTTTTTCCATCTTTATTAACTTGAGTATTTCTTATTTACATTTCGACTGTTATTCCCCTTCCCAGTTTCCGAACCAACATCCCCTCACCCCTCCCCCTCCCCTTTTCTATGGGTGTTCCCCTCCCCATCCTCCCCCCATTACCGCCCTGTCCCCAACAATCACGTTCACTGGGGGGGTTCAGTCTTGGCAGGACCAAGGGCTTCCCCTTCCACTGGTGGTCTTTTTATTTTTCCGGAGCTGGGGACCGAACCCAGGGCCTTGAGCTTGCTAGGCAAGCACTCTACTGCTGAGCTAAATCCCCAAACCCCCACTGGTGCTCTTACTAGGCTATTCATTGCTACCTATGAGGTTGGAGTCCAGGGTCAATCCATGTATAGTCTTTGGGTAGTGGCTTAGTCCCAGGAAGCTCTGGTTGCTTGGCATTGTTGTTCATATGGGGTCTCGAGCCCCTTCAAGCTCTTCCAGTCCTATCTCTGATTCCTTCAATAGGGGTCCTGTTCTCAGTTCAGTGGTTTGCTGCTGGCATTCGCCTATGTATTTGCTGTATTCTGGCTGTGTCTCTCAGGAGAGATCTACATCTGGTTCCTGTCAGCCTGTACTTCTTTGCTTCATCCATCTTATCTAGTTTGGTGGCTGTATATGTATGGGCCACATGTGGGGCAGGCTCTGAATGGGTGTTCCTTCTGTGTCTGTTTTAATCTTTGCCTCTCTATTCCCTGCCAAGGGTATCCTTGTTCCCCTTTTAAAGAAGGAGTGAAGCATTCACATTTTGGTCATCCTTCTTGAGTTTCATGTGTTCTGTGCATCTAGGGTAATTCAAGCATTTGGGCTAATAGCCACTTATCAATGAGTGCATACCATGTGTGTTTTTCTGTGTTTGGGTTACCTCACTCAGGATGATATTTTCCAGTTCCCTCCATTTGCCTATGAATTTCATAAAGTCATTGTTTTTGATAACTGAGTAATAATCCATTGTGTAGATGCACCACATCCCCTGTCGAAGGCCATCTGGGTTCTTTCCAGCTTCTGGCTATTATAAATAAGGCTGCTATGAACATAGTGGAGAATATATCATAGTGTCTTTGTTATATGCTGGGGCATCTTTTGGGTATACGCCCAAGAGAGGTATAGCTGGGTCCTCAGGTAGTTCAATGTCCAATTTTCTGAGGAACCTCCAGACTGATTTCCAGAATGGTTGTACCAGTCTGCCATCCCACCAACAATGGAGGAGTATTCCTCTTTCTCCACATCCTTGCCAGCATTTGTTGTCACCTGAGTTTTTGATCTTAGCCATTCTCACTGGTGTAGGTGGAATCTCAGGGTTGTTTTGATTTGCATTTCCCTTATGACTAAAGATGTTGAACATTTCTTTAGGTGTTTTTCAGTCATTCAGCATTCCTCAGCTGTGAATTCTTTGTTTAGCTCTGAACCCCATTTTTAATAGGGTTATTTGTCTCCCTGCGGTCTAACTTCTTGAGTTCTTTGTATTTCTTGGATATAAGCCCTCTATCTGTTGTAGGATTGGTAAAGATCTTTTCCCAATCTGTTAGTTGTCATTTTGTCCTAACAACAGTGTCCTTTGCCTTACAGAAGCTTTGCAGTTTTATGAGATCCCATTTGTCGATTCTTGATCTTAGAGCATAAGCCATTGGTGTTTTGTTCAGGAAATTTTCTCCGGTGCCCATGTGTTTGAGATGCTTCCCCCCTTTTTCTCTAATTAGTTTGAGTGTATCTGGTTTGATGTGGAGGTCCTTGATCCACTTGGACTTGAGCTTTGTACAGGGTGATAAGCATGGATCGATCTGCATTCTTCTACATGTTGACCTCCAGTTGAACCAGCATCATTTGCTGAAAATGCTATCTTTTTTCCATTGGATGGTTTTGGCTCCTTTGTCAAAAATCAAGTGACCATAGGTGTGTGGGTTCATTTCTTGGTCTTCAATTCTATTCCACTGGTCTACCTGTCTGTCTCTGTACCAATACCATGCAGTTTTTATCACTATTGCTCTGTAATACTGCTTGAGTTCAGGGATAGTGATTCCCCCTGAAGTCCTTTTATTGTTGAGGATAGTTTTAGCTATCCTGGGTTTTTTGTTATTCCAGATGAATTTGCAAATTGTTCTGTCTAACTCTTTGAAGAATTGGATTGGTATTTTGATGGGGATTGCATTGAATCTGTAGATCGCTTTTGGTAAAATGGCCATTTTTACTATATTAATCCTCCCAATCCATGAGCATGGGAGATCTTTCCATTTTCTGAGGTCTTTTTCAATTTCTTTCTTCAGAGGCTTGAAGTTCTTATCATACAGACCTTTCACTTGCTTGGTTAAAGTCACACTGAGGTATTTTATATTATTTGGGACTATTATGAAGGGTGTCATTTCCCTAATTTCTTTCTCGACTTATTTCTCTTTTGTGTAGAGGAAGGCTACTGATTTATTTGAGTTAATTTATACCCAGCCACTTTGCTGAAGTTGTTTATTAGGCTTAGCTCTCTGGTGGAAGTTTTGGGATCAATTAATTATTCTAACATCTCATCTGCAAATAGTGATATTTTGACTTCTTCCTTTCTAATTTGTATCCCTTTGTCCTCTTTTGTTGTCTGAATGCTCTGGCTAGAACTTCAAGAACTATATTGAATAAGTAGGGTGAGAGTGGGCAGCCTTATCTAGTCCCTGATTTTAGTGGGATTGCTTCAAGTTTCTCTCCATTTAGTTTAATGTTAGCTACTGGTTTTCTATATATGGCTTTTACTATGTTTAGGTATGGGCCTTGAATTCCTATTCTTTCCAGGACTTTTATCATGAAGGGGTGTTGAGTTTTGTCAAATCTTTCTCAGCATCTAATGAAATGATCATGTGGTTTTGTTCTTTCAGTTTGTTTATATAATGGATTACATTGATGGTTTTCCGTATATTAAAACCATCCCTGCATGCCTGGGATGAAGCCTACTTGATCATGGTGGATGATTGTTTTGATGTGCTCTTGGATTTGGCATAAGACATGGCCCTGCTATGACTTGGATCTAAATGTCATTTCCAAAGCTGATGTATTGAAGCTTTTGTCCCCAAAATAGCACTCCTAAGTTTAAGATTTTCTTAGAAGATGACTAGACCAAGATCATACTTTGAACAGAAGTGTAACCAGAGTCTCTTTCCATGATTGTCAGTCAGTAGGTCCTGGGTTCCAAAGTAGAAGACCAAAGATAGTGAATGTAGATTTCTCTGTTCACAGATGAACAAGCCCAGAGAGTCTTCAAAGGTATTGAGGTTGATTCCTTAGAATCTTGCCTTCTTAGGCCTGAAGTGTCTGGGTATTGATAAGCGCTCTCCCTGAGGGCTGAGGACAGACAATGACTGGACTGATAGTTAAACTATTTTGTGTCATTTCTCTCAAATCGCATTCTGGTTCACATTCCCGTTGTTGACCTCAGACATGGGGAAGATGAAGGAGGTCAGTGGAGCAGGTCCAAATGCAGTCAGAAACTACTTAAGTTCTTTCAGTAGAACAATTAATATGAAGACTTGTGTGCAAAAGCAATGTAAGCAGAGAGACAGCATCCATCTTGTGGATCGAAAAGTACTATCTACCACAAACCATCAGTGTCTCCATGACTGCAGAAACGAAGGAAAGAAACTCAAGTGGGGAAAATTGACCACTTAATGGAGGTAAAGCCTGGGGCTGAAACTCAGGCAAACTGAGAAGACGTTCTAGTGGCCAGTGGCATACATACGTACTTACATACATATGCATATATACATGCATGTACACACACACACACACACACACACACACACACACACACACACACACACACCTGTGCTGTGATTCGATCTACCTACAGAGACAAGCAAGAACAGTTGCTCTTGGGGCCTGGAAACGTTGCTTCAGACAAAGCTTGGAGAGTCTGAAGTAGAAAAATACTCACAGGAGCTTATACCACCCTGACTTCAGGCCTTCAAGTCTTTCTCTACTGTACTCTCCAGGTAAGATCTAGATGAAGCTTGGTGGTCAAATGGAACTCACGCCCACAACAGAATGCAGGTGTGAACATTTGGAAGATAGTAGGCCCAGGAGAATATCCAAGTTCTGAAGAACAAGTAAATGGGCAGAACTTGATCTCAAAATCGAGTTGTGAACAATTCTTTCCTCAGGATAAAATTCACCGGATGCAGAATCCATGGTCAAACACACAAAGGAAATCTTCTTCTACATTAGAAGAAAAGGGTTGACCTTGTCTTCAAAATTGAGGCATGCTGTGTTTCATTGAAGCCAGAGTTTCCTGAGTGTCTTTGGTCTCAGATGAAGAGCCATCGCTGTCGTCATTGTCGTTGTGGTTGTCATTGTGGTTGTTGTTGTTGTTGTTTTCAGAACATCTTTTAATTTCCATAGCAACACTTTTTCTGTGGAACTCTTCGAAGCATCATGCTGAAGATACTTTGGCCACATATCACAAGTCATATCCTTCAGCTGGGCTGTGGAACTCATGGCTCATGATTGAACAGACTTTACCTTTCCTGAAATGTGCTGCCTGGGCACTGCCAAAGCTAAGTGCTCAGTCAGAACTAGACACCGGAACGTCCTTGGGGTTTCCCACAGAACAAGCTAGAGAAGTGAGAACCCACGTTTACATTGCTTTGTCCACATCTAGCAGCACCTATCACAATACACAGGACCTAGGAAATATTAACCAGAGTGTGCCAGATTTGACCATGGGGATAAAATAGAATGATTATTAACCATAAGGCAGACGATGACTCTTGTACTCATGAACCAGGAAGTAGTACAGAATTAATATTCTCATGTCTTGGATGGATAATGAGAGCTACTGTATAGTTTCAGGTTCTTCTGGTAACTATTGTTCAAAAGAAACAGAAGAATTGGTAATAATATAATCTACATAACATACTGTGGCTAACATATAAATATGTAGTCAATAAAGATGGTTCATCAGGTAACACATCTGTCACTAAGACCAAGGAACTGAGTTCTATCTCCAGATGTTAGAAGGTAAGAACAGATTTCTACAGTTTTTTTCCTCTGACTTTACACACATAGTCCTCCAATGCATATTTATACCACTGTGCATATACACATAGTAAATTAAATTTAAAAAGAATTTAAAGATAGTAGTGAGTTATTTCTCATTACTTCCAAACACAGTCCTTGCAATCTGGTGCCTACTGTGCACTTACAGCTCCTCTCAATTTAGATCAACCACATCTCAGGGGCCCAATAGCTGTATGTGGTTAGGGACTTCCATATTGGCTAACAAGAGTCTAGCAACTTCCAAAGGACAGAACAGATTTTTGGAAACACGAGGACAATACACCAACTTGTAAATGGCACTTAGCCATTAAATATTTTAGGACATCTGACTTGTGTGATATTGTTCACACAAATCAGTGAGTTCTTTGAAAAAGGCTAACGGTAATTTAATACTAGAGAAGTAGGGAATTAAAATAGTTTTAAAGAGAAAGTAAGTGCTGGAAAGTAGAGGAATTAGGTTTTCTTCAAAGCTCTTCATTGCTATTGAT
Source organism: Rattus rattus (assembly GCF_011064425.1). Classification (NCBI taxonomy): domain Eukaryota; kingdom Metazoa; phylum Chordata; class Mammalia; order Rodentia; family Muridae; genus Rattus; species Rattus rattus. The sequence goes on along the minus strand of NC_046158.1, from coordinate 138,840,569 downwards.
ATGAGGACTCTAGTAAGGAGAATGTGGTTCTCTGGATATATAAACAACATGAACATTGGATCCTTCTACCCTCTGGTGAATCCCAAGTGCTTAGGAAAACACTTGGTTCTCAGTGAACACTCAGTTATTTTTTAATGAATAAAATAGGACAGGGAATCATGGACAAAAAAGCATTATAGCTTTCCAGAGAGAAAGATACAGATGTGCAAAATCAGAAAGGGAAATTCTGGGTGAAGGAGGACGTTAGTGACCTCTTGTCTTCACTCTTATTCCAAGAAAGTGAGTCAATCAGTAGACTGCCAGCTTCCATGCACAATGATGCCAGGTCCTCTTTCTCTTGGCCCTGAATTAAAGGGCTATACCAAATCTGTGTATGTCCCAAAACTCCTGAGTCCAGATACACTATTCTCCAATACATTCTCCAAAGTGATCGCAGAGTGTGGGTTTTGAAGGTGGGCATTCCTCTAATGCAATTGTGCTCATCTCTGAGTGCTCTAACTCAGTTCCTGGTGCTGTGGCTATAATAACCCTTCCAAGAGGAACAGCTGCATTCCTATTGGTGAATGAGCAGGGGAAAGAATTAACAAAACCATACCAGCATTGTCGGGATGGCTTAATGCCTTAATGAGGCATTATTTAATGAAGCATAATTTGGGTATTTTTGACATCGTTTTGGACTATACTTTAATATCTACAGTATTTATTTTTCTAATAGGTGGCATACATTTGAAACTCAGTGTCGGGGTTGGGGATTTAGCTCAGTGGTAGAGCACCTGCCTAGCAAGCGCAAGGCCCTGGGTTTGGTCCCCAGCTCCGAAAAAAAGAAAAGAAAAAAAAAAAAAAGAAAACTCAGTGTCTAAGGAGAGTTCTACATTCATCACAGTCCACATGTCTCTAAGACAGTTTTTAATATGATAATTGCTTCTTTTTTTTTCTGCCTCCAAAGAGTTAGAGACAATCTGACAAGAAGAGGAGACCTCTCTTGAAGGCTGAGTGATCTTAATGGCTCTCTCTGTTCTCTCAGATGCTCTTCGGTACAGCCATCCGCTCTGTCTCAGAAGAATTAGACTTAAAATCCTTTGAAAATTCTCCTGCCCTAGATAAACAATTCTATGTCTGAGTCATTTTTTAAAAGGGAAAACAGAATAATCCTTTAAAAGGCATTGTTGTAAAATACCAATTTGTAGATGTGCTAGGTGTTTCCTCTATCAACAAAGTGTGTCAATTAGTGAGAGAGTAAAGACCAAAGACTCTGCCTGCCTGTGTTTTGTTAATCTATTATTAGCTTTTCGGTTGGAGAGAAGTGAGGGTATGAAGTTTTAACATTAAAAAGAAATCTAATACATATTTCAGCTGTCTGGGTATTGTGAGCTGAAAACATCTGTATTCTTAATTAGCCCTTTCATAAATGTGCTTATGGGATGTCATGTGATCACCCTTGAAACAGACACCTGGAGCTTTGAAATGATTGCCCTTTTGTGTCACAGACTTGGACAGTGCACAGGGGGGAAGTCCTGGCAGTGGTATTAACGGTGTTATCAAGGCAAATCCAGATCCCAATGATTTTCCTGTCTGTAAATTAAAATAATATCAAAACAAAATCCACTGGGTCCAACAGGAAAGCACAAACATATCAGGGAGAACTTCCTATCGTGGAGGTACTTCAATGTTGTCAAAAAAAGAAGGAGGAGGAAGAAAGGAGGAGGAGGAGGAGGAGGAGGAGGAGGAGGAGGAGGAAGGGAAGGAAGGGAAGGGAAGGGAAGGGAAGGGAAGGAAGGGAAGGGAAGGGAAGGGAAGGGAAGGGAAGGGAAGGAAGGAAGGGAAGGAAAAAAGCCTGCTGGTTGAGATCCTTGGGCTCTGAGGATGGACCAAATGATACCACAACACCTTCTTTTATCGAGGTCAGGAACCATAGGATTCAAGATGAAGCCCAAGGATGGGACAAAAGAACATCAACCTTTATTGCCTGGAGAACCTTCTGGAATCTGTGGTTTCTAAATTATTTTTAAAAGCATCGTAGCCAACATGAGACATAATTAAACATGTCTTGCTTTTTACTCTAGGGAGCTTTCTTTTCTATCCAAATTTGTGAAGGGCTGTGAGTACAGATACATTAGTGCTCCCAGCAACTGCAGATGTCAGTGCTCCCAGCAACTGCAGATGTTAGTGCTCCCAGCAACTGCAGATGTTAGTGCTCCCTGTAACTGCAGATGTTAGTGCTCCCTGTAACTACAGGTGTTAGTGTTCCCAGCAGATGGAGATGTGTTAGTGCTCCCAGCGGATGGAGATGTGTTAGTGCTCCCAGAGGATGGAGAGAGATATATGTTAGTGTTCTCAGCAACTGCAGATATTAGTGCTCCCAGCAGATGGAGATATGTTAGTGCTCCCCACAGCTGCAGATATGTTAGTGCTCCCAGCAGATGGAGATGTGTTAGTGCTCCCTACAGCTGCAGATATGTTAGTGCTCCCTGCAGATAGGGAGGTGTTAGTGCTCCCAGCAGCTGGAACCCACAGTGCCTGTTAGCTCTGCTTCCTGGGACAAATAGAGCAGTAGGAGCTACGATTGTGAGTGCATTGGCTAGCAGCCGCATGTGCGTGTTCTTGCAAGTCACGCTGGCCTGAGTGTGAGAGAGGATCAAGCTCAAGCCACGGCCTTTATTCATCTGAAACCCTAAGATCCCCAGTGTGCCTGCAGTGGTGGAGGCTTAGAAGGCAGAGAGCCTTTCATTCTTTCCTTCCACATTCTTTCATGGGGGAAATTGCTCTTTATTCCAATACTTGTCCTTGGAGATTTCTCATCAAGGGCAGTTAATAAAACTAATACCAGTGTGTATTGGGCAGTTTCTACACCTCACCTTCCCACTTTGGGGCATGAAACTTAGTTTTGATGCCACTGATTTTTTTGCCACAGCACCAGTAGATGCTGCTAATGGTGATAAGGACAGAGAGTCTGCTTCAGCATAGACCCTAGCCATCCATTCGACATTGTGTATAGTTCTTACAGAGTTCTAAGGAGTCTGAGAAGTTATTCATGGCCTCTGGTAAGTGATTAGGTTAAGGTTGTGGCGCAAGTCTTGAACTCTGGGCTAGCATGTACTGTTGCTTGCCAGTCATAATCAAGGGGTCCATTCATTAGTCCATCTTTCCATTTGAAAATCCTGTCTCTCAGAGGCTCCATTCTCCCCACAGGGCTATAAGTCTCTCACGTGATATGTGCCGCATGTGTAACATCGCTTGGAATTCACTTAACATAACATCAGACTTGAAGCTTATGAGAGAGGGAGCGCGCACACACAGTACAGCATAAATTCATGCTTGCAGTTAAGTTTGTACCTACTGTTCCGCTGAGCCTCAGCCTTGGATGAAAACAACAGCAACCGCTGAAGGGATATAATGTGAAACACAGATACTTTAAAGTGCAGGCTGACAGACAGAGCTTCCAGCTAGACATTCATGTGACCCCCATCTCAAATAGCTAGCTGGCTTTACTGTGTGACTTTTCAAGATGACATTGTAAAAGAATTATTTATTCACGTGTTCTTATGTAAGAATCTTTTATAAATAATAGCGAAGACGATCCGGATCCACCACGAGGGGCCGGAGAGATGGCTTAGCAGGTAAGCGTGCTTACTATACTTGCTTTGCCAGCATGTGGAGATGGATTCAAGGGCCCAGCAGCTATGGAAAAAGCCCAGTGTTAATGCACACGCCCAGAACCCCAGTGCTACGGGGTGTGGGGGTGGAAACAAATGAATCACTGGGGCTTGTTGGCTTTTTGACTGCTCCAGTTCAGGGAGAGACCTCGTCTCAAGAGAATGAGGTGGATTGTGGGAGAGCAGAGCACTTGACATCGTTTTCTGGCCTCTGGGCCTATATGCAAGGCAAACTTACCTAAACACACACATGTGCATATAGCACACATTTACCATATACACAAAATCTTCCACATGCCCACAGACACAGACCCACACACATCACATGTATATCATACATACAAAAGTTTTCACACACACATACACACACAGATATGCATATACCACATATATGCCATACATACAAAACCTTTCATATACACACACATACACTACACATATACCATATATACAAAACCTTTCACACACACACACAAATTAATTAAAAGATAAATAAAGCCACATTAAAACATTCATTGAAGACAGCCAGCAACGTTCATAAAACAATATGACAACAGAGTTAATAGTTGTCCCTGCCTATGGAGTGTATATTTTACTTGCTGCATACATGTCTATTCAGTAATGAGAAGTAAATGATGGGGATAATCCATACAAAACTTACAGGAAACGTGTCCAAAGACATAACTACATGCTAGCCCACAAATTATTACTTTTTTCTTTAATTGAATATTTTTTATTTACATCTCATGCTATTCCCTTTCCTCGTTTCCTGGACATAAGCTCCCATCCCATCCCCCTCTCCTTCTTCTATAAGGGTACTCCCCTCCCCGCCTACCCTCTTTTCCGCCCCCCCAACATTCCCCTATACTGGGGGATCCAACCTTGGCAGAACCAAGGGCTTCTCCTTCCATTGGTGCCCAACAAGGCCATCCTCTGAAACATATTCAGCTGGAGCCATGGGTCTGTCCATGTGTACAATTTGGATGGCAGTTTAGTCCCTGGGAGCTCTAGTTGGTTGGCATTGTTCTTCTCATGGGGTTATTACTTTTAAAAGATTTGATTCAAAGGTTAAATGTGACCAAAGTACATTATACCCATGTCCGAAAGCATGACAATGAAAACTGAAATCACGTATATTTAATATCTAGTGATAAAATATAGAAATAAACAAAACTAAAAGACTCAGTTCAGAAAACTCACATGGAGAATATGAATAGAAAAAACATTCAAAGTAAGGATCGAGAGAGAAAACCAGAAATTAAATATATCTGAGTGTAGTTTGGCTGAAATTTACTTCAGAATAAAAATAGCTTCCTCTAATGAGAATATCTGGTGCATTACAACAGCCTTCTCACAGAGATGCATTTGTGTCTTTCTCCTTTAAAATGAACTGAAGATCTGTGAAGGATCAATTCAACGCACAGAGAGCTTTGTGGCGTTAACTTAGGAACATGGTCACTGTCTCAGGAGCTTCAGGTGTCTAGGTTGGAAGTAAGCACACAATGCAAGCTTTTTGATTCAGTTCAGAGCACAGCCCTCATTTATGAGTGTGCTAAGACTATATTTTGACTTGACCAGAAAGAGCTGCATTTGATTAATAATGTCTGCCGTGAACATAGAAATCATGCTTCACATGCTAGATCTATGCTAGATATTTGGCACGCTAGACTTATCCCTAACTCATCACTGTATATAAGAGGGAACTGAGGCTCAGAAGCTGTTAAATGGCTGATTGTAGCTCCCACAGTGGCAAGACTTGTGTCCAGTCCCCTACACTGCAAATGAGCTATTTAGGGCTGAACCAACAGCCTGTTCACCTGCAGTCCATTTTAAACGCCGTCCAGTTACCTCTCACTCATCTTTCCTCATCATTTCCCACTAAATCTATGCCATTATTTTTCTAATGAAGACACATTGCTGACTTTAGAAGTCAACAGAAAAAAAACCCGCAATTAGGCTTCGCTGAAAAGCAAAGCACGTCTCTAGGCGCTCGTCTTAAAATGGAGAATGCGAACACAGTATCTCACTCTGAACATCTCCCACTTTAAAAAAATGTCTACTGGGGGCAGATAAAGGACAAAAGTCATCTCTATAGTCTGCAATAGAAGGTATTGATTTGGCGGGGCCGAGAGCACGTCAATGTTATATATGGCAGTGGACTGGATTGGTGCACAGCAGATAGTATTGTTCAATAGTAATAAATAATAATTATGTACAGGGATTGTCTCCGGGATGTGCCATTCTCCTGCCTCCACTAATAATCAGAATCTAGTTCTTCCAGGGACCTCCCTTACTTTTATTCTAACAAGGCAGTAATTCATGCTAGGCCCTTGGAAGGTGCATACATCTTCTCTAAATGCGCCTTCCTTACAGGCACATAAGGTGATCATAAGTTTAATTAAAGGTCATGGCAGCACCCCGGTCTCTGGTGCCTCATAACTCTGTATTGTTCCTCATGACCTTCTCTGACACCAGGTGCCTGGTTACATCCAGGGAGAAGAACACATGAGTTTCTATGTCTGTGCTCTGGTCCTGTGTCGCATCAAGAAAGAAATTAAAGGACCTTAAACAAGCTTTGTTTTTTTTAATGGAGTTTGAACAGAGGATTAAATCACTATTTAAGCGTCATGTTTCCACTAACAACAAGGTTCCAGCTGACTCAGACTGTTTGAAATAGCTGGAAGAGTGACAATAGAACTAACTGAACAGGAGACTTGACTCAAACATTCTCAGGTGCTTGTGAGACTAACGTCAGGCAGGAGAAAGTTGGTTAATACCCAGATGTCCCTTTGCCTTTGGAAAGATAGAGGCAGATCGAGTTTCACACAGAATATCAAACCAAACCCACCCGTAACAGAGCACAGCTTCATCAGATATGCAACTTAAATCTCAAACAGAGTCTTTCAAATGAGGAAAATAAGTTTGGTCCATAGTGGGTTAGCACTGAGTCCATCTACGATGTCTGTTAGCTGTGTGATTCTTAAGCTATTTTATTTTTCTTCACATGTACCTGGGGGTTTAAAATAATTACCTCACGGAGTTACTAAGAATAACATGAAGGTGCATAATTTTAAAAGGCTTGTAATGAAACCTATACAAAAATAATAAATGATTTTAAATTGTCGTGATTACATGGAAACCGTATTAGCATTGATATAATTTAAAACATTGTTCGAAGTGGGGTATTATCAGAGCATTGCACATTTTACTATGGCTAGCAGAGTTGCAAACTCTGAATTCAAACCTTCATGCCATCCATCTCACCCAGATTTTAAAAAGTAACCCTAACATCCAGGGAAGGTATGGTTGGTTGCCAGTCTGAAGATGTTTGTACCCTGGGGACATCTGCCTCTCTAAGAGACATTGCAATTGTCTGATCTAACTTCAAAATCATCATTCACCCCTGAAGAGAAAGCTTTGCATGTGTTACAGAGCAGTTCGGAGCCCCAGAGGATGGGGTGCACAGGGGGAGGGAGGAGAGCCAGCACAGTCAGGAGACAGGGAGTCAGCAGATCAATAAAACCACTTTAGGATAATGACTGCAGTTGAAGAGGAGCAGGGCTGGACTTCGGTGATCTCCATCACTGCCAGGAAAGACCCATTTGCAGGAACAAAGGGCTTCATCTGCCCTGTCAGGCCCCGGACCTCACTCAACAGCTGCACTTGCTTTGGTGCACTAGGCTTTCCCTGCTTCTCTCCTCACTTCGGTCTCCTATAGCTGTGGGAACTCCATATAGCTGCTGAGTCACATAGAGCAGAGGAGGGGAGGCATCTCAGACCCGCAAGGCCAAAGAGCTATGATGGAGGGCAAGATGAACCGCCCACCCAGGAAAGACTACCCTCCACTACATCCAGTGGCTGAGAACTCCTGCCCCATTCAAGCCTATTGAAGAGTTGCTATTAAATGTAGAAAAGTGATTGGCTTACTCTTTGGTTGGGGAATGGAGACATTCCCTTTGCCTGCCTGAAGATGTTTGTGCTCTGGGGAGATACCTACCCCAAGTTCCTATGTGGAATGTATGCATGCCAGTGGGGAAAACCATGATCCATTGGGAGTAGGAAAAGGAGCAAAGGCTGAACCAGGGGTCTGGGGAGAAATGAAAGCAAGGCAACAGAGTGTTTGCCTTTCAGAGTAAACGTGGAATAAATAACCAAGGGTTCTTGACTGCACGCTACTTATTGTTTTCAAGTGACAGAAACAGTGATACAAACCTGCCAACTTTACCTCACATTGTAGTTTGGGCCACAGACCAGCACCCTGTATTACTCACGATGCCACAGTAAATCTCAGTGTGCTTGCGCTCTCAACGTTTCAACAGTGACTGTGCCTTTCCATGACCTATGTGTGAGTGAACTGCACGGCTATGACATTTACAGATTATAATGCCGACTTCTTGGCTAAACATATGACATATAGAAATGTGTGTCACTGACCTAGATGTGAAGATTGTCCTGGTGCAACTCATGGCTTGCCACTAGTTATTAGAGATGATAAGTAATACACAAAACTATAGTACCATATGCCATGGAAAACAAACATCTGTAAGATACGGCGTATATTGTATCTTACATAGTACATCTACAGTCTGCATGTTCTAGGTTAAGGGTCCCACTGAACCCTGGCAATGACCCAAACACAAACTGGAAAACAGCTTTGTGATGGTTGGTCACAGAAAACCACTCAGCTGGTATATGCTGAAGACCAGGTGACGTCAGAGCTCACATCTGAGCCATACACTCCTGACTCCTATTACAGTTCTATGTCTTTCCCACCAATTGGTCATTCAGTATCCCTGGAAAATATATACTCTATGAACTCATTGTAAGAAAGAATCAACTGGGCATTTCTCCGAGGCAAAAACAAACAAACAAACAAACAAACAACAGGAATTCCCTTCTCTTCCATATTCAATTCTGTAGTATTCTGGTGCATTGGAATGAAGGCCAGCCTCTCAGCATATTTTCAAGGGACATTCTACTGAACCAGACAAGTTATGAACACTCAGTTCATGATGATGATGTAATTGGGGTGATGTCAAGGTAACTATACAGACAGTGTCTGCTCTCAGATGCCTCATAGCCTGGTAGGAGTGAAAGGCATAATGAGAATCTTTGCTATTACAAAGCATAGTGACAGAGCTCTCTGCACTGTGCTCTGGGAATATGCTAGCTTTATTGTGGATCTAGCCATAGGATCTGAGAGGAAGATTTAGAGAAGAGGTAATGAGATTTGGGATGTTTTGGCATATATGAGATTTTCCCAAGAAGTAGATCAAGAGAAAGGAAGACTTAGAAGTTGTATTTGAGATTTTGAAATGCGAGATGCTCCTGGGTTCAGAATCAAAACTAACCAAACAAACCAAAGCACAACAGGATTACTCTAAGGTTCTGAGCCCAGGAAGGTGGACTACATTGAAAAGTCCTGGTTTTTCTTGAATCCGTCAATGAGCTAGGTCCTCAGAACAGTCAACCAGTTTAAAATCCCTGGTGCCTCCAAAGAAAGAGAAAAAGAACTACGTGTATGTGCTGTTTCTTCAGGGGAGAGGGTGGCAGGAAAAGCAAGCTGTCATGGGAGACTCTAAACTCTTTCATTTATGGCTCAAGCCTGAAGGATCTCTAGTTCAAGAACGTGCAAACCTGCTTCTGGGAACAGTGACTCTGAAGGTGACTGAAGGGGGCCACACCCATACATAGGGATATTTCCATAGGCCTTCCAGGATGCCATGAAGAAAGGATGGGGCTAGAAGGAAAAGAGAGCATACTGGTAGCCCCTTCCAATCTGGGAAATGAAGGGGCCACCAGGAAGAGAAGAAATTGCACCTAGATGTTCTTCTACCTTGTATCCATTTGCCAAGGTTGTTCTAACCAAGGGCCACAGGTGGGGTGACAACCACAGAAAATGGTTATTCACAGGTAAAGGTAAAGTTGGATCTTTCTGAGGGGCAGGGAGATCTACTCCTGAGGTGGCAGGGAAGGAGGGGATTTGCCCTTGGGAGGTGAAGAGATCTGCTCCTAGCTTCTCTCCTATCTATGTAGCTTGTTGATGGACTTCTCACTTTTACGGTGTCTTTTCTCTATATCAAACTTCTCTCCATCTGTGAGAACTTTGGGCCCTGATGGATTAGAGACTACCACAATGACCTCATTTTTAATTATTATCTCTAAAAGGACCTTATCTCCAAGCTGAGATTTAATCTATACGGTGCTAGGGATTCAACATATGAATGGGGCAAGGAATCTTTAGGGCAAAATAAAAAATGCTTCCATGAATCAAAATACTTAAGCCACTCAGGGTAAACAAAAACGATGAGTTTCCACAGTGTATGGAAGAGATGGAAATACCACCCATTCCTGTAAGCAAAATGAAAGAAAAAGTTGAGGCCGCCTAATCATTTGGGATGGTGGAGTTCCTGGGAAAGGTAAGCCAGTGTATGTCTAAGCTAGTGGCTGAAGGAGAACAGAGAGCACACACCCCATCTCCCAGCCAAGGCTTACAACAAACAAGGAACCGTTAACAACTACTGGAGAGTAAATCATGAAACAAGAAATCCCTGAGTCAGAGATACATTTGACTGGGTAAATAACACATTTTTAAACAATCAAATAGGAATAGCATAAATGGAATACAGAGCATTCAAATTGTAACATTCAGACTAACCTGTCCTCACTCAGTCCACAGGATGTCCTGTCCAACACAACATTGTATACGGTCTCTGAGTTGCCATCTTCATTCTAGGTGAGGTCCATGAAGATGGGACCAGGGACCTCAGGAATTCCACTAATTGAGGGAATGATGCTGACAGAATTCAGAATTGAGAATAGGTTGCTGCCCTAGTTGGCTAAAAGGGGAAAAGTACTACCAAAATTAAGTCTTTTGGACAAAACAACTGAAGAGGGGGCCATAAAATCAAATTGAATTCCTCCTGCTCAACTTTGAACTTTCGTGGAACCTGGAACCTGTCATTTCTCTAATTCTCTCTCTCTCTCTCTCTCTCTCTCTCTCTCTCTCTCTCTCTCTCTCTCTCTGGGTGAGAATATCCAATTTATGACTCTCTTTCTATTACCTTTGGAAGGCAAGGATTTGTTCTATGATCTCGCAAGTTTGAAGATAGAGATTTTGGCTTAACCCAGGCCATGGGAAGCATTTTATTCTTAACCTAATATAGACGGTTCAGTTGGTGAGGTCTGGGAAATTTTGAACATGTGATTTTTAGATGAGATTTTGGACTTTGAGTTAACCTTTGAATGGTTTAGAACTTTGGGAGTTGTTGGAAAAAAGACTCCAGCAACTATGGGTAATTTCCAAATGCTTTTAACTCCAGATCTAAAGAAGTCTAACTCCAACTTCTTACCTATCTGTGTATTAGAATGCAACACGCACACACAGACACACGCACAAACACACACCATATATAAACAAAAAATAAACACATAAATAATTTCTAATCTGCATAAGATACTACTTTGTACCTATTAGAATGGGACTAAGTGGTGGAAAACACTATTTTCCAGTAAAATTTTAGTTGCTAAACTTTCAATTTTTGACTACAGGATTGTAAAATGGTGCAACTGCTTGGAAAAACAACTGGAGAGTTTCTTGTAAAAATCAAACATATATTTAACTTGTAGCCAACCAACTTCCATTATAACTACACAAATGAATTGAAATTGAAGTTTGCAAAACATATGAAAACCCTACATTTAAAATGCTTCGTGGCTTTATTCATAATTGCTCAAAACTGCCCACACAAGCCACATGCCCTTCAGTGGATGAAGGGACGGACAAGCTTTAGTGCATACACTAGACAATGGGATAGTATTCATCAGTAAAAGGGATGAGCTTATGGGAAGCAACCAAGCGAATATCAAATGCCCCAGGCTAAAGTAAGAAGTCAGAATCAGAGATGCTACCGTGTACATATGACTCAGTCATTGCAATCCCAAACTCACAGCAGTGATGTGCACAAGCCTGTGTGCCGTCAATCATAGATGAGGGAGGGACTTGCGGGTCTTTATCCACTACTGCTGAAATGTTGGCTACTGATAGATTACGGGAGACAGGAAGTCAGTGTCTTCGATTGTGTTTAACTGTCGAGCTCACCAGACTCTGATGGTTAGCTCCAAACCCACGGTCACTTGGATGACTCTCGTTAAAGTCAATGTGTCACCAAGCCCACAAAGAAAGATTAGACATGAATTTGTAGAAAACAGACAAGAGTGGGAGGGAGATATGTGGGGGAGGGTGTGAAAGTAGTCAACATGTGTTACGTACATGTAAGAAAACTAAATTAATAAATAAAAAGAAAATTAATTACAAATGATTTGAAGATTCTAAGCTAAAGAACTTAAAATAGGTGAGAAATAATCAGGATGCATATGGGGAAGCAGCTTCAAATGGACAAACCCCTGGAAAGTCTACAACTTCCTGCCTCACTAAAGTAAAACCTAGAGAGTCAGCAAACAGATCTCTTTCTCTGCATGAGAGAGGAAGAAACTTCATGTGGGTTGTCCACAGTTAGTGCTCTGTCCTGTTTCTGTGAGTGGGTTTTTTGCCTCAATGTATGTGTGTGCACCATGGCAGTCAGCTCCCCGGGACCTGGAGTTACAAACAGTTGGGAAATACCATGTGGGTGCTGAGGACCAAAGCTCAGTCTCTGGCAGAGGAGCAAGCGCTCTTACAGCCGAGTCACCTCATCTCTCCAGCCCCACAGTTGGTGTTCTCACTTATTCATGTCCTCTTCGATTTTCTGTCTTCTTTACATCTCTTTCTGTTCCAAAAGTCCCATGAGGATACCCTCAATCATCTGAGGACCAGCGAGGGCGTGGATCCTGTTATGAACATGGCCACCCTATCTAGAGGTCTGGAAACGCCTTCCTATTGGCATTTACTCATCTTAGGATTCTTGACTTTCCCATAGCACCAGTCAGAGATTTCATTGAGTGGCACTCCAGGCTCGCTGTCAAGTTTTGTAGTATTCCATTTATTTCTCCTTGTTATTAATCTCCATGTTCTCAATTTAGCATCCCCTTATCTAACTTAATTTTCCACACTGTCACTTCTACTTGCTAATGTTCCCCATGTTTATTTTAATTGTTCCACGCAATTTTTATTCCACTCCACATTCCGTTCCCTCAGTCTGCTTCTTGCTTACTAGAAATAATGTCTTCAGTTTTATCTTAGGAAAGGAGTCAGAACATGCCTTTGCAATTCAGAAAGTGATGTATTAAATTTCAGTGCATTGTGAGCTCTCCTTTTTTCCTGAGTTCTGAATCCTTAGCATCCTGAGGGACCTGCATCTCCTTGTCAGTTCTGCTGAGAACATTCAAAGGAAGTGAATCTTTGGAATCCACTTTTGTTGCAGGCATCCAGAACCTGATGTCTTCAGGTTCACAAATCAGTTGTCTGCATGTTTTACCTTCTTGATGATCTCTTTCTCCAGGCCATAGGTCTAGTATGCTATAGTCTCAAGCCAAGGTGCTAGAGAATAAATGAGATAGTTGAGGGGCAAGGATTCTCCTCAGCCTGTGAGGGGATGGGAGGCAATCATCTGTTCGAATAATTCTGACATATATTCTATGTATTTTTTAGAGAGCCTTCAGCAGGGAAGTTCCTGACATTTCTCCTCTCTGACTGGGTTTCTTCCTGTCCTGTGATGGCTAGAATCAATTTCTAAATAAACCATGTGCATCTTAGCTTTTTCAGAGGAGCTTGAAACCCACTAGAGTATAGGCCTGTATCTTACTCTGTACTTCAAACCTCTTCTACTTGGGTGCTGAGAAGGACTTTCTCTTCTCTATTCTGGTCATAGATTTCATGGGACTCCAGATGGCCATTCTCTGTGGAGAGTGAGTGATCCAGCCGCAGGCACTTGGCTAATTCACTGAAATTGCATTAGAGTGAGATCCTCACTTTCCAGGCATGCCTTGTCATGCAAAGTCTGCGAAGAGGGAACAGTTAAGTGTGTGTAGTTCAGTGATAGAGCATTTGTCTATAGTGCACAAGAACCTAGAAACAGCCTGTGGAATTACACACACACACACACACACACACACACACACACACCACACATATTTATTTATCAATACTTGTACAAACAGCACTTCCATACACACATGTATACACATGTGTGTGCAAACACACATACACACACATACACACACCACATATTTATCAATACTTATACAAACAACACTTCCATACACACATGTATACACATGTGTGTGCAAACACACACACATACACACATACACACACAAATACACACACATACACACACCATATATTTATCAATACTTATACAAACAACACTTCCATACACACATGTGTGTGCAAACACACACATACACACACACACACACACACACACACACACACCTTGCACTCCAAAGACTTAAAAATTCTAGAGCTAATAATGAATGTTGATGATAAGTATGAATTCTCGGCCTCCAAACTCAACCTTTTATCTAGCAGATTAAGATGATGAAGGAGGAACCCAGTTTGACCCTGTTTTTAGATCGTTTTAAGCTGTGTGGAATTGTGGATTGGTATGCACCCAAGTCAAACACCTAAGTCATCCTGATTCTTTGTGACAAGCTCTGCCTCAAGATTTCTATAGCTTATTAATAACAACCTTGTGCATTTGTAATTTTCCTATGTTCCGCTATAGGAATAGCTCTGGGCATCTTCTTATCTCTCTGAAGACAGCTGCTACCTTTCATGTTTACCTTTTGCCCACTGCGGCTCAAGCATTGTATTCTTTAGCTGAGCAAAGTGATTTGACTTCATCTCCACAGCCACTCTGAGGAGCAAATGTCATTTCTCCCGTTGTAACAGATGCTAAATGGAGCTTCTGAAAGCTGAAGTGGCAGAGGAAAGATTCAAATTCAATTTCTCTTGCTCCGAGGTTCACGCTCTGGGTACTGCACCATGTTCTCCTTTGGTAATGAGACTTCAGGTCTGCTCTAAGGAGTTCAACAAATACTGTCTTTACTGGTACAGCCCACCTTCCTGACTTCTGGTTCCCTCAGCCTCATCTCCATCTCTCTTAACCCAGCCATGGGTGGAAATGAGATGCAGAGGTTTGGTGGTCTTTCCACTTGATCCTAGAAAATAGATAACCTGAGATTCCATGTTGGAATCCCAGACCCCATGGGGAAAACTCCATTCTCCAGCTGAACAATGGGATAAGGAGACCTAAAATGATATAGAAAAAAATAGAATTTACTGTTTCATATTTTTTTTTCTGATGATGTTGTCTTCCTCCACACTGTAGGTTGTTCTAGCAGTCATTTGTAAAGGAAATATGTTAAGTGTTCCTGAAAGATGCTCTCTCTGGGCCAAAGCTAGAGAAGTTGAGGAGACTTTCACAGTTGATGTCAATAGCAATTCCCTGCCTCATCTTCCAAAAGATGAACTCTCAAAGTCTTTATCCGAGTATTGCATATTCATGAGGAAATTTCCAAAGTGTTCATGGTGAATGCCCACAAACTTACCTGCTCATTTCCCTAGAGGGTTAGGTTACCAGTGGTCATTAGTCTATGGAGTCTGGCCTCGGGTACTGCATTAAATGTTGAGAAAATTACGTTGTTTTTTTTTCTATGTTGCAATGTTTGTACATGTGAGATCAAGTACAGAAGCATTATTTTCTCTCAAGGTCTATGTTAGAGGCTCCTAAGCATAATTAAATCTAGTTTATTTTCTTATAAGGAATATAGATAAACTTACACCCTCAATCTTTTTAGCAGTTAAATGCTTCCATGAGATTGGGTTCTAGCCAGTAAAACCTGGACAAATACTATATTCTTTAGCATAGTGTATGAAAGGTCTAAGTGGTCCTCTATATTTTCATTTCTCTTATCAAGTGGGTGGATGACCATACTTAAAGGTCTCATGGAATCCTTCTCAAAGTCACAAGCCCTGTGTATCCTATCTGTTACAGTGACCCACAACCATCAGAATTATGAATCAAAGATACGTTTTATTGCTTCAGAGCACAAGATACCACACAATCACACCTAAGTTCCTGACTCAGTCCTTGTCTCTAGGCATTCATCCAATAGACACAATGTGACCTTTGGACTGGGTTACCCAGGGAAAACAAGAAGGGAAACTCCTAACCATCAGAAGAGACAGACATAGTGGCAGAGGGAGGTGGTTCTAATTGGTCAAAACAAATGTCATTTAGGATTCTTAAGGAATTTGGGATCCTTGACATCAACACTCCTGAGATAGAAGTAAGTCATCATTGTGTCCAGAAGGACTGACCTCTGTGCAGCAACCATGGAAACCTTTGAGTAACAACTCAGATAGGGTATATTGTGTGTAATATCTGTGAATTTGCAAATATGCACACATGGCTTGAATGAAAAACTGGTTCCATTTGATGATTCTGACTCTTGTCAATTCTTAAAGCACAAGAAGAAAAGTTTATATTCTTCCCCTCCTATCCTGGAGATACATCAGGAAGAGTAAACCATCCACAAATAACCATTGTGCCATTAGGAGGTCAAGTTCATTGGAATGGAGAACATGAAAAGCACTCTACAGAAAGAACATTAGAAAAATTAACTGTAGTTGCAAAGAGAAGTAAAAGAGGGAAAAACACTACAGGTCTTATTAAGTGCACACTTCTCAGGAAGACCCTTCTGTGCACATAGTACAAGGTACAAAGTGGCAACAGAAGTGTCTATGGCAACAGCTGAGGAGGCTGATGGCTCCCATGTGCCAAGCACAGCTCCCACTTCCCCATCAAATTTCTGAATCCACAGGGGACAGCATTACCTATCTTAGGAGGAAGAGGTAGGTCAGAGCTCATACCCCTCACCCCCCACCCCTGCCAATATAGTCTGATGCTTTAAATGAACACCCCATGGAGGACACACATACTTCGACTCCCTTTGGGCTCTCATTGTCACATTTCAGGGTTCATCTACACATATCTCTGTCAGGAAGGTCTCTGTCCTTCACAAATCTCAGGTATATCTGTACTACAGTCTGGCCTAATGATCAGCACCAGACTGAAAGCAAACCATGAAATATTTTCTTGATTGTCTGATCAGCCTTATAGCCTGACATAAGCTCCAACATCATATGCTAGCTTCTGGTTGTGTGGGCAATAGTTAAAACTCACAGGGTTAACTTCACACTTCCTTAGAAGACTGTCACTCACTGGAATACCTTAGGTGCTCGACAGACACCTGAAAGTTCAGCGTGGTGGTTTATCGTATTTATCATTACTGTACATCAAGCTCCATGCTGAGAGCTTGACACACAGGATCTTTATTCGGCAGTGCTCTGGGTTAGCACAGAAAGAGATGTTGCTTGAGAATTGACTGGAAGGGTTATTAGCATACAGGCTTCTGAACCCCAACTCCAAGGTTTTCGATCCAGGCTGTGTCTAATTCCCATTTGTGACAAGATCCTAAGCACAGCTGCAGCTGTCTGGTCAAGAACCATGGCTAAAAATCATCATTTTCATTTTAGCAATACAAAAATTGAAATCTGTAGAGTTGAGATGCTAAGTATGTTGATTTATGAAGACTTTTATGTATCAGAGAACAAACAAGCCCAGTGTTTAATACTGATGTATTAAACAACCATAATTTATTTTCTCATGGTTTTTGAGTTTATTTCATTCAGTCTTAGATTTGGGTTTTCTTGGATATCACTCAGAAATTTATTCTCTTTAAGCCCATTGAGATGTTTGTGTATTCTATAAGCACTTTTAATGTTTGATGATGTTCAGAGTTAATTTTTTTGTTTGTCCGTTGTTTTGCTTTTTAAGACAGGGCTTCTTCGTGTAGGCCTAGTTACCCTGGAATCAGCTCTGTAGACCAGGCTGGCTTTGAACTCATGAAGATCTGCTTGTCTCTACCTATCAGGTGCTGGCACTAAAGGTATGTGCCACCACCCCTGCCTATAGCTAATCTTTTAATGTCTGTGTCCTGGGTTTTATCTAGGTAATTCTCATGGGAGAGCATTTCTATAGGACTGGTGGATTGGGGGATGAGGCTTATCAGATGGACATTTGTTGGTTATATGTGTGATATGGCTACCAAAGGCTGGATTTACATAGAGGATCTGTGTCCTGACCCACACCTGTAGGTTGGGAAGACACAGGTGGGATTCCTTACACTGAGCCAGTCACTAAATGTGGGGACTGTCCTCACTAAGGACTGAGATGAGGGCAAACAGGTTAGGGTTAAAAGGGAATACTCACTAGGCTTGGCAGGAGCACAAGATAAGGATAGAGGATAGATATGGTGCTGGAGATGTCAGAAGAGAAAATCCCATCCTAAGGCTCTCCCAGTCTTCTGCACTTGCACCCAATGATTCGCACGCTCTGTAGTTTCCTTTGACTTCTAGAAGCATCATGATGCCCCTGCCCTGTGGGAAGAGGATGTCCTATCTGTGTCCATCTTTGATATTTTCCCTTTAACAAATATCCCAGTCCTTTTGGATAACTGCTCAACCCACTGACCTCATTTTGACTTGGCTACTCAGGTGAAAACCCTCCTTCCAAATCAGATCACATTATGACTTGCCGGGGATTTAGAACCTCACTACCCCAATTTAGAGGGACAAATCCAAGCCATCACAATAGCTTAATACCAAGGACACATAACCAGTAAATGCTAGAAGTATTACAGTAAGTGTCTGATTCCAGAGCCTACTCTCGTAACTATTTTTGCTTATGTGGCTCTCACGGAGAAAGAAATAAGGATTTTTAAAAAATGAGAATATCAAAGAAGTTTCCAGCGTGAAGGAAATTCACAGGCTACCTGCATGTCAAAGTGACAGAGGAAAACACTTCTCCAAGTGTCCTGCTAAGCACTGAAGTGCTCACTAGCAAACCTGGTGATAACAAGAATGGCAGATGCAGGCATCACTATGCTCATGTGATAGCTGCCATTTAGAACGCCCCAACCCCAAAGTAAAACGTCCTCCGCCCCTAGTAAAGAACACAGAGTGTTCAGCGATTCTCATTTGTAAGTTTTTTCCTGCCAACAACTTTCTTAGATCTCCTCTAGATGGGTCAAAAAATGATGCCCAGCCCCTTCAGCGGGTTCTAAGGTGGCGTCCTTTGTATTTCTTTATTTATCTTTCCTTTCCTGGGATGGCTGTGCAGATCCTGAGGAACAGACTGGCGTTGGGAGGGAAGGAACTGGCCAGGTCAAACAGCATGATTGCATTTTCTTCTTGTCTCTTGAAGGCTGAGATTTGTGGATATCATAAAAGGTTACAGCCCCTTTTTTGGAAGCCACAAATAACCCTGCTTGGGCTGTGACAGCTCTATGGCCCTTGGCGTACCATTACCCATTGCTGCTTGGGATTCCAGCTGTGCACTAGAGCAGCTGGCCCCGAAGTGTGCACTCCACAGAGCATGTCGGAGGGGCTCTGGGTCGCTGGGAAGCTCTTCTCTCCTGTGAGTCCATGCCTAGAAACAGGGCTTGATCTAATGAAATTACATGCTTTCTGGAGTGATTAATAAATGTGGTCCACTACTCCATATGGGTTCAATATTCTTAAATAAAAGGAATGTATGCTTCACATCTAGCTCCACCTTTGTGGTGCGATGGCTTAAAACTCCATGGCCTTGGCACAGAGATCCAAGGAAAAACACTCTTTACAAAAAGATAAACCATACATATATGCATAAGCACAGCATGTTCTTGCACACATGCACACATACACACACATGCACACACACACACACACGTAAAGCCTCCTGAAATCTGGGAAATTTTTGCAGTCTAGTTAGCGAATGGAATCATGGTAAGCCTCTATTTAAACCCTTTGCTATGATGACCTGAGCCATTGTGACTGGAGGACGATGACTGAAGGACATGCCGGATCTCTATTTGCAACATGCCAGACTTGAAGTCCTGTGATAGTATTCACCTGTAGACTCTTCTGGAGCACAGGCAAACTCTCAAATGTTCTGGACACTAACCGTCATAGTCTGCCACAGACGTGACATTGTGGAACATTCCTGAACATAATGACTGATTGTAAACTATACGATGATTTTATTTTTTAAGCATCTGGTAGGGACTTTTGCTGAACGTGGCTTTTTACCTTAATGATGCTCTTATCACAGCCATGATTGGACATGAGAGATGGTACCCAATATTCTTACTGATTCCATTGTGCAACTGGGAGTCATTAGGCTATTGACGCACAGCCTCCATTGCATCCAGAGGGCAGTTGGGTGCTGACCTCAGAGCACATGCAGACTCACTCCAAGATGACAGCACTTTCCATGTGATGCAGGTTAGCGGGCTTACCCTTTGACCTCTCCTCACAATTCCACTGTCAACACTGGGTCAAACTGGACAATGGACAAGTCACACACCCTGATGCTACTGTTGCATGGTCTACTCCAGAGCTCTAAGAGAGTGCCAGAGTACACGCACACAGTGCTAATCTCAGGGATACCATTGTCTTGATACCATTAGATTCCTTTAAGATCACTAAATCGAAAATATGTCTTTAGCAGAATTACAGCGTGTCATACGCAGAAGCATCTTCCAGCCTCTGCTGAACTAGTGACAGCTTTGAAGGTTCTCTGAGCTACTCCTCATTCAATCATCTTTATAACCAATTATATCACTCTGTGACAGAAAGCCTACTCAACTATGATACTGTGACTCATTGCATGATAATCAACCTGAACTAATGAGTGCATGTTTGAAATTATATTACAAATTAATCATATAGTTGCTTTTTTACAGTTAGTGTTAAATTGTTTGTTGACTGAATTACAAGCCTTTCACTATCTTACCAAACAATTTGAGGTAAGTGCATATTACCTGACTATCAACTTGGCTTGAACCCAGAATGCAGTTCTACTTGAGTTAATGAGCTCTTGGCCATCAAAACTATGACACCCCAAACATCCAGACGCCTTAGAAATGTTGCTATGGAAAGAATTTGGGGAAATAGTTCTGCATGTATAAATATTCAATTAATGTCTATAAAGCCTATAAATCAATAAGAAGGAGAAAATGGGTGTCTACGATCAATGTTTTAAATGTCTTCTGACTCTGCAATACAAAGATTATATCCCTTTTATTCAAATATTAGGCTTTCCACTATAAACGTAACAGTACAAATCTCACCTATGAGGATTTTCATATTAGAAAGCTAGTGAGCAATAAAGGTGAAGAGAATATAATTTTATATAATCATAAAATCTGTGAAGGAAAACAGAATAAATGGATTAAAAGCTTTTCATGCAAAGATTGGCAGATTAAATTTTGTTTTAAACAAATATGTCCAAACATGTAACTTGGAAAAACTTCGTCTCAGTCTTTGCATTAATCAAACCCCCTTCCAGTCTGTTTCCCGTGCTGAACTACACAGCGGGTTTCTTTTCTCTGTGTGTGGTTAATGTCTTGACTCCCCCAAATGCCAGAGAGAAGCTACTCCCTGAGTGTAATGAGTCTTATGAATGACATAACTGAGGACTCTCCCAGCTTCCTAGAAGGCTTGCCTGACGTGAAGGTCACATACTTCTCCCTTGTGGGAGAGTTTGGTCGCAGGACAGTGAGTGAAGGGAATGGGGCATAAAGCAGAGAAAGAAAGCAAACGGGTGGTGGTATTTTAATATACTAGCCCCCACTTAATAAGGCAACACATCTGGTTGCTGTTAAATGCAGTTTCCTTGAACATGCCACAAAGAACCACCACACTTCAGAAAGGCCCATCAGAGAAAGGGTACTGGAATGTATAAGCTGCTCCCTCTTGGCTCCTCCATTACCTTAGTGGAGTCTTTCATAAGGACCAGCACTACTCCCACTTCAGAGGTGTGCCATGCAGCCTCTCTGGACTCAGAAAGAATGAAGGTCTGTGCTCCAGGACAGACAGACTGCTACCAACATGGCGAACGTGGGGAGAAGCCTTTGAAGCACAGGCCTCTTGCTGTGGACAACCCAGCAAAGGCCACATCAGTCTCTGGGGAGACCGAGGCAAGTGACAATTCGGGGAAAGAGACTATGATGGTGACAGCTGGAGCTTC
Organism: Rattus rattus; assembly: GCF_011064425.1. Taxonomy (NCBI): domain Eukaryota; kingdom Metazoa; phylum Chordata; class Mammalia; order Rodentia; family Muridae; genus Rattus; species Rattus rattus. The sequence goes on along the minus strand of NC_046158.1, from coordinate 138,818,896 downwards.
CCATGGTGTAGGCAGCTGGGAGCTCAGCAGGTAGTATGAGCATGTGGATGGAATACCCGTGTGTACTGTGTTCCTTCCATCTGCCGGTCTCAGTTTCTTCTCACATCCCTGCCTCTGGAGAGGGCTCCCAGAATGGAGTTCCCAGCATATGCTGTTGGGTGATGGCAGCCCAGTGTAATTCATCCCTCGTGGAGATAGTTTTTTGAAAAGGTTTCATAAATATACAGTTTTGTGTTTTAGTTTTGAAATCAGTATACGAGGCAACAGGTTTCCTGGTGTGTGGCATTTTTACACATACTTAATTGTGATGGCTGCCCCTACACATGCTCCTTGCTTCTGTGTCCCTGCTCTCCACACACCCCGTGCCCTTCTCCTCCTGATGCCCCCTCTACTTGCATACCATGGGTATCTCCTGCCATCACCATTCCTTTACGGCCTTCTGCCCCCTTTCACATGAGCCCCTTCGTAATCCCCTGTTTTGCCTGTGCACATATACACATATAAAACTCAGAAGCCAAGATGTGAGAAAACACACTGTTTGCCTCTCTGGCATTACTATTTTTATCCATTTCCCTGCCAGTTTCACAAGTACACTTTTTTTCCCTGTGACTGAATAAAATCACTTTGTGTGTGTGTGTGTGTGTGTGTGTGTGTGTGTGTGTGTGTGTGTGTATACACTGACTTCTTTACATGCCCTTTTGCACATGTAGAATGATTCACTTTCCATTCCATGTGAATTGTTTAGCAATGAACATGAATGTGTGATTATAGTGGGACATGTTCTTTGGGTTCAAGGGACATGTCTTAGTGACTCTCCTATTGCTGTGAAGGGTCACCATAACACAGGCAGCTTATTAGGGGAAGCATTTAATTGAGGGTTTGCTTACAGGTTCAGAGAGTTATTCCATGGTAGGCAGCACAAAGGCAGGCAGGCAGACAGGCATCGCACTGGAGCAGTAACTGATCATGTGATCCACAAGTTGCAGGCAGACACACACACACACACACACACACACACACACGCTCATAGCCTAGCATGGGATTTTGAAAGCTGAAAGCCCATCCCTAGTAATGTATCTCTTCCAACAAGGCCACACCCTCTGATCCTTTCCAAAGAGTTCCACTTAATAGGGACCAAATGTTCAAACATATGAGCCTATGGTGGTCATTCTCATTCAGGGTAATATAACTGAGCCCTACAGAGTTTATATCTTTAGTTTTATGAGAAACCTCCACATGGATTCCCATAGTAGTCACATCCATTTATACTTCTAGCTATATTGAATAATGCCTTCTCTTTCCCACACCCTTACCAGCATCTGTCGCCAGCCATTTGTTTTCTTGAGGTGGCCTTTGGAGTGGGTGAGGTAGAATCCCAAAGTAGTTTGATCTTACATTTCTCTGGTAGCTAATGATTTTGAACTTCTAAAATATTCACTGGTTTCTTCCCATTAGTACTTTATAATAAAATATTTCTAAAGCTCGAAATATGTTTATAAGCCATTAGTATTTTTTCCTTGAGAGTCATCTTCTTAGTCCATTAGCTCATCTTTCATAAATATACAACTGCTGGTCTAGTTATAAAGGTGATTCAATCACTTTATTGTCTTCAATTTATCTGTCAAATTTCCCCAGACAGCCAACTAAAATGTTGACTCTAGTCATGTTAGTAATATCTGTTATATGTTAATTGGAACAGGGCAAATAAAAGAATATAGGTAACACCGAATTTAGCCTAGGAAAGAGAATATGTTGAAATCTTTCGTCTTATCTGCTTCAGTGGTCAGAGCCTAATCAGGTATCACCTACTGAGGCTAGTTGGCACAAATAAATGAGTTGTTTGTCTACATCAAGATGCAAGCACAAAAGAAAAAGTAGAAGCCGTTGTGTTTTAGTTGGTGCTTCTGAATGCTGAAGTGATCCGTATCTGGCAATGGGCAGGAATGAAGTAAACAGGAAGAAACAAAGTATCTGGTTAGTTTTAAATGTCCATCATCCTCTGTCATTGCAAATGGTAAATAGTGCTCAACTCCATCTTGACCTGCTTTAATTTGAACAGGAAGGGGAGTGTGACGCGTTGGAGGCAGAGACAGAAAGTGTTGCTGTGTGTATGGGCATCCATGGTAGAACTGCGTTTATTTTACATCCAGGCCACCTTGAACTTGTTAGCCTCAAGAGTAGTGACAATTTTGGTTTCCTTAAACACACAGTTACATTATGTGAATATGTTTTGGTTTTAACACCAGGTATAGGACATGGGGCTATGATTTGTCTGGTGCTCTAGGAGGAGCGTGATTTTTGCCAGCTGCAGTTTACATTTGGAATTCTGGAGGCTCTTGAGATAAATCGAGAGCCCTGAGATGACCGGAGGAGGTGGATGCTGTTCCCCCTGCTGCTCCTGATTCTTATTGCTGCCATTTGTCAAGTGGTAGTAAGCAAAGAGACAAGAAGTAATTAGATATCCGGACAATGAAGATTGAACTCGCCCCAAGGACCTTGACACCCCTTATCAGCAGCAAGTGGCTTAAAGATATCTGTGCTTCCTTTCCTCATAGCCTTTCTCTCCTACCTAGTACTGGGGAGTTGGAAGGGATTAGGTTGGAGGAGAGTGGTAGATATAGGAACCTAATAAAAAAGCCCCAAAAGTACACCTGTACATGAGAATTATGCAGATCAAAGAAGAGAGACCTCAAATAAACTATTATGTCTAATGGATGCTTATCAGGTGGCCACGTTATCTCAGCCTTTGAAGGTCAGTGGCCTATTGGCCTTTACATTGTCATGTGACTTCCTGCGGATTTTTTACAAAGCCCATTCACTTAAACAGGGACAAGTTATAGTAGGCTCTGCCTTGAATGCCACTCCTTACCCAGTGCCATTTTTTAATCCATTGTTTCCCAGCACCTGTGGAAGTGATTGCTACCCTTGCCTGTGTTCTGCTGCTGCAGTGATGGGTGAGTGCCTGTAAGGAAGTCTGCTCTACTGACCTCGCAGCCACGATCAGAGTTTGAGCTCTCAGCATCCCCACCATCTAGTAGCTTGCTAGTTTTAAAATGGACTGATGTTGACTCTTACCATGTGACTCAGTAGACCTGAAATGAATTCAAATGTTAGGACCCAAACAAGTTTTGTCAACTCTTCAAACTTACCTGGGTCTTCTTTAGATTTTTCACGTAAAATAAAAATTTAGGGAAAAAAATAAACTAAAAATCACAATTATCCAAAGTTTTGTTTCCAAAATAATAATGTTCCTTAGGCAGTGGGGTAGATGAGAGATGTTTATCAGATGCCTGGAGCTTGTCCCCAGGTATAAGGAAACATGGGAGCAGAATACAGTATCATTTAGGAGTTGGGATGTTTCCAGGAACAGCAACAGAAGCAAAGAATTCATAGAACATTGAAAATTTCTTCCCCTCTCAGGTAAAATTCACACAAGTAAGTAACCCAGAGCCAGTGCATGTCCCCACAAACTCATCTAGGCCCTATGGTTAGACCCTGCTATCTTTGACATATAACTACTCATCTCAAAATAGCTTCAGGGGTTCTGGCAACCATTGTGTTCATTCCAGAGAACAAGGAACAAAGAGAGAAGAAGAACTGTCTCAGTCCTGATAGCATCCCTCTGTTCGGCTCATGCATGTGCTATATGCCTGTGTGTGTTTGTCCATGTATGATGCGGAGGCCAGAAGTCAAAATCGGTAGTCTCCTGTGCTTGCTTGCTAACTGATTTTCTGAGACAGAATCTTTTACTTAATACTTTTATTTCACAAATTTGGCTAGACTGGCTGGCCAGCAAACCCAGCAGAACAATATGCCTTTGCCCCCAGTGCTAAAGGGATGGATGCACATGCCTGACTTGTATGAGGGTGCCAGGGATTTGAACTCAGCTCCTTAGGCTTGCATGCCATGCATTTTGTCTACTGAGGCATCTTCCTTTGATGATTGTTCACTTCTTTTTCCTTTAAAGATTTGTCTATCTTCATTTAATGTGTTTGAGACTTTTTATTGTGTGTAGATAGCAGTGCTGTGTGTACGCCTGGTGCCCAGAGGACAGTGCTGAATCCTTTGGAACTGGAGTAACAGATGCCTGTAAACTGCTATGTGGGTTCTGGGGACAAAAATCCGATCTGGAAGAGGAGCTGAGCCATCTTTGATAACTCTCATTAAACAACCTCCACATGACCTTTTGGATTAGCAATAACTGGAGAGCAGTCACATAGCCATTTCAGGATACAAAGGAGTTTGGCAATGCCAATGTCTTGTTGGGAAATAACATTCTATACAAAATTGGCTCTACTCTTATACTCCCAACATCCCTAAAAGGACAGACTAATTCTGAGAACAGCACAGAAATCTCAGTCAAGGAAGAAGATTTGGGGCTCCAGAGTCAGACTGTGTTAGTGCTAAGCATGTGATTGACATGTTTCTAGGCCTCTCTGGCGTGTTTCCTACGTAAGTCTGGAATTGCTAAATAATCTGAGGGCAGTGATCACTGTGGCTTTGGTACCACATCTAGACATCTTCCAGCACTGTAAACATCGGTGTGCTCACTTCCTCCCTACTTATAATCCACAGAGGCCATTATCCCATTCAACCAATGTGTTTCTTTATGTAGTACAGACAGAACATGATTTTGTAGGTGACCAGTAACCAGAAAGAGAAGGGGGAAAGAACGGCAGGAAATGTATCTCCCTGCCAAGGTCACGCCTTCACCCTTCAGTGATGACTTACAGAGAGGAGATGCTTTCCAAGTTTACTCCCCTCTAATCCATCAGTTCTACCCTTATTTAGGCTGCACTTTTTACTTTGATAAAATAATTCCTCCAGAAATGCAGGTATGATGACTTGGGAGCTACTGAATGGCTTGGGAACTTTGCCAAGCTTTGTACACCCAATTTGCTGTCACAGTCTCAAAACCACCTCATGTAGTGGATGGTCTCTACCTTTCACGGTTCACTCTTAAGAGACATTATCTCATCCAGCCCTAAAAGGTAAAACATTTTAGTGTTGCTACACTTAGGAGGGAAGAAAGGGAAGACAGAATGGCCCACAGCTGTCTAATGCCATTATGGAAGATTACAAGGTGAGAGTGTTTATGTAGCTTTTTATAACGCAAACCCCACTCATAACACTATCTGAAGATTGCAAAAGGAAAACATTAATGGCAGGAACTGTTAGGGCAAAAATATCCTCTATGCTTTGGACCACATTATGGAAAGATATGTTTTATCAGGAGAATATTACACTGGGTGTTAGGTGTTGTCTGCAACGTAGTTTCTTTGGAAGTTAACCATTCTCATGCCCCTGGAAGGAAGAAAGCGGGATCTAAAAAGGAACTGAACAAAGGCACTCATGGTCAGAAAAGCAGAGGTGCAGACCACAGGGACCTTTGTTCCCACACAGCTTCAACCCTTGTGATGAAGATGTCATTACTCAAATCGAAAGCCCTTGAAAGATGTCCGAAGTGAATAGCCCTTGTGTACCATAGAGTCAGGGATGCTAGGGGAGGGAACTTACAGTGTCAGAACAGAGTCTGACTTACTGAACTGAAGGGCCATACTAAAACGATGTGGGGAAGCCTGCAGAAGACAGATCCCACCCTGTTAAATGGAATAACTGGAAGGATGGTAATCCTCGAAGATGTCCGGAGAGGCTCAGCAGGGAGACAGTTGGCTGTGACTAGAAGAAATAGATGGCTATTTCGGAAAGAATCATCAAATATGAGGCATTGGCAAGACTCGATCATTTTTAAGACAGTTTTCATAAGTGTATATGAATTGTACAAAATAATGAAAGCCTGCTAAGCGGGGCCCAAGTCCTCATTATTTTATGCCAGAGTGTGGAATAGCTTCTTGCTCTGTCCCTTGCCTTTCTACAGGAGCATGGACATTCTGTCTGAAAGTGAATGGAATTGCACTATGCTGCCCAAGCCTGTCCATGGAGTCCCATTTCACCCTATGTGAGAAGGTAGCGTACCACGGCTACACAGCTATTCCCCTGCTGTGTTTCTGAATATACCCTTGTGGCCATTTCCTGTCTCTTTCCAGGTAAACCCTACTAGGTATTAGGTTTTGTTTAAATTGATCAGAATCTCTTCCACCTTAGGGCCTCTGCACATTTTCTTTCCTTAATCTGGAGTTCCCACCTCAGCTAACCCTATCAACCAATTACCAATCTCCAACTATTGCCTCAGGGAACATTCCCCCTCTTCTTGTATTTCTTACCTTGAGTCCTTCCCGTATTTTTTAAACGCTCACGGCCATCTTACATATTACATTTTTATTTACTTAATCAATGCATTCATCTCCCAACAGGACGCTAATCGTTCCCAGTTTTGTTTGCAAGGTATGGTCACAATACTGTCAGAATGATGGTAGAGCCTGGTGTGGGATGAATATTGAGAAATGAGCATTGAATGACTGAGAAGTACTCCCAGAGATAAGTCTCCGTGCTGTGCACGGTGACAGCAGAACTTGAGATGAAGCCATGATACCATCACACTCAACTCCAAAATGTCTTTGCTGCTCCCACAAAGACCAGCATCCCAAATCATGTTAATAAAGAGCACCCCAGAGAAGACTATGGCAGTCCAAGCAAGAGAAGAGGGCAATAGAGTTGTGGATCCAAGAGATGCTTCAGAATGTATAAACTGGCCAGAGAAATGTCACTGAGGTGCTGAGTATGACCTGCACAAAGCTAGTTAGTTGCCTGAGAGTCCCAGGCTTCTCCACAGTATGGTCACCTGGTCAGTGTTCTTTTCAGCATGGAAAGATGTAGGAATGTTTTCCTTGGCTGCCAGGCTCCCAAATCAGGATGAATAGGATCAAATCCAGCCAGAGGTCTGCTCCAGAAAGGACTGGACATTTGGAGTGTGCAGACAGCCCCAGATACCAAGCCTTAGTTTCCATTACAAAAAAAATAATAAAAGTCCGAGGGAAGTGAGATTGGAAAACCAAAGTAGGTAGAAGACTCAAGACATCCTCCTATTTGTTTTCTTTTGTTTCTAGGCCCAGAGCCAGGAAGGCCCTCTTCCCAATGGTTGCCTGGTTACAGTCTGAGAGGTTCGCCAGGGTAACATCTGGAATAAAGGTGGGTGGGCAAGGAGCCAGGGCCTGCTCAACTTGAGTGGGATCGGAGAAGGAAAGGAAAATAGAATTTTTTTTCCAATTACTGCCCAACCTTGAGGACAAAGGAAGGAAATATTTGAGATAAACAGAAAATATGTTAAAAGGTTTTCTTTAAAAGGTTATTACATCTCATTAACATAGCAGAAGAATCGAAGACTCAGGAGAACTCCAAAGTTAGGCCATTTTCATAAACTGCTTTTTGGCCTGGGCAATGCTACCCATGATTCTGAGAAACTATGGATTATTTTTTGTTCCTATTATTATTCTTGTGTGTAGCCAGGCTCACAGTAAGAGGAACTACATTAAAATAGCTAATACTGATAATGATGAAGAGAATATTGATGATAGTGGTGATGATGATGATGATGATGACGATGACGATGAGACCATGTAAGTGCTTGCCATGTTACTTTAAATTATCTTCTTTAAACCTTCCAAATTTCTGGAATAAAATGTAGGCTTCCAGATGATGGAGAATTCCATACCCATTACCTCATGCCCACTAGACAGGTTGATGCCAGGGCCTGCCCTTTCTTCTGCTGAGTATTCTCCTTCATCCTACAAGTTAGCCCATCTCTGGTGACTATACCCATTATATGCTACATGCTTTCCCTGGCTTAGAAAATAGGTGAATGCCAAGGTTACCTGCACAGGTGTAGACTACCCAAGGCCAAATCACAGCTTGGTATGTTTCTTTTTTTCCTTTTTTTAAAAATTAATTAATTTATTTATTTCATGTATATGAGTACACTGTACTCAACCACACCAGAAGAGGGCATCCGATCCCATTATAGATGGTTGTGAGCCACCATGTGTTTGCTGGGAATTGAACTCAGGACCTCTGGAAGAGCAGTCAGTGCTCTTAACCTCTGAGCCACCTCTCCAGCCCCTTTTTTCCTTTTTTAAAAAATGCTTTTGTGCTTACTGTCTTTTCTTCCACTACTTTATTTATTCACTTTACATCTTAATTGACCCATCTCCTCCCAGCCCCCCCCACACACACACAAGCCCCACCTGTCCCCTTCACTTCTGAAAATGAGGAGGTTCCCCCACTGGGTACCAATCATCTTTGGCACCTCAAGTCACTGCAGGATTAGGCACAGTCCTCTCCCATTCCTCTCCTATCAGCAAGGCAGCTTAGTTAGGGGAACAGGATCCACAGACAGGCAACAGAGTCAGGATAAGCCCGACTCCAGCTGTTGGGGGACCCACTTGAAGACCAACCTATACATCTGCTATATTGTGTATGGCGGTTGCCTATGTCCGGCCCTTGTATGTTCTTTGGTTAATGGTTCAGTCTCTGGGAGCTCCCATGGGTCCAGGTTAGTTGACACTGTTGGTCTCCTTGTGGAGCCTCTGTCCCCTCTGGGATTTTGTCTTTCTTACTGCAAGCAAATAACAGACTCTACGCTTCACATTCCTTTCAAAGGAAGGAGGAGCATACATAGCTGTGTTTATTTCATGAAGATCTTGAAAAACTGGAATGAGAAAACATGCAAAGCACTTAGCACATTGAGACTATAAATATTCAATAAACATTTAGCTGTTGATATAATTATTGTATAAATTATATTCCAATTCTCCAGTTGAGGATACAATCAATGAGCACTGAGTTCTCCAAGAATCAGGAGTTGAGCAAACAACTGACGTGAGGTAGACTCACATTCCAATTTATTATGTTGCATATCCACATTTCCAAAGAGAAAAGAAATGGACTTGTCCCCTGAGTCACGCATCAGCTCTTTCTTGGTGTGCTTTAGAAAATTACTAAGTAAACGCATTCCCATGAGCACTTGCCACAGATCTTTGGGTGCTGTGCAGGCACACTGCAGAGACTAAAGCATGGCTTGTCTCCTCTGAAGCCTCGCTGGGAAGTGCTGAAATTGTCAGTAAACCTGCAAAGTGCTCTTCTGGTGTTTTAATTGAGAGTGGATCTGAACGCCAGCTATGGTTGGCGTGGCATTTACTTGAAATCTTTTCTATGTCTAGCTTCTCAGATAGACAAAGACTAAGGATGCTGGCCTTGTAATTACATTGGCTTTACTTTTAAATGAGTTCCTCTTCCTCTTCTTCCTTCTTCTTCTGCTGATCCTCCTCCTCCTCCTCCTCCTTCTCCTCTTACTACTTTTTTCCCCTCCTGCTCCTCCTCCTTCTCCTCTTGCCCTTCTTCCTCCCCTTCTCGGCTCCTCTTCATCCCCCTTTCCTTTTTCTTCAAATTTATCATCTATAAAATATGCATCACAGTAATGACAATTATATCTGTTCCACATGCTGTCAAGGTGAAGACAGAACATGAAGATCAGTTTCTGACATGTGAAAAATGCATGTATCTTAAGCACACTATCAATATGACGTTGGAGTGAGACTTGAGAGTAAACATTTTCATGATATTATACATTAAACTCACTCTATTTTAATTGCTACAACTCAAAGTAGGTTTCCCTTTCCTCGCTTATGTACAAAAATCACAAAATTACAGGCTATCTTTAGGTAGAAAAAAATCACATGATTCAAAGAAATCCACAACTGGAATCCACAAGGCAGTGCCCATGATGTGTTTGTTGTTGTCCCTATAACATATAGCACAGGTGCTGGCACCATGCAAGTTTAATGATTACTCAGTAAGTATGACAAAGAACTGCTGGTTTCTGATGATGGAGAATTAGCAAATGAATATAGGATAAACCTGATTATCAGGGTGGAGTTCAAAGAAAAACTTTTTATGAACTAGTCTATTCAGTGTTTGACTCAGATGCATGGCACTTTCCAAATGAAGGCCCCATCAATGTGCAGCTCAAGAGATTGACATTTTCTAGTCAAAGAGATACAAAGGATAGTTATAGAGGCCAATATGGACATTCAAAAGCTTTGAAGCATACATTTATTTGACACTTAAAGTACCCATCCTTGCTGGGTTAATCACTTCAGATTCAACAATGGACACACCATAATCTAATCCTCTGGGAAATGCAAAAAGCTAAAGAAGTAGGGATATAAGTATAATAAATAAATAAAAAAAAGCCCAGTGGATTAATGCCTATACCAAGTGCATAATATGTAGATGGATGAGTGGAATAGCTTGGGTAGTCAGGAAGATAGGAATGAGAAGATTTCATCCAATTCAATCATGAATTGTGATTTTTGTACATCCAATTGGGGAAAGCATATCTCAAGTCAAAGGACCAACTTTCTCCAAGGCAGAAGGGTATCAGGATAACCTCTTGTGGACAATGCGAAGGTGTATCTATGTCCTTCCTCACCTGCCTAAGACACTTTCTGATTGGCTTAATAAAAAGATGAATGACCTATAGCAATGCAGGAAAGGACAGGAGGGACTTATGGGCAAAGTTAGTTAACTCTGGGAAAGAACCCTAAGCTGGAGATTTACAAGTCAGTCCAAGGTGAGAGATTCTGCAGCCAGAGGTGGAGGAAGAAACTAGTGCCAGTACTAAAGAAGAGGTATCTAATGGGTTCCATGGCAGAATTTAGATTAGAATAAATAGGTTAGTTAGTGTAAGAGCTAGTTTGGAACAAGCCCAAGCTGAGGCCAAGTTTTCCCAATTAATAAAGGTCTTCATGTCATTAGGGAGCTGGTGAGACAGAGACAGCCCAGGTATGGAAGAATAAGATGGCACACAGTGTAAGAGAAGAAGTATCAGGAAGCCTAGAGAGACAGATGGGAACACTTATTAAAGGGTTCTGACACTGTGCACCCTGAGATTGTTCTGAGAAACAGAACAAGATTCTGAGTTACAGAATGAAGGAGCGAGGGATAGATTTCCAAATCAGAGATGACATTATCAGGGTCAATGACAAGTTGTTTGCACATGGTAACAGTGGTGTACGAGACATTTTATCCACACACAAAATGGGAGCAGAAATATGTGAAAAAAGAAAATCAACTCATTTTATCTTTGCTTATTCCATACAACTCTACAAAAACCAAACAAGAAACACAGTCCCTGGACACAGTGAGACAGCAGTGTCGGCTGGAGAGGGTACTTTTGAAATTCAACATGGTGGAGATAAAGGTGATGTTTTTGTTCAGGGATGTGAAGCAGGGACAATGTATGGAGTAATAATACTGACTTTTCCCCAGAACACAAATGTCTGGAAACCTTTATGTAAAGCTACAGATGCTGTCAAGAAAACATCAAAAAGCCACATACAACCATTTCATGAAGACTGAGTACCAGAAAACCCCCATTAAGATTCTCTGGAGTTCTGGGACAAAGGTTACTGGCACAAAGGTTACTGGGACAAAGGTTATTTGCAATCCTGGTTGCAAGAATCTCAGAGTGGAAAGACCTTTGAGAAAATCCAAATGGAAGCATTTGACAGATCTCCACCCTCCAGGGTGGGTTCCTCCTCTAAGGACAGAAGCCCAGGGGTCATTTTCTTGGAGTTTAAATAGTTAAGCTTAGCATACCACTCTTTGGAGAGTTTGTTGACTCTTTAAAATACTTGAAAGAAATCCTTTTCTAACGCCCACCAACCTCCTCTGTTCCACATGTCCCATCAGCCAAGATGAACCTTGAAAGAAAGCTACCCAGCTTCACAATTCGAGAACTGATGAGAAGCTCTCTGATGGTGTCTTCGCTCACCACATAGGCAGTGCCTGCCACAAACTTACGCTCTACCTGCCTCTGCCTCTTGGATTAATGGTGTGTGTCAGCGAGCTCAGGTATACGTCTTGTTTTAATGGCCTACACCACCATTCACTGCTCTTGTCCGCTCCCATTTTGCCAACAGCCTTCACTAGTGCTCTTGTGTACACTCGCATCCTTATCTAAACACCATTACTTTCAAAATTATTCTTCATTCTTTATAAAGAAAAATCTAGCTGTTTCCTTTAAGAGGAGTTGAAGCAGCAGGCTGGAGAGATGATTCTGCAGGAAAACAAACAAACAAACAAACAAACAAACAAAAAAACAACCTCTCTAGTCTTCCAAAGGACCCAAGTTCAATTCCCAGCATCTACATGGTGGCTTATATCTATCCATAATTCTAGTCCCTGGGGATCCGACCTCTTCTTCTGGTTTCTACGGGCACTAAGCACACATGCAGTGAACAGATATATATGAGGACAAAATGATATCACACATATGATAAGTGAATATAAAACACCTCTTTTTTTAAAAAAAAGGATGAGTTAAGTATATCCAGACTGACATTTGGGGTTCTTCTGATATAACCACTGTCTTCCTCACTAACTGATATCTTTTCCCCTTCTAATCTCTTTGTATCTGAGTTTCAGGCAAAAAGTGCCCCAGTATCCAAGATGTGCCCTCCTCTTTAAGACAATGGCATGTGCTACTATGTTATACTAAACTATCTATATGCAGTTAACAGTATAGCCTTCAAGAACCACCTCAGTCATGGCATCCTCTTAGATTCTATTTGATTCAGGAATTATGTACTTCCTTCTGTGAGCTCTCATGGTACTCTGAGTCTAACCTCTTAAAATAATGCATGGCAGAGTAAATATGTCATGCTTTTAGGTTAGATTTACACAGATAATCTATTTGACAAAGCCTGCACCTAGGAAGAGTCTCAATGAGAAATTTAGACCAGGTGGACCAATGGACGTGTTCAAGAGGGGATTATCCTGATTGTCTTGATAGATGTGGGAGGACCCACTCTACATGTGAGCAGTATATTCTAGTTGTGACCCAGAAAGCAACAAACATCTAAGAAGGAGAAGTTTGCCTTTGTCCTCCCTGACCCTCATTCTCTTTAGTGAATTCCTTTGCTCTGCTTTTGCTATTGTTAGCTGGAACTAGCTTCTTTAGGATTCAAACATGCCCCTGTCTCCAAAAATGGGGCCTTCTGGACACTTGGCCTTGTTTGCTGAACAACTATTGGGTTCTTGACCTCTCTGCTATGAGACAGCCATTGCTGGACCACTCTAACTGTGCTGTAAGCCACTATAATAATTCCTTGTTTGATATCTATTCATTCTCTTGGTTCTGTTCCTCTAGACTTAACTGACACACAGTGGTTATAGTGTTTTCTTTCCACATTAGATCCTAAGCTCCCATGAGAACAGCTATGGGTTATTTTAAAATATCATCATCCGATATATAGATCCACTGTCTTACCAACTTGTTTTTTAACTAATGTCTTTAGACTAGGAAGTCACATTTTATTGTATCCTACTTATAATGAGCTTGGTAAAGTCTTGACCCAAAGGTCACAGTCATAGTTAATCTAAAATGCATAGACAAGGACTATATTCTCAAGAAAGTGATGGCAGTCCAGGCTGGTCTCCTACTTTGCCTCCCTAACAGAAAGCTCTTTTGTGTTCACCAAGGCTATCTCATCATGAACATAGTATCAGTTATTAATGTAAATGCAATGGCATATGCAAGAATTAGTATGAGACTAAAAAGTGGAGAGAGACATCCTATACTAGCCCTAGGAAAGGAAGGTTGGTTAGGTGGTGAGCACTGGTCAGCATCTTCACAACATCTATGTATCCTTCTCTCATGCTGAATAAACCATAAAAATGCAGCCACTTTATCGATCTATTAGGGACCTCTAAAAAGAACTGAAAGGACCTCATTTACATGGTTAGACAAGAAATGGAGAAGAGGGCTGAGAGGGCCAATGATTGCGCAGAAATGCAACTGGAGGTCCAGGGCCCTACACACCCAAATGCAATGTCACAGGCAGCCAGAGTGTTCGCCTCAGATAGACTGTTAGGAAGGCGATGAAGTCTTAATAACAAACGAGGCAGATTTGGGGAAACTAAAAAGTGCCTCTGAAAACCATTGAAATATTACAGAAGCAGGAAGCCAGTGAGCAGTAAAGCTCAGGAAATAGTCTCCTTCGCGTGCTCGAGCCTCTTTCTATGCTTTAGAAGCTGTGCCTTGTCAACAATAACAGAAATCTTGGCGTTTCTTGCTAGGGAAGATTTCGTTGTCATTACTGAGCTGTGTCACTCAGCTGGGCATCATTTATCCTGCCCAGATTCATGTCATCAGCCATTCATTTCTTCATTCATTCTTGCATCTTAGCACTGATGAAATGCTTTAATTAATAAATCTATTTAGGACCTAAAGTACTTTATTTATTCAATCTATTAGGACACTCGTGTGCGTGCATGTGTGTGTGTGTGTGTGTGTGTGTGTGTGTGTGTGTGTGTTCACAGTATGCAATGAAAATAAACAATGAAATAAGACCAGTTCTGAAATAGACCTGCTCTCACCTTCACAGGATGATGATTATGTTCCAACATCCTTTGACTACTATTACCTTAAAATCCCTCCAACTCCAACATTATCCAGAATATGTTGATCACAAAATAGAAAAGTCTTGTTTCAGTGGATTACTTTCAGGGACTATAGATTCCTTCTTACACCACCAGCCTAAAGACTCCTTTTGAAAAAGAGAATGATCTAACTTATTTTCTGATTTATTTTAGCAAATGTAGGCTTATTCTTGGTGAGCCTGATGCTCTCAGAGTGGACAGTGGCTTCTTCTGCAAGCAGGTCCAATGCCTCGGAGCTAGTAAAACCATCAGGACAAAATTTGATAATTCCTCTATCCAGGATGTGGCTATCTTTTACCTACACACCTTCATCCTTCCTATACCTCAGAACCACTCACATAAATGTAGCCTATTTTCTCCGCCACTTACATTCATCATTCAAAAACGCGAGTTTACTAGAGAGTTTCTGTTGCAGCTCTGTTGGGCATTTATAGAACCTTTTTCTTTTCTTATCTAGCACCTTATTGTGTACTTACCTCATTGTTATGCTTAGAATTGATTTACAGGAGTGTCCATTTGCCCCCCATACACATACACACATACACACAGTAGAATGCAAATCCCAAAATATGAAAAGCATTTACATCTATGAAGTGGAATTCACAGTGTAGATGTGAAAGGATATTCTTCCTTCTAGTTGCGATCTATGTCTTAAAAATCTTGGACATTCGATCTTTATACACAAACAAATTTACTTTTAAAAGCTACACTTCCTGCTGAGTGTGCGGTGTAGATCAATAATGACATAATCTGGTGTTAAGGATTCTGATCTAACCTAAGGGACAAACTCAGAGAAGAGATTGGGCAGCCATGTTAGTTACCTGCCCCACTTCCTGTCTGATCCATCCCCTCACTCCACGCCTTTTTCCTTCACCACATCCGCATGACTTTCTGCAACACCTCTGTGGCTCTTCATTGGGTCCTGATCATCTGCCTGGGTATCAGATGCCGAGCTTGTTGTAATCTTGGCTTATCCTTCTCTCCTTGCATAACAGGTTCAGACTAATGCAGGATAATTTACAGGTTTCTTAACATTGGCCTTTCTCTGGGGCAAGACATCCACAGAAAACTTCAGAATGCTCTGCGTAAGAGTCACGCATTCTCCTAGAAGAGTTCAGATGTGTGCCTAATTGGGCCCAGTCCATCCTGCCAGGGACCTTTTCTGCTTCCTACGATCTATCCTAACACCTCCCACAGCATGCATCATTTCTACATCCACGGTAAGGCATTTGTGATTATGCTTCTGCTAGTGGAAGGAGTTTTCCCCTCTCATTTCTTACATTAAGTTGGGTCCTTCCTGTCAGGGACTAGAAATCATCAGATGACACCATTGCTTGGCTAAGGATGGTCTCTTGGTTCACATGCCCAGGAGTGAGGTCAGCTACCTGGCTTTAGATCCTGACTTCTACTCCCTTGTCAAACTGTTTACCTCTACCACACAGTTCTTGCTATGCAATCAGCATCTTACTCTTCAACACCTACTTAAACTTAATATACATAGAGTACAAGTGTGCGTTTTGTCTTAAAAATAAATTAAAACCAATGAAATACTTTCCTTGAAATATATAAGATATGATTGAGGCTGAATCTTTGGGCAGACAGAGTGTTCTCTGGGAGATTGTTCTGTAGACCCTGGTTGCAGAATATGAATCAACAGTAAAGCCATTTAGAAGTCAGTATTTCTGTTTCACTCCCATATACATCTCAAGTTGACCAGTTTCACACACACCCCCCACTGAATGCAAGTCACCAATTTTTAACCTGGTGGACACTTTCTTGAACTGTCTTCTTAGAGAGATATAATTTGACATTGTTTACCTCCCATGATTCATTAAACCCTCTCATGTAGGAATGTTGCTGCTTTTCTTCTATTATGTGGACTATTTCTTTTTATTTCCCTCCATGAGCTCTTGTTTTTCCAGTTTTTGGGGTGGAATAAGGACAGGAAACAGCCTACATAGCAGGGTTCTCCCTGGGGCTTTATATGGCAAAAATTCTTATATGGCTAATACTGTTCAGAAAACATTCAGGAAAATAAGAAAGCTGAGCTAATTCCCAAAAATGCAGGCAAACACCAGGAAACACAGGATACAGAAGATGCCAACCAGATGTTGCTCCGTGCCAGCTGTGAGAGTTTGGGATCAGACCCCAAACTTGGTTCAGATGAAACACAAAAGCCATATTCATCCAGAACAAAGCTCCTGGGGAACTGTGACCAAGCTTTCATGCAGTCAGAGGGACGTCAGGGTTGGTGGGGAGGACACTGTGACATTCGTTTCACGCTGATCTACTGTAAATTGAAGAATTTGCTCTTCCCTTGGTCTTCAAGCCATATTCAGGGAGGGCAAAGCCACATCATACCACCTTGGCTCCTGGGAAAAGTGCTAAGGATTAAGACCAGAAGGCATGCTGGGAAAGGATCTGAGGACAGGGCAGCTGTAGTAACAGCCCCTCCCAATCACCAGGATCTGAGCCGTTATGGTTCTGTTTTAAAATAAACTAAGATTCAGATGAACAGAAAGTTTGTGTTTCACATTAACATTGTGGCTTTTTCTCAGCTGGGTGTTTTTATTTTCTCTGTCACTTTGCATTACAAGAATAACACAGCTTTGCAAGAGAGCAGCTCCATCAGATAAGTAAACAGTGAAGAGCGGTGAGTGTAGATGGCAGAATGGAGGCTCCCTGTGTCAGGAAAGCCTTGGGCATAGAGGTCAATGGTTGTTGGCAGAAACCATTAGAGACCATTTGGGCTGAGTTATAAACCAGGCTGCCAAGGAGACCATATCTCTACCTGAGGTCATGTTGCTACAGGAAGAGGTATACAATTCTGCTTGTTCAGTCCTTCCTTAGTACAGTTGTTGCTATTAACTACCATCCACCAGCATCCTCAGACGTTATCAAATCCTGGGACAATGGAAACCCAGCTAAGAAGGACTCCAATACCTTCCTATTTACTGGGAAGTTACTATTTTATATAGAATTGTTTACATACATGGTTGTGGAGGAAAATTCTTACCCAAATGTCCATATGGACCCCTTTACCCCAAATTCCTATATACTTCTAGAGCCTAACTGCTCAATGGTCTTCTAGAACGAGTTATTGGCATGACTCCCTGATATCCCAGGAAAGTCATCGATGCTGTGTAACCTATCCCATCCCTCCACAAGCCTTGTCTTTGCTAAACAATCTGAGCACAGTACAAATAGAGCCTTGTGTTAAATGATCTCAGTATTGACAAAACAAAAAGAAGTCTGTTAAAATGAAGATCTATTATCACTGCTTCCACCATTAAATAAGATTCCATATAGATCAGTCTTGAGCGAGACATGATGCGGCTTCACTCCTTGGGGTAATGATTTTCGTGACTGCTCTTTGCCAAATGGGCCTGGTTAGTCCTTCCCAGGGCCAACACTACACACTTCCCATCCCAGGCTGATATTCCCTCCTGGACAAAGCCAGCATTGTCTTGGCTAGGAGCAATCATCATTGGAGAAGATGTTCTGTGAAAGCATTTTTTTATTTATTTTGCTTTGTTTTTATTCTTTTGTTTTGTTCTGCTATGGATAGAATACCAGGGCTGTCCTCAAACTTTCAATCCTCCTGCCTCAGCTTTCCAAGTGCTGATGTTGGCAACAACGTGTAAATTTTTTTCATGGAAGTGAAGTTGAAATGTTGAACCTCAAAGCTAGGGCTTCATGTATGGTAGACAAGCACACTGTCCACTAAACCACATCCCCAGCCCTGCAGAGTTTTAATTTTACTAACTCTGATGGAACTCTGGCAAACATCAGCTCCCTCTTGAAATCTTTTAAACTGATCACATGATTTAAAAGAAAATCTGGAAAAAAAATCTTCCCTTGCCAAAAATCCATGTATCTTAATAAATAAAGTGGTAAATTCAAATCGACTTCCAAAATGCAGGTTGCTATGAAAAGTTACAAAGTACAGGAAAGATTCTCTGTGTGTTCTTTCCTTTGGCCCATGGATTTCTTTTAAAATTCCCTGGAATGGTAAACGAAGAAATCCGGGTATGGGAGCAAGAATTTGGCTAGATGATACATTTTCTGTTTTGACAATTTATTCACAAGGAGACATCCGAGAGATATATCAAACCTTTGTCTGTGGAATGCTTATATCCTGCTGCAAAGCACTAGCTCTTACGGTTTTACCATTAGAAGTCTTAAAGTCAGAATAATAAAGCGAGTCCCCAAATCCTGGTCAACCATCACCATCTCCTGAGGTTATAGATTAATGGGAAATCGAGATTCATCCAGGTTCCCAGCTCATGTTTTTAATATACAAAAAGTCTGTATTATAAATGTAGAATTTCCCCTTTCAAACAGGACCATCAATACATAGCACACATAACCTTAATAAATCCATAATCACCGGGTTCTCTCTGATTTCCACATTTTTAATATATTTTAATAAGGTCAAAATTAAAGCAATATAGCAATGTGATTTTTTACATATAAAAATGTTACAATGAATTAATTTATATGCCCGTTTATTTTTTATATCTTAACCTTTTGGAAAACTGTTTCACTGCATAACAACTGGCACAGACATAAGCAGCTACACACACTTAATGTATATAGCTTTACGAGTTTGCAACTATGTAATCAGGAACACATTGACATGATCAAGACCATGTTTGCTGCTCCCTCGACTTTCTTTCTGCTCCCTTCATCAGCAGTATTATCAGTTTGTCCTTAGGTTAAGAATATCTGGCAAAACCTCCCTTAGCAAGTCTTCACTATAGCAGAGCATTATTAATTAGAGACACTGCTGGAGGACAGAGCTCTGCACTCTTCTTGTACTCCCTGGCCTTCATCTCACCTCCCCACTAGTCCTTAACATTCACCGTCCTTTTATCTGCCTCTCTGACTCTAACTACTCTAGAGTCCATATGTAGGAAAACTATGCACACAGTTGTTGATGGATCAGCTAATCACATGTTCAGGTATAGCTTTTGTTCTACCTTCAATTCCCCCTTTTTTCTCCTGCTGTTTTCTGTGCAATTTATTGATGGAAGAAATTGGTCTAGATTTTGTTGTTTACTTATTTGTGAAATACGTGTGTGTGTGTGTGTGTGTGTGTGTGTGTGTGTGTATGTACTGCAGTTGATGTTTCTAAACCATGCTTCAACCACTGAGTCACATCTCCAGTCCTGCCCCGTACTTGCCCTAAAACACTTACCATTTCACAGGATCATGACTCCCTAATCTATGTGTCACAACTCTAGATCCTTTAGACATCACCAATGTCCCTTGTAATCCGAAGATTATGGTCACCCAGAGTCAGAACCTGGGGCTGTATCATTCACTGGGAAAGAACACAGAGTTTTAACCTACAACTTGCTTTCTATGTGAGTTTGAAAGACTTACTTAGAGTAGCCTCCTGTGCTTATAAATGTGTGAGCCAATATAGTCTTGAAAGGTTTGATTTAAAAGTAAAAGCAATCTCAAGCACACAGGGTGCTGAGTGATGCAGAACATGGTTAGACATATACACAAGAATGGGGCTACAGAGGTAACAATACAGGTTTGGGATCCTGACAACCTTGAATGTGCCACCTTCCAAGTATAAGGTCTTCTCCTTTTGTACTAGGAGCTAAATGGAGAATATTCGCAATGTAAGTAACCTTGTGCTTAGAGTACCCTTCGTAAGGCAATTGTCAACAATGATAGTGATGTATGGCCATCCTATGAGACTAGAAAAAATAGACTGAGTTCTACACAGTTTTTATGAACAAAAGTCCTCTTTTGACAGCCTCCTTTCGAGGATGTCTACTTTTCTTCTTAGAATCAAAGCTAAATAGGTGGCTAAACATTAAATATAATCAGATCACAGAAGATGCAATTAATAATTTTATCTGCAAACATCAAAAAATAATCTACAAGCATTGTGATGTTGGCTCCTGAAGGTCGAGTGGAAGATAAGTAAGAGAGACAAAGAGCACGTGAGGGAATTAAGCAGGTAGGTACACTGAAGAAGCCACAGCAGGGGTCATACTCTCAAAGAACTTCAAGAAACTGCCTGACACCTGAGACCATGTCAGCAGTGATCGATTCACGTAGGGCAGAGTTTTGTTCAGATAGTCCTCATCAGGACCAGATGGGACTCTATGCCTAATAATAGTGTGAGCACATGAAGCCATATTATGCCCCACATGGAGTATAACAGTCCAATGCAATGTTAAGTAATGCTGCTTCAATCAAAGAATTTAATTTAAATCAGCGGATTAGATAACTTATCTCTCAAGACTACATGAGAAAGAAGTTGATTTTGCCTGAAGAGATCATAGAGTTGGTAATGTTTAAAATCAAACTAACACGTAAAATGCATAAAATTCATATTCAACAAGTAAAACAGCCATGGCTTAAGTGAGTAATTGCAAAGCTATGAGAACTATACCCAGCCTTTTAGGACAGGCGAATGAAAACACACCTCCCCCTAAAAATACATTGTTTCAGGTTTCATGACATGAACAGCACAGATACACACACACACACACACACACACACACACACACACGAACAGGTGTTTATATGCAGACACATATCCATGTGCACACAGGTGCATTGCACACATACATGCATGTACATAAACACATATGCATGTGCTGTACACGAGTGCATGCACACATATACATACAAACATACACTTCTTCCCCACTTTATACAAGGTTCAGACCTTGCTCTAGGGTTTATCAAAGTATGTTCTATAAACTGCCTACTGGTTTTATGTAGCACAATCAAAACAAGGAAGGGAAGGGAAGAGAAGGGAAAAGGAGAAAGAGTGAAGAAGGAAGGAAAAAATGGGAAATGAGAATGAGAAAGAAAAGAATTTCTGAAGCAGTTGGAGAAGTTCTGACTCAAGCAGAATTCAGAAGGATCCTTTCCCCCAAGGCCTCTCAGAGCTCATGCCAAACATATTGCACATTTCCAACATGAGTGCAAAGCTCGGGAAGCTTGGACAGAGACTCCTCCCCCAGGGGACATCTGAATAAACACCCTGTGTACAGACACACTTGGGTGCTCCAACATTAGCCCTCATGCACTGCTTCTCTCGGAAGCGGACTCCAAAGCCGGAGTTGATGGAAATATTTCTGCTGCATTTGTTGCTGGGAAAACACAGAGGTTGCCCGGATATAAGACCTTACCTCATGGAGCTTTGACTGTTCAGCTCAGACTAGGGCGTGTGATTGTGATTCAGCTAGATGAATATTTACCGCATACACTGAAGAGAAAGCTGTTTCACAGCGCTTACCCATTCATCGCTTAATCCCATGAGGGGAAAACTCAAAGTGAACAGCCAGTTAAGAGAGCACCCTCACAGAAGAGAGGGAAGAAAGAACTAATCCCCTATTGAAATTCTGAAGAGACTTCTTCACCTGCAACCTGAAGTACACATAGTAGAGCTCACCTGGAGCCCAAGGTCTGCAAGAAACTAAACTGCTAGGTCAAGGTTCAAGGGTGAAAACAAACATTGATCTCGCCCTTTCCCTCCCCCTCCCCCTCCCCCTCTCCTTGCCCTTCCCCCTTCATCTCTCCCTTCCCCTCTCTGTGTATGTGTGTGTTTGTGTGTGCGCACACACATGTATGTGTATGTATATGTGTATGTGTTTGTGAGTGTATTTGTGCATGTGTGTACAGGTATGTGTATGTATATGTGTATGTGTTTGTGAGTGTATTTGTGCATGTGTGTACAGGTATGTGTATGTATATGTGTATGTGTTTGTGAGTGTATTTGTGCATGTGTGTACAGGTATGTGTATGTATATGTGTATGTGTTTGTGAGTGTATTTGTGCATGTGTGTACAGGTATGTGTATGTATGTATGTGTATGTGTGAGTGTGTGTATATGTGAGTGAGAGTGTTTGCAAGTGTATTATGCATATGTGTGTATGTATGTGAGTGCGCATATGTATATGTGTGTGAGAGTGTGTGTATTTATCTGTACAAAAGCATAACTCCACTTGGTTTATCAGACTCACCCATACTTATACAAGCCCTAGCTGTAGACAATCACATGTCCCCTGTGGCTTTCTTCGAAACGAAGCCACAGTCTTAAAGTGTGTAGCACTACCAACTAAGTGGCTTTCTTTTCCTAACACTTTCAACCTATCTTTGAGCCTGGAAGAAAGGCCATCTATTCTGCTCCCAAGTTCGAACTTCCTCCTGTGCTCCTCAGAGAGTCCACATTGTGGGGTGCTGTATGATTCTTAGGGCCCTGGGCCTTGTTTTTCCATCACCAAATCTCTTATTTTCATAATTGACCTTCTCTTTGCCTGGGATTGTTCCAAGCTTTTTTTTTTTTTTTTTTTTTTTTTCATCTTATTAACTTGAGTATTTCTTATTTACATTTCAATTTTTATTCCCTTCCCAGTTTCAGGCCAACATCCCCTAACCCTCCCCTCCCTTCTGTATGGGTGTTCCCCTCCATCCTCCCCTATTACCACCTCCCCCAACAATCACGTTCACTGGGGTTCAGTCTTGGCATGTTCCAAGCTTTCTATCTTATCTTATTGCAGTGATGAAACACCACGACTAAAGAACAAGTTGGGAAGGAAAACGTTTATTCACCTGTCACTTCCATATCACTGTTCGTCATCAAAGGAAGTTAGGACAGAAACTCAATCAGTACAGGAACCTAGAAGCAGGAGTAGACGCAGGAGGGGTACTGCTTACTGGCTTGCTCCTCCTGGCTTGCTTAGCCTTCTTTCTTTTAGAACCCAGGACCACCAGCCCAAGGGTAATACCACCCACGATGGGCTGGCCAGTCCCCCATGAGTCACTAATTAAGAAAATGCCCTCCGGGGTTGACTACAGCCCGATCTCATGGAGGTGTTTTCTCTGTTGAAGTCCCCTCCTCTCAGATGACTTTAGCTTGTGTCAAATTGACACAAAACTATCCAGAACACCTGTCCTACCACCCATCATGACTTTCTACAACATTAGAAATATTTTGGGCTATGGAGATGGCTCAGTAATTAAGAGTACTTGCTGCTCTTGCAGACGGCAGTGCCCAGCACCTACACCAGGTGGCTCCTAGTCACCTAGACCTCCAGTTCCAGGACGCCTGATACTCTCTTCTGGCCTCCAGGGGCACCACACAAACAGGCGATGCATATACATACGTAAAGGGAAAACACTCACACACATAAAATAAAAAGGAATAATTCTAAAACATAGGAGCAAACATTCTAATCATCTTCACAATTAGTCATTTGCATTTGAAAGCTGTACTGGCCATATATGGCTACTGGACTGTCATGCCATGGAGCCTAGGGAGATGATGCATACAATCTGAAGGGATAAAACCAAACGATTGTATATGAAATAGTTTTTGTGTCACACCTAACATGGTACCTAGTATATAGCATGTGCTAAAAATTATTATTTTCCCTCTCTTTATTAAGAAGTCAAGTCCAATGCTAAGGAGTGTAGATAGTTTGCATTTCTCTGGATCCCTCAGGATTGTTTATGTCCCAAAATAGTAAATCCCATGTAGGTCTTGGAAGTCTTAGCTCAATCAATGACCAAAAGAGATGGTGGGGCTCTCTGCCCTGAGCCTTTTAGTGTGGTTACAAAGTCCTTGTTCATGTACTGTATAGCTCAGACTTTCTTCCTACATCAAATAAGGAATAGCTTCCTTCTTCAGGAGCCTGGGTAGAAAACCCACTGTGCACTTTCACTGCCCAATCTTTTCTCAATGAGAAAGAAATCCTTTGAAATATGGAGCCTAAACTTTCCTTTCTCTCTATGACAGGCCCCGATGGACAGCTGGTCCAGCATCTGCAGTCTGAGAGGAGAGGAGCCTGGGACAGGGATTCTATCCAGGGGAGAGACCACTGTGATGTTGTGTAATCGAGGGGTCTGTGGGAAGAGGTCCCATGACCCTTGAGATGCAGATGTGATCATCCTAACCACATTTTCTCCCATCTGCAGCAATCACAAGGACTATTCCTGTTTCTAGGGCATGCTATGACCCGGCAGCTTCCTCTTAGCATAGCTCTCCTAACACAACACATATCATACTTTATGACACTTGATGGGATATAATTTAATTAACAGTCACTCTTTGGCAAATGTATATACTTTTGATATGATCGATGTTAAATAACATTGTTGTGAATCCCTTCCTGCTAAACATGATGTTTTTCAAGTCTACATCGTGTCTGTGAGTTGCCTTGTGGTGCTGCCTCAAAATATAATGGAGTTCTAATCCCTGATATCTGTAAACATAATCTTATTCAGGGACAGGGGATTTATAGAAGGCAGCGTCAAGATGGAGCTATTCGCATGGATTCTAATGCAACATGACTGGTGTCCTTAGTAGTGGAACTACTTTTGGAATGAAGATAGAGACACACAGAAAGAATGCCATATGGAGTTGAAGCTGAAAGGAATGCTTAAAAGCCAGGAGGAGAAGCCCTTGGTCCTGTCAAGGCTGGATTCTCCAGTGTAGGGGAATGTCCGGTGGGGAGGCAGGAAGGGGTAAGGGAGGGAGGGAAACGTCCTCATAGAAGAAGGAGGAGGAGAGATGGGATAGGGGATTTATGGGCAGGAAACCAGGAAAGGGATGACATTTGAAATGTAAATTTTTAAAAATCCAAAAAAAAATAAAATAAAAGTAAAATCTTTTGTTTTTTAAGTAAAAACAAAAAACAAAAACAAAAACAAAACAAAACCAAAAACCAGAGAATGGATTTTAATGGTTGCCAGAAAACAAATATTTGATCAAAGAATACATATATTTTTAAGGTCCTTGATATATTTTACCAGGTTGCATATTATATATATATATATATATATATATATATATATATATATATATGTTGATTTCTAACTCCACTAACTGTGTATCAAAGTACTGACATCTTTGCGAACTCCCCCGAATACTATTGCTTTGGTAAATGTTGCTTGTTTGATGAACTATGTTATATTGCTTTTCTGTTCAAGTTTTTTATTTGATTACCTCTGAGATTAAATACTGTCAACATTTATTAGCTATTTTTGTTCACTACATTTTGAGCTCTGTGTTCTGTCTCTGCCTTTGAAATTATATCTACATTTAATTTGTGGAATTATGGATGCTTTCCCTTTTGCGTCTGCATGAATTGCTTTTACAGAACGGACAGCAATTCTCTTTCTGCCATACTTAATGCAAATATGTCTCCAAAGTGTTGTGTTATTTTAATTTCACTTTCTCTTCTTTGAATCTATATTCTGATGGGGCAACATTTTTGGAATATGTTTTATATACTATCATATATTCTAGGAAGGAATCTTATTCTAAAATAAAATTATTTAGTTGGTATGAAATAATTATTTTCGTGTTTTTTTGGTTAAGTCAAAATATGCTTGGTTTTATTAGCTATTTTTAATTAAATTTTAACCACGTTGTTTAACAGCAAATCCCCTTGCATTAATAATTTAATAATTTTTCTTTTTTCCTATGTGATAAAATAATCCCTTTACACATAAACTTACATAAAATGTGTGTATGTATCTTGTATGTGTTTTCTGTATGTGTGTGTGTGTATATATATATGTATATATATATGTATATATATATATGTATATATATGTATATATATATATATATATATATATATATATCCCCATACTTGGGAAATTTTCTCTCCATAAAATGCTCTGACTCATTGCTATTGTATCACTCACCATCTTTGTCACATGATTCAACTTCATAATATAACCACAAAATTCAAATGGAGCTTTAGTGAGATCATATATATATATATATATATATATATATATATATATGGAACATCAGTTAGGTGGCTCCTATTGGAGGTTCTTCATGTGATTTATAGCCAGAGATTGGTTGAGATGGATTCATCCATTTGCAGTGTTCTTGGCACACAAACCTGCTTCTTAGCCTAGAAAGAATCTAGCTAGAACTAGTACAGACGAAGCCTTCAAATCCTGTTTACACGGGTCTCTGTGCATAGCCTCTGTAGCACAATGCCTCAGAGCGACTACATCTCAGGCACTGAGGGAAGGGAGAACCACATTAATCATCTTGGCTACTTGTCATTCAACTGCTTTTTTCCTTCTGCATCCCTCATGTCTGACATGATGACTGGGTTGTCACAGACTCTCAAAGTGATGTGACAAAATTAGTCAGTTTGAGCTACTAGGATGTGAGCTGATTTCTCAGCCTGTGGTGTTCTCTCTCCCTTCGCTAATTCACAAAGAGTTGTTATCAAAAACATAACCTTTAGGCTCAAAAGACCTGCCTGATATCAAGAGAAGATGTTTGTACCACTGGGGATTTGAACTCTTGCTCTGTGAACCATGAATAATACACCTGGATCCGTGAGATATTTTTCTTGGTGAAATGAGCTTCTTCAACAAAGCCCATGTAAGAGCATCAGACATCTAATTTATATCAATTACCCAATGTCTTAATGGTAATATGAGGAAATAGCCAAGGTATTACCAAGATTTACACAGAGTTCCATCTTAAGGGATAGCTCCCCTGGTCTAGATTGGGTCACTCCATCAGTCTTCAAATTCAGTTTAATTGTCATACATTTTTAAATAATGCTTTGGTTGTCTTTCTCACCAAGCTTTAAGTTCTGTGATGAAGGGATCATGTCTTCTGTTATGTCTTGTGTTCTCATCAGAAAGATTGATCCTTCATACAGTAAAAAAAAATTAAATTAATGAGTGACTCAATAAATGGATAAATATATCATTTAATAAGAGGATGAATTCGTTTAAAGGGAATAAACTGTAATCCCACATAGCCCCGGCATCTTAGGATGCCTCCTGGTTATAATCAAGTAGAACACAATCATTAAGGAAACCTGGAGGTTCAATGTGTGGAGTTTAGCCATCTCTGGGATTTTAAGGGGAAGCTGACCACAGAAACCCTTTAGAAATACATTTGTGCCATTCTGCTCCTGGGTCCAATCTGGAACTTCTACTGTCCCACAACTGGGGACTGCTATAGTATAGATTGTAGCCATTGATGTGCACAAGCAAAGAGCTTTGCAATAACACATGGGGTGGATACACCTATATTCTCATTTCACAGGGAGAAAGACTGAGGATTCCAGAAGTCGAGGCGTTACACCCAGGTCCAACAGTTGGAAAGCAGTTAGCTAAGTTTTGAGGGTACTGAGTCCAGAGCCATGCTCTGCACAATGACACCTCATTCCAGAAATCCCTTGGGTTTTGGGGAAGGGGTAAGATTTTATTAAAGTCTTAGAGAGTTGAAAGGGACTGTTACTCTCACCCAAAGCTCTAAGGAGACTAAATCAATCAATTATCTCATGTCTCACTTTGAAAAATCTTCCAGAGAGGTACCAGTCATAATTCCACCCAATAAGCAGTCTTCCAGAAAGCCTTCTGCAGAAACACTGATTCATCTAAACAGCAGTTTAATGAATGCCTTGTTACTGTAGACGTGGTAATGCCATAGACCAGCACCCCGACCTATGAGCCTCTTTAATTATTGCTTAGCTGCTTTGTGGGCCCATCATACCCTTCCATTGAGGCACTGTGGGTAGAGTGATTTATTGATGCCATAGTATAAGAAATGATTCATGTAAGCCTAGTGGCGAAAGTTCTAAAGAGGATTCTGGCTCCAAACTTTCCCAAGAGGTCCATGGAGGTTGGCTCTGGGGCTGGATTGCAGCTGCACTTTTTCCCTCTGTCCTCTTCTGCTTCCT
This sequence comes from Rattus rattus, assembly GCF_011064425.1. Taxonomy (NCBI): domain Eukaryota; kingdom Metazoa; phylum Chordata; class Mammalia; order Rodentia; family Muridae; genus Rattus; species Rattus rattus. The sequence continues at coordinate 138,790,787 of NC_046158.1, read as the reverse complement.
GTCTTCCTCTCCTGCCCACAGATGTGGATCCCACAGACATTCCTAATATTTATTATGGTTGCAAAACCTCTGCCTGATTCTGTGTCCCAGAGAAGAAACCTCCTATCTGCAGACCTTTTAGTCACAGACTTGCCTTCAACCAGTCATGATCCATGGTCCAACCATGGTCTTCCCATGGGTCTAATTGGCAAAATCAGAAGCTATATGAATCTATTAGCAGTCTCCAGTTGAAAGGGCCTTCTTTTCTCATTTTCCAAATAGTCACCCGATCATCATCATTTATGGCTCCTTGGTGCAGCAGGAAGCCCTGAGGAGGGTTAGTTCAAATGGTTCCTTGCCACTGACTCTCTGCCATCGATCAAAGCCACAACTGTCTTGAGTTTGCAGCCAAATATAGTAAAAAATGTTGAATATACCACCTTTCTACACCCAAATGGCATTGCTATAACAAGCCTATTTCTTCCCCTACTTCCTGATTTAGTGGCTTTCCTGATTTATGAAATATTTTTTACCCAAGGCCTACTGAAAACATCTTTATAAAATAGAGTTCAGCTGTGAGTAGGTCGCTTTTCGATTGAATTTTAACATTTCAAGAAAGAAAAGGGGACGATTTCTGACCTAGATATTCCATGAATGAGTATTTAAGTGAGTTCCTACACGACAGGATTTAAGTTCCATGGTCATCCAAGCTAATCATCAGCTTGTAAAACAGAGTCTTAAATTCATGCCTGAATAAAGTACATTGGATAAAGCTCTTCGAATCACTCCAGTGATGTGGCATAAACTACTGTCATTTCTATCCATGGCCATGATAACAGTCATAATTCCACACAGTTCGCAAGTGACAAAATCAGGCTCTGAAACTGACAGTCTGGAGTGTAGCTCCATGCTCTTTTAACCACAAGTAAGGGATGCTCCTTTGGGGAGAGAGACGATAATTCCCATTAAAATAGAGAACAGAGAAATCACCCCATTCTTTTCTGGGAGATTAGAGATGAAGAAGGAAAAAAAAAGTCTATTCCTTTCACTGGGGAAGATTGTAGCATTGGTCAAACAGAGATGAATTCTAGCCTTTCTTTTTTATGCCAGGATCCAAGACAAGAAGTGAATACATGAGGACATTTAACACAGCATCTTCATGTTGGGGATATTTGTAGAAGACCTTGCATACTTCCCTCACAGCAGCATGAGTGTGGTCAATCCATACTTAATACAAAAGAAAAGTCTAGGTGGAGGTGAAGCTCATCCTGGTGTTCATATAACCTTGCCCTCCAATGTGTAGCAGGAATCGAGATGTTCTGCATGGTCCAGGAGGTAAAAGTTGCTTAGAATTAAGTAGGCTGTTTGGTTGGAGGCATGAAGCAGTGGTCCATCTACTTAGAAGTATGACGGATGGGGTTTGGGATTTAGCTCAGTGGTAGAGCGCTTGCCTAGGAAGTGCAAGGCCCTGGGTTCGGTCCCCAGCTCCGAAAAAAAGAACCAAAAAAAAAAAGAAGTATGACGGATGGCCCATCTAGTCAATAGTGTGAGTGGTGGTCCATCAAGTCAGGAGTAGAGTCTGCCAAAGACTCCTTAAGATAAACCATGGCTTCTATTGATTTCCCAGCCCACACATTTTTCCTGGAACCCTTATCTCTGCCTTCCATGGACAGTGTTGCCTAGCAATCTAACACATCTAACAAATACTAGCTGCTGCTTTGGAAATGCCTATAGTTAGGCATTATTATTATTATTCCCACTTTCATGATATCAAAGTTAGGCAGAAAATAATCCCATAAAGTGACATGACCAGGGTAATTTGATATAGAGATCTTCTATATCAAATGAAATTATCAAATTTGATAAGTTGATCCTCTTATCCAATGAAATGTCCCACATCTGACATGGAGGATATTCTAATTTGGGAAACAGGATCCCTCGAGATTTTCTAATTATATGATGGATCCTCAATGGTGCAAAATGAATATCCACTTCTCTTTCAAGTAGCATTCTTTAATGTCACAGTCACACACTCCTGAACTCTGGTTCACGGAGGCACATAGCTCCTTGAGTCCTGAGTGTGTATAAACAAACATCTCTTTTCTTTCTTCAGGGATCAGTACAGTGGTTTCTAGAAACACTTCTTAGTCACCACCCCTCTAACATTTGTTCAGTGAGCCTCCTACATGAGCAGAAACAACTCCTTGGAGAGGGTTCCAAGAATTGAAATAACAGAGGCATAAAGAGAACCTTGGAAACTCATGTACTTCCTGCATAACCTTTACCATGTGCGTTAGAAGTGGCGTCCCTTGAAGAAGTCTCTCTCTTAGTCCTTAATCACTCCATTCCATAGCTAACCACAGGCTCTTCCTGCATTCTTCCTCCCACCCTATTTGAAGATTTCAAAGGATGAGAGAAACCCCAGGAAAATGCAATGTTTCCTTGAAAGCCTTTTACTCTCCTTTTCTAGGTTAGCACACTGAGGCCCAGACAGAAGAGAAAGTTGACTTAATTCTGCATCCTGCACCACAGAGACCAGAGCTCTCTCTACCTGTTCTTTCAAGGCTCTGCAAATACATGAACCCCTGGCTGCAGTGAGAGAAGCATGAAGAAGGGCGTGTCTATCCTGCAGCATATTTCTACATGAGTGTCACATGCCTGGGATCAAAATACTGATCTGCCTCTGCATACGGCACATTAGGTGGAACCCAGATTTCATTTTCAGTATTGTAATAAAATACCCTAACAGAAAACAACAGAGGGGAAGAATGGGCTGAGATGGGACATCCAATTTACAGTCTATCATTTTATAGACATCAAGGAAGAAACTCAAGTAGTTGATCATATTACATCCAGAGTCAAGATCAAAGAGAGAATAAATGTAATCCTGTCTTGCTTGCTTGTAAATTCTCTTGTTCCTAGCTAGATTTATTCTTATACAGTTCAGGGATCCAAGCCTAGAGAATGGTATTTCCTACAATGACCTGGGTCTTTCTACATCAATTAACAGTCAAGACAATCCCAGCCATAGACATGTCCACAGGCTGTACTGGTCTAGATTAATTTTTTCATTAAGAATCTCTTCCCATGGGATTTTAGTTGTCTGAGCATCTAAACTAAGCAGCATAGGTGGTCATGGTAATCTACTGGCACTGAATAAAGGCTGGGGTGGTCCTAAGGACTGTCTGTCACCTTTTATAGTTGGAACCAGAAGGACAATCACAGAACAGCTTCCTAGAGTCCAATGAGGAAAATACTAGAAGATCTTGATCCAAAGTTGAAAGGCAGCTGAGCCCAAGTAAAAGGGACATACAATTTTCCAGAAAGGGGGAAGAATACTGGGGGTGGGGGGTAAGGTCGATTGAAACAGAATGAGACTGGCCAGGTAAAACCTACATTGAGGTCTATGCTGTTTGGATAGGGTTTCTGTGGCCGAGGGCTAGGTTGAGCAGGAAATAGCAAAGGTTCCAGCACTGAAGTTACAAGAGCGTTCAGAGCAAAATGTAAGAGAAAGGAGATTAATGACCTGTCTGAGAGTGAGGAACATAGTGATTGACCACAAAGGTGAGGAGAGTATGTGACTTATGTCCTCAGGAGGAAGAAGGCCGGTAGGCATGGTCCGAACCAGAGTTAGGAAAAGATGTCCAATCAACAGCAGAAAAGAAAGGCTTCTCAGAAGGGAGAAGAGTGAAGACACTGAGGGAACGCATTGCTGACCTTAGAGGGCCAGAGGAAAGTATTCTGTCAGGTACAAGACCTGGGGAGGAAAGACCACAGCCCAAAGAGAGACCTTGAGAATGAACAATGGTCTGGGCTGAGACTGAGCTGGAAAAATTGGTGGCTAAGGGGTGCTTGTGGCACCTGGAGGCTACACTTTCAAGACCCAGAGTGGTATCTTCTCCACTTCAATATCACCCCAGTATCATCATCCCTGATGACACCAAACATTAACTGTGCCAGTGACTTTCATGACATCATCTCACTCCATCCCAAAGACACGACAGAAAATTGCTTGGAAATCTGAGTTCACTTGCATACGTGTGCAGAGAAGCTGGAGGATTAAGCTCACCTTTCTCCCTTCCCTTTTGTTCTTGAGTTTCAGAGCATGCGCACTGTCTATTTAGGCAGTAAGCAGTAAGGAATGAGGTTAGATCTATACCAGGATCTGCTCACTCCCTCTGCTTGCACGGCAAGCATGTGAGTAATGGGGCTCCAATACCCTGCGGACATGGGCCGTGTTCTTCTCCATGCTGCACATAAGGAACCGTCACAGTGTCACTTAGATTTGGTACAAAGTATGCGCTTGCATCTGCCTAATTCTAGTCCACATGGGGGTTTATTTGTCTCGTTTATTGAGACACGGTCCTCCTCTGTCCCCAAGGGTGATGTTGACTGCTCTGCTTCCAACTTCCCAGTTCCGATATTACTGACAAGGGCCTTCTTACCAGGCTGAAGACATTCCTTGTCCACTTTCGACACTTTCCAATGGTGATCTGTGACTGAGTCTTGGGGTGAGCGCATTCATGCAATGGTTGAGATGTACTCATTATACATCACTATGCACGTGAATGTCCCATTTAACTAGATGCCCCAGGTTTTACCCGGGATCCTACCAGTGTGGACCACGAGTTCAAACTTGAACTCAAGCCCAGCCCAGGACAGACTAACAGGGCTTTTAGAGCCAAGCAGAGGCCAGGGATAGGCTCTTGGACGAAACTTGTGTAAAATAGTAAATAATTAGGAAAAGTGGCATCTGAGAATATGTGCTCATGGTAAATCATTGTGCGATTTTGATGGACTTCTCTCTTACAGCAAGTGCCTCCTGAAGCATCTCTAATAGCACATACCCCCAAACATGCAGGGGTATGCTGCCTTAGCCCTTGAAGCTACTGTCCATCTCCAACCAGCCCCAGTGTATGAAAGGAGAGGGGAAAAAATACTTTTCAACTGGCACGATTCATCAAAATGAATTGGCAACACCTATCAGCCTGCAACAGCAGTTTGCAACTTGCTTGGCGACAAATCTTCCCCGGGACATTATCACACAGGAAACAACACAGGATAAATTCTTTGCACAATATCTTTCTGCCCCTCCCTTCACCTCCTCCCCACTTCAAAAAGATTTAACATCTAATTCAGGTTTTGACGAGCTGCCTCATCTCTGTAGAAACACTGTTGATCTCTGTCGGACCCCAACGGCCTTGAACAGAATAAACTGAAGGAACAGGGACTCGGGGACGCAAAATGTAGGCCGTGATAAATAAATACATTACCTCTGCCTTTGACGGAGCACCCTGACCTCCAGCACAAGTGCTGGGTAGCATCTGTTTAACAAAAAGTCAGCCTACTACTTCTGCAACCTCAGGGTCTCAAAGTACAAAAACAAAAGAGAGATGCCCACAGAGGTGACCCCATTCAATCAGAAGTCAGACACGGCAGGGCCTGGTGGTTCTAGCCAGAGATTGCTCTTGGGTTCCCAAAATGACCCATAATACTTTATAGGAGGAAACGCGTTTCTTCCTGTAAAAATTGGAAGCTGGTGGTGTAGCTCATGAGGAAAGCACCTGCCTAGCATAAATGAGATACTCAGCAGCTGGGGGCTAGAGCAGATGAGAGTAGAATGGCAAAGCTCACACAGTGAGAAAGTGTCAGAGGTGGGAATCGAACATGAGTTTGTTTTCAAAACTATTCCCTGGCTGGAGAGATGGCTCACTGGGTAGGTAAATCATTTGCCACACAAGGATGAAGATCTGAGTTCAGATCCCCAGAAACCCCTGTAAATCCTAGCCATGATCGTCTGGGTCTGTAATCACAGTCTTTCTATGATGAGATGACAGGTAAAGACACAAAAGCCTACAGAGTTTCACAGGCCAGCTAGCCCAGCACACACAAGAGTGAACAGCAGAAAACCCTAGTCTTAAATATAGCAGAAGGCAAAGAACAACAGTTGAAGTCATGATCTGATCTCCACATGCGCACCATGGAAAATATGTAGCTGTGTCTGTCACACACACACACACACACACACACACACACACACACACACACACAGTTTCCTGATGAGGGCTGAGTTGGGATTCGGTATAATTTTTTGCTTTAAAGAAAGTGTCAACATTTTACATAGACGTTTATGAATAGCTAAATATGAAGGTTTGTCTAAACTATGCAAAAAGTCAATATTTCTATGCAGCCATCTTGGAATCTGAATAGACTGTGGCCACTCCCATTCACAGAGAAGAAAACTGACAATGGGGCTGGGGGAAAATGTCTTTTGCCCTAAGTTGCACAGCCAGTACCTGGATGAACTGGTAAAAGCAACCGACTCGGCTGACCTCATCACTTCCGGTTTCCTCTTCCGAAGGGGAGAGAAGACAAAGGATGTAGGCTATGGGAAACCTCAGGCCTCACGAAGTGCACCAACCAGTATGGCGAACACTGTTCTAACAAAGAATTCAGCAAGTCTGGGAAAATATCCAAGAAGGAAGCTCTTGTCCGTGGTTTTGACCGAAGACTCACTTAACCTAACAGATAGCCTCGAGCCTGGTACACAGAGAGTGCTCCATAAATATGGGTAGAAGGGAAAAATGACCCATCATGGTGGATGCACGAGCAGCGTGTGGAACCTTTCAGAGACCCCAGTGCTGACAGCTGCCTGACACCGGATGCTGTTTATCTCACCCAGATGCCCGCGTTGTTCATTCCGCTACTCCATCTTTCCCTCTGTCCTCACCACAATGCGGGTCCAGGAGGGCACTAACCTAACAGCAGCTCTCAGCACAGTGTCTGGCTTCTCAGTAAACACTCGCTGGGTGAATGAACATTCCTGTTGTTCTTTGCTTTGCTGGAGCTGTTCGTTGAGACTGGCTGTCTCTACTGGCTTTTGGTTGTGAAAGCGATCCACGAACACACAAAATGATGATGGTAAAATGAGATACAAGTGAAGCCTCCAATTCTGCAGTTGAAAAATAAATCAATAAATTCAAGGGATAGGATCTTTTTTTCCCTCAAGGCTGAATATCTTGCCCGCAGCAGGTTTTAGACTAGAATACTATCCAGTGCTTCTACACGACAGTCTTACTGTTTATCCTAGTCTGTGTGTCTGTAGCTCCTGCTTGTCTGTGTACACAAGTGTTCTTTGAGTAAATGTAGGATAGATGTTGCGGCCATATACCCATGCTCAGATGCCTCTTTAAAAGAGCCGGCTGCAGAAAGCATGGGCCATCACCAGCCTCCAAACACCGTACCTCTGAATCTTCTGCATTGTTAAGATCGGGTCACTCTTCTCACTTCTTCCAGCCAAGGTCAATGCACAAGACAGCCATCCCTGCCCTACTCTGATGCCTGTAATAAACACCCTAGCCTACAACTTTCTATCACCGTACCTGGAACTTGGGCAGAGTCCCAGTATAGTCTAAAGCACACAGAAAAAGTGTAAAGTCCAAACGTTCTCTTTGGGCAGATGCAAGGTTTACAATCTGGTCTGATGATGCCCTCACCACTTAGTGCTGTGTACTTCACGCTTAGCCTCCACAGATGGTCCCCTTAGAAATCCCTCATGTGCCTAGACTCTTCTTGGAGTTTATTTCTCTGAGGACCCAAGCTTAGTGCTCTTGATACTTGGCCCACTTGGGTCTACTGATTCTTGGACATAAGCTGACTCTCCCATCTTCCCCTGGAGGCAGGGCTTGATGCTTACCTTCTGTCATGAGTGGACATCCAAGAGGGCTCGCTCAGAGGTAGAGTATAGCATACATTCTAGAAACATGCACCTCAGGGGTCCATCACAGATCCCCATGTTTGCAGCATTGTCACCTCTACCCTCCATGGAACCTCCTGTGGGCTAGAGAAGGTTCTCTAGGAGCCGGAGCATAAGCAAGAGCTTTGGCACACACAAACGTGGAAGAAGTCCTTCCCCAGGCATAGATGAAAGAACCATGTCCTGACCTTCTTGTCACCCAAGGCCACCTGCAGCTTGTTCCACTCCCCCAGGAGTGAGCTGGTATCCAGTCCACGCTTACAGCTGTTTTATAAAAGGTAAACCCCAGGCACATTAATTTGAGAACTTATATCCAGGAAGCCAAATTTAGCCAGATACAGAGCGATGTCTCCGGGATCACCTTCACCTTTTTGTGACTTCCATCTTTCAAAGGAAAGGCTACCGCTGTCTTCACTGGATATCTGAAGACACTGAATTTCATAGGAGTTAAACCAACTGTTCAGAGGCCCAAGTGGAATTCTGCATATCTAACCCTAACGTGTAGAACTGAGCAGCATACTAAATAGACACCCTCACGACACAACCAGCACAGAAGCAGCAACAAGAACAGACTGTACAGGACCCACAGCTCTGAAAAAGTCCCTTCTGCAAATGACCTTGATGAGGCCAGGATGATAAGGGTCCTGCCCCGGGCCCTGTGGGGCAAGCTGAAGATACCCATAATCCTGTGCAGAGATTGAGAGCCAGGCCTCCCTGCAAAGAAGATGTGGTGGCTTGACAGTCTCTGGGATTCTCCCTAAGAATGCAGGACTGAGCCCAGGCTGAGCCCCAGGACTGAGGTCACACGGCTGCCTCATTCTGTCAACATCCATCAAGCCCCAGAGTATTAGAGCCCTGATGGTCTGAGGTTGTAGGTTAGCGTAACTCTTCGAAAGTGGACTTGGTCTCAGAGAACCTTCCTGTCCCCTGTCATCCCCTGTGGTAAACCTTTTGTGGCTAGGAATAGTTGTTTTATCCTTTTCTTTGTTTTCTTCAGTCTTATTACAAAAAAAGGCGTGATTGTTCTTTTGTTCACAGGCCCTCCAGGGTCTTGTTATCTTGCTTTACCATTGGTGTGATCCCAGGGCAAGCCTTGTCACTTGCTCAGCTTGGAGACAGACCCCTATCCTGAACAGAAGCCTGCAGGTAGATCTTGTTTCTTAACTGGAAACAACTGTTTACCTTAATCCCTCAACTCAAGTGCATTTTCACGCTTATGTTTGTGCCCCTTAACCCTTGGAAGCCCTCCAGCCCTGTAGCAAAGACATGAGTTTAGACTCTGCCAATAGATCACCAATGTCCCTTACCTTCTGTGTGAACAATCTGCAATTTTGGTTCTGATTATGTTTCTCTTCTTTCCTTCAAGACTGGAGACTACATCATGAAAACCAGCTGTCGGGGAGCATCAGCCCCAGCAAAGAAACCTATGCAACTGCTATTGTCATTGTGGTCTCACAAATAAAGAAGCCAAGATTCAGAGAACTTAAGCAGTTGACTCAAAATCACAGAAGGTAGAGTGGGGCTAGGGCAATGAGGCCGGAAACTGAGGAGGTCCGGCAACTATGAGGGCCTCCCAGCACTCTTCAGGAACATGGCCGATAACAGCCATGCTCTTTGTGCTATGGGAAATAGTGAAGGATAGATCCCTGGGCCTCAGGGATAGTTTGTCAACTGAGTGACAAGTGGCCAGAATTATGAAAAATAAATATGTCATGATAACATAAAATTCAAAAGCATGGCCACTGGAGATCCTATGTTGCCTTAAACGAAGACTTTCATGGGTGTTATAGACCAGTATATTAGCAGAAAGAAATAAAGTGGATATAGTTCAGATAGGGCAGTGAAAATAATAAAAATATTGACTTTGGGGGACATGAGAGTAAGTGTGACTTCTACTCTTCAGGTGCCATGATCCAGCAAGACGCAGCATGACAGTAACTTCTCCAAATCATCACTTTCAACAGCTATCAGCAGCAGGGGCTCAGATTAAAGTGAGCAAGCCAGCCACCTAGTCCATTGTACCAGTCTTGGTGGAAAAAAATGGGGCCCGAGGAAAGTTGAAGGCTTGGGGACAGATAAAAGACCCCAGAGTGGAGGGACATTCATTATTCTTCAAAAAAATATAGATCATTTTTTGAAGCTAAAAAGTTTGCTTTCATCACATATCAGTGAAATGCTACAGAGTCGATGGTGATAACTCTTGTCTTCCTTTCACAGAAATAAACAGAACTGGGGGCTTACAAATGCAAAGTGGCCGGGTTTCAAGTCAGGAGATGTCAACTGCAGAATCAAGATTCTATTCCCCCATGTGATGCCAGGAGTAAGAAGCAGAAGTTGGTAGGATTAGACAGTGTCTCGACATTCAAAATGGCTGATGAAAAGCCAGCGTCAGTTGATGTCATTAGTACTTCTAATGTTTGGGGTCAGCTCATACCCTGATGAGGGATGTCCTATGTACTCCTTGCTTCTATCTATTCGATTCCGGGGTATCCCTTCTTTTTATTATTATTATTTATTTATTTAATTTATGAGTGCTTTTGCTGCACATGCATCCGCCTGCCTGAAGAGGGCATCAGATCCCTCTAGAGATGGTTGTGAGCCACCCTGTAGTTGCTGGGAATTGAACTCATGACCTCTGGGAGAGCAGCCAGTACTCTTAACCCAGGAGCCATCTCTCCATCCCTTCTTGAAGGTATCAAAGCTGTCTCTGTCTTTAGCCCTCAGGTGAGGTATTGGTGAGAGAATCCTGTCTCAGGACGTTCTGCCAGAATTAACACCCACTGAAGCCAGCAGCTGGTGAGGAAGTAAGCTAAGACATTAGCTGCTAATCCGTACTCTCACCAAGTAAACTTGTCTGTTTGCTTACCCACACTGCACACTGCAGGGCTCTCCACAGTGGGATCCACCCCACTGAACTAAGGTTCCCCTCTATTCTGGGGATTAGAGATAGGCAAAGTGTGAAAGGGGTGCGTGCGGGGGAGGAAACTTCTTGTGAATACATTTACATAGAAATTAAAGGGTCAGAGTTTAAGTGGACAATTCCAAATCAGTCACCTGAGAGCTCAAATTATCTTTGCTTTTCTGCATGTTAGCTCCCCTTAGGTGTCCTGTTTAATGATTAAACAGTGTCTGATTCTGAAGTTCTTCAAAGGAGAGGAATTTGTACAAGCCTAAGGGCAGCGAAGCCTCCCTTTAGCAGCAGGCCAAGGAAGTACTATTTCTCTTGGTGCCTTCCTGCAGGCCTGGTCTGGGGGCACTCCAGGCAGCATTTGGGCAAGCCCCGGGCTGTGGGTTAGGTCCCCAGGAACAGCTCTGTAGTTTAGAAGGAGAGTTTAACAGAAGAGGTGGAGGAGGGGCAGGAGAGACGCATCATGATATTCTAAGAAGGACTTTCATTTCCTATTCGATCACTTCCGTAATGAGGAGTCATTTTACACTTAACACTTACATTTAAGGTGTCAGTATTTCTTTGGCCTCTAAGGACCTATTAAATGGATGGCAGGTGCTAAAAATAACAACACTATTGAAACTGAAGAAGCACAGAACCAAATAGATAAATGTGATTTGCGTATATAAAGATACATATGCGAAACGGTTTCTGTACACGCAAGGATAAACAATATTCTCTAAATAAACACATTGCGACATGTTGTGCCCTTTTCAGGTATACGGGGTTATCTCTGTTTTACAGACAGGGAGACTTGAGACACAAGCAGCCTGAGTCAGATGCCCAAGGTCACAGAGGAGGTGACAGACAGGGATTGTACCAACAGCAGACATTGCTCATAGAGTCCCACTATGTAGGGATTATCTTTGTGTCCCAACCCATCAAATCTCAGCTCAGAGTATCCCGCTTTCTGTCTACTTGTCCTTCTAATTGTCAAAATGGGATCCTGGATTTCACAAACCCACAGTTCATCTGCACCAGCAGCTCTCAACCTGGGGATCGATCGCTACCCTTTTGCCAAATCTCTAACTCCAAAAATATTTGCATTACTATTCATAGCTAGCAAAATTACAGTTATGAAGTAGCAGCAAAAATAATTTTAAGTTTGGGGGGGGTCGTTATAACATGAGGAACTGTATTAAAGGGTCACGGCATTAGGAAGGTTGATAACCACTGATCCATACCAAAGTTTAAATATCATTGGTTCTCAGCTTTCCTTGTCTTTTCTTCTCCCTTGTCTTTAAAACTGCATATTACACTGCCCCAATGGAGTTGCATGAAGAGTCTGACACTACACACAGACACCAAATGCAATAGTTAAAATAACCGTCACTGGTCAAGCCATCCCAGGAGAGATGGCAACGAACTCATCTTTGCTTAGGAGGGCCATCTGGGTGGGCCAAAGCTTAAAAGGTTTGCTTCCAAGTGAACCCCAGGGGTGCTCTGTAGCTGCATGTAATCTCTGCATGGCTCTACACCATACTGTAGAACTCAGACACCGGCTCCCAATTCTGACAGGCAGCACTCTGAAGGAGCTGGGGAAATTTTCTCAGCAGGCAGCTATCAGCACCAGTACCAGGTCTGAGAGTTTTGCCAAGGAAGTGGTCAAAAATGGTCACTGCTCTGGAGCTGGAGAGGATTTCAAAGGGAAGGAGAGAGAGAGAGAGGGAGAGAGGGGGAGAGAGAGAGAGAGAGAGAGAGAGAGAGAGAGAGAGAGAGAGAGAGGGGGGGAGGGGAGGGAGAGGGAGAGTGGGAGAGAGAGAAAGAGAGAGAGAGAGAGAGAGAGAGAGAGAGAGAGAGAGAGAGAGAGA